>NC_069785.1:107136059-107738059 GCF_027406575.1 Nycticebus coucang | reverse complement strand
ATAATAAAAAAGACAAAATATATGAAACAAAAAGTCAGAGTTTTGACAACAGGCAGGTCAATAATCCCAAAAGAAGGAAAGCAAACAAGGTGAGCACTACAGTGACCAAACTTGAGGCCTGGAGAAGTTTCCAGACTACTGTATGGGAGGAGAAAGCCCAAACAGAGGCCCATACTCAGGCAAGTGATGTGAGGCCCAACATTAAGCTGTTCTGTGTCCCATATTTCCCAAGGTGGAAGTTCATTAAATTTATAGGATAAATGGACATTTTGTGGAAATTCGTAATAGGGCTGGTCTGTATTTAAGTGACAGGAGGTAAACTGAGATTCTCAGCACGAGGCAAATTTGCCTGCTGAGGCAGAGAAACTACAAAGTAGAGTTGTTGGAGAAAACCTACCTTTCCACAGGATATGGAGGTGGATGATCTGAGGATGGCATGATTCATGACTGGCAGGAAAATAAAATAGGTGTTGAGTCACAGATTTCTCTTTTGTTCCTGAGTATACAGACATTAAATTATGTCCCGTATGATTTGTTCACCTAGTAATTGCTGTTCAGTTTAATAAGACTCAGGATCTCATATTTATTCATTTTTATTTCTGTAACAGATGATTCTTTTTGGTACATGGTAACATTCTCAATATAATTACCTAAAAAAGAGAGAAAATGAAACTTTCAGCAAGAGCAAAATTTGAAATAAGGGCTACATTTAAAAATGCAGGTGTTCCTTTCTCTCCACATGCACGCCACCACCTGCAGCGTTAGGATTTTGTGATTTGGGCTATTCTCAGTAGGGTTAGGTGATAGCTCAAGGTGGTTGATTTCCATTTCACTGATGATTAGGGCTGATGAGCGATTTTGTGTGTTTTTTGGCCATTTATCTGTTTTCTTCAGAAAAATTTCTGCCCAAATCTCTTTCCCACTTATTAATGGAATAGTTTGATCTTTCTTGATAATTAGTTTGAATTCTCTGTAGATTTTCAGCCCTGTATCATATTCATAGCATGTAAATATCCTCTTCCATTCTGAGGGCTATTTGCTTTACTTGGTGCACCCTTAGCTGTGCAGAAGCTGTTTAGCTTGATCATGTCCCATTTGCTGGTGGGACTCCAAACTAATACAGTCTCCACAGTAAGAATTATGGAGAATCCTCAACAGCTAAAAGTAAACTTTCCATTTGATCCAGCAATTCCATTACTATGTATCTACACAAAAGAAAAAATAAATCATTTTACCTTAAAGAAATTTGCACTAGAATGTTTATTCCAGCTCAATTCCCAATTGCCAAGATGTGGAATTAATCCAAGTGACCATCAACCCAAGAATAAATTAACAAGCTGTGTTATATGTATACCATGGAATACTACTCAGCCATAAAAAGATGGATACTTTAAATCTTTTGTATTTACCTGGATGGAATTGAAACACATTCTTCTAAGTAAATGGGTAAAGGGGAGAGGGGTGGAGGGTGATTGGTAACCTCTTACCTAAAGTACACAATGCAGGGTACACAGCACACTCCCAGGTAAAGGACTCAACTGCAACTTAAACTTTACCTAAGAAACACAATGTAACCTAATGCTAATTTTTTTCCTCATACTTATGTGAAGTTAAAAAAATAAAAATAAATATGGAGAGGACACAGTGCTAAAGTCCAGTGTCCACCAGCCTTGCTCTGCAGGATGGAGGATCAGAGTTTATGGGGCAAAAAGATCATCCAATTGGAGTTTTAGAGAATATAAAGAATCCATTCATGGATTGATGGGGATGTGGGTTGATTTCACATCTTGGTAATTGTGAATTGAGCTTCAATAAACATTCTAGTGCAAATTTCCTTAAGGTAAAATTACTTTTTCTTCTGGGTAGATACCTGGTAAAGGGATTGTGGGTTCAAATAGATCTACCTTTAGCTTTTTTGAGGATTCTCTATACTTCTTTCCAAAAAGACTATATTAGTTTGCAGTCCCACCAGTAGTGTGTAAGTGTTCCTTTCACTCTGATCCTGCCAACATCTGCAGCTTTGGGACTTTGCAGTGTAGGGATTTATGGCACACCTCCTGGGTGAAGCTCTTAATGACAACTTGGACTTTACCTAACAAAGGCAAACAATGTAACCTAATGTTATATATCCTCATATTAATCTAAAATAAAAAAATATATATTAGGAGAGACTGTACCTAACAAATGCAATCAATGTAACCTGGTTCTTTGTACCCTCAATGAATCCCCAGCAATAAAAAGAAAATATAAACAAAAGACAAATCCAAAATGAGGTATGAACATAAATGTACGTTTAGAAAAGAAAATAAATGACCTATTTTTAGAAGCTGACAGATATCATTGTTGCATACAGGCGTGCGAGAGAGGGACCTCTTGCGACCCTGAGTGTAAAGGCGGGAAATGAAGAAGACGGACACACCCGAGAACAAAACACACACGAGAGGGGAGACAGGACGGCAGCAGGGGACTGACAGAGCTGATGGCTGCAGCAGCACCTGAGGCCTAGCAACAGCTTTATTTATACAGTGTCTTCACAAGTTTGCATAAATCTTAACACATGCGAGAGAGATCATCCTTAAAGAGGAACGGTGTGCTTGCTGATAACAAGGAAAGTATAGATGGGCTACGTGACTTCTATCCTTCAGCTGACAAGGATATTGTTAAGGGAGACGTGGTTGGGAGTCGCTCCCTGAGCATTTCCCAGGCTGTGGGTGTCCTGCCGCCCACAGCCCACTCCCCACATATCCTTCTGTTTTAATTTATATTTTTTCCAATTAGTGACTTAACTATTTTAGTGAAGGAGTTGTTTGACTCTGCCTCTACGGAACACAAAAATGTCTTTAGCCAATTGTGCAGGACTGCAAATGTCCAAATGAGACCCACACCTAACATGGCAAACAATAGTCATCAGTAACAGAAAAACTTCTCTGGGGCGACTGGCTCGCTACAACGCTGCACACGTCAGGGTCCTCGCACTCCCAGGTCTTGGCTCCACGATGAACCTCCCAGGGTGTCAGTCTCAGTTTCTTTAGGAGGTTCCTTGGGCTCCAATTCAGGGAGCCAGTGAGGGTCATCAGCTGTTCTAAGAAAAAACATAAACGCATCCTCTCCCCCATAACAGAACAGGGTTAGGCTTATGCAAGACGCCAGTGTTAGAGGATCTTTCCATAGGACGTTTAGAATTAGATGTGTTCCAAAAGTGTTCTACTGCTATTTCTGGATATCAACTTCAAAGTGGAAAGGGCATGGGAGAGAAGGTTATGAGGCGTATTGGGGTATATCTCCCCGCTTTGTAATTTATAAATTTGAAGGTTTTTTTTTTTTTTTATTAAATCATAGCTGTGTACATTAATGCGATCATGGGGCACCATACACTGGTTTTATAGACCGTTTGACACATTTTCATCACACTGGCTAACATAGCCTTCCTGGCATTTTCTTAGTTATTGTGTTAAGACATTCACATTCTACATTTACTAAGTTTCACATATACCCTTGTAAGATGCACCATTGTCTGTCCTAATGAGTCATGGAATTCCTAAAACAGCAAAAGCATTTAAACAGTGAGCAATAACATGCTTAACAGCTTCACCAGATCATGCAGAAGCAAAAATGAAACTGGAGTAGGTGTCAACTTTAAGATGAGCAAAAGAAAGTTATCCAAAAGGAGGAACATGGGTCACATCCGTTTGCCATAACTGATCTGATAAAAGACCACGGAGGTTCACATCAAAATGAGGAACAGATGGTAAGCAAAATGTGTGCAATCTGCAGGATGGAAAGGAATAGTACATACTGAGTGGGGGAATCCTGTATCAGTCTTCCCTCTCCAAATAGAAGCTCTGACTGCCATCAGGGAGCCAGGGTGCTGACTGCTCCAAACTGCTTCCTGCTGAAGATGAACGATGATATAGGGGGCAGTCAGAGGTTCCCCAACCTTAACTCTGGAGGTAGGTAGCTTTCCTCAAACTTGTAAAGCTAATTGATTAATTTGCCGATAGGCTTCAGGTGAATCATGTAATTAATTTGTCATAGAAGCCCAAGCCCCTGTACAGTAAAAGGAATTATTTTGTCTTTCTTTCTGCCTGCTTGGCAGCCTAATTGGCCCATTCTAACCTCCACAATGAAAGATCTCCTCAGAAAGGCAACCTTAGCAACTGGCCTTGAGTCATTAAGAAGGGGAGTCTCACCAAAGTATCTACCGAAGCCAAAGCTAAAGAGGCCGTGGAACCCCACCAAGCACACGTCTGTTTTCACTCTTAAAGACACTGATGCTCTCCAGTTACAGCCGCCTTGCTGATCTACAGCCTCTGGCACTGGGAAGTCAGAACAGCTATCTAGACATTTGGGCTTGTGCAAGGGTCTTTCATAATGGAGATGTAAGGGAAGATTTTAACTTTAATCCTTTGCTTTGGTGCCACAAAAGGAAGCCACATTCACAGTCTCTTCCTCAGGAAGCCTCCTGAACAAAGCGTTTCTAGTTTTACCCTTAGCTTTATGGCTTCTGCGTTTAACCTAACAATTTCCAATGAAATCACAGGCACATAACATATACAAACACATAGACATACAGATTTGCTCCCAACTATGACGACCACCCCCCCAGACTTACTAACTGTACAGTTTCACTTTTTTTTTCTCACTTATCTCACTTTTTCTCACTTTTCTCTTCTCACGGGGGCTTTCTTTACCTGCTTAGTTCCACTTTCCCATGCCCTGGTCCCTGTTTAACCAGAGGGGGAAGGTGGGGAACAAGGATTCCCTGACCTGCTTGAACTCACTTTTCTGTACTCAGGTCCCTGTTTAGGCACATGTCATGTGCCAGCAGAAGAGGGAGACCTCTCACGACCTGGGGAGAGGAGGGAGAGCTGACCTGAGTGGAAAGGTGGGAAATGAAGAAGAGGGACACAGACAAGGGACAGGATGGCATCCGGGAGAATGACAAAGCCGATGACTACAGCCAGCGCCTCAACCCTGGACCGGGGGAACCGCTTTACTTATGCAGTGTCTTAACAAGGTTGCATATATCTTAACACATGCGATAGAGATCGTCCTTAAAGAGGAAGAACTGTGTGGTTGCCAGTAACAAGAAAAGTACAGATGGGCTTTGTGACTTCTGATAGGTGGAAAGAATGTTGTTAAGGGAGGGGGAGTAGCTGGGAGTTGTTCCCGAGCATTTCCCAGGCTGCGGGGGGCCTTGCCGCCCACAGCCCGCTCCCCACATATCATCATAAATGTTAAGAAATAAAAATATTTTTAATTAATTATCTGCTTGATCACTTTCTATAGTAGTACTTTTTTCTACAATCTTCTGGCTCAATACTCTTGATTTTCTCTTCATATGATAATGATATTGTAATATTTTCCATAGGGAAAGTAGAAGGATCATTCAGATGTTCCTCTAATTTGGCTGTCATTTGTTTTAAATTACTAATAAATTAGAAAATTAATCTGAAATGAAGGCATACATGAAAATAATTCAAAAGCATTTTAAATTGCTGCTATGCTGTATTGAACTACCTAATATGTAATCATGAGGGGTTTGGGGTCACGAGAAGAGAGGGTCTTGGCACAGGAATGAAGAGGCTTGTCACAGAGTCTGTGTGGGGGGTTAAGGAACTCTGGGAGGAACCCTCCGAGTAAACCTCAGGTCATATTTATCATCATGAAGCAGAAAAAGTAGTTAAAAATTACTTATCAGACATCAGCATTAGAAAAGGGAGAATACGGAAAGTGTCAGACAGAATGACTCCAATTTGTTTTACAAAATCTCAGATCCTAAGCAAGATCTCTGCCTCTAGAGTCAAGAGACCTTTGGAATCTAGAGAATCTTTACTGGAACTGTGAGGTCTGGTCTGGTCACGCCTCATGCACGCACCCTCCCTTGGAGACCAGGTTTCTGATCGCCCACACACACAACCCACATGCCATTCTCATGATTCTCCAGGTCTCTCAGCAGGAAGTGAGATGTATGCTAAAGATGCAGGCTTAGTTTCCTCTACCTAATCAAATTGCTCTCACTCTACATTGATTTATCAATGAGTATGTACACAAGTTTTGTTGCTAGAACTCTCACTTCTTCGTGTAATTTAATTATGTTGATGGTCACTCTGCAGGCCACTCTTGTCTGAAAGTACCAAATTTCATCAGAAAAAAATGTGTCAACATGTCAACTCTACTAAGATGCAATTCAACATGTATCTTAGGGACAGATGAAATCAGGTGGTTGACAAAAAGATATACTAGGTATTCATAAAATTGCTGCAAGTTTGTGCCCTTCAAACACAAGTCTGGTCCAAAAAAAAAAAAACTATTAAAAAGTATATTGCATTTATAATTATAATCACGGCTACATCAAGAACATGACTAAAATAAAATCTTCATTATAACCAGTTGTTAATGACAATCGAATCCCTCACTCTTATTTTAGACATCTAATGATAAGATTTCCATAGGCCAGCTTCTGGCATATACATTTTTAAGTCCACTTTCTCATTCACTGCCTATAAACTTCTGGTTCTGAGTGTTGTAGGACACATATATGTACAGAAATAGAATCTAACTCTACATTTTTCTAGAGGTTTTTATTTCTTTGTGTAGAACCAGATTGCTATTTAATATCATTTTCCTTCTTCTTGAAGAATTTTTAACATTTCTCATAGTGCAAATCTGTAAGTGCTTTCACCTTTAACTGCCCCAGAAGGTTCTCATTTGGCCATTACTTTTTTTTTTTTTTTTTTTGCAGTTTTTGGCTGAGGTTGGGTTTGAACCCACCACCTGCGGCATATGGGGCTGGCGCCTTACTCCTTTGTGCCACAGGCGCCTCTCTGGCCATTAGTTTTTAAAGATATTTCCACTGGGCAAACAATACTGCATTGACAAGGCCTTTGTTCTTTTCCATTTGTTTGTTTTCTCCTTTAAACATGTTGCTAAACTGTCTTCTGGCTTACGCTGCTTATACTCTACTTATATTTTACCCACTTGATTATTAGAAGAATTTTCCATCAGCCAGCTTCTGCTTCAAATATTTCAAAACTTTTAGTTCTTTTCCGCCACCTAGGAACTTCTGTAATGAGTGTCTGCTGTCTACATACATCTGTACATTATGGAATATGTCTTTTTTCTAACTTCTTTTAGGATTTTTCTCTTTATAACTGGTTTAGGGTAATTTGATTCTGATGTGCTTCACTTATCTGGTGGTTGATTTTCTTTGCACTATTGTGAGATTATACTTTGAACAACTTTGTATGTTTTTCAGCTGTTATTTCTGGCCTTCATCTTCAGGGACTCCAAAGATATACATGAGTTTGCTTATAGTTGCTCTGCAGCTCAGCAGGGAGATTCTTTTTTTATTTCAGTCTTTCTTCTCTTGTTTCTGTTTGCATCATCCCCATCTTCACGCCTCGGTGGAGCCTTTCAGATCATCCATGACTCTCCTTAACAACTCGTACTTTCTCCTACCTTGTTGAAAACCCAGAATATATTTATATTTAAAATCATGGCCATGAATTTATAAGCTTTAAATAACTTTGTCAACCAGTTATTTTATCTATGTCATTTGTTGATTTCCTCATTATAATATTTGTCTCTCTATCTGCATGCCTATTATTTTTTGATTGGATGACAGCTATTATACATTTTACCTTGTTGGCTGCTGAACATTTTTTATATTTCTTTAATTATTTCATATTCTTGAGTTTTGTTATGGAATGCAATGAAGTTATATGGAAACCCTTTCATTTTTCATGACTTTCTTTTAAGACTTGTCTGGCTAAACCACAACCATCTTTAATCTAAGGCTAATTTTGCTCCACTGTTGAGGCAATGCATTTTAATTACTCTACATGGAGCCTTGTGTAAAAAGGCTTTGTGTGAGTGTGTGAAAAAAGCATTTTTCCACCTGGCTTATCAGAACACAAACAATGCCTGGCCTTGTGTTGTATCCAGGGATGTTCCACTCATTTTTTTTTTTTTCAGGTGGTTCTTTCTCAATGCTTAGATCAGTGTTTTTCAACAATTTTTTATCTCATGGCACTCTTGAACCTATAGTTAAACTTCTACAGTACACTAATAGTATGTTGATTTTTAAAAAAGAGTAACTTTAAAAAAAAAAAAAGCTTGACTTTAATTCATGTTTTTTAAAATTTCCATGGCATCCCTAAGACCCTCTTATGCCTCAGCAGTGCATAGCGGCACCCTGACTGCAAATCACAGCCTGACAGAGTCAGGAATCTTTACCCAGCACTTGCTGCTCACTGCTCAGTTGACGACACGCAGATCTGACTTCTCTCCTCTCTATGCAGCTCTTTCCATTTCCCTCCCTATGTTTGCCCTGAATTTTCCAGTCTGGGAGACTACTGGTCTGTGTTTGGGTTTGCCTTTCCCATGGGGCAGTCTGGAAATTCTCATCAGGCATCAATTTTGGTTATTATAGTGCTCACTTTAATTGTTTCCCCTTTTCTTAAGGATAATTGTCCTACCTGCTGTCCAATCTCTGAAAATTTGTTGTTTTATATACTTTGTTTCAATATTTGATTATGCCAGAAAAACAAATCTTTCCTTGTTACTCCATCATGGTCTATAATAGAAGTCCAATCAAGCATAACTTGACTAAACGTAGGTGTTAACTATAAATCACATTAAAATGATTGAAATTGTATTCATTGCATTTGTCTATCTTCTTCTGAGAAGCTTCTGTTCATGTCTTTTGCCCATTTTTTAATAGGGTTATTTGTTTTTTTCTTGCTGATTTGCTTGAGTTATTTGTAAATTATAAATATTAGTTCTTTATTGGATGCGTAACTTGCCAAGTCTTTCCTTCCACTCTGTAGGGTGTATATGTGTTCTGTTGATTGTTTCCTTAGCTGTGCAGAAGCTTTTAAGTTTAATTACATTTAATTTTTTAATTTTTGTTATTGTTCAATGTCACTAATAATCATTGAAATGAAAATTAAAACCACAATGAGTTATCACCTTAGAATTCCTTTTATTCAAAAGTGCAAAAACAATAGATGCAGGCATGGATACAGACAGAAAGGAACAATTAACACTGTTGGTGGGACTGCAAATTAGTGCAACCCTCACAGAACATAGAGTCCTCAAAGAACTAAATGTAGATCTACCATTTGATCCAGCAATACCCTAGAGGGTATTTATCCAGAGGAAAAGGATTTTTCCTCAAAAAGACATCTGAACTCAAACATTTATTGTAGCACAATTCACAATTGCAAAGATGTGGAATCAATCCCAGTGGTCATCAATTCATGATTAAGTTAACCCAATAGGGCATACATGTACCATGGAGTACTATGCAGCCATAAAAGATGAATCAATACATTCTGCAATAATCTGGATAGAAGCAGAAACCATTCTCCTAAGTGAAGTATCTCAAGAGTGGAGAAACAGACACCCATGTGCTTACTGTTAAATTGGAACTAATACATTTGCAAAGAAGGAAGTAGAACTCCATGGAAGACAACCAGAGGAGAGGAGGGGAGTACAGTGAACACTATTTGGGTGATAGGTGTTGTGCCCAGATCTTGAAAACTCCCACAAAGACCACCAAGAAGCCGTTGCAAAAGCAAAAGCAAAAGAGCCATTTTATTGCAAGTTCCAACTTGGACTCCTGGGGTCTCCATTACAATGGATCCAAGCCAGGAGCCCAGAGTTGTGGAGCAAGGGGTTTTTATGGTCCCGCGCAGCGGGCGGGCATGCACAGCTTGAAACAAAGGGGGCGCTTCTGGATTGGTTAGGTGGGGGGGAAGGGTCCCTGATTGGTGGGCAGTTGTCTCATGATGCCTGGTCTTGCCTGGAAGGTGAAACTAAATGGCCGGGGATTGGGGGGCGAAACTTAACTCCTAAGATGGCGCTGGTTTGGTTCTTTCATTCCCCCTCTACTTGTAAATTAAAGGCCCAATCATGGGCCTTGCCCCTACACCTGTGTATCCATCATCTCTTGTTCTGCTAAGGGCCGGTACTGACCTTGAAGAACCATTAATTGTACAGCCCCTACACATTCTCTCACAAATGTAATGAGCCTGTTGATAATACAAGGGCCTATAGTTAGAAGTAACAGTAATATTATTAGAGGTCCTGCCACTGCTGATATCAGTGTTGTACATACCAGGTGACATTATACGGCTGATGGGGATTAGGGTAAGAAAAGGCATTCAAAGGGGTACATACAATCAATATTAACAGCGAGTAGGTGGGGAGCGCTTTAGTTTGAGTTTTAAAGGATTGCCTTCAGCCTGCTGGATTTCCATTGCAGAATGAAGTCTTCTTGGATGGCGAACAGGTCTGCAAATTTCACGTGGGTGTGGTGTACCCAGGAGGCGATGCCATCTACTTTGAGAGTGGTGGGTGTTGCCAGGATCATGACATATGGGCCCTCCCACCAGGGTTCCAAAGTCTCTCTGCCATGCCTTTTTACGTAGACCCAATCGCCAGGCCGGAACTTGTGGGGCTCAGGTACGGGACCAGTCTCTAAGTAGCCTGCAGGCGGTGCCAACACTCTTTCTTTACCTGTTGGTAACACGGAAGGGAGAGGAGGAAACTTTCATCATCTACCTCAGTTATTAAATCTATACGAGTGTTAGGAATGACGGGGGGGGTGGTCTTCCATATAGTATCTCATAAGGAGTAAGCCCTAGCTTATAGGGAGAATTTCTCACCCGATATAAAGCAAAGGGAAGGAGAGCCACCCTGGGCAATGGGCCTGAGGAATGGTGCAGAGCCAAGCCAGGTCCAAAGGGGAATATGTGGGTTTTTTAGGTAACAGTGGTGCCCCTGGATCTGGCAAATGGAGAATTAGCTCCTGGGCCATTGTAAGGGCCACTTCCTTGGCTATTTCATCGGCTCAGCGATTCCCTCTGGCCACTGGGGAATTTCCTTTCTGGTGGCCCAGACAGTGAATGATGGCCAACTTTTTCGGCATCCAGATAGCTGTCAAGAGGTCTAGTATTTCTTGCTTATTCTTTACCGTTTTTCCCTCTGCCATCAGTAATCCTCTCTCTCGGTATATGGCCCCATGGATATGGGCCGTGGCAAATGTATAACGGCTGTCTGTATAGATGTTGACCTTCTTCCCTTCTCCCAGTACTAAGGCCTTAGTAAGGGCTATAAGTTCTTCTTATTGGGCAGAAGTTCCGCTTGGAAGACGTTCAGCCCACAACATTTCAGTCTCTGAAACCACTGCTGCCCCTGCATACCTGTGTCCATCTTTCACAAAGCTGCTGCTGTCCATGTACCAGGTTTCCTCAGCATCTGGCAGCAGCTGATCGGTCAAATCTTGGCGGAGGCTGTGGACTTGCACCAGTATATCTTGGCAGTGATGCAGCGGTACCTCTGGATCCGGGTTGGGCAGAAGAGTGGCAGGATTCAAAGCTGTACTGGGCAAGAACTGAATCCTGGGTGGATTCAGAAGAAGACCTTGGTAATGAGTCAGCAGTGCATTGCTCATCCACCGATCTGGGGGCTGCTTCAAAACTCCCTCAATGGTGTGAGGGGTTGTTATTAACAGTTCCTGCCCCAAGGTGAGTTTATCGCCATCTTTCACTAGGAGGGCAGTAGCCACTGTAATACGTAGATAAGGGGGCCACCCCGAGGCAACTGGATAGAGTCTTTTGGACAAGTAAGCTACTGGGCAGGTCCAGGGTCCCAGAGTCTGGGTTAGTACACCCTTTGCCACCTTTTGCCCTTTATGCTCATCCACATATAGATGGAAAGGTTTGGTGATATCAGGGAGACTTAGCTTGGGGGAGGTTAGCAAGGCAGTCTTAAGATTTTTAAATGCCTGATCTCTTTCCTCTGTCCATTGGAAGGGCTGTCCTACCTTAGTGGCATCATAGAGGGGCTTAGCCATTTCTGCAAACCCCAGCAGCCACAGTCTACAAAATCCAACCGTCCCCAGAAATTCCTGTACTTGCCTGGGAGTAGTGGGAGCAGGAATTCCAAGCACCGTGCACTTTCTGACTTCACTTAGCCATCTCTGGCCATCTTTAAGCACATACCCTAAATAAGTCACATTTTGCTGACAAATTTGGGCTTTCTTCGCTGATGCACGGTATCCCACGTCTCCCAGGGTAGTAAGCAGATCTCGTGCCCCTTGCAGGCAATCATGCTCTGTGGTGGCTACTATTAATATATCATCTATGTACTGAAGAAGGTTTAAGCCGGGGTGAGATTTATGAAACTCACCTAAGTCTGCATATAGAGCCTCATCAAAGATGGTCGGAGAGTTCTTAAAGCCTTGGGGCAGGCGGGTCCAGGTCAATTGTCCACTGATGCCCTCCTCTGGATCCCTCCACTCAAAAGCAAATATAGCCTGGATTTGTGGGGCTAGAGACAGACTGAAAAAGGCATCTTTTAGATCTAGTACTGTGTACCACTTTTAAGTCGGTGACAGCGCACTAAGAAGTGTATACGGGTTAGGTACCATGGGGTGGATGTCCATTACCCGCTTATTTACTTCTCATAAATCTTGTACTGGACAATAGTCATTTGTAAGGGGTTTCTTAACAGGAAATAGGGGGGTATTCCAAGCAGACTGGCAGGGGATCAAAATGCCCGCCTGAAGGAGGCGTCTGATGTGCGGGATTATGCCCCTCTTAGCCTCTACGGCCATGGGGTATTGCTTCACTTTTATAGGTTCTGCTCCCAGCTTAAGTTCTACTAAGACAGGAGGCTGATGAAGGGCTAAACCTACCCCTCCTGTTTCCGCCCATGTCAACGGATAAGAGTGGAGCCAGTCGCTCATGTCCGCCAGGGCTCCATGCGGTGTTTGGTGAAGTGCATACTCATCTTCTAACTGAACAGTCAGAACTTGTGTTTGTCACCCTTGCCCATCTGTTACCTTGGGGGCCATCCTGCCTAAAAGATATCTGAGCCCCGATTTTGGTTAATAGGTCTCTTCCAAGTAAGGGGTATGGGCAGTCTGGAATAACCATAAATGCATGGGATACCCGGCCCGTGCCTAGTCTACAGTTCTTCGGGTAGTCCATGAGTATTGCTTCATTTCAGTTGCCCCATGGACCCAAGATTTCTTTGTATCTAGTTTTCCTTGGTCTCTTAAAAGCACTGAATGCTGGGCACCAGTGTCCACAAGGAAATCAATCAATGTCCCCTCCACTTTGAGGGTTACCCTGGGTTCAGGGAGGGGTGCTGAACCCTGACCCCTCTAATCACTTAATTTCCCCATCTCCAAGATGCGGGCTTCACCACGGGGGACAGGCTTACCAGCTCTCCGTTTAGGACACTCTCTGGCCCAGTGTCCTATCTCCTTACAGTAGGTGCACTGGTCTCTCTGTACGTGTCTGCGTCCCCCCTCCCAGGGTTTCTCCTCACCTTCAGTGGTCAATCTCTTCAGTCGAGCCTGCCGATCTTTAGGTTCGGCAGCTGTGGCAGCCAGCAGGATTTTAGCCAAATCATGAGTTTGTTTGGCCCGAGCACGAGTCTGTTTTTCTTCCAGTGTCTCTCTGTTATTGTAAACCTTCTCAGCCACTGCAAGCAAATCCTGTAAAGTTTTCTCAGCCAATATATCTACTTTCTGAAGTTTCTTTCGTATATCAGGAGCAGATTGATTAACAAAGGCCATGATTACTGCAGCCTTGCTACTATCTTCCTCAGGATTCATAGGAGTATAAGTATGGAGTGCTTCCATGATCCTCTCTAAGAAGGCAGCAGGAGATTCATTCTTTTCCTGCTGCACATTCCCTACCTTAGCCAAATTAGTCGGCTTACGGGCTGCTTTCTGGAGACCCCTCATTAGAGTCTGGCGGTAGACTCAGAGACTCGTCTGACCATCCCCTGTATGAAAGTCCCAATCAGGGCGGGTAAGGGGGAAAACAGCATTAATCTCAGCAGGGTTAGTAGTCACAGCCCCATTGGCACCCACGACCGACTTCTGAGCCTCCTACAGAATTCTCTCCCTCTCTTCTGTAGTGAAGAGCACCTGTAAAAGCTGCTGACAATCATCCCAGGTAGGCTGGTGAGTAAAGAGAACAGAATCTAAAAGATTAACTAACACACTAGGCTGTTCAGAAAAGGTAGGGTTTTGCCTTTTCCATTTACACAGATCACTTGTGGCAAAGGGCCAATAATAAAAATCTTGTGCCCCATGTGCATCTGGGGGGCTTACAGCCCTCAGAGGAAGGACAGTCAGTCAGCATTTGCCTCCCTCTGGGCCCGCTGCCTCGTGTACGGCAGGCCCCCAGCGCCAGGTCTAGCTGCAGGCTCAGCTTCTGTGGCCAGCTCCCCTGCTGCCTCCTCTCCAGGAGATGGAGAAGCAACCTGTGGAGGGGCAAGAGGACGATATGGAGGAGGACAAAAGAAACCCTGGTCCATACTGCCCTGTAACACAGGGTAAAGCGGTGCAGAGGGTTTGGGTTTGGGTTTCTCAGTGAGGGGCTTCTCACATATGGCAAGAACTGCCTTACTGTTGCAGTGATTATCTGCTGGAGGCAAAAGAGCCTTTAACCAAGGAGGGGGATCTTCCACCAAATCCATCCAAGTGGTAATGTACAGAACCTGGTCGGGATGACCGGTCCATGAGCGGTAGACAATGTCCTTAACCTGGAAAATGATGGGAAGGTGAAAGGTTCCCTCGGGAGGCCAGCCAACGTTGAAAATTGGCCACTTGCTGCTGCAAAAAGTGATGAGTTTAGTTTTTTTTCACCATGAGTCCTAGGTCCTGTGCCCTGGACTTGAAGTCCGAGAAATGGTCAAGGAAAAGGGAAGTTGTTTGAGTCTGTCCCATGTTACAGTCTAAGTCAGAGTCGCCCCATCAAGGCCAGCCACAACCACACAAAAAACACCAATGAAACACACGGCACACAAAAGGACAAACCAGACAGACGGTCCACGGAAACAAAACCGAAAGTAATCTGACGGTCTCTGCCGTACTGCGGGAATAACCCGTGAAATTGCCCAGGCACAAAAACCACTTTTTCCACACCACGCCCTGGGGTATCCTCATCCCAGTCTGGTGGGATTACCTGTACAACATACACTGAGTTTCGCACTTCCGAAGAGGCGGGGACGTCTCCAGCTCTTCTGGCCGGCAGCCTCTAGCGAGTCCACCTTGACTTTACGTCGACCACACCAGGCACAGACCTTCAATCCCAAAAAATTAGCACAATAGACAAGACAAACACTTACCATGTATCGGCTGGGGTCGGATGTCCTCAGGGGATCCTGGGGGATTTTCCCAGCCAATGCACCAATGTTGTGCCCAGATCTTGAAATCCCCCACAAAGACCACCAAGGAGCCGAGTCCAATGCAAAAGCAAAAGAGCCGTTTTATTGCAAGTTCGAACTTGGACTTCTGGGGTCTCCATTACAATGGATCCAAGCCAGGAGCCCAGAGTTGTGGAGCAAGGGGTTTTTATGGTCCCATGTAGCAGGTGGGCATGCACAGCTTGAAACAAAGGGGGCGCTTCTGGATTGGTTAGGTGGGGGGAAGGGTCCCTGATTGGTGGGCAATTGTCTCATGATGCCTGGTCTTGCCTGGGCTTGCACGGGCATGCCTGGAAAGTGAAACTAAATGGCGGGGGGTTGGGGGACGAAACTTAACTCCTAAGATGGCACTGGTTTGGTTCTTTCAATAGGCACACCTATTAGCCAGGACTCAGGCATAACAAAAGCAATCCTTGTAACAAAAAGCATGTGTATCCCATTAATATTTTGAAATTTTTTTTTAAAAGAAAGAGTAATAAAAATAATAATAAAATGTCTGAACTAACTGAACCTCAGTGTATTCCAAATTCACCTTCCAATAGCTGGATCTCAATATACATACAGCCATTCTCAGACCACCCAACACTGACCAAGTACAGCACAGGAGAATTCAGAGTGGAAATAATACCCTTCAGGACTCTGTAACTCCCCTGTGACAGCTTCCAGGGTATTTTGTTTACATGTTTTCAACCTTCATTTGTTACTTCTGAATATCATGGGTATTAATCTGGAATTTTAAAGCTAAAGCAAATCTCCTAATGGGTTAACAGAACAAAGAAGTTTTACACATAGGTTGTAAATATCACATTATTCACAGACCAGAAGAGAAGAGCCACCTCACCTGCCCTTGTGCACCATCTCTGTCACCCTCCCAGCTGCTGGTCTAGTTTCAGCACTATCATCTGAGAATATATTGACCCTTACATTGTAACCTCTGCAAGCCATAGTGTGACTGGGACTATTCTATAGCAGGTACCTCATAATAGAATAGTATTCTCTTACAAATTTTCCTTATAACAGGGTTTCCTTTTACTTTTAATTTACTTTATCACTTAAAAGTTTACAGCCACAGCACAATTTATTCAATACCAAGCAATTGGAAAAGAACTGGAATGAATGAGATATATACCTTCACACCCCAAGAATCCTTATCTTTGAGGTCCTTCTCAAAGTGCGTGAATAGCACTACTATAATAGCTCTTTGCATTTTAAAGATATAAAAGAAAGACCGAGGTGACCTTTTGTGTGCATTACTAGAAAGAGGGGAAAGCTAGCCTCTGTGTGTGTTAGAGATAGCATAGTAGAGCCAGAGCCTGCAAATGCTCTTGGGACCCGAGGCAGCATACGAACCAAAGTAGGTGAGTGTGAATTTCTACAATCTTAGGAAACAGACAAACTTCAATGAGATTTTCCAGTGAGATAATGGGCATATCTACCCTGAAGAACAGCTGATCCCTGGGAGGGACACCTGACCAGTGGGGTAGCCACAGACAGCACCAGGCTTTAAAATTCTTCCTGTGTTCAAGGGAAGAGCAAGACATTTTACATAGTCTGAGTAAGACTCTGGGGTCCCTAAAGAAAAATAGGAGCAGGAGACCCTCCACACTGTGGTGCTGGATTTCCTGCTGCTGGAAAATGTGGCCAGGTCTCACAGAAATAATCCTACTTCCGTGAAAAAAAGTTCAATTGATCATTCTGTTACCATTTTTAAATTAAAATTGTCAATAGGATCCATCCAAAATACTATCTGAAGAAATTTTTAATTCTGGAACTTAATAAAGGCTAAAATTTTTTATTCCAAAATCCAAAGATGGAGAAAAATGTAGTATGCAGTTTTATATATAAGCAACTTATCCATAAAAAGTATTACATAAACATTATATGCTATAATTAATAGTATATACAGTATTAAAATTCTGATTATACCATCCTGTTCTTCCTTACTAAAGAACTGACGAAATAGATTGACAGTATAAATCGTGCTTTAATTTAGCATGGATTATTCTTTAATTTGGTTTGAGAACATCTATCGGGTGCTTACTCTGTGTCAGGTACAGTATTTAATGGCTTAATTATAAAGCTGAGTAAGGTTTACTCTCTCTCCCATGAAGTTTCTAGTTTCTTCTTTCATTTAAATAATTAATGTGTGTAAAATATTTAGATATGCTTGGGATATGCTTGGCTCATATAAGTGCTTAAGTATCTGTTGGCATTGACAGTGGAGGCAGTCACAGTCATAACAGCAACAATGGCACTGGCTGCACTGCTGGAGTTCTACCGACACTCTCCTCACCTCTGCTGCCTTTGACCAAGCTAACTGCACTTGGACCAGTCTCTCCCAGTTGCCAGTGCGCAAGGCAGCATCATTTAAATCTCCACCTAAAATTAATCAAAGCTTGTTTTAACTTTAATTATTTATTAATGTTTGCTTTAAGATTTGTTCCTTCTAAAACATTCTGCAAAACAACCACTTCTAATTTTTCATTACTCTATACATGGCTTCCTCTCCTGTGTTAGGATCTCAATGACTCAGTTTCATGATATTATACAAATTATCTCCCATAGTCACATGTAATAATAGACAATAATGTTCTCTTACTTTTGGTAAAAATAAAAATAAAAATAATAATAACCTCCAGAATGTGGTATGAGGTGAAAGAAATTCCTGTATTACAATGAAACGTAATTCCTGTAGACTGGGGAAGCTCCAGGGTACTACAGCATGTAGGCAGAGTTAGCACTTTTGCTGTTGTCTTTTCTTCCTGACCCTGAAAATCAGAGTGTTAAGGCTTTCCTGATAGTGAATGTCTAAAGTAGCCTACCTTCTCTTTCTCTTCTTCCAGCTCTTTCATATTTTCTATTATATCCCTTGACTGTTGTGGAGTTATGAGCTAAGGAAAGCTGTAATAGCACTTTCCTGGCAGAGTTTTTATTTGTTGCTCTTCACTGTTATGTGAGGAGCAGGACAGCACAAACTCAGTTTTACCCCAGCACTTGGGAACCTTCACACTGAAGCCGGCCAGGTGTTCTGCTGCCTGAGGGAAGGAGGTCATATCTAATAGTTTCAAGATCTTTTTTTATCTTATGTACACTGTTTCACAGAGAAACCTAAATACAATGTTTTTAAAAGGATAAATGGGCCAGGCATGGTGGCTCTTCCCTGTAATCCTAGCTCTCTGGGAGGCTGAGACCAGCCTGAGCAAGAGCAGGACTCCATCTCTACTAAAAATAGAAAAATTAGCTGGGCATTATGACTGGTGCCTGTGGTCCCAGCTATTAAGGAGGCTGAGGCAAGAGGATCTCTTAAGCCCAAGTTTGAGGTTGCTGTGAGCTATGATGATCCCATGGCACTTTACCCACAGTGAAACTCTGTCTCGGGGAAAAAAAATAAAAAAGGATAAGTAGAAAGTATTTTTCAAAATCCCTTAGCAAGTTAAAACATTATTGTTAATGAACCTTCAATGATCTAACACTGATTGATATTCAGACACTAAAAGTATTAGGTTACTTCAGCAAAAATACAGCCATCCCTCACCATTTGAATCTGCAGGGTTCTGAATTTGAAAAGAGGGATCTTGAGTTGTAAGAAAGACTCTTTTTCCCCATAGGTTTTACCTTGTGAGTTTCAAAGAGCCTGAAATGAAAATGACTGAACTCTGGAAATTAAACAGCAAGGGACGTCTTTATCTCTGTGGAGTGAAAAATCAGGAGAAAAGTTATCTAAGTTTTCTTCAAACTATGATTGTCTAACATTATGCTCAAATGCTAACAGTAAAATTAAAGTTATAAATTACACTACAAGCATGACCATTTGCCACATGTAATACTTTTACTTAGCGGAAGGGTGGATTTCAAGTTTCCTTTCAATCAGACTTTCCTGTAGGCATTAAAATATTAATATACCTCTTGATTTACATATATTTCTAAAAGCACCCATCGGTACAATAAGGAAAATCTGCCTGCTGTCAGGGTTGCTGGGGGAGTGCACAGTCCCAGGAATGCACAAGTCTGCCAGGGAGGTAAGACGCACAGCCTGGTGTGCCGGCGTCACTGCACAACCAGGCAGTGCTATTTTCTTAGTGTCATCACCAGCTGGCAAATGATGTTTGAACAACTGACAAGAGAGATGAGCTGCAGGTGCTCTGGAGAAAGGAATCCATCTTTGTCTTTTTGAGAGTAGAACAGTTAAGAAAGAATCTTTCTCTAATAATGAGATGGGCATAACACAATGGAAATTAAGGAACATTTTGTCAGGAAACCAAAACCGGTCTTTCCTACTGTAGCCCATCCTCATGCATGTCGATGTCAGACTGGCCTCACAGGAACACGACTTTTGTCACCCCCAACACAGGGCACCAAGGCTTTGACTCCTTCCTTTCCACAAGGATCTACGATCCCTTGCTGCTACTCATCCTCACTGCCCCTCAGCCTCTGTCCTCCTTTCTGTCCTTGTCCAGTTTAGAGGACATCCCTCATTCCTCTCTGTCCTGTTGAACTGTCCAGCAAATGGCAGTCTCTGGTTAAGGCCACTCCCCATCTAGGCAGCATTTGCTCCAGGCCAGCAGACACGTAGCAGGACACACAGACCCCTGCAGATGGGTCTTGTCACAAATGTAAGCCCTGTGTGGGACTCGGTGGAACACCACGTGGGCTTCTGGTAATCATGTTAGCAGTCCAGAGACTTTGTCACTCGCCAGAAATGACAATTAACCTCCTTCTTATGTTTCCAAATGCTTCCCGCTCTCCTTCCCCAGCCTTACTCTCAGATGATAATCATGTTTTCGATTTCCCCAAAAAAACAGTAACAATCCAAATGAAAATTCCACAAGTTCCTTATAAGTACATATCCACCACCGTAATTTATAGAACCTTTGTAGCCCCTCCTTTTCCCATAGATGAACACTGGTCCATTTTCCAATCAAATACCAACCACTGATCTGTGCGGTGGGTTTAAATCATCACCTTTCATACAATCAGGGCTGTCACTCAACAATTCTAATCCCCTTCTTTTCCTGAGCAGCCAATTCCTTCTTCTCTGTTGTATTATTACCATTCTTAGACAGACATGCTGCTATTGTTCAGATCTTAAAATTAAGATCTCACACAGATACAACGTTCTTTCAACTGTTTTAAACTGAAATTCCTTAAAAGAATAGAGCTTATTGATTTCTTCACCTCCTATCTTCTCATTTTCTGTTGGGTTGACTCCAATTAGGCTGTAATTATGTTAACCCTACAAATCAGTTTTTATCATCTCATCAAGGATATCTACAGAGACACAATTTGGTATTCATCATTAGTCATATAAGCTGACTTCTACCCCATACTTTCTTGCCCTGGTCTTCTGTTTCCACTAAAATGGCATAATGCTTTCTATGAAATACTAGAGTTCCTTTTGATACATTATGGGAGCTTTCTCCTTTCAATCCAAACATGTTACGGCTCTGCCTACCCTTCCCCAGACCTGAGGTCAGAGGCTACCACTGCTACCCAGCCTCTCAGTGCCCTTACTACTCTGTCTAGCTGCTGTGAGCTCCTGCAGCACCTGTACCATCCAGCCCCATGGTTACCCGTGTTTATGAGTTAACCCTTCATACCATGAACTTCTTGAAATCAAGTACCATGTGTTCAACCAGTGTAGGTTCAGCCAAGGTTGCAGAAGTTCCTTTTTATTATAAATGTCATCATCTGCACACTGTAGGCACATATCAGTGGCAAAAAGTTAGTGGTTTTGCTTATTTGTTATTCATGGCTCTTTATAAAGTTCTGGCAAATCTTTGCTGACTAACTGAATTCAAGCCCTGGAATCACAACCAGTGAACGACATGGCATGAATCCTTGTTTTCATCTTGATTCTGAGATTTGCTTTGGCTCAATATCATGAAGACTCTAAGTTGAGTTCCAAAATAGAGTTTTCTACCACTCCATATATCTACTTTCAAGCGGAAGAGTGGTCAGAGAAAGCAGCTTAGCAGGGGGGATGTAAATAATAGTAAGTTTCCTTTTGTTCTGAATTCTAAAGTCTTCCAAGGTGGGCTAATTTGGAATATCTTCTATTGGAAATAACTGAAATTGTCTGGATACACATTAGCCTTTGTATTTCATCTGCAAACTCTGATACACATCCGTGAGGAGGACCCAAGCCAGACTAATCCAGGCAACTCATTAAATACATCTACAGCAACCAACTGCATAAGGCCTTGCATTTCTGCCCAGTATTGATTCATATAGAAGAGCAATCCAAGCTCTAGAGATGTCCCAATCATAGGAATTTTTTGTCCACAAGCAAACCCCTTAGACACAGAATTCAAGAGCATTCACATAAACCAGAATGATAGGAATAATTTCCTAATTTCCATAAGATTCTCTAGAAGACAGCAGTGGTAAGTAGATGCTTGTGACTGGTATTAGATCAAGCCCAGGATTTTACAAAGATAAAATGCCCTGTTCCATCACGGCTGCCAGATTGTCATGATGACCTAGACAGGCCCCATAGTTACCTAAATCACAAACATATCATATTTCCTTGGACCAACTGTCTGAGTTCGCCAAGTCACTGCTCTTCCCCTCTAGGGCCCAATAAGTCTTCTTTGCCTGTCTTGGAAAAGAAGAACCAACACATTACACCCAGATTGTGGTCATCCCAGAGCTCAGTGTGAATCCAAATTTGCAATTCATCTAGCCTAGTCATGTACTTCAGAGGGATGGCAGAAAGAACAGAATTGGAGCCATGTTTTACTGCCTCACTGGATTCAAGCAGATTACCGCCTAGGGAGAAAGTTTTCAGGCTATTTGGAACATTCTTATTGTCATACACATGCAAAACTGGGCTGTGAAACAAACTAGAGTTAAACAGACTGTTGAATGTGATGATAGTTCTTGTTAGAAGTCAAGCAACTGAATCTTGCACCTGAAATTATCATATAGCATTTTAGTATCTTGCTGTTTCAAAGGTCAATAGGCAAGCCCCATATGGTGCCTTGGGGTGTGTGTGTGCATGTGTGTGAAAGAGACAGCATGTGTGTGCATACGTGCAGAGGCCTCTGCCTTAAAACAGCCAACTACGTACATTTGCATCCTGGGACCCATCTGTTCCAACAGCAGTAAACAGTCTACAGAGGCTTAAAGCATATGGATGGCAGAGTTGATGTGACTTAAGGGCAGAGCATTTCCCTAGAATTCTGCATGCTTGATCAACAAGTTCAGAGCTTGCTTCACCATTCTCATTATCATTTACTGCAGGTGGCAGGGGTCCACTCAGATCCTTTCTGCTGGCAAGAATGTCCAGAGGGACATTCTTACATAAATATTTATAGGGCCCCATTGCCTTCCTGCCACATGCTATCCACTTTACTGGGGTTTTCTGGGTTTGTATGTTTGTGTGCTTTCTTAGTGCCTAGAATAGTGAAAATATATTCCCAGTTTACGTGCTCTGAAGAACCACCTACATCCTAGTGAGGGCAGTGGCTATAACAGAGAACACGGCAATGTCATCCGGCTGTGTTTCAATTCCTGTTTAGCACCAAAGAAGCTCAAATGCTGTGCTGAGCTCAAGGCTGGCATCTGCGCAGGTCAGGTGGGTATGTGCAGCAGCCTTTTGGGAACAAATCGCCTTCATAAAGAATGGGGAGTGTGGCTTCGGCTTGTCCTCAGTTTGTGTTGGTCTCTCTGCATTTCACTGGAAGCTCCTTCAGTGGCTCCATTTTTAACCCAGTCTTCTTCATAATGACTTGTTAGAATATGGTCATTTATTAAGTCAATAAGAATTAGCTTTTTATAGCACTAATTACTTCTTATAGAAAACCTCAAAAGAGAGATAACTCAATATTTTTTCCTAATTGTTAATTTTGGAGCCTGTAAGAAGAAAACTCAGGGCAGCCAGGCAGTATCAGCATTCTGTTTCTTATCCACATCTTCACAGAAAAGTATTATGTTTAAGACACATTATATTGTTATAGAGTAAATAAAATGTGCTTTTGCAATCTTCTGGAAAATGTTTAGACTCTTTAAAAGTCACATTTTTCCGCTGCAAAATAATTTTCAGAAATAATTAGTGGAATGAAAATAGACCATCACAAAATTTATTTCATTGTTCATTGGTTATTTATTATTGGGTGGAATGTGACTAATTCCTAGGTTTGATCACTTAAAGAGAAAATAAAATCACCTTGAGTCAACGTTAAGCATATGTGAAGACAACCATGCCAATGTGACCTTCTTTAGCTGAGCCAATTTCCGCTGTCTTAAATACGCCAGAGTGCTCCAGAAGAAAGCATGAGCAAGGGTGGGAAGCCTATTGGTTCCTGTCTTACGTTAACAGTGACATGTTGTATGCACACAGCTAATTCATGATTCCTGACTGGGATACATGTAGTCACTAATGTGACTAGTGTGACAAAATTCAATACTGATACCTAAGCCATCACTCCACAGACTGAAGAGACAGCGAAAGAGCCTTCCAATGTGAGAGCTGCACCAAGGTGCTACAGCGTCTTTGAGACAGATGGAAGGTACAAACCTGGGTGTGTCACAAATGTCACTATTTCCTCATAGAATGAGCCTTGGGTACAGGAGTGAAAATATCCAGGGAAATCTTTCTGGTCCAAGGTTGGTAACTTACTATGTAATGATTGCACAAGGGTGCTGTTTCCTCCTCCCCCTGCTTTTCACTGCTGAATAAGTGATGATGTGTCTGTGGAAGCTCTGGACAGTAAAGTTCCCCACACATCCAGGTTTTAACTCATGCTAGTTTTCTTTTTTTCTTTCTTTTTTTTTTTTTTGGCAGATTTTGGCCAGGGCCGGGTTTGAACCCACCACCTCTGGCATATGGGGCTGGCGCCCTACTCCTTGAACCACGTGCATCGCCCCCACATTCAGGTTTTAACGGAGCTCTTCATGGCCCAGTCCTGCCTGCCAAGTGACTTGCCTCTGACCACTGTCCTTTGCCCTCTCTTTCACTCCAGCCTCACGAGGATCCTTAACAGCACCAAGTGCCCTCGTGTCCAGGTATCCTTGTGCAAGCATTTCCCTCTGCTGGGAATGTTTTGCCTGACTCATGTTGTAGGCCTCCTGCTGATTCAAATCTCAAATAAATGACTTCAAATAAACAGGAATTAGAATAGTCACCAACACTTGCATAACACTTACTATGCCTAGCACCATTCTAAATGCTTTACATGCATTAAGTCATTTAATATAATTTACAAACTTACCTACCACGTCGCACACATGAAGAAACCAAGGCAGAGA
The DNA here is from genome assembly GCF_027406575.1 of Nycticebus coucang. Classification (NCBI taxonomy): domain Eukaryota; kingdom Metazoa; phylum Chordata; class Mammalia; order Primates; family Lorisidae; genus Nycticebus; species Nycticebus coucang. The sequence goes on along the minus strand of NC_069785.1, from coordinate 107,713,576 downwards.
AAGGTGAAAAACACTGCTCAAGGTTCAACACTCTTAAGTAATGAAGATCATTTGACTTCATGTCTGAAGCTTATTATTTTAACCACTTTCCTGTTCTGCCTCCCCAAAAACTGACACCCAGTGACCCTCTTTCTTATCACTCCTTTTTAATTTTCTTGTTTATTTATTTATCCATAAATGTATTTCAGTACTTTTTCAAATTATTACCTATTTCCTTTTCCTAATGGGAAATTCTGACAGCCAGGTGGGCTTTTGCTTTGCTTCCTGCCTACGTGAGGGAAGCACCCACTGAACATTTGCTGAAGAATCAGTTGGCGTCCTGATGGGTATGTTCCTGCCTGGAGGTCAGCTCCAGCCTCCAGGGTACTGAACTGGAGCTGGCTCTTCACCTTGGGGTGGAGGGTGCAGAGTCTTTCTCTATTAGTTCACCTGAGGGGCTCAAGCCTGAGGAGTCATCCTGACCCTGCTGAGGAGACACTGCCATCAAATGAAACTGATTAATTCCCTGTGAATCATGTTCCTGTCAGCCAGAAAGCACTTTCACTACCTGCTAGGGAGGCCTCAGTGGGAAAGCAAATTAAGGTCAGAAGATCTCTCAGCAAATATAAAATCAAAACGAGGGGATCTGGAGACTTTGTGATGTATTTTAATGAAACAAAGGCAACTTGACACATTGCCCTTCCCAACCGCCAGGTAATATTCACCAACAGGCCTGATCGTCTCCTCAGTGGGCTCTGTTACCCGTTTACAAGGACTAGACATCCTCACTCTCCCGCTCTCCAGGAATCTTCATTCTCCAGCTGATCTCAGACTCCTTGGTATTTGTCTTGCCTAGTTCTTTTTGATCTGGAAAAAGCTGACTTCAACTATCATCTCTGGGAGGCACCACACTAGCCCTGCCTGGGTCCCTGTGCTGGGTCGTTTCATCTCACCACCTCTTGTGGGATTCAGTTCCCAGATGACTCAGTTCTGAGCCTCAGGACACAATCCAGTAGGTGCAAGATGGCTTATGGATTGGTTATTTTGAAGTCAGGTTTCTCTACCTTGTCTAATTATTGTTGTGGAGTCAGTGTAGACAGAGACAAAGAGTTGTGCAAAACGTCACCTGAGGGGATAGAGGAAGTTTCTCTCAGAAAAGGACACGTGCAGAGAAGCAATGCCCATCATACAACACCCAGTAGGTCTGTGTCACTCTCAGAGAAGCCATGCCCATCATATCACACCACACAGTAGGTCTGCGTCACTCTCATAGAAGCCATGTCCATCATATCACACCGCCCAGCAGGTCTGCATCACTGTCAGAGAAGCCATGTCCATCCTATTACACCACCCAGTAGGTCTGCTTTGCTCTCAGATTGACCAATGTGGAGTTTCCATTGTTCACTTCCAAATAAAATATTGATTTTAGATTTATTGTAACAGTATGTCTAATATTTATAACCATTCATAGCGGCAGAACAGCATAATGAATGAAGGACATACAGTGAAATAAAGCGGCTGTGTTTGATTTCCAAACCCAATATTTACTTTATTAGCTTTGCTGAGCCTCAGTTCCTTCATAATCACAGTACCTACTTCATAAGCATTGCCATGAAGATTAAATAAAATAATACTCATAAAGTCCTTAGCACAGTGCCTGGAACATACTAAACACATATAAAATATTGTATATTAACAATAATAGTTAATATTTAGCCAATGAAAGAAGGTTTTGGCTATGTCTATATAGTATAAATGTTTCCAAATACACTGAGTATTATAAAATACATCCTATCTTTTGAAAGAAAAATAAATTCTAAAGCAGATCTTGTACAAGTAGATAAGACAACATTTAAATAAAGCCAGGGTAGATTTTTCTTGCACCTGTCTGCAAAGCAATGAAAGGCTTCATCCAGGCTGCCAGACAAGTATGTTGCCAGCACACTGAATGCCTGGACCATCACTTGCCAAGGTTAATTCAGAATCCCTCAGAAAACAAAACCTCAGTGTTCATAATCAGCTATGATTAGAAAATATCTCATACCTTTTTGCAAATCACAATGCACTTCAACATATTAGGGTAGTAAGTAACCGTTCATTAAAAAGAACTCAGATTGAATTTGCTTTATTTACCTGTCTCATTTGACAACAAACATGAGCCTTCCTATACAAACCCATTTTCTTTTATTTTATGTATATTATCTCACAAACATAATGCTTAGAAGTTATTTAAGTAAACATTGCCCTAGGCAGAGATTCTAGAATAGTTGGTCACTTCCTTTTCACTTGGTAATGCATACAGAAACTGAACCCCCCAACACACACAACCCCCTGACAAATGAAATGATTTCTGACCTTTAAATCTTGCCTTCACCCACAAGGCTATCAACATGATAGTAAGCAGAATAATGATACCCTCACCTCTAAAAAGATTCCCCTACAACAGTCACTGGAACCTGTTAACATGTAACATTACTTGCCAAAGGAACTTTGCTGCTGAAGGGCAAGGACTTTGAGAAGGAAAGATTATTCTAGATTGTTTAGGGAGACTCTAACACATGAAACCTTAAACTTGATGAATATTTCCCAGCTGGGATAGAATGATCAGAGCTGCCCCATGGAAATGACTTGGCCTCCTGTGTTGGCTCTGAAGATGGAAGCAGGGGCCACATGCCAAGGAATGCAGCAAGTTTGAGAAGCTGGAGGCAGCCCTGTGCTTACAGCCAACAAGAACACAGAAACCTAGATCCTACAGCCTCAGTGTTTTCTGCCAACTACTGAAAAGCACAAAGAAACAGATCCACCCCTGGGACCTACAGAAAGGAATGCAGTCTGGAGAGGCCTTCATTTTAGCCTAGTGAGACCCACATCAAACTTTAACCTGCGGAACTGTAAGATAACAAAGTTGTCCTGGCATTAAGCATCTAAGTTTGTAATAACTTGTTAGAGGAAAAATGGGAGGCGAGTATGGTCATCTTCATGAATAACATGCTTGAGCACTCAGCCTGCACCTGACTCTGTTTATGCACTTGGCACATACACAGATCAACCCATCAAATCCTCACGACTACCCTGACAGGCAGCCATCATACCATGCCTATTTGGATGGTGGAAACTGAGGCACAGAGAAGTCAGGAAACTTGCCCAGGGTCACATAGGTACTGAGAGGTGGAGCCGGGATGCAGGCCGAGCTCACAAGGAGCTCCAGCTCAGCGGAGGTCACATTCCAGGAAATAAGGAATAGTGTAGTCTTCTTCTAATGCAATAAACTCTTCCATTAAAATTAGATTATAAATCTCTAATTTATCTTCATATTTAATTTAGCTCTAATTTTTCTATTGCTTTTCAGATGGTACAAATTATGGGACCAAACTGAACATGAATTGTACTAATTTTATCAGCCTAATTTCAATTTTACACACAAACAAATTTATGCATCCAATTAACTATAAACCTGGGTTTGAGGAAATATTCTTCATACTATGTTTTAAAACTCTCATCCATAATTAGCAAAATATTGAAAATATGAGTTTTCTATTTAGGTAACTTTTTACTATTAACTCAGGCAACTTAATTAATTAATTAAACATGGCCCTACTATGTGCTCAGTGTGGTGGGTAAAGACAGAGGAGTATAAAAGAAGTTTCTGAGGTATAGTCTTGGCCCTAACAACCTATAGGAGTTTTTTTGTGGGGTTTTTTTGTGTGTGTTTTTTGGAGATAGCCTCACTCTATCACCCTGTGTACAGTGCTATGGTATCATAGCTCACAGCAACCTCAAACTCTTAGGCTCAAGTGATCCTCCTGCCTCAGCCCCCAGAGTAGCTGGGACTTTAGGCACCTTCCACAACACCCAGCTAGTTTTTCTATTTTTAGTAGAGATGGAGTGTCTCTCTCACTCAGGCTGGTGTGGAACTCCTGAGCTCAGGCAATCCACTTGTCTCAGCCTGCCAAAGTGCTAGGATTACAAGCTTGAGCTACTGCGCCTGGCCATCTGTAGGAGTGTAAGAAGATAAGACACATCAAAATTCATTTATATGAAATTCTCAATTTACAGACATCTTTTCAACTCTACCTTAGGAATAAGACCACTCAAATATTCCATGATTTGAAACTGAACTATTACTACAAGCCAACCTATTTGTTACAATCTTTCTTACACCACTTTTTTTTATTTTGAAACAAATAACAAATTTTATTAGATGAGTTAATTTTTGTGTCCAAGCAGAAAGATAATGAAATACATTTTCCATGCAAACTATTATATACATGAAATAACATACAGTGGTAACAATGCAGGGTAGGTTTCCTGGGAAGCAGACTCTGAGATAGAAATATACATGCAGGAGGTGTGTTTACTGGGCAGTGCTGTCCAGATGAGGACCAGCGAGAGTGGAAGAATGAAGCAGGACAGACAGAGCAGGAAGCTGAACTCTATCAAAGTCCCGACCAATGTCTCAGCTGATCCCTGGGGGAACCTCTGAAGTTGGGAAAGCCCCTCCAAGATGTCTAAATTGAGACAATCATTCTCCTTACCACTTAGAGGCCTGGTTGGGGGATTTGTTTTTTCTCTCTTACATTATTTTTATCAACTTTTGAAGTAAATTAAGTAAACGTTATGTCAACCAGGTCTGAAAGACAGAATATAGTACATGGTTGAACACACACATAAGCACATTCGAGCATTGCCCTCCTCCAACCTCACGTCACAGACACAGGCCCCCTGAGCTCCCCGTTGGCCCCTAGCTACATTCAGCAAAGCCTGTACAAAACACGCACATGTGCGAATACTCAGAGTGTAGGACTGTTGGGAACATCTGAGACCACAGGCCCTGGAATGCCTTCTGAGATGGGCCCTTCATGACCAGAGAAATAGCCCTAAAGAAATCTCTAAAGGAACATTGTAAAATTCCCCAGAAAAACATAAACAGCAAATGTAAAACGGATGTCCAGCATGACATCTCTCCTTTCTTTGCAGGCAAAAGCAGCCAGCATCTTCCTGAGCCTCTCACAGCTTCCTTCTCGTGACATCACAGGTCTGTCAGCCCCGTAGGTGGCACCATCAATGGTTCTCCTTGGAATTCCAATAAATGATGCTGTTAATTATTCAGAGTCCCTCTCCACAGATAGTCCGAAAGGAGATGGAAAAGTTGCCCTGTCTTCCCAATATGAGTAAGTACAGGCAGAATTTATTTCCTGAAGGATTAAAAAGATTTGCAATAAAGAAAAAAAAATTAAGGTTCTAAGTATTGTGAGATTTTTAGAAGACACATGAAAATTGGGCCACTCTTCAGGGTGAAGAGAGGGTTCTTCCACGGCTGTTTATTTGATTCCTGGTTTAGCTTCTCTAACTTCAAATACACATGCCCTGCCCCCACTTCCTTCAGATCTTACACAAAATCTCTGCCTCCACTTGAGAAAAACTCCACTTCGCTCAGAGAAAAAGGCCATTCTTCCTGGATGCTTTCCTCTTTCTTAAAGCAGATACCACGGAGTCTACATTTTATAAATTTAAGTAGCATTCCAAGGCTTCAGCAGGGTGGACACTAGTCATTTGCCACCCAAGCCCTGAAGCAAGAGGGATAGATGGAGTTTTCTGTGTGATAGGGAATTAGATACTCAATCTAAGTTCTCTTTGATGTTCTTCTAAGCCTGAGCAAAACTGCTGGTTCCTTTAAATATAGATCTTTCTGCTCCTTCCCCCACTGACAAAACAGCCTGAAGTCCAGGTAGTGGTACAGAAAACGGCACCATTAGCAAGGTATCTGCAGCAACTTCCCATCTCTCCTCCCCCACCTCACCCCTCCTCCCAACTCACATAAAATTATTGTACTGTTTGGTGAAATAATCTCAATTTTATTCCTGCTCCATCCTGATATTTTGTATTCATAATTAGCTGTATTTATCTCTAAAGACAGTTAAGTTTCTCACTTAAGGAAATATTCTATAATTAATGATATTTATTCAAATCAATCATCTTCCACTAAGGGTAAAGACTACAGGTTCTGTCTACCACTCAGAGATGCCTTGCTCGCCCTTTGGCCATTTTTTCTGTAAATAATATCTACTTCCTGCTCCACATTCTACCACAGACTGGCAGCTGACCCCACCTTTTCCTGGAATTATGCAGTAAAAGTCTTAGTTTAGCTTCATTTTGCTTGCTCGTGGTTGGAAGCACAACCATGCACCAGGTTTACAATGATATACAAAGGCCTGTCGTCCTTTTGAGCGGCAGACTTCTTGAATAAGATCATGCAATAGAACCACATAGAGGAATCTGGAGTCTTGGAAATCAGGACACAAATGTCTCAGGATTACTTTCGATGTACCCTTTCCTGGCTGCACTTTCTTGGTGAAAGGGGAGGTTCAGATGTTGACACCAACACCTGGGGGAGCCCTTGTTTTGTTATGTCTAGTGTATCTGTTTTAATATGCTATTTTTCCTAGAGTTAGATGTAGTATCTCTTCTTTTTAAGTAACATATTAGGATTTTTTTTTCATTTAAAAAATCTATAAAAATAAAAAATACAAAGTGCATCTAAAGAAAAATAAAGGTCCAATGCCAAGATCTGTGGCTAAATAGAAAGCTCCAGAGCCCACGACTAGACATATTCCCTCAGAAAAAGGCTTGTTCCTACTTCTACTTGGATTTCTAATACCCTTCTCACTGATTTATTCTCTCTGAGACCTCCTTCTAAGCTTTTTTTTTTCTTTACAGGAACTTCCATTGGTTTATTCAGAAAACCAACTCTAATCCAACTGCATATTACCTTGTTCAAGGCAGCTTGGTGACTTACAAAATAAAACCTTAAGATATCCCGAGTCTTGGTGTAGAGGAGGCTTTCACTTCTAATTGTTACCATGAACAATAATGATGCATCTCACATTTTTCATTTAGTTTTTCTCCTGATTACTACAGTGTTTAGTGGCATTTTCATAAATCATTTTTCCTTGTGGTTGATTGCACATGTGTATTATTTTCTGATAATGCTCCTAGTATATTAGAATTCTTTTCTTCTTTTTATTTTTTTTTTAGAGACAGAGTCTTACTTTATCACCCTGGGTAGAGTGCCATGGTATCACAGTTCACAGCAACCTCCAACTCCTGGGCTTACATGATTCTCTTGCCTTAGCCTCCTGAGTAGCTGAGACTACAGGCTCCCACCACAATGCCCAGCTATTTCTTGTTGCATTTGGCCGTGGCCAGGTTCAAACCAGCCACCCTCAGTATATGGGGCTGACACCCTTAGCCACTGAGCCACAAGTGCCGCCCCAGATTAGAATTGTTTAGGTTGTTCATTTTGAAAAGATTCCTGGAAAATGAAATAGTAGTTTAGACATCATCACTACTTTCCACTTCTTTTTAAAATTGTAAAAAAATAATTTTAGACTTACAGCAGAGTTACAGCAGGATTACAGAGAATTTGAACAATGATAGAGATGTTCCTAACAGAACTAGAGTACAATTGCCCAAACTTACATTGGTACTACTAGGAGTTAAAGTATAGACTCTACTCTGGTTTTTATCAGTTTTACCTTTAATGTTCTTTTTCTGCTATAGAATCTAATCCATGATCTTCAAGATGACATCACAATATATCCTTCATTTCCCCCACCTTCAAGATGACATCATAACATATCCTCATTCCCCACCTTCAAGATGATGTCATAACATATCCTCATCTCTCCCACCTTCGAGATGACATCAAAACATCTTCATCTCCCCTAGTCTGTGCAGGTTTCTTAGTCTGTCTTTGTCTTTCATAATCTTGAAACTTACACTAATTAATTATTTTTCAGAAGACTCCTTTATTTAGGTTTGTCCAATATTCCCTGACAGTGAGACTAAGCCTATGCATTATTGGAAAGAACACCACATAAATGAAGTGCTTCTCTTAATGCATTGTTTTTGTAGGTACAAGACGTTTGCATATCACCTTCTGCTGATGTAAAACTTGATCACTTGGTTGATGTAGTGTCTGCCATCTATTTCCAGTATAAAGTTACTATGTTTTGCCTTGTAATTAACAAATATTTGTTTTTAGGAAAGTATTTTGAAACTTGTAAATATATAACTTTGTCCTAATAATTTTGCTTACTAATTATAGCACCCTTTGTGGATCTTGCCTACTGCAATAACTAGCATGGTGTGCTAATTGAGATTTTCTATTTCCTTTATTTCTTTTGCAGTTATTAACTGGATTTTTCTACATGGAAAAATTATCTAGTCTTTATTCATTTACTTATTTTTATATCAATTTGGACTCATGAATATAACTTATATTATATTTATATATTATTTAGTTTTGATCCAATATTGCTATCTATTTTGTTTTATTTTGTTTTATTTTTTATTAAATCATAGCTGTGTACATTGATATGATCATGGGGCATCATACACTCGATTTTCTATCTATTTTGTACCACACATATTTTTTAACTTTGACCCTTAGGTGCTGCTTTTGTGCCTTTTGAACTATCCGTATCTTTTTCATGTTGGTCAAACACTACTTCATAATCTTGCATCACAAGATTCTACAGAATATTTTTAATTGCTGAGTTGAAGTCCATTTAAAGACATAACCCACCATTGATTTATCCTTTAACTAACTGAATGGCACCTGAGTTGTTCTGAGTTGCACCTAGTTATTTGGTTTTATGAATAGAATTTCTATAAACATCCATATACAGGTTTTATGCAAACATAAGCTTTCATTTCTCTTGGGTAAATACACAGTTGTGGGAATGCTGGGTCTTCTGATAGGTACAACATCAAGCTGTTTTCAAAAAAATACCATTTTTCTTTTCTTTTCTTTCTTTTTTTTTTTTTTTTTGATACCGTCAGGGTTTTCGCCTTATTTCTGTTTCTATTAGGCATTTGTTAAGGTGCATAGTGGTATCTCCTTGTTCTAATTTTCAATTCCTTAATGACTAATGATGCTGATAATATTTTCGTGCAATTACTTGCCACATATTTCTTAGTTGAATGTCTATGTCTTTGCCCACTTGCGTAATTGTATTGTTTGTTTTATTGTGGGAAACAATAAAAACTCTTCGTCGTATGTAATTCGTCCATAGCTGTGACACGTCTCTTCCTTCTCTTCACAGGGACTTTCACACAGCACCTCTGACTTGTAGGAAGTCTAATTTATGGTGTTTTCTTTTATGAATCCTGCTTTGGCATTATATCCATAAGCCTTTCTCCTAATCCAAGGGTGGCATAGTTTCTAGTATTTTCTTTCATAAATTTAATGGCTTGACATTTTGCATTTAGGTCTATGATCCATTGTGAGTTCAGCTCTGTATAAGATGGGAGGCCAAGTTTGTGTTTTTGCAAACAGACATATTGTTTCAGCGCCATTTTTGAAAAGCATATTCTTTCTCTATATAATAGGCTTGATAACTTTATAAAAAATAAATATATAAAATAAAAAATGCATATGTGTGTGCATCTATTCTCTGGACTCTATATACTATTTCATTCATCTATATGTTTATCCTTTCATCAACACCACACTGTTTTATTAGTGAGCTTTTAAAATTTCAATTGTTCATTGCTATTATGCATAAATACATTTGAGTTTTGTTTATTTTAACCTTGCATCTTGAAACCTTGATGAACTCTTAAAACCTAGGGGTTTGTAATTGGCCTTGTATTACTTCTTTAGCTCTAGCCTGTAAAGATGATATGTTTGATTTTTGTTTCTATTCAGAGATTTTGAAATTTTTTTCTTGAGTTTTCTTATTGAACCAATTAGTTACTTAGAAGTGTATGTTTAATATCCAAACATCTGGAGACTTCCCAGATACATTTTGTTATAAATTTCTAGTTTAATTCTTATATGACTGAAGAACAAACTTTGTGCAATTTCTATTTTTTGAGTTTGTTAAATGGGTTTTTTTTTAATGACTTATAAAATAAGTCTGTCTTGGTGAATGTCCATGTGAGGAACAGAATATGTATTATGGTGTTTTGGAGTAAAATGTCCATTTATTGAAGTGGCTTATAGTGCTGTCCAAGTCTTCCATATTCTTCTGATTTTCAATCTTCCTGGTACATCAATTACTAGGAGAAGAGTGCTGAAGTTCTAACTATAGTTTTGAAGGTATCTATTTCTCCTTTCCATTCTATTACTTTTTGCTTTGCATATTTTGAAGCTCTGTCATGAGCATACATATTCGGAAGTACTATGCCTTCTTGAGGAACTGTCTCCTTTATCACAATACACTATCATTTCCTACCTCTGACAACATTTTTTGTTCTAATATCTACTTTGTCTGATATTAATATATCTGTCACTCTAGCTTTTATTGGTTGGGGATTGTACTGTTCTGGTTGCAGTGTTGTGTTGAGTTTTTGCATCTTTTTACTTTTAACCTCTCTATATGTTTGTGTTTAAAGGAGATTTATTGTAGCTAGCATGTAGTTGGGTCTTGCTTTTTGTTTAATGAAAATCTCTGCTTTTAACTCCTATTGTAGATAATTCACAAGATTAACATACAGATATTGCACATAATTTGTTAGATTTATACCTAAGTATTTCATTTATTTTGGTTTTATTGTAAATGACATTTTAAAAAATGCTCAATTCCAGTTTACTTCACACATTCAAATTTCTTCCTCTTCTAAGGACACAAGTCAGATTGGATTAGGGCCCCCACATGACCTCATTTTAATTTAGTCACATCTGTAAAGGCCTTATCTCCAATTACAGTCTGAGGTACTGATTAGGATTTTAACATTTGAATTTGGGAACAACTGATCTGATCCATAACAGTAGAATTTCTGTTAAGTTCTGAGCCTCCTTCAAGTTCTCTACATCTCTGAGCAGAGACTGAATGCAGATAGTGAATCTGCACATGGAGTGTTCTTGACACATGGAGCCAAATTTCTAACTAGTATCTCCTATATACATTACTTCCATTACTAACATGGGATAATGTCTATTTCTCCTTTTTCCTATAATCAAATATATAGGTAAATACATGCATATGTACATATATGACACACACACGTATATATGAACACACATATAAAATTTGTGAGTTTTCACTTAATGTTTTTAGAAGTGAAAAGACATTTTTTAAAAGGTAAAACTAGAAGTCATTCAAAATACTGATCATTTTAGTAGGTTAAAAGAATTGAAGTCTGGTTCCCATATGTAAGTACAAGAGAAAAAGAAATAGTTTTACTGTTTTCTTTTACATTTACATGATTAAGCCAGATTTCTAGTACATATACAGTATACTTTTATTATAAAAAGAATGTTTATATTGTTATAATACAAATCTGAAAGCAAATACTGATGAAAAATGAAATATTCTGTGTCCTTTCGTACAGGCTCCTGTGCTGAGCTGGACAGAGGCGCCTCCTTTAGGGGGCAAATGTAGCTCCAGAGATTGTGCTTTTCACCTTCATTTTTCAGAATAATTTGATGTATTATCAGTCACCTAAAAATCATTTAAGAAGTTCTTATAACTTGATTAGACTTGTATCTTCATTTATCCTTATACTTGAACCAAGACAATACCAAATTTATCAGACGGGGGTTGATCACAATGACTCGTGGAAATTTGGAGGGAAAATATTATACAACCCCTTTGGTTTAGATATTCTGTAAGGTAATTCCATCGCAAAAGATGTAGAAAACGTCAGCAATCCATCAGAGGAATTTGAGAATATTTATATGTTCACAATCAATTTGACTTTCAGCAAGAAATAGCCTTATTTGATAGAGAGAAAGAAAGAAGTTATGGAAAAAGAAAAAATAAACTAAAGAAACCACAAATGATTAATGAAAGTTCATAATAAAAATGGGAGAGTTGGAGACAAAGGAAACCCAAAGGGAATTCTTTGTGCTTTAGGTCAGAGACTGAGGCTTGCAAGTTTGAGAATAAAGGATGGAGATTAGGAAGGATAAAACTGGAGATTTTAGGAAATTGAGAAAGGACTGATAATGAAAGACTTCTAGATTTTTTTTGTTGTTGTTGTTGGGGATTCATTGAGGGTACAGAGAACCAGGTTACATCGATGGCTTTTGTTAGATAAGGACCCTCTTGTAATTGTGTCCCATCTCCCAAAATTGTACCACACCCCTTGTCCTCCCACCCCTCCCTCCTTCCCTTTTTCAAATCTCCTCATCCCCCACCCTCCACCATGTACTGGACCTTAACTATCCTCATATCAAAATTGAGGACATAGGATTCTTGCTTCTCCATTCTTGTGATGCTTTACTAAGAATAATATGTTCCACTTCCATCCAGGTTAATACAAAAGATGCAAAGTCTCCATCTTTTTTAGTGGCTGAATAGTATTCCGTGGTATACATATACCACAGCTTACTAATGAGATAGTATCTACTTTTCCTTTTTCCTATAATCAAATATACAGATAAATACATGTGTATGTATATATGACACACACACACATATATTTGCATTTGAAAGAAAAGCTCCTTATCACTGGTCACATGGCAGAGCTGCATACACATACCACAGCTTGTTAATTCATCCCTGGATTGGTGGGAATTTAGGCTGTTTCCACATTTGGGCAATTGTAAATGGGAAAAGATATTTCCATATTTTGAATTAGACAAAAGCTTGATAACTAGGATTTATAGAGAACTCAAATTAATAAACATCAAAAGAGCCAACAATCCCTTATATCACTGGGCAAGGAAGATGAATAGAACCTTCTCTAAAGAAGACAGATGAATGGCTAACAAACACATGAAAAATGCTCAGTGTCCCTAATTATTAGAGAAATGCATTCAAATTTTTGCGTTGCTAATAAAATCCCCTCTCACATTCTGCAAGGCACACTTAACTAAAGCTTTGAGGTGCTTTTCAATTATTCTTATTTGTTGAACTAGTATGCACTGTACTGTAGGTGCAAACTATTAGGATATTTAATTTTAAACTAGTTACTGTAAGGTTGTTATTAAATGTGCACCTTCTTACATTATTATCTTATTGTTTTATGGAAATCAGCCATGCCCCAGCAAAGCTATGTCATAAACATCTTGAGAAGAGATGGTAATCGCTTCAGTGCTGGGTATAAAAACAAGTGCAAATAATTTCCCCCTGAATTACATTGTATTAAATTGAACCAGCTATGCAATCACAATTCTGGGATGTCAGGTGGCTCTCAAAACATGTTTTAGGATCTTACCTTGGTAAAGATTCTGCTTCACTTTGTTTCCTAAAAATATAACCATTTTTCAAACCAAATAGTTATCACCTATATTTTATCTGTATTATTTATGGGGTTACTAATTATAACCCCATCCAAACATGCATTTATAAATGCACCCATAGTTGCATTTGGTTGGTACCACAACTTTGTTAAATAGGCTGAACCATGACTAGTATTATTTCCATTTTCCATAAAGTAAAATGAGGCTTTGAAAGCAAAGCTCCTTGTCACTGGTCACTTGGCAGAGCAGCATTAGCACTCGGGTGCTGGCACTCAAGTCTATGTTATTCCTAATACACCGCATTGCTTACGTCAGTTACAAAGAAATTATAATTGCTCTACTTTTTTCAAATTAAAAACCTAATGCATGTTATACAATAAAATTCTTTGTTAAATGTATATACTGAAAATCACTTTTAGATGACCTGAAACACTAGATTAATAGACTATATTACATGTTAAAACTCTACACATTTTATCATCATGCATGCAAAAAATATGCAAATGATTTAGTTAGCTTATGTAATATTAAAATTACCCCCTCTCTTAGAGAGAATCAAATACATAAACACGTTATGTCAACAGTGGGATTAAAAATAATTTATAAAATAAAATGATAAATATCCAAACAATGTAAGATTCTACCCAATGATATACAAAGAATTATTGATATAAAGTTTAACATTTAACTATAACTAATGGTTTGCCTTAGTTCAAGATAATGTTTCCCAGTAAGAAGAATACAACAGTCAGAATCTAGGATGAGCAAGATGATGGGAAGGAAGTTCTTCAACTGCTTTTAAAGAAGGCCCAGAGCTCCCTATCAATAAAAGATGACCTCATTCTTCAGCCTCGGGGAGACACACACTGCATGCTCATCTCTTCTAAGGCATCAGAAATGCTCTATCCTTTACCCTTGAAGCTCCATTGCTATTTCTTTTCCAGTTTTTCTTTAACACATCTACACAACATAACAGTACCAAACACACACACAAAAGCCTTCCTTCTCATCACTTTTAACTGGAAGTAAATTTAAGTTTAAAGTATGTATCAGGTTAAATGTGAAATGTCCGGTTTCCTTACATCCTAAGTTGTTATCACTGACATCTCACTTTGACAGTTCTTATTTATTTTTATTGTGATGGTACATCCTCATTCTTTCAAACACGTTTGGACTTTCACAAAATTTTTCTGAGCAACTTTTGTAAAACTGTGGATGATTCAAAAATTTGTGTGACTTTTGAATATGAGTTACATGTTCATGGAACCAATGCAAGCAGACAGCTTGAAATACCAACCAAGTATGTGGGAAGGACGTGGCTGATGAGTGCACCATAGGTTGATGTGGCTGATGAACACACAGTAGGGCAAATATTTGAGAAGTTCCTTTAAAGCTGTAGTGGAAGTGAATTCATCTCACCCTATGGTTAGTAGCAAGTGTTCACATTACTATTCTAACACTATTGGACCATGTGAAACAAATAGCAAGGTAAAGAAGCTGGGTCGACGGGTTCTGCATGAAATAAACGAGTATCAGAAGAGAAACCATCACCAAGCTTGCCTTTGTTTGCTGTCATGATGTAAAGGGGAACCATTTCTACATGGTGTTGTTATGGGTGACAAAAAATTGATTCTTTTTGACAACCGTAAGCATTCAGCATGATGGCTGGATAAAGGCGAAGTGCCAAAACACAGCCCCAAACTGAAAAAGTTAATGGTATCTGTTTGGTGGTCTGTGTTAAGCATGACAGTTTCATGAAGCCTGGTCAATCGATTATGGCAGATGTCCACTGCACCCAGCTAGATGACACGATGAGGGTGCTTGTGATTCAGCAGCCAAGACTGGTCAATAGACACAGGCTCATCTTTCTACAAGACAGGAATGTTGCTCAGGTTATAGAACCTAGACTTGGAAACTAAATGCCATCCACCATGCACACCAGACCGTGCCCACCTGACCACCTCCTCATCCAGGCTTTGGACAGCCTCTCATAAGAAAAAGTCTTCATTCTCAACAAGCTGTGGAAAATGCCATTCCTGATCTCATTGCCACTCCTTTCCCAGACTTCTTCACCGTGTCAGACACAAGCTACTGTTAAGGTAGCAAACTGTGACCATGGGTTAAGCACATACCTTGATCAATTGTGATGTTTCTTTTGAGAGATACAATAAACTTTGATTCAAAATTGGATGAAAATGATGAGGGACAATCATCGGTTATAATTTCTGAATTTCTGATACTCCATGGTTATGTTTTATTAGTTTTAGGAGCTCTCCTTGGGGGGAGCTTATGGGGGAGGGGGATTTCTATATTTAAAGAAGAAGAAGAAAAAAGAAAAGTATGAAATGAAGAAGAGGAGAAAGCATATCTTAGTAAATGTATTATCAGGGTAAAAGAGATAAAGGCATTTTGTCTTCCCAAATACAATGCAATCTTTCGTGCCCTCATAGGACTAGAATTTCTTAATTGACATTAGAATAGATAGAAGCTATAAAAATAAACTCAGGAAATTTTACGTTCTCATTGCTTATTTTTAACTCCTCAGTAGAATAAGTTAATTCAAAATTCACAGTGGCTTTGCTCCCTGCTCCACCATCTTAGCATGGACTACTTGAATAATCACTTCCCTTCTTCACCTCAGGTTAATAGTATAGATCTGTTTTAAGGTCCTAGAGAGAACCAGGCAGAATGAGAAAGCAATTATATTCTACACAATTTCATGTTCCCCCAGCAAATAGGTGTCCTTATACACCTCTAACCAGGAAGAAAAGGAAATGAAGAATTCACATAACAGTTAAAAATCCCTCATGGTGAACCACAAAGTAAGGTTATTTATTATGTTGGAAAGAAAGCACTGGCTGCTTTTGGAAACATACACTTTTAACCACTTCTAAGTTCTGAAAAATTAGGAATAACCTTCATAAATGCTGCTGAGTGCCCTAATAGAAATTTCATCTGACTGGGATAGTTGGTGGCCACTAAGGGACTCTGCTAGAAACAGGCTGATTCAGAGTGAAAGGAGGATGTGAATTTGAAAATTGAATAGAAAACTGCTGTTCCCTTTTGCCCCTTCTCTATCTCAGCCTCTTTAAGGCCATGATAATATCAGATGCTGTGCTAGAAGCAAGGGGTGCGCAGATAAGACAGACCGTGGGGTTTCCTCAGTGTGCTCCGAGTCTAGCAAAGGAGATGACAGGAAGCTATACAATACGATTTGTATTTTCCTGGAGCTGAAGACAGGGCGCACCAGGGACCCTTCCCTGCCGCTGGGAGAGAGAGGAGGACGCTTCCAGGTAAGAGTTCACACCTGAGCCAAGTCCTAAGCCAGGAGTAGGAATTCAGTAAATCAGGCAAATAAAAGGAAGAGGGTGCACCAGGAAAAGGGCAGCAAGAAAAGCTAGAAATCTGTGAGAGAGTATTTCCTTAAAACATCATCATCTCTCTCCCTATTCTTCTTTTATTTTTTTAAAATAATATAAAAGCACCTTTTCAGTGGGGGACTCACTCAGCAGTTGAGATTAGCCTAACTTCAACCCTGAGCATTCTGAGAACGAGAGGACAGTTGCAAGATGGCCAAAGCTGCCGGCTCTGATAGCAAAGCATCACGAGAAGGAGAAGCAGGAATCCAGTGCGAAGGCAGCAGAGGAGCTGACGGGGGTGGGGGTGGGGGTGGGGGTGGGGGGAGGGGCACGGGGGTCATGTGTCTGGCTCACCTCTTGGGGGTGAGACACAACTACAAGAGGGACTGTACCTAACAATCAGTGTAACCTAATTCTTTGTGCCCTCGGTGGATTCCAAACACTAAATAAATAAACAAACAAATAAATTGCAGCTGCTAGTTCCCGTGTAATAACTGAGTCCTTATTCTGCTGCTGAAATGATTAGGAAATAGTAAAGTCAGCCACTCAGACAAGCGTTTACATTTCTGGAGCATAGGAACCAAGCTAATGGAGTGGTATGGGATGAGATTGAAAGATACCGAGCTGTCAGTGATGCAGGGAGAACGTCCCGTGACAAAATGAAGCCATTAACCAGGAGCCTGAACAGACACTTAGGTCCAATTCGCTGCGACTGTGCGGGCATTGGGTCAGGGAGTGACAGCAGCACAGCAAACAACATTCCCTGACTGTTCAACAGGTCCCAGTTAATAAGAATAACACTGACTGCAGCGGACTAGCCAAGCATTTACTACGTGCCAGGAACCATCGCAAGTCCTGTAAACACATTATTCCATCCAATCCTTTCATCCTCCTTATGAAATACACTGTAATTATTCAGTTTCACAGAAGAGGCACCACTAGATTCAGAAAATTGCCACAGTCAGGTCAATCGTCCAATTGTGGAGCCTGGATTCAAATCCAGATTTTCTGACTTCTGAGCATGTACTCTTAATCTTCACTCCAGTTACCTCGGGTTTTGTTTTCTTAAGATGGTTGAGTTCTCCAGATAATAACAGACAAGGAAACTATGGAAATACGATGATAACAGAAAAAAGACAAAATAATCACCACCTCAATGTTGCCTAGAAATGAGGAGGCCTGGTTCTGAGGCAGAGGGAAAAAAAACAGCCCGTAAGCAGCGGTGTACCTGAGTTCATTGTGGAAAGGTTGTTACTGCCGGCTTCTGTTGTTTAAGGAAACTATCTCCTGATGAATGGTCTTTGTTTGCAAGAAAGTTGCGGAGTTGTTTTGCTGTAGTGGTGGTGGGTGTTCAGGATAATGTGGAGAGCACTGACTAGACCAACTTAAACCAATTGTTTGCCAGTGTGAAACACCTATTTCCAGTTGATGATGCTGAATTCACTTGGAAAGAAGCAATATAGATAAACCAGCCTGACATCTGTGAAGGATGACTGTGCATACAGATCACGGTTGAAGCCTCAAGGGGAAACATGTGTATGTGCGAGGCCGGGAGTTAGAAAAATTCCAGAAAAGGAAACTGTCTCTTCTTGATGTAGAAGTATCTCCTCCTTAAGTCAGCTGGATTCCATAGGATGAGCCTTCCCTATCACTCCCTCAGGCCAGAGGTTAGAGGCAAGGGAGGAGAAGCACTGCTGTGGTTAAAGATGCATTAACTTTGCAAGTGCCAGAAAGGAAGGGACAAAGTGGAAGGCCGATCTCTGAAGACTAAGGCTTCAGAGATCCTACCCTGTAGGAATGCAGGTTCCAATAGCAAACGTGGGTTCAACACACCCTGAAAATCAGGTTAATGTTTATTTATTATTATTATTTTTGAGACAGAGTCTCACTATGTCACCCTCAGTAGAGTGCCATTGCGTTACAGCTCAAAACAACCTCAAACTCTTGGGCTTAAGAGATTCTCCTGCCTCAGCCTCCTAAGTAGAATGATCATTTATTGTATATTTTAAAATAACTAAAAGAATGGGATTGGAATGTTTCTAACAACAGGAATTATAAATGCCTAAAGTGATAGACACCAATTATCTGGATTTGATTATTACACATTGTATTCCTATATTAAAAATCACGCATCCCCATAAATATGTACAACTATTATGTATCCATGATAATTAACAATAAATTTTTAAAAGAACAGAAAACCAGATTATTCTTATGTGTTATGCTTTTTTCTTATTTGAAACAACCTTACTCAGAACTGAAAAGATCTGCTACATGTGAAGGTAAAATAAGATCGAAAGACAAGGAAACATTTGAAATCATAAAGTATTGCACAAATATAAAGTGCCATCACTAGTAAATTAAATTCTATTGTCTCTTTCTCTTTTTAAGACACAAATAGATCAAAAATCCTAATTGTCTGTTAATTATTTGACTATTATGAGGAAGGCTTGAAGAGTCTAGACTAATTTGATAGTGATTGTTTAAAAATGCATATGTTATGTATTCATTATAGTGATCAATTTTATTTCATCTAAGATTGTTGGAGTATCTGCTAATGAATGAAAAACTACATTCATAATAATTTAGAAAATATAAATTTAATAAGCTCAGAACTCATTAACAGAACAGAACTTACCATATCATATGACTCTACTGAACTTATGAATATCTCACTAAAAGAGCAAACTACATCTGTTGAAAACTGTAAGCCAGTGGGGCTGAGGGCTGCCTTTCGTATTTACAGAGGCCTGATCCTGTGTCTTCTTTTCACTTGTAGAATAAAAAGAATATAATTAACCATTATGACATTTGACATTGTTACCTGGTGGAGATATAAATTCTATACACAAATTAAAAGAAATCAATTTAAAAATAAAAATACCAACTACAGTCCTGTGTCACTTAATGGTAGAGATACATTCAGATAAATATGTCATGAGGCGAGTATGTCCTTGTGCAAACACCACAGAGTGTGTCCACACCAACCTGCATTGTGCAGCCTGCCTGGGCTCGATGGCAGGCGACATTACTCCTACACTACAAACCTGTGGGAATCTGTAACACCATGAAAAGCATTTTTGTATCTAAACATACAAAAGGGACAGTAAAAATGCAGTATTATCATCCTATGGGACCACGGCCATGTATGTAGTCCATTGCCATTGAAATGTCAGGCAGCAAATGACTGTATTATTTATGGTGGGCTGAATATGTCCTCCCCTCAAAAAAGTTCACATCCTAATAATCAGGACCCATGAATATGTTAACTTACATGGAAAACGGAACTTGCAGCTTTGAGTAAGGTCTTGAAATGAGGAGATTATTCTGGATTTTCCAGGTGGGTCCAGTGATTATAATCAGAGAGATTCTTATAAATGGAGACAAGAAAGTCAAAGGCAGAGGAGGAAAGACGCCGGGACAAGCAGAGGGGAAGAGTGAGCTCTGAAGACCCACATGGTGCTGCTGGCTGTGAAGGTGAAGGAAGCAGCTGTGAGTGCAGGAGGCCAGTGGAAAAGCCAAGGCAGCTGATCCTCCCCCAGAGCTGCCAGAGGACCAGCCCTGCTAACACCATGGCCTTAGACCCATAAGACTGAACTTCAGGACACTAAATCTTCATTGTTTCAAGCCACTTAAGTGTGTGATAATCTGTGACAGTAACAGTAGAAAACTAACCCAACCACCTTTTCATATTTACTCATCATCTCATATTCAGTTCTGAGAAAATAATACCTATGATCTCCTCGGACAAAGTATCTTCTCCACTCAGCAAGGGAAGTGATAAACTAGAGCTCAAAAATGAAACAGATTCACCTCTCACTGCCTCCTGATAGCGTGTTCTCTGGGAAGAAGCAGGACATAGCAGGCATGGTTACAGAAACACAGAATTATGGAAGAGAAAACAGCCTCTTACCTGCCACTGGGCATGTCCCCTTAGAAAGTCATCTGAGAACAAACATGTTAACAAGCTTTAGTGGACTTTTTTCCCATACTTTGGGATTTTCATAAATTAAGTTACCATAAAGCAAAGCACATGCTTAGGCTTCTTTAAACCTTACAGGCACGGCCTCTGCTTCCTGACCTTGCCAGACCTTGCTCCTTCACTTGACCTTGTCATGATAATAAGAACTATAGATCTGTAGAGCAGGGGATTGATTTAGGGATTGAAAATATGGTGTAAAGTCTTGGCTCTGCTGCAATATTTGTGCAATTCTGTTAATCTCTCTGAGCTTGTGTTTATGCCTACTGATTATGCCTACTTTAGGGAGATATGAAAATTAGATGAGATGATAGGTGATTGAATAACATGTAATCATTCTACTTAATAACATAATAAATAATGCTATTTAAATAAAGGTGTGCATTTACCTAGCTTTCATTTCATGCTTTTACATTACATGTCACCCCATCTTCATAATACCAGGATGTAGCCTAGACTGGCTGTGCCCACTCAGAGGTTAAAGAAACTAAAGCTCAAGAGAAAGTTTTGCCCAAGAGCTAACAAATAAAAAAGCAAAGATTTGGATTAGGGTCTTCTGATTCCAAATACCATGTTCTCTCCCTCTCAGAACTTTCTTTTCCAAAGGAAAAAGAAGAGCAGAAACTCTGTCTAAAGTGTAGAATGCTCTCTAATGACACAATCACATGAAGTGAAGCTAAAACACCAGATCTGCTGTCCTGAACAGCAGGTGTTACAGACGGGAGAGGGTAAAAATATAACATTAGACCTGTCATTACAACTACTAACATTAAGCCTAACACATTAGAGCCTCCATGATTAAAAATATTAAAATGCTATTGAAGATGTGCCAGAAAACTCCCCTATTCTGTTGAAGCCCCTGCCCTGGAAAGCACCTCACTGTCCTACTTCCATAACAGTGATTATACTTTTGCAATATTTTTTGTATCTTTGGGTTTTAATTTGGAATGGATTTTTAATTTAGTTTAACCAGGTTCTGAACACCTAATTAATACTTAAGGCACTTCTTTTTGGATCAGAATAAAGATGCCTACTAATAACATTTAACAATTATTTATGGTAACATTTCAAAAATGAGCTAAAGTATTTACATAAATACATGACACAGTTTCATTATCTTTAAAAATATGAATAGTGCCTGAAGAAGTAATGCTATTTCCAAGCAGGCATTTCTATCTAATAATGTGGGAGTTAAACAAAAACCATTTGGAAAAACAGGGTTTCATGCTCTTCCTAATGCAATTTTCATTTTCTTTGCTAATTTATCAGAGATTCACCACTTAAACAACAAGTCACACCACTACTTCTGCCTCTTTACTTTCTCTTTTATTTTTATAGATTTACATAAGATATCAGGATCATAGGTGCATTTTAAAAACAGTTCTTAAGATGCTTATTAAGATGGAAACTGGCTGTGTAAGGACCTGCCTACCCCTAACAATGCCGTCATCATCATTACCACCAGCAACCACGGATATTTTTTACCATCTATTATTCAGACATCATTATACAAAGTTCTGGAAATAAGAGAAAAATGAGGATAGCAGCTCTAATTTATGTCCTAACAACTATGCTGTCCGTGAGAATGATAACCATGGTTTACTCATTTATGTTTTTATTTTCAGGGCTCTCTGTCAGACATAGACTAAATGCTCTGGATTTTTTTTAAGAAACATATCTACAAATCAAAGTAATATTAGTAATGAGCCTCCAGTGCCAATCATTATGTGTACAGCAGTTTTTTTGGCCAGCATCCATTCGTCTGGGTTAGTGCCCATGATGTGTACAGTTCTTAAATATTTAAATATCACTCAACCCCCCTGAAACAAACATGATGTAAAGATTCAGTGGTGTAATACATGCAAAACACTGGGAAAAGTTTCCTGTGTGTTAATGATAATGACAGTGCAGATGACAGGTATGGTGATGATTATGTTGAGAAAAATGAGCATAAAAGAAAAAAATACAAATCAAGTAGCATGTTAATAACCAGATCAATAAAAATACAAATCAACCAGATAAATAAAAAAGTACTTTCTTATAAGTTCTGAAAAGAGAGAAATTCGTGGGACCCTATCTGAACAAAGAAACATTTATGAAATACATGAGATTTCAGAACAACTCTGAAGATTGGTGTGACATGCTCAAATAGAGAAGTAAACAGAATTCTGCAGAGCCACTGACAGATGATTCCGAACTTATGATTATTCAACTTTAAGATGGTGATAAAGCAACATCATTCAGTAAAAACTGTACTTTAGATACTCATTCAACTATTTTGTTTTTCATAAACTACTTGAGATATTCGACATTTTATTGTAAAATAGGCTTTGTGTTAGATGATTTTACCCAACTGAAGGCTAAAGTAGATGTTCTGAGCAAGTTTAAAATAGAGTAGGCTAAGCTATAATGTTCAGTAGGTTAGATTCATTAAATGCATTTAATTTTAAAATGCATTTTAATTAATGCATTTTTAATGATATTTTCAGCTTTCAAGGGGTTTATCAAGGCATAGTTCCATCAGAAGTCAAGGAACATCTGTACGCAGCCATATAATGTGTACAATAAATGATAGTTCATTTAAATAAAATATTTTAGCTTTCTGAAAGACAGTACAGATTGGATGTTTTCAAAAATATAATATATGAATTCTTTCAAAGATAAAAGAAATCACTATGGCTATATTGGAATTCTGTGGGGAAAGGAAAAAATAAAGATTAAAAATGGGAGTTGAGATTGCCAATATTTGTACACACCTAGAAAACAGTATAAAATTAAATACTCCAATAATAGTTTAAGCATTCAAAATTAAAATATAGTTTAAAGAAAATTAAAACTACCATTACTGTGAAAGAGACTATGCAAGAAAAAGGAAAAATATTGACATAATGTTGAATGCGTAAAACAGCACTGCATTGTGCAAATTGTTAAAGCGTTAACATGATATATATAACTAATAGCACAAAGAAAGAAGGTGAAATGGAACTATTAATACATATAATTTATATATTTTATAAAAGTTAATAACCTGAAGTAAATTATGCTAAATTAAAATGCATATTGTAATTCCTAGAACAATCACAAAATGAATTCCAAAAAATATAGTAAAAATAAATAAATGATACACTAAAATGTATCTATTTAACATAAACAAGGCACTAAAGGAAAAAAAAGGAAGAACAATACATGAGATTAATGAAAAATAAATATTAAAATGGTAAATGTTAATCAAACCGTAGTAAAAATTACAATAAGTATAAATGCACTAAATATCCATTTAAAAGGAAAGTTTGTCAGATTAGTTTTTGTGTAAAGCCCAGTTATATGTTACTTGCAAAAGACATAATTTAGATTCAATGACACAAAAGGACTGAAAGTAAAAAAACATAAAATAAAATGGAAAATCCAGCCATAAATGAAAGTGTGTATTTTTGTTAAAAAAAAAACTTTTAAGATAAAAAAAGGTTATTGGATGATAAAAAGTCACGTTATTAGTAAGACATAACAATTAAAAACATACTCATTTTAAAAGATACCTAGAGCACATGAAGCAAAAATTGACAGAACTGATAGGAGAAATACAGAATTCAATAATAATAATTGCATTTCAAAACAACTAAGAGTGTATTATGAATGTCTTACCACAAAAATAAGTAAGAGAATCTCAGTGCCTGTAGCTCAGTGGTTAGGTCGCCTGCCCCATGCACCAGGGCTGATGGGTTTGAACCTGGCCAGGACCTGCTAAACAACAATGACAACTGCAGCAACAAAAATAGCCAGGTGTTGTGGTGGGCACCTGTAGTCCCAGCTACTTGGGAGGCTGAGGCTAGAGAATTATTTCAGCCTGAGAGTTGGAGTTTGCTGTGAGTTGTGATACTACAGCACTCTACTGAGGGCAACATAATGAGACTCTGTCAAAAAAAAAAAAAAAGAAAGAAAGGAAGCGAGGTGTTGGTTATGTTAATTAGTTCGATTTAAGCATTCCACATTGTATATCAAATCATCACCTGTACCCCATAAATTATACAGCCATGATTTAATAAAAATTGAGAAAAAAATGCTAAAAGGAAAATGATCTCAAATTTAAGCAGGGGGATGTAAAAAGGAATAAAGTGTAGAAAGAGTAAAAAATAAATAAAATAATTGAAGACATCAACACCTTACTCCCAATAATTGACAGAATACCTAGTGAGAAAAATCATCAAGGGTTAACAAGATTTGAACAACATTATCAATTAAAAATTTCAAATACATTTGGAAGGATTAAAATCACACAGAAATCATACTGAAAAGTATCTTTTCTGACCACAGTGAAATTAAATTAAAAATTAAGAGCAAAAAAGAATTTGATAAATATCTAACAGTTTAGAAATTAAATAATACACTTCTAAATAATTTATTGATAAATCAGATTATCAAATAAATAATTTAAAAATATTTTGGATTGAACTTAAATAAAAAGATACCATAATTTACAAGCCACAGGTAATGCAGTCCTTGCAGTGAAATTTATAGCTTTAAATTCCTACATTAAACAATGAAAAATAGCTCAAATAAATAACCCATGCTTCTCAAGAAACTCAAAAGAAAAGCAAACTATACCCAAACCAAGTAGAATAACAGAAATAGTAAAGATATGAGCTGAAATCAATGAAACAAAAAATAGAACAATGGAGAAAATTAATGAAAGTTAGCAATAGTTCTTTAGAAGATCAATAAAATTGATAAACTTTCACTAAGCAAACCAAGACGAAAAGATAACACATATTATTATATTAAATTCAGGGATAAAAGAAGGTACAACATTACCAAACCTACTGAAATTAGGATTATCAGAGAATGCTATGGATAAGTTTATCTCAATAAAATTAGAAAATTTAGGTAAAATAATATATTTAAAACATGAAAATTACCAAAACCAAGTCAAGAAGAAATATATGAATATACTTAAGCAAGTAAAAAATGAATTTAAAAATCCATCCATAGAAAATCTGAGAACCACATAGCTTAACAGATATTTTCTATCAAATTAGAAAAAATAATACCAATCCTCCATGAACTCTATAAAAAATGTAAATGGAACTCTTTCCATCTCTATCTTTGAGGCCTGTCTTATCATTATGCTAAAGTAAACGAAAACATGACAAGGAAAAAAAAAAATCATACACCCAATAATCCCTAGCAAAATATTACTAAATTAAATTTAGCATGAGATAACTCAATTTATTAAAGCAATGCAATATTGGTGTGAGTTTAAAATCAGTCAATCAATATTATACACCATATTAAAAAGAGAAAAGACACAAAATTTTAATAGTCACACATAAAGCATTTGGCAAAATCCAGCACTCATACATGAAAAAACTTTCAGAAACTAGAAATAAATAGAAGCACATTTTCTCAATCTGGTAAAGCCCATCTATGAAATAATTATAGTAGAAATCATATTTACTGGTGAATGAATGCTTTTCATGATGAAAATGGGCTTTATAATGGCAGAAATGAGTGGCTGTGACAGAAACCATGTGGGTCACAAAGCCTCGTAATGATTTGTCCCATCAGGAAAGTATTGGCTGATACTCATGCTACATGAAAGGTGCCATTTATAAAAAAGAAAACAATGCATATTGTATAACTGTACTTATGTGAAACATCCAAAAAGAAGCAAAGACAGATTTGATTTCTTAATTGTAAAGACAGAAAGCAGATCAATGGCTGCCTGGGCACTAGTGGGGACATGGATTGAAGGCAAACAACACTAGAAAACTTGCAGGGAGATGGAAATATGCTAAGATTTAGTGGTGATGATGCCAGTATAATCCTAAAAACTTATTAAAAATCATTAAATAGTATACTTACAGTGGGCAAATTTTATAATACATAAATTATACCTCATTAAAGCTGTTAAAAATAAACAAATTTCACTTAGTATAATTGTTGTTTTATCACTTAGGATCTTTTTTTTAAGTGCAGCCTTGCCTCCTCCTTGCCCTCCTCACCATTTCATTTATGCCATTATCTCATTGCAGGAACTGGTGCGTAGCCCATAATCTGAATTCATCCATTTGCTTTCTCAGTATATCATTAATTTATTCCCTTATTTTTTTATTATAAATAAAAACAGAAATGTGATGAAATTCTAGATCAACTGTTTTTCTAGAATACTTCATAAACAGTGCAATGAACCTAGAATGATTTTTTCCAATATAATTATTTTATGAATAAAATTATGTAGGAGCTAAAATTCAATGTGCATATAGTACCCTAAGCAATTAAAGGAATTAAAAAATTAAATAAAAACTAATCAATTTCTATATATATATACATGTATAACTAATATGCATATATGTATATATCTGTATATATAACACGTATATATATCTGTATATATGTGTCTATATGTGTCTATATATATCTATATATACACGTGTATAAATCTGTATATATGTGTATATCTGTATATGTGTGTATGTATCTATATACATCTGGATATATGTGTCTATCTGTATATATATCTATATATGTATATATCTGTATATACATGTGTATATATCTGTATATATGTGTATATATCTGTATATATAAAATCACAAACTATCTTAATACTTGATAGGAATTTCTCCAGCATAGAGAATACTGGATACAGGAAGAAAAAGATTGTTTGTACTGAGCCATCCCACCTATGACTAATAATTTAAGTTAAAAATAATTTGTTTTTATATCAGTTAGAAAATGTTTATCTTTAAAATATATGGTTATGATATGCAATGAATATTATAGTTTGTTATGTTTTAGGATGGCATGGCATTTGTAATTTGAAGAATTACAATGAACGTAAATTACTAAACCTAAATAAAAATAAAAATGATCATTGAAATTTACTGATAAATATAAAATATACTTTAAAAACTAAATAAATTATAAAATATTATTTTTTTTACATTGAAATAGTCTCACAGTAATAATTCATTGATCACATTTTTGAATACTTTATGGCATATGGAATGTATTTCATTTTGCCAATATTAAAAGCCAGAGGAACCCATACTATATATCTAAAAGTTAAAACTTATTAGAAAATTCTTAAAAGTAAAAATATAAGAAAGAAGGTAAAAGCTAATGATTTTTTTAAAAAAGAAAACATAATAAAAATCATTAAAAATGTAATAAAGATTTCTGTCCCCAGAAAAGATATGCAAATATTTTATAAAAATTATTTTCATTCAAGTAACTTAAAGTACTCATTTACTGCAATTAAACTTTGAATGTGTAGTGCTAGATAGTTGGTAGTCTGAGGCAGGAGGATTGCTTAAGCTCAGGAGTTTGACACCAGCCTGGTCAACATAGTGAGATCGTTTCAAGCAAAATTTTAGAGATTGAATTTTCTTTTTTTTTTTTAATTATATTATTATTATTTTTTTTATTGAATCATAGCTGTGTACATTGATATGATCATGGGGCATCATTCACTAGCTTCACAGACCGTTTACCAATTTTCTATTAAGTACAAAATGTTGATGTAAAAGACTTTGTGTGTGCCATTACTATTTTTATTTTTGAAAGTCATCTTATTTTTTTGTCACAATTAGAGACACATATTTTTCTAATGTTGCACAAAGGCATCCTATGGTCTAGCAGCATTCACGCTCCAGTAGTATGCAACAGTATTTTAACAAATGTTTTATCAAAACATTAACAATGACTTCTGGAGACTGAAGTAGCTGGTGGAGGTAAGCAAAGGTATTCAGTCCAGAAAGATGTCGAGAGGTTGGAACCAAGTCTAACTGGAACTCACATAAAGTCCTACTCCTGAGTGCAAAAAGCCGACTCTGCCACTGTGCATCCACGACCAGGGAACAGTCTCTCTCTCTGCCTCACCCACATGTCTCCCAAGAGTCAAGAGGGCAGTGGGGCAGTGGATACTGATGGAAATGTGTGTATGTGTGTGTGTGTGTGTGTGTGTGTGTATGATGTGCACATACACAATCAATTCTCATTATTTATGGATTACATGTTTGGAAATTCATCTACTTAAAATGTATCTGCAACCTCAAAGTCAACATTTAAGGTGTTTTCATCATATTCCTGGACGTGTGTAGAGCAATGAAAACATCCAGACAACTCGATGAATATGTTCCCTGCTAAAAAAGCAACAGTGCCTTTTTGTTTCACCTTTTATACTATAAACAAGCGTTCTTTTGTGTTTGTTTCCAGTTTTGCGCTTTTTATTCGTGATTTTTCTGTTTACAATTGTCCACAATCATAGTACTGAAGTATTATCTAGTGTTCTAAAGAGCAGGAAGGCTGTGATGTGCCTTACAGAGAAAGTGTTGGTATTGGAAAAGCTTCATTCACGTGTGAGTTCTGGTGGCTGTGAGTTCAATATTAGTTAATCAACAATACATACTAAATAAAATGTCTTTAAACATAAATGCACATAAAACAAGGTTATGTATTGATCAGTTAATAAAAATGTTGGGAACAGAGGCTTGTAGGACCTTAACCCTGTACTTCCCCTAGGACCAAATTCTCAGTACTCACTAATGCAGTGTTTGCAGCAACTTTATATAGTATAACTCCCATGAAAGAAGAATCAGATAGATGAGTGATAGATGGATAATAGATAGATAGATAGATAGAAATCAGGTGATTCTTCCAAAGCAAACTGGGATGAGAGAAAGAAGTCATACACTAAGAAAAGAAATTTCATGTATTTATATATATTTTTTATATACATACATATAATAACTCTGGAGTCAGTAAGACCTGAGTTAGAATCCTGACTTTATTTTCCAGATAAGAAATCCTGTTTATGGAGAATGGGCACCAAATTGTATATCTCATTATTTTATGTTCTCCAAACATCAGTTTCCCTCTCAGGCGTGCACAAGAGTAAAAGTTCAAATGAGTATTAGCTTTTATATAAAGTTGACGAAGGTGCATATTACAAAATAAAAGTATTAAAATAAAATTATTTTAACTCTAATAACATTTTTTACCTCTATTAATACTAATACATTCTTTGATTGTGTGTGGAGAATTGCAAGTCACTCAGCTCAAGGAGTACTAAAAATAAATTTTAATCCAAAAGTTTTGCAACCATTGAGCCTGGGTAGTCCCCAAATATCCTGGCCACCTGGGCTTAAGAAGAAACCAGGGTCAACCTGAGAAGTTGGCAGAGCCTCCTGTGGCAAATGAAGTGATAATGCAAACACAGAAGGATTTACAAATTAAAAACACAACGTAACAAGACTGAAGAAAGCAGGTACCTATGTGTCAATTTGAAGATTATTGCATTAAAGAATAATGGGAATCTGTGTTCATGAGGTGAGGCCCCAAAGCCTCTGGCTGAGACAGGGGATTAACTGGGCTAACTAATAGGAATGACAAAAATAAAATCCATACCAAGGCCCCAGGTTCTGTTCCATGTTTCTGGGAATAGTTCTTGACCTAGCAGGAGACTTCAGGGATCAGGAGTCACCTGCACAGAGCTGAAGGGTGGAAACAGAGGTAATTTTTGCTGGGAAACTGATAAAGCTGCAGCTTCAGGACCCCTCACTTGCGTAGTTTTCTTTCAAGGTCCCGGGAGAGACTCGCAAAGTGTTCACATTGTCATGTAGTTTTGTAAAATTTGCCAAAGACAGACATTTTGCAGATGGCACCACAATCTCTTCCTAACACCTCTTTCCCTGCCTCGTACCTCCTCTTACATCCAGTGACTTTGGCATAGCTGTGGGTAATTTTGTAACCATGTTAAGAGGAAGTTAAGTTAGGAATATGTTTAATTAGAATTTGGCGAGATAATTATGTGGTTTTTGGTCACTCTACAAAAGTTGTTCATTGCCAGATGTAGGGTTGGCTTTGTGGAATGCTCTTATCAGCCATGAGCCACAGTCCTTGAAATTCTGACATGAAGATAAAGGGACAGAAACCATTTTGGAATAGAGGATTTTAAGACTTGACCAATAATTCTAAAAACTTACATCTTATTTCCAATAATGAGTTGTAAATATGAAAGGTTTCTAAACTGTTTATAATAAAAGGAAAAAAACAAAACCACACATTTCAATCAGCCCCATGAAAGGAAAGATCCAGTTACCATGACCTACAGAAAAGTGTATGGCTATGTGATTGTCTCCAATCATTCAAAAACTATAAAGCCCAATAATTTAAAAAATACATTAAATTGTTGTTGGGTAGTTAACTAGTATAAAATTATTTTCTTTGACTTGACTGTGATGTCTGCCATTTTTATCACTTTTATAAGATTATAATTTTTTATATCTTCTTCATGTTATTTGTTCAGATATTTGCCTGGTATATATTTGTTCAGATTTCTGCCATGTATATAT
The DNA here is from genome assembly GCF_027406575.1 of Nycticebus coucang. Classification (NCBI taxonomy): domain Eukaryota; kingdom Metazoa; phylum Chordata; class Mammalia; order Primates; family Lorisidae; genus Nycticebus; species Nycticebus coucang. The sequence continues at coordinate 107,682,712 of NC_069785.1, read as the reverse complement.
TTGTTCCTGTTATTTGCCTCCAGATCTGGCTAGAAACTACCTTGGTCTGAGAGGTAAGTGAAACTTACAATGAATCCAGCTTCAAGGAGCTGGGACACATGGAAGCTGAAAAAGGGAATAAAGCAACGGCTGGTCCAGCAAGCCAGAGGACGTGAGCCCCAGGTCAGGCTTTGTTTCCACTGGAGGCTTATACAGTCATAATTAGAAGGCAATATGTCACCCTCCAATTTATTTTGTGATTCTATTTAGTGGAAGAAAATGTTATTGCTTATAACTTCGTTTTCCTGTCTTACAACAATAGCCTAATTTTTTAAGCATCAAATACTTCAAAACGTTTTTAAATGAGGAAAACAAGGTCTAAAGAGTTCAAAATAATATTCCGAGGTTGCTTAGTGACAGAATGCATTATTTAACTTTCTGTGAACATGTATCATCTAAGAACTGATGTTTTATAAAAACTGTCTGGGAAATGTATTTATAACAATAAAAGCACTCCATATGAGAATAATCAAGGGACTTAAGATACAGCAAGAAAACAGAAACAGTTTATTGTCAAATGGGTGAAAAGAGCTCCCTAAATCCTTTCAGCATCCGAAGAGAGCACGATCTAATGTTCTGTGCACATAACATTTATCACGAGGAATTATAGATCTAAAGATGAGATAAAACCCAAAGGAAGGTCTTATACAAACACTACTTAATTGTGAGGAATCAAAATAGTTATATAACCAATGATTATATCAGATATTTTACAGAATCTGCATTAACTCCTGTGAAGCAAAATGCTCACTTAATTTTCTTACAATCACTTAAGATTTCACATGGGTAGTAGCTATACACAGGCATGAAATCTAATATTTCAATGTAAAATCTAGGACATTTCTTTGTTTCACTATAGCTGAAGCTTCACAATTCATGAACTAACTCACTGTTGACAATATAAATGTTCAGATCAAACATTTTGTACTTTCCCCCCTATTATTCTGTGCCAGAAAATTGCACTTTTATTTATTAATTAACTTCTATGTGCCAAGCTTAATGATACATTTTATATTCACAATATCATGTAATTTCTGAAAGGTACTATTTTCTCAGTTTTACAGATGAGAATACAGGCTCATAAAGATTAAATAACTAGGCCAAGGTCACATAGGCAACATCTCACAAGGCCAGGATTCAAGATAAAGATTGTTCTTTACCAAAACCTGCTTTGTGTAACAGCAGTGGTATGATGGCCCCTTCTCTGGTCTCAAAGGGTGATTGAATAAATACAGGAGCTGAACTTGAGCTGAGTTCACCCTCTCACAAGATGACAATGTAGCCTCCTAGAGAATCATTGTGATACTGGATGGAAAGGGAAAAGTAAATTAACTAGAGCAGAGAGCATCCTCATAACCAGATGAAAATGACCATAGATTGCATCACATTCATGCAGGTAACCTGACTTAAAAACTTCTGTATCAATAAAAGCCCAGACAAGAAAACTGGCCATCTCATGCCAGTCCAAGGACACTCTCTGTGGAAATGCTTCCCACAACTACATCTCTAATCCTAGAGTCTCTCCTAGATTTTAGTTGACATTTAGACATCCCAACTCAATAGCCTGAAAGAGAATTTATTCATTCATGTTTATATTCCAACAACATTGTTTTAAGTTCTACACATATAATCCAGAGAATGCCTCATTATGCTGGAGATGTGAATTTAAACAAACATACCATCATAAATGTGATATTCATAAAAATGTTGGGCACCTTAAAAAGTGTTTTTTTTCACTTTTCTATTTTTGCTTGTCAGTTAAATATGCATACATTCCTTGATATGGATTCCATGTTTCACTGTCAAGTCTGATTTCCCACTTAGAGCAGGTCACATTTTCCAAGGGTGGCAGTTCTGTCATATTTCATTACTTATGTTCTTCTATAAGTTTTCCATATTCCTGGAGTCTAATTCCCCTCCCCTTTAATCTAGAAAGGTTTGTGACTCACTTATAATTAACAGAGTGACGCTTGCAAACCTACAGCCAAGATTATATTGAACAGACTAAAACTGGAAGCACTTCCACTCAGATCTGGAACTAGACAAGGATGCCCACTGTCAACACTGCTATTCAACGTAGTTCTGGAAGTCCTGGCCAATGCAATCAGGCAAGAGAAGGAGATCAAAGGTATTCAAATAGGGACAGAGGAGGTCAAACTCTCACTCTTTGCAGATGACATGATCTTATACCTGGAAAACCCCAAGTACTCAACTACAAAGCTCTTAGAGGTGATCAAGGGCTCTGAATACAGCAGTGTCTCAGGATACAAAATCAATACCCACAAATCAGTAGCCTCCATATATGCCAAAAACAGTCAAGCTGAGAATAAAATCAAAGATCTATTCTTTTGACAGTGGTGCCAAAGAAGATGAAATACCTGGGAATACCTCTAACAAAGGATGTGAAAGAGAATTATGTAACCCTGAGAAAAGAAATAGCAGAAGATGTCAACAAATGGAAGAACATACCATGCTTATGGCTGGGAATAATCGACACTGTGAAAATGTCCTTACTATTCAAAGCAATCTATAGATTTAATGTAATCCCCCCCCAAAGCACCAATGTCCTACTTTAAAGAATTTGAAAATATAGTACTTCATCTCACATGGAACTAGAAAAAAACCTACATAGCCAATATGATTCTTAGGAATAAGAACAAATCCGGAGGCATCACATCACCAGAATTTAGGTTATTCTACAAGTCTATAGTGATCAAAACAGCATGAGACTGGCACAAAAATAGAGACATAGAGCTATGGAATAGAATAGAGAATCTAGAGATGAACCCAGTCACACATCATCACTTGATTTTTGATAAGCCTAACAAAAACATGCACTGGGAAAAAGAATCCCTATTTAATAAATGGTGCTGGGAGAACTGGTAAATCACATGTAGAAGACTGAAATCGGACCCATACTCTCACCGTTGACAAAAATTGTCACTGGATAAAAGATTTAAATTTAAGACAAAAAACAATAAAAATCCTAGAGGAGAGTATGGGAAAACACTTGAAAATATTGGCCTGGAAAAAGATTTTATAAGGACGATCCCCCCTTTACCCCCAGCAATTACAGCGATACCAAATATAAATAACTGGCATTGATCAAGCTAAAAAGCTCCTGCACAGCCAAGGGTACCACAAACAGAGCAAACAGACAGCCATTTTTGCCTCTTATGAATCTGACAAAGGCCTGATAATTAGAATCTACAAAGAACTCAAATTAATCAATAAGAAAAGAGCAAACAACCCCATTTCTATGTGGGAAAGAGGCTTGACAGAAACCTCTTCTGAGAGGTTTCTTTAGATCTAATGGGCAGATGGATGGCCAAGAAACACACACAAAAAATGTTGCATGTCTTAAATCACCAGAGAAATGAAATCAAAATCACTAACATATCAACTAATTCCAGTAAGATTTTCCCACATCACAAAGTCCCAGAACTCCAGGTGCTGGTGTGGATGTGGAGAGAAGGGAACACTTCTACACTGCAGGTGGGATTGCAAACGAATACAACCTTTATGGAAAGAAGAATGGACAATTATCAAAGACCTAAAAGTTTTCCCTTTAATCCTGCAATGTCATTACTAGGTATCTACCCAGAAGTACAAAAATCATTTTACCACAAACACATTTGTACCAGAATCTTTATTGCAGTTCAATTCATAATCACCAAGTCATGGAAGCAACCCAAATGCCCAGCAACCCATGAATGAATTAACAAATTGTGGCAAATTATATCATGAATACTATTCAATCATAAAAAGACAGAGATTTTACATGTTTTAGGTTTACCTGGATGGATTTGAAACACATTCTTCTTAGGAAAGTATCTTAAATGACTAAGTTTAGAAAGGATGTATTACGATGTATTACACTATCCTGTATGGTAGCAGGAACCCCTAGATGCTGATTACAAATGATCCCTGTTATAGTGGCAGCAGCCCCCATGCCTCCAGGTCTCCCACTTCCACACACTACTGACACCATACACTGACCTGTGCCTTTCCAGAAACTTTCAGTGACTCAGTTTATTCCAAATTAATAAATAATGAATGACATCCTTACATAATGCATTTATGCCAACCCTAATCTGGATCTACTTTTATTCTACTTCTTTTACTCAGGTCCCAGATCAAAGTCCCATCTTTTATTCTCCAGACTTTCTTTTCAATATAATTTACCACAACTTTCCCTTACTATTGAACAGTGTTTCTCCTATATCTTCCTCTGCATAGATACACACCCTCTCCATCCACTAAGGACAAATCGAAATGTGGAGCCTTTCCTGATTTTTTCAATAACAAATTAACTCCTCCGTGTTTCTGGCCAACATGGTGAACTAGAGGCAACCTGTGCACACCACAGAAAGGATCGAAAAGGATGAGTGGATGTTCACTTTCAGATCTAAAGTGTAAGAAAAAGTATGGGGGACCAATAAAATAATGAAGGGAGGCAACCAAACTGAAGAGGGAAGTGAGGGAACCTGCCTGGCAGGAATGGAGGTGCCAGGAAAAGACCTGAAAATCAGGAAAAGACAGAAGAGAATACTGGGACCTATACTACCCCTGTGAACACTGCAGGAAGAGCTGTTTAGAGGCCCTCCAATATGCAGATGTGAACACTGCAGGCAGAGCTGCTGGAGGCCCCTCCCTATGCAGACTGTGAACACTACAGGCAGAGCTGCTAGAGGCCCCTCCCTATGCAGACTGTGAACACTGCAGGCAGAGCTGCTAGAGGCCCCTCCACTATGCAGACTGTGAACACTGCAGGGAGAGCTGCTGGAGGCCCCTCCCCTATGCAGACTGTGAACACCGCAGGCAGAGCTGCTAGAGGCCCCTCCACTATGCAGACTATGAACACTGCAGGCAGAGCTGCTAGAGGCCCCTCCACTATGCAGACTGTGAACTCTGCAGGCAGAGCTGCTGGAGGAACCTCCACTATGAAGACTGTGAACACTGCAGGCAGAGATGCTAGAGGCCCCTCTACTATGCAGACTGTGAACTCTGCAGGCAGAGCTACTGGAGGAACCTCCACTATGAAGACTGTGAACACTGCAGGTAGAGATGCTAGAGGCCCCTCCACTATGCAGACTGTGAACACTGCAGGCAGAGCTGCTAGAGTCCCCTCCACTATGCAGACTGTGAACACTACAGGCAGAGCTGCTGGAGGCCCCTGCACTATGCAGACTGTGAACACTGCAGGCAGAGCTGCTGGAGGAACCTCCACTATGCAGACTGTGAACACTGCAGGCAGAGCTGCTAGAGGCCCCTCCACTATGCAGACTGTGGACACTGCAGGCAGAGCTGCTAGAGGCCCCTCCACTATGCAGACTGTGGACATTGCAGGCAGAGCTGCTAGAGGCCCCTCCACTACGCAGACTGTGGACACTGCAGGCAGAGCTGCTAGAGGCCCCTCCACTATGCAGACTGTGAACACTTCAGGCAGAGCTGCTAGAGGCCCCTCCCCTATGCAGACTGTGAACACTGCAGGCAGAGCTGCTGGAGGCCCCTCCACTATGCAGACTATGAACATTGTAGGCAGAGCTGTTGGAGGCCTCCCCACTATGGCAGACTGTGAACACTGCAGACATAGCTGCTGGAGGCCCCTCCAGTATGCAGGGTGTGAACAATGCAGGCAGACCTGCTGGAGGCCCCTCCACTACAACAAGCTGTGAACACTGCAGACAGAGCTGCTGGACGCCCCTTCACTATGGCAGGCTGTTAACACTGCAGGCAGAGCTGCCAGAGGCCCCTCTAGTATGGCAGCCTGTGAACACTGTAGGGAGAGCTAATGGAGGCCCCTGCACTATGGCAGACTATGAACACTACACACAGAGCTGCTGGAGGCTCCTCTACCATGGCCTGCTGTGAACACTACACGCAGAGCTGCCAGAAGCCTCTCCACCATGATAGGTTGTGAACAATGCAGGCAGAGCTAATGGAGGCTTCTCCACTATGGCAGGCTGTGAGCACTGCATGCAGAGCTGCCAGAGGCCTCTCCACTATGGCAGGCATCCAAATTGACACATTGCTCTTACTGAAGACTGGGCTATGGCATATTCCAGAGAAAAGGCACAGCAGGGCCCTGCCAATCTCCACATCCTGGGCTCTGTGGCCAATGCCATTTTGAGATTGCAGCCCCAGAGTGCTGCATCTATCAGGGGTCAGATCTCTTGATTCCTCCTCCCCATTGCTCCTGGGGGCTGGGGAGGAGCTGGAGGGCTGGGTGCCCATGCATAGCCCATGAACAGGTGCCCATGAACCCTGAAAATGCTGGGCTGCTGAACCTGAGCAGAACTGGCACCCAGACCTAGTGCTCATTGCCACCATCTGGGCAGCACCATCCAGACACAGTTGCCACAAGACCTGAGAAAGGAATGCACCCATAGCCCCAGGTACCACCACTGCCTTCTGGGTAGTGCAGCCATTGCCACCACTACCATGGATGGACCCAGGCAGGGGAAACGCTCAAACTGCCATCTTCCGACTGCTGTGTGTACCCACTGTGCACACCAACCACCTGTGACAATCACAGTCAAATAGGGAGGTTCAGGAGAGCAGCAGAGTCATAGGCTCACAGTGAGCCACCATCCCAACCCTGGTCATTCTTCTCGGGGAGGACTCAAGCCCACCGAGCAAGGACCTCTTCCTTTCTCCCTGAGCAAGGCGTTCCTAAGTGGAGGAGAACAGAGGTGCCACAAAGTTATCTGCCTTGAACTGAGAGGAGAAGGAACCAGCATAAGAACTGTGACAACATACATATAAAACAGGTGATTTTAACACACCTAAAGGATCACAATAGATACTCAGCAAGGGAGTCAAACAGAAAATAAATTGTTGAAATTTCAGATGTGGGACTCAGAATATGGATGGCAAATAAATTTAATGAGATTGATGAGAAAGTTAAAAGCCAATGCAAATAAACATAATAGAATACTAATAATAATAATTCAAAACATGAAAGAAAAATTCAGCAAAGAGATAGATAATAAGAAAAATATTTATATAAAATAGAACTTCTAGATATGAATGAGTCTTTGAAGGAATTTCAAAATATAGTACAAATTTTTAATTACAGACTAGACCAAGCAGAAGAAAAAATTTTCAGAACTTGAAGAAAAGGATTTCAAATTAACCCAGTCAGTCAAAAATGGAGAAAAAAAGTCACAAAGAATTAATAAAATCTGAGAAATGCGGGACTATGTAAAGTGAATGAATATAAGAATCATAGGTATCCATGAAGCAGAAGGAGAAATAGCAAAAAGTATGGAAAACCTAAATGAAGAAAAGTTCCCTGATATCACAAAAGATTTAGACAAGCAGATGCAAGGTCATCTAGCACCAAGAGGATTATGTCAAATAGAACTCACCAAGGCACAGTCATCAGTCTGGACAAAGTCAAAGTGAGGAAAATCCTACAGACTGAGAGAGGAAAGCATCAGGTGACTTACAAACGGAAATGTCTCAACTAACAGTAGCATTCTCAGAAGAAGCCTTACAACTCAGAGGGATCAAAGTCCCACTTTTAGTTTTCTGAAAGAGAATAAGTTCCAACAAGAATATTGTATCCTGCAAAAATAAGTTTCATAAATAAAGAAAAAATAAAGCCTTTCCCAGACCAACAAGCACTGAGCAACTTTGTCACCACCAGATGCACCCCATAGAAACACTTAAAAGTCTCTATCCACGGGAAAGAGCAACTAATCCCCATCAGCCCAAAAATACCCATAGAAATGCTTAAAAGTAATGTGTACATGGAAAAGAGCAACCAATTCCCACTGGCACAAAAATACCCAAAAGTTAAAACTCAGAGCTCTTACAAACAGAAACACAAGAGGAAAAACAAGCAGCCAGGTAACAATCAATAAGAACAGAACAGTATCTAATGGAACACTGACACCGAATGTCAATCTAAGGAAAAAAATAAACTACATCGTCACAATAACTAGGGACTTCAACACTGAGCTGACATAACAAGAGAAAATCAGTGAGGAAACAGTGGGCTTAAACAGGACTCTAGGGGAAAGAGACCTAACAGACATTTACGGAACAATCTACCCCAAACGGTAGAATATACGATTTTATTAGCACATGGGACATTTTCCAAGACAGATCACATATTAGGCCACAAAACAAGTCTCAGCAAATTTAGAACTGACATCACACCACACACCTTCTCTGAGAACAGTGGAATAAAACTAAAAATCAATTCCAAGAGGAACTCTCAAAACCCCCCAAATACATGAGCATTAAACAACCTGCAGCTGAATGATGCTTGGGTCAATGATGAAATTAACATGGAAATAAAAACATGTATTGACTTGAACCTCAAGATAACATGAGCTTCCATAATCCCTGGGATACAGAAAAAACAATGGTAAGAGGGAAATTCAGAGCCTTAAACACCTACATAAAATAGGCATAAAGGTCACAAATTAACAACCAAATGCCACTCCTCAAGGAACTAGAGAAAAAGAACAAACTAAAAGTTAACAGAAGAAAAAATAACAAAACTCAGAGCAGAACTAAACAAAATGAAAACCAAAAATGCAATGCAGAGAATCAATGAGACAAAAAGTTGGTTCTTTAAAAAATAAAAGCAATAGACCACTATCTACATTAACCAGAAATAGAAGAAGAATTCAAATAAGCTCAATAAGAAATGAAAAAGAAGACATTACATTTGATACTTCAGAAATACAAAATATCATCTGTTATTACTCTGAAAAGTACTATGCACAAAAATTAAAAAGCCAAGGGACATGGATAAATTTTGGAAAACACATACACAAACACACACTTCTTCCTGAGCTTGAATCAGAAGAAATAGAAATCCCAAACAGAACAATAACAAGTAGGAAAATTGAAACAGCAATAAAAAATGTCCCAACAAATAAAATCCTGGACCAGATGAATTCACAGCTGAATTCCACCAGATCTGTGAAGAAGAATTGGCACCTCTACTTCTCAAACTGTCCATAACATCAAGAAGAGAATCCTCCCAGTATCATCACAATATGCAGAAAGCATCTGACAAAATCCAGTGCTTCCATGACAAAAACCCTCTACAAAGTAGGCATAGGGAACCTATCTCAAAATCATAAAAGCCATATATGAAAAACCCAAAGACAACATCAGACTGAATGGGGAAAATCTGAATGCATTCCCCCTCAGAATAGAACAAGAAAAGGATGCCTACCATCACCACTTGTTTTCAACATAGTACTGGAAGTCTTAGCCAGGGCAGGCAGGCAAGAGAAAGAAATAAAGGACGTGCAAATCTGGAAAGAGGAGGTCAAACTATCCCTGTTTCTCAATTATGTGAACTGATATGTAGAGATTCCTAAAGAGTCCCCCCAAAGACTCATAGAATTGGTAGAAGAATTCTGTAAAATCTGAGGTTAAAAAATTAGTATAAACAAATTTGAAACATCTCTACATTCTAATAACAATCAAGCTGAGAATCAAATCAAAAACTCAGTACCACTTACAATAGCTGCAAAGAAAATAAAATATCTAGGAATATTCCTAATCAAGAAAGTGACAGAACCTTACAAGAAGAACTACAAAACATTGATGAAAGAAATCACAGATGACACAAACCAATGACACAAACCAAACATCTCATGCTCATGGGTTGGAAGAAGCAACATTGTTAAAATGTCCATCCTGCCCAATGCCATCTAGAGACTCATTAAAATTTATGTCAAAATCATTTCTCATAGACCTAGAAGAAATAATCCTAAACTTCACATGGAACCAGAAAGAGCTTCAATAGCCCAGGCAATCCTAAGCAAAAAGTACAAATCTGAAGGTATCATGTTACCTGACTTCAAATTACACTACCATGTTATGATAACCAGAAGACCATGGTACTGGTACAAATGTGGACATGCAGACCAGTTGAACACAATAGAAAATCCTGAAATAAAGCCATATAGCTAATGTCAAATTTTTGACAAAGCAGAAAAAAATATACAGGGAGCAAGGGGCACCCTATTGGTGGTGCTGGGCAAGTTAGGTAGGCATAGACAGAATGAACATGGATCCCTATCTCTCACTCTATGCAAATATTAACTCAAGGTGGATTAAAGACCTAAATGTAAGTCCCGAAACCATAAAAATTCTAGAATATAGAAGAAACTCTTCTGGACATTGGCTTAAGCAAAGAATTTATGACTGAGACTCCAAAAGTTAATACAACAATAAAAAATAAATAAATTGGACTTAAACTAAAATGCCTTTTCTACAGCAAAGAAGTAGTCAAGAGAGTAGATAATCTACAGAGTAGGAGAAAATATTTGCAAACTGTACATCCAACAGAGGGCTAATATCCAATAAAAGAACTCAAATCAGCAAGAAAAAAAAAGCATCAAAAAGGGGCAAAAGACATGAAGAGATATTTTTCAAAAGAATATAGAAAAATGGCTAAAAAACATAAAAATATGTTCAATCTCATTAGTGAACAGGGAAATTTAAAGCAAAAACCACAAGGAAGTACCATCTTAAGTCTGTTAGAACAGTCATTATTTAAAATCAAAAAAACAAATGCTTGCATGGATACAAAAAGAAAGGAATGCTTATACACACTGTTGGTTGGATTGCAAACCAGAACAACTTCTATGGAAATGTATGAAAATTCCTCAAAGAAGTAAATGTAGCCTTACCCTTCAATCTAGTAATGTCACTGTTGGGTACTACCCAGAGGAAAAAAAGTCATTGTATCAAAAAGACACCTGTACTCTTATGTTTATCACAGCACAATTTATAATTGCGAAGATGGGGAATAAACCCAAGTGCCCATCCACCAACTTATGAGAGGATTAAGAAAATATTATACGTATGTCTCTGTCTCTCTCTCTCTCTCTTTCATTCTCTTTTTACTCAGCCATAAAAAGGAATGAAATAATGTCTTTTGTAGCAATGTGAATGGAACTGGAGGCCATTATCCTACATGAGGTGTCTCAGGAATGGAAAAACAAAAGCCACGTTCTCATTTATAAGTGGGAGCTAAACAAGGGATATATACAGTTATAGAGTGGTGTAGTTGACACTGAAACCTATGGAAGGGGAGGGTGACAGAGGCATGAGGGATAAAACTCTACCTTTCAGGTACAATGTACCCTATTCTGCTAAAGAGTGCACTAAAAACATGACTTCAGTATTATTTAATTCATACATGTAACAAACACTTTGTAACCCCCAAATCTATTGAAAAAGAGAAATAATATCCCCCAATACTTGGCATCTATCTCTATTTTTGTGCTCTAATATGTTTATGTAACTATGTATATATTTCTTTTCTACCCATGAAATTTTAAGCTCCTTGATATAAAATTTTTTATATTTTTTTCTTTTGGCTTTTCTGAAAGTGTATAGACTCAGGTCTTCCTAATGTTGAAATCTAGGGTATATTCCTATAAAGAACACATCACTTTGGGAGGCTGAGGCAAGAGAATCACCTAAGCCCAAGAGCTGGAGGTTGCTGTGGGCTGTGATGCCAGCACTCTACCGAGGGTGACAAAGTAAGAGTCTGTCTCTACAAAAAAAAAACAACAACGCATCACTGTATTTATTTGGAACTTTTCGTATTGCAAAGTAGAATTGAAGCAGTGTGAATAGATGCATATAAAATAATGAAATAAATATTAAAGTAAATAAGAAAGTGAGGCAAAGGTAAATTAACAATTTTAAGAATGAAAAATGGAACTACAGAGCAGTGCCTATATCTCAGTGGGTAGGGCTCTGGCCACTAACACCAAGGCTGGTAGGTTCAAACCGAGCCCGGGCCAGCTAAAACAACAATGACAACTGTAACAACAACAAAAAAATAGCTAGGCATTGTGGCGAGTTCCTATAGTCCCAGCTATTTGGAAGGCTGAGGCAAGAGAATGGCTGAAGCCCAAGAGTTGGAGTTGCTGTGAGCTGTGACACTATAGCACTCTACCCAGGGCAACAGAATGAGGGGAGGGAGGGAGGGAAGGGAGGGGGGAGGGAGGGAGGGAGGGAGGGAGGGAAGGAAGGAAGGAAGGAAGGAAGGAAGGAAGGAAGGAAGGAAGGAAGGAAGGAAGGAAGGAAGGAAAGAAGGAAAGAAGGAAGGAAGGAAGGAACCTATGATAGGAAGAATTCCAAGACGGCCTGAAGATTCTCAGTCCCTGGTGTCCGTGCTTTGTCCCCCGGGAGAGAAATATGTAGGGACATCTCTGAAGGAATTTTCCCTGTTTAATGACAGCTTCAGACTTCCTTCTCAGCCTCGTGCCTTTCCTCCATCTCAGGTTCTCCGTTTTGGATTTGGCCTGACCTCTACAATTTCCCCAAAGCCCTTTCTCATTTCATTTCGTATGTACCTTTGCATTCTCCCTTACTTCCTCATCTTCTACTGGGTGTTATATTTATAATTATACTGACCAAGGCAGAGCTGGTGTGGTCCAGCTCTGCCTTGGTCAGCACTCAGCCCTCACTTTAGGAATCCCTGCCAAGGTCTGCTATCCCAAACAGGAAGGTCAGTATAGCTAGTCTTTAATTTGATTCTTTTCCTTCCTCCATAATAGAACTATCATTTCCTAAGAGCACACACTGTTAACATACAAAGAAAAAAAGAAATGACAGCACTGATTCAGTTCAGGACCAACCTGTACAGATGTTCAGACTCTTCCCTGTGGGGCCAGAGTTTTATATTCAGGATGTAAAGATCCCTCCAGGCCTTTTCTGGCCTCCATTTAAGCTGATTCCATTTCATATGAAATTGGACAGTCACTTTACCATGGGATCAAATGGCTTCTTTAAAAACTGAACGGGTGCTGCATTACAAGCCAGCGGAAATTATCCCCCTGGATTGTGGTAATAGGCAAGGTGTAATGTCATTGCAAAAGCAGTAATATAATAAAACGTTTGGAGAAATATTTGCTTGTCTACCAAAACCAAGTGAAGTGGGCAGAAGTGAAAGAGATTAGTCTGTACCATGCCTACTCATATTAACCTGGACATTGCCTTTGTGCCAGGAACGCTTGAGACTTTAGGGTCAAAGCAGCCAATAACCGGTGCTTTAGGGCAATGTGTATTTATTGGAACACAAATGTCAAAAAAATTGCCTTCACAGTCAAAGAAAAATAAATATTTGGGCAGATCCCAAATCAGGACATATTGCCATGAGCAATATTTACATTTTGGCAACAATTGCATACTTTTTATTATTTTATTATTTTATTTTATTCTTAGTGAAGCAAGTTACTAATGTGGGGTCCTCCTAACTCTCCCACTCATCTTTGGAAAGAGAGGCCCAAATTGGCTGACAGTAATTCAATTAGCACATTTCATTTATTTAAGTACACTCTAGTATATTGATATGTATCGTTGCTATGCTAAGCTCTTAGGACAATGAGCTTAGCCTGAAGAGGATGACTTTAAAATGTCTAGTATGGCAAATGTTTTTAGTGCTATACTAAATAAGTTAGAACCATCTAGGGAATTTTAAACAATATTCTTGCTCTGTCCCAACTCCTAAGGAGTTTTTCTGGGGCAGAAGACAGGCATTGGAGGAATTGTAAAATTCCCCAGGGGATTTTCAGGTGTATCCAGGGAGATACGCGTTGAAGGAGACAAAGAGACTGTTTGTGGTGCTGTAATAGTGAGCTATAAACTCTCCCTGACAAAGAGAATTCATTAAAAATCAGGTGGCAGTTGATTTTAAACTTAAAGGATGCATAAAAATATTCCAGGTAAGGAAGAAGGCACAAGAAGTTGGAAGGGCTTTTGAAGCAGGGTTAGCCACATAGCAAGATCTGGTTGATGCTAACTTCTAACTACCTTACCCTGCCTTAACTTATCTGGGCCTATCCACCTCTGTGGTTGCCACTTCAATGCAACCCATCATCATCTCCACCTTGAACAAGTCTACCGGTTTCCCAGTTCTTTTCTGCATAAACACTTTCTTTTTGAAACCCATTGTTCCCAACTGCAACAAAAAATATTGTTTATTTTAAGAAATCAATTACATTCCCCAATCAAATCTTCAGTGGCTTCATAATAAGCCTAAGGTCCAAACTATCTAATTTAGTAGGTAAGATTCCACATTATTTAGCCCTGAAATTCCCCCAGCCTCATTTTAAGCTTCCTGTACACCCTCTCAGTTGCAGATCCAGGGCCCCATTCATCTCAGGTTTGTTTTGTCCCCTGGGCAAACCAGGCTCTTTCCTTTCTCGGGGCCTCTGCAGAGATGGTTCCTCCTCTTGGCATGCCACCCACAATGCCTCTCAGCCCACCTCTGACCTAGAAAATTCTACTAATGATTAAATCTCAACTTAAATACCCCTACCACACAGGTTTCCTGAATGACACCTTCCAGTTAAGTTAGGGGTACCTGTTACTAGTCCCCAAAGCCAGAGCTCCCTCTCCCTTATGAAGTCAATCTCCAATAATGACATTCATGGACATCTGCAGACTAGAAACTTCATGAGGGTAGAGACTCTTTCTAATTCCTCCCTGCATTATTATCCTTTTGCATATACCTGGGATTTGATAGATGACTGGCAAATAATAGTTGACATAGTTCACACATACAGAAAGGGCAATCAAACTTACTTTTCCCTCCACAATTTCACACTGATCACAATCTGAGCAGGATCAGCTAAAATTTGGGGTGAAATAATACAGCACTCTTCTTCTTTCTCTGGTCTCTTTCTCTCCCTTCCTCACTTTCCCATTTTTCTTTAAGAGTTTAGCTTTTTGTACAGATACCTGCACTTACATAAAAGGAAAAATAATCTTTATTAACAACAATATTATTTTATTTATTAAAAAACTGAACAGGTGGGCTGTGCCTGTGGCTCAGCGGGTAGGGCGCCGGTCCCATATGCCAGATGTGGCGGGTTCAAACCCAGCCCCGGCCAAAAAAAAAAAAAAACTGAACAGGTGCTACATCTTGACAGCAATGCGGAAAAGAGAAGAAGCAGTTAAATGTTTTATAATGGCTAGGATACACAGTTAATCATTCGATTCTCTTCATTTCACAATAATTTTCCCATTTTTAAGATGAAAGAATTGAGACTATAAAAGATAATTACTTCCCCAAAGTTCACAACTAATAATTGAACCACCAGGGTAATGACCAGTATTTATGTAACTCTCCACTGCTACATCAGACCTACAACAAAGAGGTAAGTCATTTTCAATGTACCTTTTGCCTCTCACATGAGAAGTAATCAAAGGTATCTTAAGTTTATATTGGTTTTTACATGGCATATTTCAGGTATACATAATATATTTCAGTTAATTATGTCTATAAGAATAAAATATTACTTATATTACCATTTCTTATCCCTTGTATCATAACCTTTTAAAAATTGCATTCATCCATCCATTCAACAAACATCTGGTGCTAGGAATATAATTCTGAATTGCTTTCAGAAAATTAATATTATTAATCACAAAGACTTTTTTTAAGATTCTGAATTTGGTTATACTTCATTTCTTTCTGAGATTTAGAATTAAATTCCATCATGAATACCTTGCATATGGATGAAATATAAAAGGCCATGCATGCATCTGAGCTGTGGTGAATAAAGAAGTAAACTCATAAAGCATATCCTAATACCTTAAGCCTCAAAATAGATAAAATGTATCAGATCACATTATGGTGGTCCTTAAAAACTAAATGTAAAGTCTTTTAATACCAGTTCAATCAAAACCATATGTTCTAGATAGCTTCACAGAAAAACTGAACTAATATTAACTCTATACACAACCACAAATGTTAAAGAATATTGATTATTCCAGCAACTATGCGATTTCCAAATTTCAAATGATTCCTTCCAAGAACTACCTACGACTGACTCAAATCCAAATCTCCCCTCTTTTTTCCTCTTCCCTGCAAAACCTGTAAGTGGGTTTAATTATTAGTTAATTCCTGGTACTATTCCCAAGGTGGATTGCTTATTATCTCTTACCATTACAAGGCTTTATCTAGAAAGAAAATGCTGCAACAACAAATATCTCTCAAAGGCAATATCTAGACAGACAATTCTATTAAATATTACTGTGTTTATCTATTATTATCTAATCCCAAACCTTGACAGGGTTTCACCTATGTGAGTCTGCACAAATTTTCCTAGCAAAGAAAATATTTATTTAGGAAAACTGTTGGCAACATAGCTCTTCATTAAAGAGAAATGGGACTAAAAGTCAAACCCATAAAAGTGCTTCCTTAGAGTTGAAAAAATGCTATATGAAAGGAAAACATAAGAAATTAAAGGGGCTGGAAGTGCCAGATGAGTTAGGGGAAGTGGCTCAAGACAGACATTGTAAGCAGTTCAATTTTTTTAAGCTAACTTTTGTACTTCTACTTTTGGTAATGATGAAGTAATTGTCCCCAAATTATAAACAACTATAAGACTGGACTACTTATGAAATAAATTTTTTTGAGATGTTTCACAGCATGGAGTGCAGAATGATAATCCTAAAAAGCAAGGAGAAAAAGAGAGTCAGTTCCATAATAGCTCCTGCCTTTTCCTTGGAGGCTCTTTGCAGACTGATGTATAGGGATGGATGGTTCAAACATAATGTAGCATTGAGTTCAGCAGGCAGAAATCAGATTTCTGGACTCTTGGAGGGTCTGGAGTTTATGGGGCAGAGTACCAGAGAGAAAAGAACTGTACAGAAAATAAATCTTAGAAATCATGATAGGGTGTCTCCTTGAGTTTTTAACCAAACACTTAAATTCACAGGATAAGGGAAAGACTTAGTAAAGATAGGCAAAATCAAACAAACAAACAAACAAAAACTACCAGTAGAAGAACACAAAAAGTTAACAAAGGTAGCACAGAAATGTTCACAAGTCATGTAGACATTTGATTTACAAACAATCACAAAGAAGAGACTCCACTGACCAATCCAAGAATTTGGGAAAGACCACAAAGAGCTCCCTTTGGAGAAGGGCTCATAGAGACCTACAGCAATTCCTACTGCAAATCCATTCCCCCACGGTTTAACACAGCTTCAGAGAGATCAAACTTCACACAAGTACACTACCTGTCTATCTAAATATAATGTAACATCCTCTTTTAAAAAAATCTAAAAATAGAAATGGAGTACCTTTTAAAAGATGCATTAAAATAAAGCAAGATAAATATATTTAAAATAATTAGGAACAATTGGATAGCCACATATTCAATAATTTTAACTGATTTCTCACTCCAAATATAAAAAGTAATCCAAAATAGATTCTAGATCTAAATGTGAAATCTAAAATTATTAAAATTGTGGAATAGAATATAGGAGAAATCTTTGGGACCAGAGGTTAAACAAAGATTTCTTAAATATAGCAGCAAAATCATAGTGAATAAGCCACAATAATAATTAATTTCATCAAATTGGAAACTTTTTTTTTGCTGCAAAGGCACTGTTAATGTAATGGCTATCAGACAGAGAGAGAAAATATTTTAAAATATCTGAAGTGCAACTTGGATTCAAAATATATAAAACTCAAACAATCCAATAAAAATAAGCAGAAGAAAAATCTATTTGTTAACACATTTAATAGTCTATATAAAATAGACCATTTTTTCAAAAAACAAAAATGTAAAAACTCACACAAGAAGAAATAAACAATTCAAATAGGCCTACATGCATTAAAGAAATAGTCACACTTTGAGTAGCCAAAGTGAAAGGATCACTTGAGGCCAAGAATTAGAAACCAGCCCAGACAATATATAACCGGATCTCATCCCCACAAATATTCTTTTGAGAAATGAATGAGGTGTGGTGGCACATGCCTGTAGTTCTAGCTACTTGGGAGACTGAGGCAAGAGAAGCACTTGAGCCCAGTAGTTTGAGATTACAGTGAGCTGCTGCACTCCAACCTGGGCAACAATAGTGAGATCCAGGGAAAGGAAAGAAGGGAAAAGGATGGGAAGGAAAAAAAAGGGAAGAGAGGAAAAGGAAAGAGAAGGAAAAGAATCAATATTATACCCTCTAAAACTGAAAGCAACAAGGCTAGATGAGTTTACTGGTGAATCCTACCAAATATTTAAGGAAGAAATGGTGCCAATCCAATATAATATCAGCAATTAGAAGCAAAGAAAATGCTTACTATTCCAATGAGAAATATTTCCTCATCATACGCATCCAGAATTCCATTAATACCAAAATCAGACAAAGACATTACAAAAAATAAAACTATACATTAATATCTCTCATAAACATAGGTATGAAAACTCTCAACCAAGTATTAGCAAAATAAATCCAACAATATATGTAAAGAATTATACACAGTAACCAAGATAGAATCATCCCAGCTATGTGAGGCTGATTCAACACTGAAAATAAAGTAATGTAATCCATTGCATCAGCAAGCTAAAAAAGAAAGATTACATGATCATGTAAATAGAAGGAGAAAAAGCACAATACAACACTCATTCATGATTTAAAAAGACCTCAGAGTAGGGCGGCACCTGTGGCTCAAGGAGTAGGGTGCCGGTCCCATATGCCAGAGGTGGCGAGTTCAAACCCAGCCCTGGCCAAAAAAAAAAAAAAAAAAGACCTCAGAGTAAAGCAGGAATAGAAGTAAACTATGCCAAGGTGATAGAGAACAGCTACCAAAAAAAAAAAAAAAAAAAGTAGCAAACGTTATATATGATGGTGAGATATTTTGAGCTCCCCCACTAAAATCAGGAA
Source organism: Nycticebus coucang (assembly GCF_027406575.1). Classification (NCBI taxonomy): domain Eukaryota; kingdom Metazoa; phylum Chordata; class Mammalia; order Primates; family Lorisidae; genus Nycticebus; species Nycticebus coucang. Next base: position 107,664,001 of record NC_069785.1, on the reverse strand, counting down.
TAAAGAAAATATACATCTTCCTACCACTGGTCCTCAAAATTATACTGCAAGTCCTAGCTAAAACAAAAAGACTAGAAAATGCAATAAAAGATATATAGATTAAGAAACATGAAAAATTGTCTTTAATCATGGACATTATTATTTATGAAGAAAATAGTGAAGAATCAACCAAAAAATACTTCCTGTAACTAATAAGCAATTATAGCAACATTGCAAGATAAAAGGTAAATATACATAATGCAATTGATTTCCAGGAACAAACAAGTTGTATTTGAATAAAAAAATTATCATTTACATTAGCACCTCCCCCCCAAATAGCAAATAAAACATTTAGGTAGAAATATAACAAAATAAGTGCACAATCTATATGATGAAAACTATATAGTTCTAATGAGACAAGTCAAAGAACTAGATAAATGAGAGATATTCTATGTTCATGGATAGGAAAATTCAATTCTGTCAAGATGCCAATTCTTTTAAACTTCATTTACAGAGTCAATGCAATTCCAGTAAAATTCCATTATGTTATTTTGCGTGTCTCAAAAAAGTAATTTTAAAGTGTATGTGAACAAGAAAAAGGTCCAAAATAGACAACAAAATACTGAATGATAAGAATAAAGTTGGAGCACACTGCCTAACTTCAGGAATAACACAAAAGTTAACTCAAGATGGATAAAAGGTCCAAAACTATAGTTCTAGAAGAAAACCTAGGACAAGATCTTCTGGACATTGGCCTAGGCAAGGAATTTATGACTAATACCCTAAAAACAAATATAACAAAAACAAAAATAAATAAATAGGACTTAATCAAAATCTTCTTCACAGCCAAAGAAATAACCAACAAAGCAAACAGACAACTAATAGATTGGGAGAAAATATTCTCAAACTATACATCTAAGAAAGGACTAATATCCAGAACCTATAGGAAATGCAAACAAATCAGCAAGAAAAAAACAAATAATCCCATTAAAATGTGGGCAAAACACATGAACAGACATTTTTCAAAGAAGATCTACAAAGGCCAACAAACATATGAAAAAATACTCAACATCACTAATTATCAGGGAGGGGACAATTAAAATCACAATGAGATCCCACCTTACCCCAGCAGCATGACCATTATTAAAAAGTTAAAAAAAAAAAAACCAATAAATATTGGGGCGATAAGGGAACACTTATACGCTGTTGATGGATGTAAATGTAAATTAGTACAACCTTTATGGAAAACAGTCTGGGGATTCTTCAAAGAACTAAAAGTAGAACTACCATTCAATTCAGCAATCCCACTACTGGGTATATTTGCCCAGAGGAAAAGACATCATTATATCAAAAAGACATCTGTCTTTTGCAGGTTGCCAGCCAGTTCACTGAGCACCATTTGTTAAATAAAAAGGGAATCTTTCCCCCACTGAATGTTTTTAATTGGCTTGTCAAAGATTAAATAATGGTAAGTAGCTGGATTCATCTCTTGGTTCTCTATTCTGTTCCAGACATCTACTTCTCTGTCTTTGTGCCAATACCATGCTCTTTTGATCACTATTGATTTGTAGTATAGTCTGAGGTCTGGTAGCATAATTCCTCCTGCTTTGTTTTTATTTCTGAGTAATCTCTTGGCTATTTGAGGTTTTTTTCTGATTCCATATAAAATGAAGTATTGTTTTTTCAAGATGTTTAAAGTATGACAGTAAAGCTTTAATAGGGATTGCGTTGAAATTATATATTGCTTTGGGTAGTATGGACATTTTAACAATGTTGATTCTTCCCATCCATGAGCATGATATGTTTTTCCATTTGTTAATGTTTTCAGCTATTTCTTTTCTTAGAGTTTAATAGTTCTCTTTATAGAGATCTTTCATGTCCTTTGTTAGATAAATTCCCAAATATTTCATCTTCTTTGGCACTACTGTGAATGGGATAGAGTTCTTAACCGTTTTTTCAACTTGACTATTGTTGGTATGTATAAAGGCTACCGATAGATTCTCACTGGATTAAAGATTTAAACTTAAGACATGAAACTATAAAAATACTAGAGGACAGTGCAGGGAAAACCCTTGAAGAAATCAGTCTGGGTGACTATTTTATGAGGATGACCCCCCAGGCAATTGAAGCAGCTTCAAAAATACACTACTGGGACTTGATCAAACTAAAAAGCTTCTGCATAGCCAAGAACACAGTAAGTAAAGCAAGCAAATAGCCCTCAGAATGGGAGAAGACATTTGCAGGTTATGTCTCCGACAAAGGTTTAATAACCAGAATCCACAGAGAACTCAAACGCATTAGCAAGAATAGAACAAGGGATCCCATCACAGGCTGGGCAAGGGATTTGAAGAGAAACTTCTCTGAAGAAGACAGGTACGCGGCCTTCAGACATATGAAAAAATGCTCATCGGGGGCGGAGCATGATGGTGGACAGGACAGACGTGTAGCCCACCTCTCCCAAGCCACCAGGTGAGAGGAAAGGTGGTCTGGACCTTCCTTGTGTGTGGATTATTGGAGTGGACAGACAGCTGGAGACGCCCAGCTTACTGGTGGTTTGCTATATATGAGGGGTAATTTAAAATCACAGACTCTGTTGTAGAGATTCTTTCCTGCTGGGCCGTGCCGGCCAGCAGGCCCCTCCCCTACAGAGGTCAGCAGCTTGTAAATGCTGACAAAATCCAATTGACAAGTAATTAATCCTGAACTGAGGGAGGCATCCAAAAGAAGAGCCACTCAAAACCACAGGGAGCTGGCAAACTGTTGAACAATTGAAGGGAAGGGATCCTGCCCGGGAAACAGACACTTTGAACTACCCAAAAGGGCGGGCACCGTTCCCCCAGGTGTTGGAGAGGGCTGGCGGTTCAGGCTGCGCAGTGAACTGGCGGACGCCCATCCAAAACTCTGAACCATAAAACTCAGAATAAATCCCCCGAGCGCTCCAACCACAGGAACTGGCTTGAAGCCTAGGACCTGGCTTTGGCTTCTGGAGCCGCGAAGCTACTGAAGCCCCGGGAACCAGCTACAGGAGATACTGCGTGAACTCAACACCACTCCCCTTATGGCCGATTGCAGTCGCCAGTTTGCCGGGGAAACTGGGAACACAGTGGAGGGACTTAGGAAGCGTGGACACCTGCACTGAGTGGGAAGGTCGGTCACAAGTGCTGTCTGGAAAAGAACAGCCAAGGTTGCGCAATTCTTAGGCGACAAACTTCTAAGGAAAGTCCAAAATGGCGATCGGCCATGGAAGGTGGTTACCATGGTAATGGTATAAACTGTAAACCAGGTATGTCTCGAAACCACTCACAGCGCCACCTGGTGTCCAGAAAGTATATTGCAATATGAATATATTCCTACGAAAGTTGATCCCTACAGCAGACATATAGATATTTATAGGTATATTTCTACCACAAGAATATTTTTGCAGTTGGTGCCTTTTTTGTTTGTTTCATTTTGTTTTGTTTTGGTTTTGGTTTTCGTGTTTTTTCTTTTTTTTTTTTTTTGCTGTTGTTTTCTTTTTGTCTGATTTTTCCTCACCATTTTCTTAGAGGAGATTTCGATAATTTTTTATTATTACATTTTATATACATACATTTTTTATTTCTATGTCTTCTAATTTTAATTTCTTCTTTCTTCTCACTTAACATTCCTTCTAACACCACTTTTCTCTCTCTTTTTTTGCTTTCTTTCAATTATTTTACGATTATCACTATTTTTATTGCAGTTGTTCTTATATTGCTGTTGTCGTGGCTATTGCTTGTATGTTTATGTGTTTCCATCTGTCTCTGTATCTATGGGCCCATGTGCCTGGTAACCTTTGTATCTGTTTATTTGTTCATTTGGTCTCAAGGAGCTTGGTGTTACGACCTGCAACACTGAGCTCCTAACGCCCCCCCTCCACTCCCACTCCGTGATCTGGAGACCTGCCCCCTCAGGAGTCCAGATTCTTGGGTGAACTCTCAAGAGGTGTAGACAGGACCTGGACTGCAGCTGGTCAGTGCTGACTCTGTAGCAAAGGAGCGAGAAGACAATGGTCGGCTGATAGGGAATTACACTGGAGCAGTGGTGCCCCGAGGTGCAGAGCAACAGCCATCTTCAGCAATAACAAGGCCCACCCCCAGATATCCCATAGCCTCTCCTCCTGTCTTCCTGGGCAACCAGATGAGGCCGAGCATCTTCTCAGATGGCAACCACCATGGAACAGACCTGGGACTGAAACACAGGCCCCGTGAGTAAAGGGTTTTCCTGAGATGGTACCGACCTGGGTGGAACACAGGGACTAGAAAACACACCTGCAGAGCCAGGAAACTCCTAGGGTGGGGCTGATCCAGAGAACCGCTCTACTGAGCTTAAGACGCACCTGGCCCTTAGGGGATCACCAGCCTATAGACAAAGGAGGCCAAGAGGCTACAGCCAACAACTGATCATGCTGCAAATACAAACCCGTAGGACTAAAGACAGGGCCTGACACAGGTTCTGGGAACTCAAATCAGCCTCTCCTCTGCAGAGGAATCTGGCAGGGTCAGAAACAAACTCCCACAGGGTTGTTCCATTCACCCAGTAACATAAAATAAGGGTGGGGCTGGAACTGAGTGAACACCTCCAGCCTCCATCAAGTGCCCAAGGTTGACAGGCCACACCACTCCCTGCTGGATAAAGACAGAGAATAGCAGCCTAGTCGAGCAGACACAGACTACCCCATGACTTAGGCAGGTGCAAACCCCTGGAGTATCTGCTTACTGCAGACAACTGACTGGGTCACAGCCCTGTGGGGCTAGCAGAGACTGGGTGTGACAGAGCTGCAAGGTGGGGAAGGAGGCATCAATCTTCCTAGACTGATCTATTTACTGGTGGCTCTTCCTGACTCCACGCAGCACTGGAGCAAGCCATTTTAGAGCAGTCACCAGACCCCTGTGATCCAGTTCCCCGGGACCTCTTGAACTCTCCCACTCGAGGCAGCTGCTGTCTGAGACAATTGACTTGGACCTTTTGAACTGAGTCACTCACCTGGGGACTATACAGGTGTTGCCCTGGGTGTGTGGTTGTAGGAATGTTTGATTTTCCTTTTCCATTTGTTGCCTGTGGTGGGTGGGGTGACTTAATTGCTGGTATTTCTCCACAGCTGAGACTTCAAACCAGAGTAACTGTTTCAGTAGGGTCACATAGAAACCAACTGAAAACAAGTCAGAACCACTTAGCCCCTCTACACCAAACAGGGCCCCAGTTTCTCAGGCCACAACACTGTATGGGTCCTCGACAAAACACCAGAGGAAAATCAAAGGGAGTAAAACAATCATGGGGTGGAATCAGCGGAAAAACTCTAGTAACATGAATAACCAGAATAGATCAACCCCCCCCCCCCCCAAGGAAAGATGCGGCAGATGTAATTGAAGATCCCATTCACAAACAACTGGCTGAGATGTCAGAAATCGAATTCAGAATTTGGATGGCAAACAAGATTAACAAAATGGAATTAGGAATTTGTGGAGAAATTCAAAAGCTGTCTCAAGAATTTAACGAATTTAAAGACAAAAACACCGAAGACTTAGACACACTGAAACAAGAATTTGCAGCCCTCAAAGATATGAAAAATATAGTAGAATCCCTTAGCAACAGAATGGACCAAGCAGAAGAAAGGATCTCCACCATCGAAGATAAAGCCTTTGAACACTCCCAAACTCTCAAAGAGGAAGAGAAATGGAGAGCAAAAATGGATCACTCACTCAGAGAGCTCTGGGATAACTCGAAGAAGGCAAATATCCATCTCATAGGAATTCCTGAAACAGATGAAGTGGCCTCACTGGGCGCAGAGGCCCTTCTGCATGAAATTATGAAAGAGAATTTTCCAGACATGCCTACAAAACCTGAAATTCAGATAGCAGATAGCTTCAGAACCCCAGCACGACTCAACCCCAATAAGACATCCCCCAGGCATATCATAATTAACTTCACTAAAGTTAATATGAAGGAGAAAATTCTCAAAGTGGCTAGGCGAAAGAAATCTATTACCTTCAAAGGGAAGAACATTAGAATGACTGCAGATCTCTCTGCTGAAACTTTTCAAGCCAGAAGAGGGTGGTCATCAACGTTTAATCTCCTCAAGCAAAATAACTTTCAACCCCGGATCTTGTACCCAGCTACACTGAGTTTCATTTACGATGGAGAAATTAAATACTTTAATGACATACATATGCTAAAGAAATTTGCCATAACCAAACCAACTCTTCAGGATATTCTCAGACCTATCCTCCATAATAAACAACCCAATCCTCTACTACAAAAGTAAACTCACTCAGAAACTTCTGATCAAACTGCAACTTCAACAATGGCAAAAGGATTAAAAATTCCCACTGGACTTTCCAAAAACTCAATACCCCAAATTTCACCAAACTTATCAATACTCTCCATTAATGTGAATGGCTTAAACTGCCTTCTAAAGAGACATAGGTTAGCTGACTGGATACAAAAACTCAGGCCAGACATTTGTTGCATACAAGAGTCACATCTTAACTTAAAAGACAAATACAGATTCAGGGTGAAAGGATGGTCATCCGTATTTCAGGCAAATGGTAACCAGAAAAAAGCAGGAGTTGCAATTTTATTTGCGGACACAATAGGCTTTAAACCAACAAAAGTGAGGAAGGGCAAAAATGGTCACTTAATATTTGTTAAGGGTAATACTCAATATGATGAGATTTCAATTATTAATATCTATGCATCCAACCAGAATGCACCTCAATTTATAAGAGAAACTCTAACAGACATGAGCAACTTGATTTCCTCCAACTCTATAATAGTCGGAGATTTTAACACTCCTTTGGCAGTGATGGATCGATCCTCCAACAAAAAGCTGAGTAAAGAAATTCTAGATTTAAATCTAACCATCTAGCATTTAGATTTAGCAGACATCTACAGAACATTTCATCCAAACAAAACTGAATACACATACTTCTCATCAGCCCACGGAACTTACTCCAGAATTGATCACATCTTAGGTCACAAGTCTAACCTCAGCAAATTTAAAGGAATGGAAATTATTCCATGCATCTTTTCGGACCATCATGGAATAAAACTTGAGATGAGTAACAACAGGAATCTGCATACACATACAAAAACATGGAAGTTAAATAACCTTATGCTGAATGATAGCTGGGTCAGAGATGAGATCAAGAAGGAAACTGCCAAATTTCTGGAACAAAACGACAATGAAGACACGAACTATCAGAACCTCTAGGACACAGCAAAGGCAGTTCTAAGAGGGAAATTTATAGCACTGCAAGCCTTCCTCAGGAGAACAGAAAGAGAGGAAGTAAGCAACTTAATGAGACATCTCAAGAGACTGAAAATGGAAGAACACTCCAACCCCAAATCCAGTAAAAGAAAAGAAATAACCAAAATCAGAGCAGAACTAAATGAAATTGAAAACAAAAGAATAATACAACAGATCAATAAATCAAAAAGCTGGTTTTTTGAAAAAGTCAACAAAATAGATAAACCTTTGGCCAACCTAATCAGGAAAAAAAGAGTAAAATCTCTAATCTCATCAATCAGAAATAACAAAGACGAAATAACAACAGACTCCTCAGAAATCCAATAAATCCTTAATGAATATTACAAGAAACTTTACTCTCAGAAATACGAAAATCTGAAGGAAATCGACCGTTACTTGGAAGCACGTCACCTTCCAAGACTTAATCAAAAACAAGTGGAAATGTTGAACAGGCCCATATCAAGTTCAGAAATATCATCAACCATTCAAAATCTCCACAAAAAGAAAAGCCCTGGACCAGATGGTTTCACATCAGAATTCTACCAAACCTTTAAAGAGGAATTAGTACCTATACTACTCAACCTGTTCCAAAAGGTAGAAAAAGAAGGAAGACTACCCAACACATTCTATGAAGCAAACATCACCTTGATCCCCAAACCAGGAAAAGACCCAACAAGAAAAGAAAATTATAGACCAATATCACTAATGAATATAGATGCAAAAATATTCAACAAGATTCTAACAAACAGAATCCAGCAACATATCAAACAAATCATACATCATGACCAAGTCGGTTTTATCCCAGGGTCTCAAGGCTGGTTCAACATACGTAAATCTATACATGTAATTCAGCACATAAACAAATTAAAAAACAAAGACCATATGATTCTCTCAATTGATACAGAAAAAGCTTTTGATAACATCCAACATCCATTCATGGATGGAACACTTAAGAAAACTGGTATAGAAGGGACATTTCTTAAACTGATAGAGGCCATACTACAGCAAACCCACAGCCAATATCATATTGAATGGAGTTAAATTGGAATCATTTCCACTTAGATCTGGAACCAGACAAGGCTGCCCATTGTCTCCATTGCTCTTTAACATTGTAATGGAAGTTTTTGCCACCACAATTAGGGAAGAAAGGCGATCAAGGGTATCCACATAGGGTTAGAAGAGATGAAACTTTCGCTCTTCGCAGATGATATGATTGTATATCTGGAAAATACTAGGGATTCTACTACAAAACTCTTAGAAGTGATTAAGGAATACAGCAGTGTCTCAGGTTACAAAATCAACATTCATAAATCGGTAGTCTTTATATATACCAACAATAGTCGACTTGAAAAAACAATTAAGGACTCTATCCCATTCACAGTAGTGCCAAAGAAGATGAAATACTTGGGAATTTATCTAACAAAGGACATGAAAGATCTATATAAAGAGAACTATGAAACTCTAAGAAAAGAGATAGCTGAGAATGTTAACAAATGGAAAAATATACCATGCTCATGGTTGGGAAGAATCAACATTGTTAAAATGTCCATAGTACCCAAAGCAATATATAATTTCAACGCAATCCCCATTAAACCTCCACTGTCATATTTTAAAGATCTTGAAAAAATAATACTTCGTTTTATACGGAATCAGAAAAAACCTTGAATAGCCAAGACATAACTCAAAAATAAAAACAAAGCAGGAGGAATCAAGCTACCAGACCTCAGACTATACTACAAATAGATAGTGATCAAAACAGCATGGTACTGGCACAAAAACAGAGAAGTAGATGTCTGGAACAGAACAGAGAACCAAGAGATAAATCCAGCTACTTACCGTTATTTAATCTTTGACAAGCTAATTAAAAACATTTAGTGGGGAAAAGATTCCCTATTTAACAAATGGTGCTGGGTGAACTGGCTGGCAACCTGTAGAAGACTGAAACTGGACCCACACCTCTCACCATTAACCAAGATAGACTCTCACTGGATTAAAGATTTAAACCTAAGACATGAAACTATAAAAATACTAGAAGAGAGTGTAGGGAAAACCCTTGAAGAAATTGGATTGGGTGAGTTTTTTATGAGAAGGACACCCTGGACAATTGAAGCTGCTTCAAAAATACACTACTGGGACTTGATCAAACTAAAAAGCTTCTGCACAGCCAAGAACACAGTAGTAAAGCAAGCAAACAGCCCTCAGAATGGGAGAAGATATTTGCAGGTTATGTCTCCGACAAAGGTTTAATAACCAGAATCCACAGAGAACTCAAACGCATCAGCAAGAAAAGAACAAGGGATCCCATCGCAGGCTGGGCAAGGGACTTGAAGAGAAAGTTCTCCGCAGAAGAAAGGTGCATGGCCTTCAGACATATGAAAAAATTCTCATCATCGTTAATCATCAGAGAAATGCAAATCAAAACTACTTTGAGATATCATCTAACTCCAGTGAGACTAGCCTATATCACAAAATCCCAAGACCAGAGATGTTGGCGTGGATGTGGAGAAAAGGGAACACTTTTGCACTGCTGGTGGGAATGCAAATTAATACATTCCTTTTGGAAAGAGATATGGAGAACACTTAGAGATCTAAAAATAGATCTGCCATTCAATCCTGTAATCCCTCTACTGGGCATATACCCAGAAGACCAAAAATCACATCATCACAAAGATATTTGTACCAGAATGTTTATTGCAGCTCTATTCATAATTGCTAAGTCATGGAAAAAGCCCAAGTGCCCATCGATCCACGAATGGATTAATAAATTGTGGTATATGTACACCATGGGATATTATGCAGCCTTAAAGAAAGATGGAGACTTTACCTCTTTCATGTTTACATGGATGGAGCTGGAACATATTCTTCTTAGTAAAGTATTTCAAGAATGGAAGAAAAAGTACCCAATGTACTCAGCCCTACTATGAAACTAATTTAGGACTTTCACATGAAAGCTATAACCCAGTTACAACCTAAGAATAGGAGGAAGGGGGAAAGGGAGTGGAGGGAGTGGGAGGTTGGTAGAGGGAAGGGGATTGGTGGGATTACACCTGAAGTGCATCTTACAAGGGTATATGTGAAACTTGGTAAATGTGGAATGTAAGTGTCTTGGCACAGTAACTGAGAGAATGCCAGGAAGGCCATGTTAACCAGTGTGATGAAAGTGTGTCAAACTGTTTGTGAACCTAGTGAATGATGCCACATGATCACATTAATGTACACAGCTATGATTTAATAAAAAATAAAAATAAATTTAAAAAACATCTACACCGATATGTTTACTACAGCATAATTCACAATTGCAAAGATATGAAATCAACGTATGTACCCATCAACTGAGGAGTAGATAAAGAAAATGAGGTGAAATACACATTGTAGAATACTACTTAGTCATAAAAAATGAAATAAAGCCTTTTGAAACTTGAATGGAACTGGAGGCAATTATCCTGAGTGAATTATTTTAGGAATGAAAAAGCAAATACCACACGTTATCACTTCTAAGTGGGAGCTAAGTGATGAATGGATCTGCATGGTTATACAGACTTGTATAATGGTCACTAGGTACTCAGAAGGGAAAAGGGTGGAAGGGTAGGGATTAAAATTTACCTATTGGGTACAATTTATATATTCAAGTGATGGGTACACTAAAAGCCCTGATTTTACCACTTCACAATTCAGCTATATAACAAAAAATTTCTTGTACCCCCTAAATCTATTGACAAGAAAAAATTAAGTCAACTTATGCTTGCTCCATTAAAAAAAAAACAAAACTGCTCTGCAAAGACCCTGTCAAGAAAATGAAAAGACTAGCCACAGACTGAGAGAAAATACTTATAAATTCATATCTGATGGGTGACTATTACCCAAAATATACAAATAACTCTTAAAACTCAAAAAAAAAAAGAAAGAAAGAAAAAGGAACCCAATTAAAAAATGAACTGAAGACCTTCACAGAAGGAGATATACAGTTCATACTGGTTCAGACTGGATCAGACTGGTTCACAATGGTTCAGAATGGTTTACCAGATGAGACCAAGTGAGAATGGTTCATACTGGATTAGACTGGTTCAGACTGGTTCAAACTGGAACAGATCAGTTCAGAACAGTTAAAAATGGTTCAGACCAGTTCAAATTGGTCCAGACCAGTTCAAACTAGTCCAAACTGAATTAGACCAGTTCTGACCAGGTGCAATTATAATCAAATCAGCACAGTGCTGGCATAAAAGCAGACCACACTGACCAGTGGTACAGGACAGGAAACCCAGAAACAAACAAACACACTTATAGTTGATAGATTTTCAACAGCGTTCCTAAGAACACACAATAGGGAAAGAACAGTTTCTCTCTCTATATTTTATTTTTTCACAAAAGAGTTTCACCGTATCTCCTTGGGTACAGTGTCATGGCACCATAGCTCATAGCAACCTCAAACTCTAGGCTTAAGTGATCCTCTTCCCTCAGCCTCCCGAGTAGCTGGGCCTACAGGTACCCACCACCATGCCTGGCTAATTTTCCTATTTTTAGTAGAGACAGTGTCTCGCTCTTGCTCAGGCTCTTCTCAAACTCCTAAGCTCAAGGGATCCTCCTGCCTTGGCCTCCCTGAGTGCTGGGAGTACAGGCATGAGCCAAGGTGTCAGACAGAACAGTCTCTTCAATAAATTTTACTAAGAAAATGGGTTATTCATGTGCATAAGAATGAAACTGGATTCTTATCTCACACCAAGTATAAAAATCAACTAAAATTATATGAAATACTTAGATATAATATATGAAATCATACAACTATTAGAAAAAAACATCCGAAAATATCTGGGCAACATTTTTATATATATATATATATTTTCCAAAAGCACAGGCAACAAAAAGCAAAAATAGACAAATGGATGGCACAAAATGTTGTGCAGCAAAGGAAACAATTAACAAGTTTAGAAACTGCCCACACAATGGAAGAAAATTTTTATAAGCCATAAATCTGATTAGGGTTAATATACAAAACATCTAAGGAACTCAAAACACTCTATAGCAAGAAAACAAATAATTCAATTAAAAATGGGAACAGGACTTGAACACTCATTTCCTAAAAGAAGACATAGAAATGGCCAAGGGGTATATGAGGAAATGCCCAAGCTCCAGAATCACTAGGCAGATGAAGCTCAACTGTCAGAGAAGGAAGAAGAGAGAGGGCTGGGCTGAGACCAGCACAGGGGCTGGCAGAGTGAGCGAAAATGTGAACGTCTAACTAGGGAGGTTGATAACACAAACAAGAACTGGCTTCAACTAGCGTGTCACCCTGAATGAACCTTGGCTAATTATAGTATCATTTACATTGTGGTGTTGTGCCCAAGTCGTGGGATCCCCCACATAAATCACCCAGAGACCAAGTCCGATGCAAAAGCAAGAGGTTTTTTTTTACAAGCTTGAGCCTGGGCTTCCTGGTCCTGGTGCAGCAGGAGAGTAGAGAAGCCCCAATCTCGAAAAGGAGGGAGGTTTTTAAGGGTACAGAAAGGAAAAAAAGGGAGGGGTGTGAGGTGAGCTGCTGGGGCTAGCTGATAGGGTGTCTAGGGGACTGAGCAGTATTTGTCCTTGGCCGTCTGGGAGAGTGTTGCTATTGCTCGGAGCAGACATCGTGCAAGGGTGCGGATCATGGGGCAAGGACAGGGGGCGGGGGAGGAAGCAGGTTGCCTAATGCCTTTGGTATGCAGCTGCAAAATGAAGACTGAGGGACAAGATGAAGTTAGTTTTAACAAAATGGAGTTAACTTGGTCTTTACAGTGGTTTTTAAAATTCCTCTGCCCTGGTGGCGCCTGTGGCTCAGTCGGTAAGGCGTCAGCCCCATATACTGAGGGTGGTGGGTTCAAACCCGGCCCCGGCCAAACTGCAATCAAAAAATAGCCGGGCGTTGTGGCGGGCGCCTGTACTCCCAGCTACTTGGGAGGCTGAGGCAAGAGAATCGCTTAAGCCCAGGAGTTGGAGGTTGCTGTGAGCTGTGTGAGGCCATGGCACTCTACCGAGGGCCATAAAGTGAGACTCTGTCTCTACAAAAAAAAAAAAAAAAATTCCTCTGCCCTAGAAAGCATCATGACAATTCTTATACAACTATATATAGAATGAAAGTAGAAAATAACCCAATTCTAGGAATTACTACCAACATTCTTAGTAAAAGCCACCCCCTTAGCCATCAACATTCCTCCCATTAATTAGTAAGACCCCTTACTCTCAGAGCAGTTCCTCTTTTCAAGCCTGTCTGGTCTTTTTTTCTTGAGAGAGCAAAGCCCAGTAACAAAGCTCAATGAAATATCTCTTGACACCTACTAGGGTGGCTGCTTTCAAAAAGATGAAAGATAAAAAGTGCTGGCAAGGATCACAGAGAAAAGGGAACTCTTGTACCTTGTTGGAGGCATGTAAATTAGTATCGTCATCATGGAGCAAAGAGTAGAAGAACTACCATATGATCCAGCAATCCCACTCATGTATACACACCAAGAGACTGAAATCAATGTCAGAGAGACATCTGCACTCCTACGTCATGCATTGCAACTTCAGCCAAGGTGTGGGGTCAATCTAAGTGTCCATCAGCAAAAGAATCAACTTTAAAAATGTGGTATACAGGCACAATGGAATGAAATCCCGTCATGTGCAATAATATGGATGGATCTGGAGGACATTACACATGAAGTGAAATTAGCCACACACAAAAAGATGAATAGTGCACGATTTCACTTAAGCATGGAATCTAAAATATTAAACACATAGAAGTAGAGCATTAACAATGGTTAACAGAGGACAGCTGGGGAAAGGAGGGAACAGAGAGTCAGTGTCGGATCAACTGAAGGAATAAGTTTTGAGATCTCTTGCACAGCAGAGTGACTATAGTTAATGATACTGTTTTATATATTTCCCCAGAATAACTAAGAGGGTAAATTTTAGATGTCTTATCATGAAATATAATAAGTAAGCAAGGTGATATGTTTATTAGTTCTAATTAATCATTCCACTTTGTATACATACATGAAAACATTGTGTTGGACCTCATAAATGTATATAATTATTATTTGTTAATTAAAATAATAATGTTAAAAACTTTTAAAAATAGTAGTTGGCAGGAGTTGGGGAAAGGGAGATATGAGTCAGTGCAGCACAGAGGTCTGGGAGGTAGTGCGGCTACCCTAGGTGGGGGATGCGTGTCGTAAATCTGTCTCAATGCATAGAGTGAACACTACCAAGAGTGAACACTAACGTCAATGGTGGACTTTGGGTGATTGTGGTATGTGGACGTATGCCTCTCAGTTGTAATGGATGCCCTCCTCAGGTGGGGGGTGTTGGTGCTGGAGAAGCCTGCCCAAGGGTCAGGCGGAGGGCATTGTGTGATGGATCTGTACATTTCTCTCAATTTACTGTGAATCTAAAACTGCTCTAAAACATGAAGTCTATTAAAGAAATACAGCTGGATCATACAAAATCTGGATTTTCTCCCCTCAAAATGGACAAAAAATATGAGCAAACACTTTGCTAAGGATATAGAGAAATTGCAAATAAGCAAAGGAAAAGATGCTCACCATCATTAGGGAAACGCAAATTAAGGGCACAAGCTGATGTACCAGTACACAACTACCATTCTGATCACCCAAATGAAAAAACCCTCATACGAGTGTCACCAAGGATGTGGAACAACTGTAACTCTCATAGACCACAACGTAGAATATTAAATTGTACAACTACAACCACTTTGGAAAATGGCTTGACAATTTCTTATAAAAAGCTTACTAGCATATTGCAGCCACATACCATATGCTCCAGCCATTCCACTTCAAGATCGTTATCCAAGATAAATGAAAGCATATTCCCTTGTGCACAGATTTTCATAACAGCTTTATTTGTAATAACCAAACCCTGGAAACCGCCCACATGTACATTCAAAGATGAATGGATAAACAAACAAATTGTGGTATAACGATACATTGGAATACTATTCAGCAATAAAAGAAATCATCTACTTTTTTATGCTACAATATGAATGAATCTCAAAGTAATATGCTGAGAGAGGGAAGCCAGAGAAAATAGTGTACTCTTCATTATAAAAAGTGAAAATTTGGACATAGGAAGAATGCCACATTCTTCTTATAAGTTTCCATGCTCGTAGGAAGAATGCCACGTAAAACATGAAGGGAGACATCAGGGTGATACTTTTATAATACAAGGAATGCCGTAGATCACCAGAAAATCACTAGAAGTTAGGGGAGATACAGAACACATTCTACCTCAAGCCTCAGAAAAACTAACCTTGCCATATCTCAAACTTCTAGTTTCCAGAACTATGAGACAATAAATTTCTGTTGTTTAACCTACTTTTGTTAAGGCAGTCCTAGTAAACTTATACAATATTTATATTTTGGAAAAAGAATAACAGTATATTAATGATACAAGCTTCTATTTTAAGTTGTTAGAAAAACTTTTAAATAACAGTAAGCAGAATAAACAAGAGAACAAAGAAATAGTGGAAATTAATCAACTAAAAATAAGTAAATGAGAAAATCAATGAAATATGGACAAATGAAATCAAATCAATAAAGTCTAGACTGATTAAGAAATCAAGAGAGAAATCCCAAAATACCAACAGAGAAGTATACCATCCTCATGAATCCAGTATTGGTTCAAAGTTAATTCCCTCTACATTAACACATACAAAGTAACTACCGTAAAAACCCCACCACTTTCCTTGTTTCAATATGGAAAAGCAAAGGGTCTAGAGCAACCGCCATAACTTGAAAAAAAAAAATAAAAAGGAGCACATGGGAGAGAGAAACTGGTCACCATAAGGAACTAATGTCCATTCATAGGCGCCGTCCATGCCCCGTCTGTGAAAATTAAGTCAATTTAAAGAAGTGCTCTACATAGCAAGGGGGTTCTACTGTAATGTCTTTCACAAAAAGTTGAATGGAATTGGAAGCCTTATCCTAAGTGAGGTATCTCGGGAGGGGAAAAACAAATGCTGCATGTTTCTGCATATAAATGAGAGGTGAGCGATGGGTGTACATGGTCACACAGATGGGATGAGAGATTCTGAAGTCTTGGAAGCAGGGAAGGTGGGTGGGAGGAGGATGAGGGATCTAAAATTACCTGTTGATTACAATAAATACTGTTTGGGTGACAGGTATACTAAAAGCCCTGACTTCACCACTATACAATTCATGCATGTAACAAAATCCACTCCTACCCCTTAAATCTATTTAAATTAAACAGAAAAGTAAAAGTAGAGTTGAAGTAAAAAAAAAAAAATGGGTGCATCTCAAAAACCTTATGCTGAATGAATGAAACCTTATACAAAGAAGAATGAATGAAACCTTATACAAAGAAGTATGGTCTGTATTATTCCATTTATATAAAATCCATGTAAGAATCAAAAACAGAAAATTAAAATTATTTTATGTATTATTTTATGTATTTCTCTGGTTGAGATTGAGATTTAGAAGGCAAATAAGTAATATTACTTGGCTGATAGAAGTCATGTATATTGTAATGTGTGGGTAACATATCTTACATAATTTCCAATATTCAGCAAACTGTGAATTTAATATTTGCACATTTCATTAGATGCAAATTATACTTCAATTTGGCATGATACAATTCATCTATACAACAAAAAACGCTTTACCCCCTAAAATTTTTTAGATTAAAAAATATATAAAGCTTTTTATATATTAAGCATGTAATACAGAATTGCCTGCTCAGCAAATTAGTACAAATATGTAATCACTTTATGAACTTTTCTACATTCTGAATCCAAGGAATTAATTTCTCATTCAGAGAGACAAACTTGGTCACCATAATTTACGTTTTCAGCCTCTAAAAGAAAGGGTGGTCCCAGAAGAATTACAGATTTTCCAAAAACTCATGCAATATTCCGAGTTTGAACTAGTATGTTTATATTACAGAAAAATCAAGCATATTCTGTGTAGTACATCTTTCTTAATTTCAAATTCACCTGGGTAATAGTAAAGTCCAATTCAAACTAATCTAGCTCCTCTCAAATTGCTCTCCCTCTCTCTTCGAGGTTTTTCTTCCGGGGAACATTTTTATCACATTATAAGATTTTTTCGCTTCTGTAAGTTTTAATTATTTTTGATTTAATATTTTATCTGGTAAATTATTACACCCTTTGTGTTCACACGTCTTTCAAATCCCTTTTATGTAATACATTAAATATCATTATATAGTCTGTGCAAATATTTTCAAATCTTAATTATTTGTGAATCTCAGTAAATTTTTAGTTTTTTCTCTGATTCTTTCATATCTCCAGTCTTCACAAAGACAGGCTATGATTAAATACCTCAGGGGATAGTTTTTATTCCATCATTGAGTGCTAAGGTGAAAGGATGTCTATATATTTACATTTTACTTTCTTTGAGTTTACCACTTCTCTCAGGATGAATTCATAGCTTTTTTGAAGCCCCAAATTTATGCATTTTCTGACTAGAAAACCCACCTTGCGTGTGCCCAGAATCCCTCTTGTCACTGCAGTAGTCTACAAACCAAAGCTCCGGGTCCAGATGTCGGCTTGCAACCTCAGGCAGCTGCCATGGCTGAAGTCACTCACCGCTCTGGGACAGTAACTTCACTTCGGGTTTCTCATCCTTTGAGGATTACTCTCACCCTTCATCCAGGTCAGTGAAGAATTTTTTGAAGCTTTTTTAATTTTTTTAATATTATGTCCATAATTTTAATTCCATTCACATTTTTTTCAAATTATCTAAGGCAAATGCTAACAGAAGCTAAATGGCAAGAGTTTCCAACATTTTATTGTAAATTTTTGGATCAAATCATTTTAACCCTCTTGATTGCATCCAGGCGTGTTCAACCTATGGCGGGCCATAGGCCACATCTGGATTACATGAACACTTGTTTGCTTATCTGAGGTGTCTGATATCACAACTATTATTCACAGACCCTATTTTTTACTCATCAGCTCTCATTAGTGTTTATGCATGTAACCTGGGGCCCAAGGAAACTCCTCTACCAATGTGGTTCAGAGAAGACAAAAGGTTGGACACCTCTGAACACATCTGTCACAAAAAATAGTCTTTGAAAAGATTGACCTCCTCCTTCCCACTCTGTGCTATCTCATTTAATATTAACTTTTAAATACAGAAAAGTATTCATAAAAAATATTTGATAGGAAGTAGAAAATTATATCTGACTGTAGATATTGTATGTTCCTCAAAGGAAAATAATGAATAGATGATAGTGACTCTTGAAGACAGAAAAATATGGTTTAAAAAATTAATACTTCATCTTACCTAAGAGCCTAAGGATTGAATATAGAAAAACACTGATGAACATCAATTCTCCAAATGAGAAGTATTGAACACAATGAGATTCCTATCAATGTGTACCTATACTAAATCAATGTATAGTCCTTTACACTAAATAACCACACAGAGCTCTCATTGGCCTTTTGTAATTACTCATCTATCCAGGCCTACATTTAACTTCATCATTCATTTTCTAAGCATTAATGCTTGTCCATGTATTTTGTGTGTGTAAAACAAAATAAAATATAATCCCTGGATTCACGGTGTAACAAGAAGGACAAATATATGAGAATGACTGTTATGTACTATTGCGCTACAGCAGTACATGGAAATAGTTTCAGAAATTTATCAAAATGAGAAATGATTTGTTACAGAAGATCATGTTTCAATAGGTATTTAATGAATTAGTGAATCAATGAATGCTCTCCCACACAGCATGGTTTGAATGCTCTTTCCTCTTTTAAGACCATTATGCAAATCTTATTAAGTAAGGTTGATAATTTTTTCATTCTGTTTCATCTCTCTGATTTTTTAAAAACTACATCTTTACAAAAAATCTTGTTAATTATTTTTAAAAGGAATTTTGAATATCACAGATTAAAAGAAGAATGTGTGTAAGATATTATAAAAATTTTTCACCACGGTGGGAACTTCTTGAAAATTCTTCTTGAAAATACTCCACAAATATAAAATTGCTTGCCATTTTATACTGCAGAGAAAGAATATTTTCCAAATACTAAAATTTCTTCTCTGCTGGGTGTAATGGCTCACTCCTATAATCCCAGCACTCTGGGAGGCTGAGGAGGGTGGATTGCCTGAGCTCACACATGGTTTGAGACCAGCCTGAGCAAGAGTGAGACTCATTCTCTAAAAATAGCCGGGAGTTGTGGCATAAGCTGTAGTCCCAGCTACTTGTGAAGCTAAGGCAAGAGAAATGCTTCAGCCCAAGAGTTTGAGGTTGCTGTGAGCTATGATGCCACAGCACTCTGCCGAGGGCAGCAAAGTGAGACTCTGTCTCAAAAAATAAATAAGTAAATAAAATAAAATTCCTTCTCTAATATCTCCCAATTAACATAATCTCCCACTTACCCTCTGTCTGCATTCTCTGCAGTTTTTATCTCTAGGTAAAGTTTTCTGATTTTGGCTAAAACTTACGAAGCCATAGACAGATCCTGGAGGAGATCATCTGGTCCAGCAGAAATCAAGGAGAGGGGAAGCCTACACGACTGTGAAAGCCAGAACAGGAGGAGGAAGGTCTGTGCTCAGCTCTGCTACACCTGTGCACCCTCAAATAACAGGCAGGTTTCTTCATTTCAATCTGGAACAAAATGTCTAAGTGTTGTGACTTACCCTGTCTGCCCAGTTAGTTCTGATTGACAGGGTATATATGATACAAACTCACATGTGTTATATATTTTATAACTGATTAGAAGATGAAAGATAAACACTATTTCCTAAATGCAATTTTCCTACTTCAGAAAGTCTTTGAAAAAATCAGGCATTGAAATGGAAAAAAAAACAAAAAACTAAAATTTATCTTTAGCATCAAAATATATATTAACTGATAATCTGGTCTATATTTTGTATTTCCCTAAATAGAAGGTTAAAGCCCCAAATGGTAAAATTAGTGGCTCAAAATCACATAGGATGCTACTGGAAAAACAAGGTTTGGACCCTTCTTATCGTGGTCTTCTGCTTCTTTGAGGTGTTCACACATACCTCCATGTAGTTAATTTGTTAATCACATTATCATTTTAAAGCAAGGCATAGGCTTTTAATATATTAAAAGTAAAATAGAAGTAGAAACATGATAAACGGTGTGAAAAAGCAAGAGCTCCACGTCCCTGACGCATATCATCACATTACTAATTTGCTTATAGCGTCAGACTTTCCAAAGCTCTATTAAATCTTATCTTGCATTTCATCTCATGAACAACCTTATATTGTGATTTCACTTTATAAATGGATAAACTGAATTGCAGTGTGTCAGCATACCTGCTGTCATTAGGCATCAGAGACAGGCGCTATGGCATCGATGGTGGTAAGAGGTGCGGGGAGGGTCTTTGGATGGGGAAGCTCTGTGCTTGGACCTGGCCCCTGGTCTACCTTAACAATGACATAAATCTTCTGAACTTACTTTTTCTCATCTGTTATAAGCAGAAGATATTGGCACCAATAAACTCACAGTGTTTTGATAAAGATCAAATAACTTCCTACATGGGTAAAAACAAAAACTTATAATATTCCCTATAATTATTTTTGCACACTTAGAGGACATTTCCGGGAACAGATAAGCAGAATGTAATTTTTTATCAGCAAGGCTACTGATGAAAAAATTTTAAACCTAAAAATAATGTTCATTTCTCTGGGAAAAAAAATAAGCTTTATGTAAGGAAATAAATAGCTAAACAACCAGAAAGCAAAACATTGCCTTTAGTTCAGTTCAGTCCATCTCTACCCTGAAACCTGCATTTACCATTAAGCAGGATTCCTCCATTAAGGGAGAAAATGACAAGCTCATCCCCAGCTCACTAAAAACACCTGTGCTTCTCCCTCAGCATTCCTCTGATGTGAACACAGATTATTTTTTCAGTAGATCTGAAGTAGGGCCAGTGGACCTATATTTTTAACTAGCCTTGCAGTTGATATAAATAATTTAAAAAGTTTTGTAACAGCGTCTGAAGCGACAAGCAACTGTCTAGACAGTTCTCTGAGAGTGGGAAGCAGAGGGACACACACTCTCTGAGTCAGGCAGCTTCCTGTGCCGGAGTTAGGGTGTGAGGCTCAAGTTCACAGTCACATTCTTACGGCTTTCACACCAGCCTTACCCAAGTTCTTGATGTTCTAAGAACATTGTCCCTTAATACACAAAAAGCCAAAGCATGCAAAACTATTAAGCACTTCTCTGAAACTGAGAAAACGAAAACATGTACAAATAGACAGGAGGTAGGTAATGAAAGGAGACGTGTGTATTTGATATAATTACTTTAAATAAGTGAAGAACCAGAAAACCCCATAGCCACAGTGGACATCTGTCCCGTTGAATGATGAAGACAGATGTCCTCCTTCAAGGGAGGGTGATATTCTCCCACCCATGAAACTGTGGCTGCCCAAGGCTAAGTCCCTGGCACAAGCTGGATTAAGCAGCATTTCTGTTAGATGTTTGACTATGAGACCAAGAAAGGCAGCTTTCAGGGGCTGCTGACAGCGTAAGCAGGAGGTGTGAGTCTGCTTCCCAGTTACTCCCAGACACAGCAACAGCCATGATGTTCCTGCCTATTTGTTAAATGAGCAAAACAAACAAAACAACACAAAACAAAACACCACTTTCCTTTATCCCTGGTTGTGTGTCTGTCCTCTGCAATTGGAGGAATATACAATAAATTGTCAGACACTCTCAGATGCAAAACAAATAGCCCCTAAATAATCACTTCCGGGATTTGAAACTTTGACAACAAATACAAAGACTTTAGGGGAAAATGGACTGTTTCTTCACGAGTGGTAGCTCATGAATGCCAAAACAAAATATTTTTTCTTCATTTGAAAAGGTATAAAGTTAAAATTATATGAATAGCACCTATTGTTGTAGCTAGCATTTTTCAGTATTGTCATTGCACGTGCCAGTTATAACAGACCCAGACCAGTACAGCAAAACTGTTTGGCAGAAAGTAAGTATAAGATCACTCATGTCTCTGCAATTTCAGACAGGCCTTTATTCTTCAACAGGACTGCAAAAATATTTCCCATCTAATCATTCAGGCTACATTTCTCTCTCTCTTTCTCCCTATATATGTGTGTGTATATTATACGTATATGTAAATATATAATTATAAATATGATTTATAATTTAATTTATAATTATAAATATAAATGTAGTCCATACTTTGAAATGAAGCCTATTTTTTGGTGCAAATAACCTGGGAATGCACATAAAATCCATACTGGGATTTTTACTTCATTTAAGTAACTGTTCATTGTTTGAAAGAGACTTAGATGTTTTAAGACGAGCTTTTCCAGAGTGAAAATTTCTGGTGATTTTCAACAAGTTTATTCAAAATACAACTGTTATGTAAAATCCATTCTCTCAATTATATTTTCAAATAAGAACATATAAGCAGCTGGAAAATATTCTTAGTAACATATCTCAACAATGGAATAAAAAATATCCAATGTACTCAATACTTTTATGAAACCAATTTATAATTACTCACATTTTCTTATGAAAAATAAATCACAACTATAGCCTAGGATGGAGGAGAGAAGTAGAGGGGGATGGTAGGGGAGGGAGGAGATTCAGTAGACAGAGGATAGACGGTAGGACCACATCTATGGAGCATATTGCAAGGGTACAAGTCAAATCTACCAAGTACAGAACATAAATGTCTTAACACAATAATTAAGTAAATGAGGTGAAAACTATATTAATTAGTTTGATGTAACCATAAAAATAATCAATACATTGTACCCCACAAAAGCATAAATGTATTCATGATCTATGTGTATATGACTTAATTAAAGGGGGGGAGAACATATAAGCAACATGTATTTTCATTGACTTGCCTACACAGTATCTTTTAGGAAAAATATGAAAGAAAAATTGATCTCTATTTTCTGTTCTTTATGGCCCATTACACCACATTCTTAGACATTTCCTAGTGCATCTACTTTCTGACATAGCCACCTCTAATTCTCATGCTTCTGACTGTAGAAGAAAGCACAGGACTTTTCCTCATTACAGATAGAATTATGATTTTTAGCTCAAATCAGAAATATTCAGTGTCTATGCAGAAGAGAAAAAAATGGAAAGAACACAAAGTGGTTGTTTGTTTTTCTTTTTTACCCAATAAATTACGAAGGAAGAAAGCAAGCACAGGAAGATAGTCTGTAACATGAAGATTTGTCTTTAACCTTCAGCATTTACTACCCAGGATGGTATTAGAAGATATACAGGCACCTGCAACCAAGGCATTATGAGTCATGGAACAGTTGAAACAAATGGAATTCTATTCAGCTATTAAAAAAAAATGGAGACTTTACATCCTTCGTATTAACCTGGATGGAAGTGGAAGACATTATTTTTAGTAAAGCATCACGAGAATGGAGAAGCATGAATCCTATGTACTCAATTTTGATATGAGGACAATTAATGACAATTAAGGTCATGGGGGGGAAGGAAAAGCAGAGAGAGGGAAGGAGGGAGAGGGGTGGGGCCTTGGTGTGTGCCACACCTTCTGGGGGCAAGACATGATTGCAAGAGGGACTTTACCTAACAAATGCAATCAGTGTAACCTGGCTCAGTGTACCCTCAATGAATCCCCAACAATTAAAAAGGAAAAAAAAAAAAAAAGAAACAAATGGGAAAACTTATTTGTAATATATTCTGTCCTCCAGAGAAATTAAAAGAATTCAGAACATGCATCATTGGCATCTAGACATTCTTGATAAAGTGTAAAGTTAACAAATGAATTACTAAAGTCTTAAATTTCACTCTTCTCTGGGCCATCTCAAATAACCAAACTACGAAGAGCTTCCTTTCCCACTACATTGAACTCATCTATTGATTTTACATTAAGTTATGCTGGGTTTAATACAAATGTGTACCAAATAACACCTAATGATTATCCTGCACTTAAAATGTACAGGGATTAATTTATATTAATTTATTTAATCCAAAATAATCTCATGAAGAAAATGAGTCATGGAGATTTAAGCAGTTTGGGCGATCTCTTATAGGCCCTCAGTATAACAGCCAAGAAAACAATACCAGGAAACTGAAGGTTCAGAGCTCATGCTTAATTTACTTAGAACCACCTAGAAAATAAAAGATACAAGATTACTTAGGAACATAAATATAACACACAATGATAGTATGAATTCAAGTAGATGAGACTTCTGTTTCCAGTAAAAATGAGCTAAATAGCCTGTATTAAATTTCTAACTGAATTTGACATGTGGAACTAGAATGAGGGTGGAATCCCATTCGAAGGCCATAAGAAATTATCTCTTTGCATCAAGCTTGATTATGTTTTTCAATTAACCCCTAGCTACTTCATAGTAGGTCATACATTATTAATAACTCTTAATAAAAGACAAAACTAGATTAACAAAAAACAAAACTTCTTACTAAGGGCAAGTAGTAAAACCAGAAAAATAATTAAATCATCTGTAGGATATAGCAAAGAACCAATAAAGTAGGGAACAATTATTTAATAGTTGGCCAGTATCTGGGGGAGAAAAACAAACTATGCCAGACTGGCTGGGGATCTCAGCGCTCAAGACAAGAACTAGTGTCTCTGGCCTATCAAGTGTACTGAGTTTTGGGGAATAGTATTAGCTAGAAGATTACTTCCATAAAGTTAAGTTGAAATAAAAGTAAACAGCCTGTTGAAATAATTCACTAGGAAGCCATTACACTAAAAGTTCCCATGCCCTGGTTCCTGCATATGAAAACTGAATCTCAACTCAGTATAAATAGTCACATCGGAAGAAACAAAACTGAGGTCTAACCAATCAGGGATTGCCAACTAATTTTTAACTAGAAACTTTCCACTGAAAGGATCCAAATAATGTGTTTAAATAATTAATTTGGAGGTTACTGGTGTGAGATAGCTCCAGCACTTTGGGGACCTACATACACAAACCAAATACTATTTGAAGTCAATAATAAAAATTAAAAAATAAACAATAAAGTAGATAATAAAAGAATACTTAAGCTTAACCAATCACAAACAGAAAACTAGCTACTAACTAGCTAGAAACATTCCACAAGATCATAGCCAAATAAGGCAAATGCCTAGCTGTAGCCAACCAAGGAAGTTTTTCGCTTTGCTTCATGTTCAGTCTATAAAAGCCCACTGCTTATACTGCTAAAGGAGAACTCTCTAAACCTCTTCTGCTCCTGACTGCTGCCCAATTGATGAATTGTTCTTTGCTCAAATAAACTCTACTAAATTTAATTTGTCCAAAATTTTTCTTAAAAAAAAAGCCACTATTCCACTTTTACCAACTAAATATTTGCCTGCCTTGCTTCATATTCACCTTATAAAAGCTTTTTCTTATGTCTCTTTGTGGGGCTCTAAGCTGTCTGCAGTCTGGAGCTGCCTGATTTATGGATCACCGTCTGCTTAAATAAAATCTTTAAAATTTTATTGTGCCAAAGGTTGTCTCAAAGCAACCCAATACAAATAACTGAAGTTATTTATGTATTTATTTTAATTCCTGAATTCAATAAGATGATTCCACTGTATTCACGCTGCCCAAGCACCATTAAAAAGAAAATCCATCCTATTATCTCAAATTATTTTGACAGATAACTTCCCAAATACATTTGGTACAATAAAAACAAATAAAAGTGGAAATCAGGAGATGAGACAATATGAAGAAATACCATGTCTATCAGTCAAAGTTTGATCAGAGATGCAGACTCAGTAGGAGATTTTATTCAAGTACGGGAGCTATATATAATCAAGGTCTACAAGGCTTTTGTCTTTGTGTTTGACTGTAAAGCTTGAAATTTATAGGTCTAGCAGTTGGGAAGGGAAAGTGGTCTTAAAACAGGGAAAAGCAAACAATCTGGAACCCATATATAGAAGGAAATCAATGGATTATATGAAAAACAGTATCAACCAACTTCATCAAATTTACCCTTATATAGCACATGACACATTCAAATACATACTATTTTCAACTATCCATCAATGAGGATTCAGCTAAATAGATCACATCCACATGTCACATAATAATGGGGATACATTTTGACAAATGCATCATTGGGTAATTTTTTTCACTACACAAATATAGAGAATGCTAACATAAACCCAGAGGGAGCAGGCTTGCATAGACACCTGCAATATGCTCTAGGCTACAAACATGTGCAACACGGTACTGTACTAAATACTGCAGGGCAATTATAACACATTAGTAAGTATTTGCATATCTAAAAATAGAAAAGGTACAGTACAATTTGATATAATAATCTTATGGGGCCACCATAATATATGCAGTATGTTGTTGTCCAAAAATGTTGTTGTATGGCACGTGACTATATATATATATATATATATAAAGCCATAATCAATTTTTTTTTTTTTTTTTTTTGTAGAGACAGAGTCTCACTTTATGGCCCTCGGTAGAGTGCCGTGGCCTCACATAGCTCACAGCAACCTCCAACTCCTGGGCTTAAGCGATTCTCTTGCCTCAGCCTCCCGAGTAGCTGGGACTACAGGCACCCACCACAACGCCCGGCTATTTTTTTTTTTTTTTTTTGGTTGCAGTTTGGCAGGGGTTTGAACCCGCCACCCTCGGTATATGGGGCCGGCGCCTTACCAACTGAGCTACAGGTGCCGCCCTCCATAATCAATTTTAAAGGAAGTTTTAAATATTCAAATCATACATCTAAACTCTCTGACCATAACAGGTTTTAATTAGAAATCCATACATAAAAATAACTGGAAAAACTCAAATAATTAGGGCGGCGCCTGTGGCTCAGTGAGTAGGGCGCCGGCCCCATATACCGAGGGCGGTGGGTTTAAACCCAGCCCTGGCCAAACTGCAACAAAAAAATAGCCGGGCGTTGTGGCGGGCGCCTGAAGTCCCAGCTACTCGAGAGGCTGAGGCAAGAGAATCATGTAAGCCCAAGATCTGGAGGTTGCTGTGAGCCGTGTGACAGCATGGCACTCTACTGAGGGCGGTAAAGTGAGACTCTGTCTCTACCAAAAAAAAAAAAAAAAAAAACTCAAACAATTAAAAAATAAATACTGACTAGGACCTATCACTAGGTCCACTAAGAAAATACAAAGGATATACAAATATACCATTTTGAACCAAATGAAAATGAAACTACAACATGTCAAATATGTGGCATGAAACTAACGCAGTTATTGGAGGGTAATTTAAAATTAAAATTTATTAGGAAAGTAATAAGTTTCAAAATGAATGGTCTAAATATCCAACTTACAATCCTATGAAAAAAGCAAAGAGCAAGGAAGTCTAAAAAAAGTCTAAAAAAACTTTTTTTTTTTTAAAAAAAGCAGAGAACCATCAAACAGAAAATAGTAAAATGAGAAAATCAAGCCCTAAGTTGTTTATTTAAATAAATAAAAAATATAAAAACCTAGCTAAAATGATTAAAAAAAATTAAATTATCAATGTCTGGAATCAAAAAAGTATGATCACTACAAATTAAACATATAATAAAAGAATAATGAATGCTATGAACATTTTATACCAATAAATTTTATAACATGGATAAATTTCTTGAATAAAAACCACCAAAGCCTACTCATGAAGAATTCCATGTCAGAAAACAATACTGAGAAAACTGTGTCCAAAGCAGAAGGATGAACTGGACACCAACCTCACACAGATGCAAAAATTAATCCAAAGGAAATCATAGCCCTTAACATAAAACTATAAACCATAAACTATAACATAAAATTATAAAACTGTAACTTTTTTTTTTTTTTGAGACAGATTCTCACTTTGTTACCCCCAGTACAGTGCTGTGGCATCACAGCTCACAGCAACCTTCAGCTCCTGGGCTTAGGTGATTCTCTTGCCTCAGCCTCCCAAGTCGCTGGAACTACAGGCACCCATCACAATGCCCAGCTGTTTTTCTGTTGCAGTTTTGGCCAAGGCTGGGTTCGAACCCACCACCCTCAGTATATGGGGCTGGCGCCCTACTCACTGAACCACAGGTGCCGCTACATAAAGAAAACACGGAAGTAAATCTTTGTGACACCTGGGTTAGAAAATGATTTCTTAGACACAACTCCAAAAGTACAATCAATAATAAAAGAGAAGATTGCTAAATTAGGCTTCATTAAAATTCAAACTTTTGACCCAGAAGGTGGCGCTTTGCTTTCAGGTCAAAATGGCCAGCAGACCAGCTGTTGCAGTACCAGGCCGGTGGCTGGATGTTGTTCTGAATGGGATCACAAGCTGCAGGAGTCAATAAACTGGGTTCCTTAGAGATGATACCATATACCAGGATGAAGCCATAAAAGAAGCCACAAGAAGGCTTCCTGAGAACACTTACAATGACAAGATGTTTCACATTTAAGAGAGAACTAGACCTGACCATAAGGCAGCACATCTTGGCCACAGAACAACGAAAAAATATGAGGAGCATAAACTCTCCTTGAACCATATCTGAAAGAGGTTATTCAGGAAACAAAAGAGAGAAGAATGGGCAAAGAAGTAATTGTATATTTGAAATCTGTGGATGCAGCTGTCCTCAAAGTATTTTTATAAAGATGGATAGACCTTAAATATAAACATTAAGAATTATTTCATCTCCAGATGTATTACTTTATTTTATTTTTATTTTTTAATTAATTGTTTATTTTTTACAGTTTTTGGTCAGAGCTGGGTTTGAACCCAACACCTCCAGCATATGGGGCCGGTGCCCTACTCCTTTGAGCCACAGGCGCCACCCTATTTCTTTTTTTAAAGACAGAGTTTCACTCTGTTGCCCCGGTAGCGTGCTGTGGTGTCACAGCTCACAGCAACCTCAAACTCTTGGGCTCAAGCGATTCTCTTGCCTCAGCCTCCCAAGTAGCTGAGACTATAGGCACATGCCACAACACCTGGCTACAGATGTATTACTTTAAATAAATGTCTATTATAATCAAAAATTAAAATCAAAATTAAAAATTAAAACTTTTGTCTTTCAAAAGATACCATCAAGAAAGTGCAAAGACAACCCCACAGAAATGATTTGAACAGATATCATATTCTAGCAAAAAAAAAATTGATAGTTAATAACGACATGGAAAATTATTCAGCACTTTAATACACTGGCAGAAATGTGAATCAAAACAACTTACCACTTCATACCCACTAAAGTGGACATAATAAAAAAGACAAGTAAAAATGACAATTGATAAAGATGTGGAGAAATTAGAGCTCTCAGACATTGCCGGTAGAAATAGATTATGGTGTAACCACTTTGGAAAGCAGTCTGGCAAGTCCATAAATGTTTAACATAAAATTACCATATGGCTCAGAAATTTTATGAAGAAGAAATAAAAATATATGTTCATACAAAAATTTGTGCATGAATGTCATAGCAGCATTATTTATACTAGCTGAAATGTTAAAGCAACCCAATGTCCAAGAAAAGGATGTGTAAACAAAATGTAGTATTCAATGGAATAGTGCTTTGCATATCAATACATGCATGGATACATTTCAAAAACACTATGCTAAATGAAAGCAATTAATAAAGACCATATTATTATCATATTTATTAAAAAGTCCAAAATAGGTCAATTTATATACAGAAAGTAGATAAGTGGCTGCCTCAGACTGGAGGTTGAGAGGAGGAATGGGAAGTGACTATTACAGGATGCAAAGTTTCTTTGAGGAATGATAAAATGTTCTAAAATTAGAACCTGGCAATATTTATAGACCACCTAAGTATGCTAAGAAAAAATGGACTGTACACTTTAAAGAACTGTAAGTCATGTGAATTATATTTCAATAAGAAAATTGATAATATTTATATGGCCTTGTAGTACAACCTAAAGTCTGGTAGGCTGATGCCCCCAGCTTTGTTCTTATTACTAAGAATTGCCTTAGCTATACACATTTTTTCCTGGTTCCATACAAAACAAAGAATTATGTTTTCTAAGTCTTGAAAGTATGATGTTGGTATCTTAATGGGGATTACACTGAATCTGTAGATTGCTTAGGGATGTATAGACATTTTGACAATGTTGATTCTTCCCAGCCATAATTATAGTATGTTCTTCCATTTGTTAATATTCTCTGCTATT
This sequence comes from Nycticebus coucang, assembly GCF_027406575.1. Taxonomy (NCBI): domain Eukaryota; kingdom Metazoa; phylum Chordata; class Mammalia; order Primates; family Lorisidae; genus Nycticebus; species Nycticebus coucang. The sequence continues at coordinate 107,633,672 of NC_069785.1, read as the reverse complement.
TCTTTTCTTAGGGTTCAGTAATTTTCTTTATAGAGGTCCTTCACCTCTTTTGTTAGGTATATTCCTAGCTATTTCATGTTCTATGAAGCCATGGTGAAGTGGACTATGTCTTCAATTAGCATCTTATCTTGGCTGTTATTGGTGTATACAAAGGCTACTGATTTTTATATCCTGAGACATTACTGTATTTTTTGATCACTTCCAGGAGTCTTGTGGTTGAGTCTTTGGGGTTCTCAAAGTATAACATCATATTGTCAGCAAAGAAGGAGAGTTTGACCTCCTCTGCTCCCATTTGGATGCCCTTTATTTCCTTCTCTTGCCTGATTGTATTGACTAGAACTTCCAGTTGAGCACTGTATTTCTTAATGAAGGGCCCCAGCTTCCTGAGTAATGAAGATTGACAAATGACAAAGAAATATCCTTTTTCTTCCCCAGAAATACTAGTTCTTTACATTTTAAGGGTTTATATTTCAGAGGGGAAAATTATTCATCTGCATTTCCAGGAGTTGTTAACTAGGAACTCCTCTATTTCCCAGAGAAAAAGTATTTACATTATGAACTACATTAGGTTTCTGCAGTTCTTTTAGGAGACACAGGTGACAACCAGGCTGTGTGTAGTCTATATAAATTTCCAAATTTATGATTTTGGAGTTCCTCTCTTATAGTACAAATATTCCCTTTCTATGCATGCAGGCCTCATTATCTGTTGCAAATAATAGCTTATTTATGACCCAGAAACCTCATCTTTTCTCTCAGGAGAATATTTTTATAGATACTAAATACTTATCAAGACAACTTTCCAGATCATTTTATGAGATAATATTTACTCTGTGACCAAAACAAAGATATTGCAAGAAATAAAAAGGAAATACAGATTGATCACCTCCATTTAATAATGAACACACTCCATTGAATTATGAACACAAACACAATTCTTTTAGAAATGTTAGCAAATCAAATCCATCAACATATGACCAGAAAAATACACCATGCACAAACAGTGTCTATTCCAGTAATGCAAATTCATCCTAATATTCAAACGTCGATGTAATTCAGAGCATTAGGATAAAGTGTATATGATCATGTCAAGAGGTGAGCATTTTATAAAAATTCATCCAACAAAATTCAAGACATGCATATTAGAACCACAAGACGTGACTGAGAGAAATGAGTGAAAAGCACACTGAGAGGTGTGCCATGTTCCTGGACTGGAAGACTCAACACCATTACCATGCTCATTTTCCAAACATTGATCTACAGATTGAGCTCAATCCTGATCAAAATATTAGCTATTGTTTCATAATAATTGATAGGCTAATTGTAGAAGTTATATGAACATGCAAAGAACATAGAATAACCAAATTTTTTTGACTAAGAAAGACCAAGTTAGAGAAGCTATGCTAGCAGATTTGATATTAATCAACACTGTGGTATTAGCAAAAGAATGAGCAGAGAGATCAATGCCACAGAACAGAAGGGCCTATCCTGACATACAGGGCCAACTGATTTCCAATAAAGATGTCAATGTACTACAATTGAATGAATGAATAGATTTTCAACAAATGATGTTATACTCCAATATAAAATATATACTTCCAATGAAAAGAAGTGAATTACTATATGTATAATACAAAAATGAATATAAGAAGCATCATTAGAGCAAAGGAAGCCAGGCACAAAAAGACCACATAATATGTGATTCTATTTATATGAAATTCTTTTTATTTGAGTTATATTCTATAGAAAGAATATCAGTGGTCATCTGGGTCCAGAAATAGATAGTATAGGGATTATCTATAAGGAAGCAGAAGAGAATCTTATAAGGTCATGAAAAGCTTGAAGTTGTGAAAAAGAGACTCTGGGTTGTCTTGAAAGGAAATATCTAACGGATACTGTACAAGAAACAAATGAGAATGTTGGAGTTGGTTTGAGAGAACTGCTGATGAGTGAGGACAGGAAATAAAGAAGAGCGTGGAAGTGAGGAAATGAATTGAAACCACATGGGGGATATTTATGAGCATTTGCGGAGCAATGAACAGATGTATCTAATAGTTAAGTTGTTAGCCCCCCACCACTATGGATAGAATTCTGCCATTATGCCAAATTTTCATAGAGTCTAATACATACGAATGGTTTGTATGAGATTCCTTTTCATTCTGAAATCAATGAGACAGCAAAAGAAGAGAATTCTATAGGAGCTGGAATCTAATGATGGAGACAGCATGGTAGAAGCAAGTCCTTGAAGCCGGAATAACCACTGAATTTAAATCAGTGGGAATGCACAAAAAGAGGCTTGATGACCTATTCACTGGGTCACAGCTTCACTCTCTGCAGCCACCAGCATGGTGTCCTGAACATCGCAGATACTTGACAATGTTTGCTGAATAAATTGATGGATTAAAAACATTGATCTCTACATGGTTTAAAGCACAAAGCAAAATCACTAGGTAACTGTCAAAAGTATTAATATTAATTGTCCATTGATTGCCCTTTGTACCATATTGTGTTGAATTATTAATTCAAACTGACTGCCTGAAATATTTCTTTTCTCACTCTATAGAGCTTTAATTTGTTTGAACAATTTATTCCCTCTTGATATAATGCAGAACTTATTTAGTGAAAAATGGATTACCTACCTTTGGTAAGGTAACAGCCTTTTCTCTTTCTTGCTCTGAGAACAACCATACTTCTCTCTCTGAAATGAGTGCAAGGAAAAGTTATGTTTAACATCAATGTATTTTGTGAGGAATCATGGACTGAAGTCCTTGGGGTTTATTAAAGAGATTACAGTTTTAATTGTGAATCTCACATCTACTCAATGACATCTTACCAATAGAAAACTGAAAGAATGGATGTATAAAGACTTTTCTTCTATATCATTTTCAGCCCAAATGAAGAAAGAATAATTTCTTGGGTTTCCACAATCCCACACTCTGAAGACAAAGGTAACAGCTCTACCTTTCAGTCAGTTAAATTAGATGGTGATTTCAATGAATTTTTATTGACCTTAAAACTTAAAAAAAATTACTGACAAATATTGAGCATTTACACTGGTAGGTTATATAAAGCCTGTGTCACTGATTCGTTAGGACCATTACATACAATTTTAGTAGCTTATTCTGAGTCTAAAGAAGAACTTTACAATAAAATGCTTTTTAGGCAGTAGCTGGTACTAGGAACATGTGTGCTTTATTTGAACAAGTTGCAATATAGAAAGAAATGCTCATTACCGTCATAGAAATAAGAAGTCATGCTCATTTCAGTCAGCTGAAAAAAGAAGTGAATTAAGGACTCCCACTGGGAAATCAATGCTAGCAAACATTAATTCATACCTGTTAACTAGAGGGAATTGGCCTGGAGACAGCACCAGGTGAGCCTTTATTCATTGAGTGAAGTAACTGAAATAAATTGTTTCATATCCCTAAGCAGTTCAGGGTCAAATTGCTCCATTGAAAATCATTTTAATTTTTCATTTTTTTCTCTTCATTTTGTAAAATCTGCACATTTTAAGTAATGAAGAAGAGTACTTTTCCCTGCAAAATATTGAAGTATACCATGTTGTTTGAAATATAAAAAAATAAAGTAAGCCTAAATGATCCTTGATGAGAAAAAAAAAAAAAAGAAAGAAATGAATGGTTGCTTGTGGTATTTATGGCTATATTGTGCTGAAAGAAAATGAAATTGAACAACTAAACTACATCTCCTTGGCATCTTATGTGATTACACCAGGCAGAGTTCTAAATTGTGAGGCAATGAAAAAATTAATTTGCATTTATCTTCAGAGTAGTGTAACCTAATGGAGTAGTATCTGGGTAGCAAATACAGCTAAGGACATCAATTATTTTCTTTGTTTCTAGGGGACCATTGCATTACTATTATAAAACACTGGGAAATATTTGATAATGTTTGTTCAAAATGAAGGAAAAAGTAAGCCCTGGAATAAGGAAAGAAATAAGACATCAAAAGAAGAGTCTAGAAAAAAATTTAAAGCAGTTAAAAAATAAATGATCAAAAATTGAAGAAATGATTTAATATATTGTTACTGATCTAACTCCTCTTTTATCCCATTCCTATCCCAAATATGTCACTAAATAGGAGAAAATAGTGGGCTTATTAATACGTTATCAAGACTTTTCCTACTTATCCAAATGGTGCATTTGGGTGGGTGTCTTTTAATATTCAATTTAGGCTTGGTACAGTATTTTGGTTAAATATACTTTGGAACCCAGCTTCTTTAGTTAAATTAGCCATGTTTCTAAAGGAAGATGATTGTTAAAACTTGTATCTTTTGGATAAAAGTTTTAAAAAACTGAATATTTTGAGGTTCCTGGAATTGCTTTTAAATCCATTCTATTGCTGTCTACTGCGTTTTAAAACAAAATATGGAAACTTTTGTAGATATATGTTATTCCCTAAAAATTACATTAGGATCTATCCAAACTACATTCAAACAAAAATCAAGTCCAATTATACCAAATTTTTATACAACAAAAATCAAGTCCAATTATACCAAATTTTTATACATTAATGTTGAAGTGCTCATTCAAATGATGTATCTAGGCATTTCATATACAATAAAACCTTGGTAATTTGACCACCTAAGGCACTGTACTACACTGGTGAACATATGAAAGTGGTCAACATAAAGAATTAGGCCTACTGTACTAGGCTTACTGTACATGTGGTGCACGTCTGGTTTATGAAGATTAGGTCAACTTAAGGAGATGGTCAAGGTAGGGCAGTGGTCAACTATAGAGGTTCTACAACACATAATTATTATTTCTTTCATACTTTTATGTAGTTATAATAAAAAAACAAGAGTTGTGAATATAATGGCGATTCTATATGTTAATTCTAATACATCTAGTAGTTTCACTTCTAGGAATACTTGGTATACTACATACCTAAAATGATTGAGAGTAGTGACTCAAACATATATATATGTATATGTGTATATATATATTTTTTGTGTACATATGTGTGTATATATATTTTTGTGTTTATATGCATGTGTATATTTATGTTTTGTATATATATGTATGTGTGTATATATGTTTTTGTGTGTCTATATATGTGTGTATATATTTTTTTGTGTATATATGTTTTTTGTGTGTATACACACACATACATACATGTTCACAGCAGTATTATTCACAACAGCTAAAAGGAAGAACTAATGCTGGTATCTACTAGCAGATAAGTGGATAAATAAAATGTGGTATACATATGCCACAAAATATTGCCTTTAAAAAAATTAAAATTCTAATACATGCTACAACATGGATGAACCTTGAAAACATGATAACTGAAATAAGCTGGACACAAAAGGCAAACATTTTATAATTCCCTACATGTGAGGTTCCTAGAATAGACAAATTCACAGAAATGTAAAGTTGGATGGAGATTACCAGGGACTGGAGGAAGAGAAGAATGGGAGTTACTGTTTACAGGGTACAGATTTCCTGTTTGGGATAATTTGAAGTTTCTAGAAATGGACAGTGGGAAGGACTGCTCAACAGTATGGATGTCCTTGATGTCACTAAGATGTGTGTGTAAAAAGAATTCAGATGATAAGTTTTATGCTATGTATGTTTTGTCACAACAAAAACAACAACAAAAACAAAACAAAAAAGAATCATAATTAACAACTTGTATATTATCCATTTATAAACTTTTACAGACCACAGAAAATCTATTTTCTCAGAACTCTGCATTTTAAATTACAAAAAAGATACATTCTTTAAAACAATTTTATTGTGGCTATTATCAAATAATCTATAAAATCAGAGAAAATAGTACAATGAATTTGCCTGTACCCATTACCTGTCTTTAACAATGATTAATGCTTAGTTACAACTAACATTTGAAAAAGGTATGTAATGGGGAGGTAAAGGAACTCCAGTCAAACTATTCAATATATTGTCATTGTTAAAAACAGTCAAATAGTACAAAAGTGTGTGAAGTACAAACAGAACGTCCATGTTTCCAATTATTTGTTAATAGCCCCATAAGCAAGAACGCTGTGTCAGTCAGTGCTTATAAAGTCACACAGTGTTGTAATTTAATGAGTGATGGATAAAAATTCTGGTTATATATGTGCTGGGGATGGTTCTGACATAACAATTACTTAGAAAATCTGATCTTTTCACAGTAAAACCTTTTAGCTGCCATTCTATTTTAGATCATTGTAATTCACTTGTTTCTTGATGGTTATGGATAACAAATTTTTACAAGTTTCTGTAATTGTTTTCATGGCTACGGAGGGAAATAAAAACAAGAATAAATAGTGAAAGAAATGACAAAAAAACAACTTTTAAAACAGTTTTTAGGAAATCAGGCATAATATTTATAATGCCTTATTTTTAAAAATATTTTAAAATAATGGAACAACTGCAGATCCCAACTAAATCAGATGAAAGGGATTTCATACTTTGAATGCCACTCCTGTTAACCACTGTGTCCAGACTGAAGGAAATAAGTAAGAATTCAGAGGAAATTCCACTCAAGAACAAAAGAGTGTAGTTTTAGCTGAAAAGTCTTTCAGGCAAGGTACCAGATATGGTACAAAAAAGTGATATGCTACAAATTAGATTAATGAATAAATATCACTGTTTTCACATCTTTTTGATGGTAAAATCCAGTTTGTTGCCTTAAATAATCTAATCTAACGTAATAAAATCTCCTGACTTGTTTCTATTTAATTTTTTCTTCCTGTGTCCTTATGAAACTTCATTTCATTTATTTACTAACTTTAGACAAAATATTTCCAGGATGGATGTTCTTAGGAAAGATGCTGTCCATATTTTTACTACCACTAATCCCTTTCTTATTGTGGAAATTCTAATTTAGCCTGGGACAGCAACACAGTAATCTGAAATCTGGCATTCCCAGCCTCTCTTGTGTTGAGAAATATTCATTTGAGTCATACGAAGGGATCTGGGAAAGCAGTTTTCATGAGGTAAGACCATTTCTTTATCCGTGGTTTCTTTACTTTTCTTAAGAAAGGAATGATAATAATAAGACTGAAGTTACCATGCCATCTTACTGTCCTCAGGTGATCATCCAACTAAGCCCATACACCAAGGAGCGCAGAAAAGGAGAAGGAGCCTGAGAAACGTGAAGTACTGCTGCACCAGTCCAGCAGCCTTCAACTTCTTGTTAGGTGAGAAACAAGAATCCTCACTTTGCTAAACCTCATGGTCAGAACTCCAGACACTATGGAGTTGAATCTAATCCTGCAACTGCTTCTCACAGTAATTTTTTTAATTCTAATAGAATTATGGTAGCTTTTTGGAAAGTTCAACTTTCGGTCAGGAAAAGGAATTTAAACTAAAACAATTGATGAAAGGTCAAAAGAAAACAAAAGACTGTTGAGGCTTTAAAAATAAGCTAAAGAAGATAATTTTGTAAGATTCTCAGAACAACATCAAAGCAAACAAACACATAAAATGTGGTGAGATGACGGCACTCATGGCAGGACAAGGCAGGAAGATGGAAGGTGCAGAATCAGGAGAGTCTTGTCTGTCTGGCCTGTAACACATGTGCTAGGGGGACACTCCCGGGGCCCCACACCAGGTGCTTGCAATTCTTCCTACTTAGGAACTCTTGAGATATGATCAAGAGCCTTTATTACTGGCATTCATCCCAGGTCCTTATCTGGGAGACATTACCCAAATACTACCACAAGAAAAGGAAGACTCAAATTGACGGTGGTGTATGACAGCAAGCCTGTCTGATGAGTGATTTCTTAAAAAAAAAAAAAAAAAAAGTGATAAAATAAACACTGGAATTCTCAATGGAATGTTGTTTTCCACCATCCTCTAGCTGTACAGGCCAATCTTTTATTGCCTCCCCGAAGGAGATTCACTTCAAAGAAAAGAGACTCCTGGACCAAAAGAAATGTATACCTCTTTTTAATAAATTACACACACACACAGATCTACTGGACTAGGGTGATCTTTAGGATTGTCAACCCATAAACTTTACTAGGGAAACCGCCAGGAATCCCAAATATTTCTATCAATATGATAGTTTACTTTGTCATCAACTACCAAAAATTAGTGTCACTCTACTGACCTGATGGAAATTAGCTATAATTTCAGTTCTCCCTCTATAACCAGAATGTTTCTCTGATTGGCAGAAAGGTCATGACTCTGGGACCATACCAAGTATCCCCATGAAGCACCACGTTCATCATATTCAGTACGGTTGGGAAGAAAATTTGGGTGCTTTCTCGAAATTATATAAAGCTTAGATGACAAAGGGGAAAGTGTATTGAGTGAAACACTGATTCATCTCTCTGCATCCACGGAGGCTGCATTTTCAAGATACAGTTAGAAATGAGTTTGCCCATGAGGTGTTTGTTTAAAAAAAAGATTTCTGCCAATATCCCTCCAGGTAGGATGACCATGCTATTATTTAAACTCACTTTCCTAAAAATCATTCTCTGCTGTGAAGTTTCTGAAACAGTAACAGAAACAGTTACCAATGCGATACAGCCCCTGCTTATCTCACATACTGTTGGCTATTTGGATGTTTGGGGGTTACTGGATTATTTTACAGTTTCAGAGTCTTCTGTCTTCTCACTCTCTCTCTTTCTCCTGTGTGTGTTCTTAATTAAAAAGTTAAAAGCACATGAAAATGTGTTACTTTAAAAAACAGGCATTTTATTTATTTATTTATTTATTTATTTATTTATTTTTGTTTTTTTGATGATGCCCCATGATCATATCAATGTACACAGCTATGATTTAATAATAAAAAAAAAAGAATGCAAAAAAACAGGCATTTTAAAGTAAATTTGTCAAGGCGGACACAGACTACCTTCCTGATTTAGCAAAGGGCTTTTGGGAACAGAGCTTGATTCTCCCCCCACAGAAAGCTCAATTCTGAATCCATTTCTCTCTCTCTCACCTAAACTCTTGCATAAATCTTTTCACATCAAGATATTTAATATCAAGTACCACTCTATCTCTGAACATAACCAGCTTACTCCTCTCTTAAAAGCATCTTTCTAATGTTACAATTTGAGCCAACTTTTGCCCCAATTCTTTCTCCACCTGCTTTTTATGCTCAGGATTCTTATTGGGCTCTTCTCCCAGCCTTTGATTCCTCACCACCCAATGCAAACTTAACCCACTGCAATTTGGTTTCCACCTCCTCAATTGCTAAAATGGTACTTTCAAATGTCACCGAATGCAATAGCTGGTCCCAAGTTTCAACACAAATCCTTCTCCTCTCTCAGCTTCGTGGAACACAACCCAGCCCTCACCTCCTGTTCCAAGGCCGTGGGTCTTGCTGCCCTCTGTGCTGCCTTCTCTAAGCCCCTAGACGTACACATTCCCAAAGTTTAATTATCACTCTTCTCTTTTTACAGTTTTCCTTTGATAATTTCAACATCTGTGGGGATTTTGGTGGCCTTACCCCTCCCTAAGTTTCACACATATGTTTCCAGCTCCATGGAGGGATCTTTACAATTGATATTTCAAATTTAGTATGTCACAAATATATCTTATCAACTCCTCTCAATTTCCTCCTCAACCTCTTACTTAAATGTTCCTTTGACTCCTCTGCTAAGGGAATTCAGTAGCTTTTAATTATGCAACTCAAAATCTTTGCAGGTATCATTGACTCTGCTCTAAGTCTCAGAGATTGTGCTTTTGCTGTGTCTATTAGAAGGTCTTTCTATGGCTCCGTGCCCATCGCTCAGTGGTTACAGCGCCAGCCACGTACACTGGGGCTGGTGGGTTCGAGCCAGGCCTGGGCCTGCTAAGCAACAATGACAAGTACAATAAATATATATATATATATATATATAAAGCCAGGCATTGTGGTGGGTGCCTGTAGTCCCAGCTACTTGGGAGGCCCAGGCAAGAGATTTGCTTGAGCCCAAGAGTTTGAGATTGCTGTGAGCTGTGATACCACAGTACTCTACCAAGGGTGACATAGTGAAACTCTGTCTCAAAAAAAAAAAAAAAAGGTCTTTCCAGTGCTACTGTCACACACACACACACACACACACACACGTGTACACACACACACACACACATATATCTCTGGATCAACCATTGCTTGATTGTCCTTAATGAGTAAATCTGGCCATGTTATCCAACTGCTCATAATTTTTTTCAGTCTGCATTTTGACTTCATTTCTCTTATACAGCTTTATCTTTTCTTCCCCGTATCTATTTTAAGTTTTAAATAAAGTGCATTATTTTCTGTTCCCTGAACATGGTCTAGAAGATATTTCTTCTTCAATCTATTAGTTTATTCAGGTTTCTTTTTCCTATTATTTTGGATCGAAACTCCATCTGTCTAAGTTTTTCATTAGTCAAAGGACATCTCAAAGTCCATCAGCTCTGTGAAGCTTCTCTCATCTTCTCCACAGACACGTTGCATTTTCAGAGCTATGTGTGCCTGTAAGGTTTCTTTACCTTAGACTTACTTATATTTTTTAATTTATCATCTGTGTTTGCTTAGCTTTTCTCAATCTACAAAGAACTTTGCATAGTTGCTTCATCTTAACTTAGTGAAAAGAATTAGGCTTTAGAACCAGAAGACCCATGTTTGATACCTTCTTCCCAATGTACGAGTGATGAGACAAGAATAACCTCAGCGAGGGGCACCCATCAAAGTCTGGGTCCTGGATCTTCATGCTATGGTCTTCATCACACCCCAGTAGCTACATCTCACTCTCTTTACCCCACCCCAGAGTCTATCACACATGTTAGACAATAGAAACCCACAAATAACTGGATTTAAAGTGAAAACAAAAATTGACGTTGATGTTAGGAAATAACTACCTTAAATGAAACTCTGTAAATACCTTCATGCAGTCATATAGACTTTAGGAACTTGGGACCTGCTAGTACACAGATTTTAAATGATTCCCTCACATTTAAATTTATTTCTAAATGTATTTAAACTTGAATATTGTCAAACAAAAAATAAAAAATCTGCACATAGTCCTATCCAATTCCTATCTCCCATTTATTCCTAGGTTTATACCCAACCTCCTTTAGCCATTTAAATTACCTGTACTGCCCCAGAAACCTAATTTAGGTTTTTAATCTTTAATCTATAACTACATTTAGGGTAAAGAAAGAAAATCAGTGAAAGTACTAGAATAAAAGTTAAATAAAAAAAATATATATATATATAGTGTTAAAAGTAAAAAGAATAAGAGTCCCAGTTTCAAGTAAGTATTTCATTTTTTTAGAAAAAAAATTGAGAACTCAAGAGTATCAGGGGTCAAACTTCAGTGTCTTCTCAAGACTTTCTCTCTTCCTCATTTGTTATTTTTATAAGGCTTTGTATGCATCTTCTTTTCATCTTTCTTTTTTCTGTTGTTTTATTTTGGAAACATGGTCTACCTCTTTTGCTGGGGCTGGAGTGTAGTGGTGTCATCCTAGCTCACTGCAGCCTCAAACTCCTGGGTTCAAGCAATCCTCCTGCCTCAGCCTTTTGCCTGTATATCTTTAGCAAGAAAAATAACTTGACTGCTGAGTCTCAGTTTCCTTATCCATAAAATATTTTAGTAATTTTACCTACCTCATTGGGTTTTCAAGACTAGAAGAGGTATAAAAGCAAAATTCTCTGTGAGGATAAATTCCTTTTTTTTTTTTTTTGTAGTCATTTTCATATACTGTCCATTACCTAGCATGGCCTCTTGCCCATACTAGGTTCTTCATGAATAGTTTCTTATGATTTATTAATTTGTGGAGAGGGAAAGAAAGTAAATACATCAGAATTCTGTAGAGTATATTCAAAAGACATAGGCCTATTCCCAACACCAGATATGTTGATTTAGGGGTTAAAATTTGGACACATTTGTTATTCATATATTCTTTAGCTAATAATTATAGCTACATTCTTTGGAACTTATTGGTCTAAATTAATTGGCCTGATTTTCAATAAAAATCATATTTGATTCCAACCAATTTCTTTTTTACCTCATTCTCTCCCCTTTTGTCTTGGGTCTTCAGCTCAAGGTTACTACCTTAACACACAATGAAATAACCCATGCCTAGTATAGATATTGGCTTCCTGTGGACACATTCATGAGGCCCATGTCTCCAAGAACAGACAGGAGCATATTCCATTAAATCTCACTGAATATAAGAGATTAAAATTATTTTTTAAAAATCCAATTGATGATCCCATGTAACCTAATCATAGGCTAAGTATATTAACAAAGAGATAAAATGTAGGCAAAATTTAACATAAAGTAATATTAACAATATAAAGATATTACCTATTTAGAGAAAAAAATAAAACTCAGAACTCTATAGAACATAAAAATAGCAAATACAGGGCGAAATCACTACCCCTAGGGCTGAGACAGAGTACTCAAGGAAGCAACTAATCTGAAAGTGCCCATGCAAAGCTAGAGTCCAGACATGGTTTGAAAGAGTACAGGTATGGTCCACTGGGTGGCAAGGACTTTGAGGGAGGTGGCTGTGTGGTAAACTTCACTGGTAATCTTCCATCTGAGATCACAGACATCTTGTCTTCAATGATAAGGGCCCTGCCCTCTAGGATCCTGCTGGTAGTGATGAAGCCTCGGAACCAGGAAGAAGAATCCCTTCCTCCTCCAATGTCCTTCCAATACCCTCTACTGGGGAAGCAGGGCAACGAAGGGTGAATGTGGCACTGAGAGACATGGTTGCCTCACATGTGCCAAGCTTTTACAACCTTAAGACAATCTTTATGATAGATATTACTCTTTTTTAAATTCTCTTTTCTCACATGGACAATAAAACTGAAGTGCAGAGAAGTGAAGTCACTTGATGATGATCATATAGGAAGTAAGTAATAAGAGTCAAGATTTGACCTCTGGTTTGACTTCAAAGTTTACATATAATCTTTTGGTGATGCTGCATTACAGAAGCAAGTTCACTAGACTAAAATGTAAAAAAACTGTAATTTAGATTTTTAGCTGGGAAAGTCTAAATTTGCACTTTTTACGTGCACTCGAGAGTTCACTTGAAGACTTCCCCTTGAAATAAGTCAATTAGTTTTTCCAGTCCTAGAATAAGAGAAACAGTATTGCTGACTACAAAGGCATACTAAAGCAGTGTTATAAATACCAAAGCACATTAAATATAATATTCATATTACTTTATATGAAGGAATAAATTTTTCAGTAAATGAAGTATCTTATTTCATCATGAACCAAATTGTCTAATTTGCTTCTGTGCGTTTTTCTGAATGTTATAGTTCTCAGTAAATAATTAATGATTTGAAATAAATTTGGTTCAGGTAGAGGCTATTCCAACTTAGAATACATAAATTACAAATTTGTAAACAATGTACTTGAAACAAACATCTGGTTCTAAAAATCCGTATCTAGCATTTAATAATTCTAGAAAGATATTTTGCTATGGTTGCTTATTGAAACAGAAATTATTTCCAGTTTCAGTGAAAGAAAGTGCATGTGTGACTGATCAAAAGCCACCACTGATCTTGGGGTGGAGCAAGATGGCAGACCAGAAAGATCATTCAGCTGAGTTCTCCTAGAACGACTCAGGAAAAAAGAAACTACCCAGCCATACCTGGCATGGGGACCTTACCCAGCCATAGTTCAGGGAACACATCAAGGAGGTGGTGAGCTGGATGCAGCATATTAAACAGAACAGTGGAAATCTCATGAAATAGGCAAGTGAGTGCTAATGGCTAGATCAGCTCCCCTCCCCCCACATAGAGCTCCAGGACAGGAGGAAGTCTTTCCAGAACTTTCAGTTGTTGGGGGAAGCTAAATGTTGAGTGGAAAGCTCAGAAGAATAGGCAGATTCAAACAGTATACAGCAACCAAATTTGAATACCGGTTGGAGTAGATTTGCCATAGCTTTGGTGGCTGGTGAGGATTCTTGTGAATCCTAACCTGGCAGGGTCTGAATGCTGAGGAAACAATCAAGCAATCACTGAAGGCAACTAAGTTTGGAATAAGGACCATTGAGGTTACTAGCTCTGCTGGCTATCTCCTAAAAATACCCACAGCACCATATGCTATCCCAGTAACATGTTGCAACATATTGTCATCAAGAGCAAGGACTTCTGGTTTTTTTGGCCAAACTCATGAGGAAGAGTTTGGCTTTGCTCAGGCTGAGGACAGTTCAAGACCTAAGCTCTGAGACAAGGTAATTTGAAGCAAAGGAGGCAGTGAGAATGAAAAAGGAGGACAAGAAGGTGAACCAGAAGAAAGAATACATGAGGAGGAACCAACAGAAAAACTTGGGCAACATGAGAAACCAAAACAAAGGAATTCCCACAAGGGAACATGAGACAGCTAATGCAGAAGATTCTACATCTAAAGAATTAATGGACTTGACAGAGACAGAATTTAAAATATGGATGATAAAAGCAATAACAGTAAAGAACAAGAAAATGGAAAGACAGAACCAAAAGTCAGAGAAGAGTCATGTAGAATATAGATAGAATATGGCAGAGCTTGAGGAAACGAAGGAGACAATCAGGGAATGCAAAGATGCAGTAGAAAGTATCCAAAACAGGTTAGACCATGGAGAAGAAAGAATCTAAGAGCTAGAGGATAAAGTGTTAGAGTTCACACAAGCAGTTAAAGAAGGAGAAAAGAAGAGGAAGAAAGCAGATCAGGCACTTAGAGAACTATTAGACTCCATGAAGCATTCAAACATACCAATAACACGAATTCCTGAAGGGGAAGATTGTCCCAAAGGAATGGAAGCCCAAAAGAATGGAGACTACCATAAATTAAAACTTTCTAAGTTTTTAAAGACCCCAACACACTCCTTTCTGACGGATATTGAATGCTGGGTCATCTCAACTCAAACTGAGCCTCTCAAAGACACATTGTAATGAACCTGTCCAAAATCAAGATAAAAGAAAAAATTCTGCAGGCAGCCAGGAGTAACCACCAACTGACCTACAGAGGCAGAGCCATTAGGATGACAGGAGACTTTTCAACTGAAACCTTCCAAGCCAGAAAAGCATGGTCAAAACAGTTTTCAGCCCAGAATTCTGTATCATGCTAAACTAAGCTTCAAAGTTGATGAAGAAATCAAATCTTTTACAGATATACAAGCACTGAGGAAATTCACCACAACACGACCAGCTCTACAGGAAATACTTTGACCTATTCTCAACACTGAACATCACAATGGACCACCAAAAAAGTAAACACCCAGAAGCTAAAGGTCAAACTTAGCTTCCACAATGGCACAAAGAATAAAAGTGCACAAAGGACTTACAAAAAATAAGATGAATAGAATTCCACCACACTTAACAATTATCTCAAAAAATGTCAATGGACTGAATTCACCACTGACCTGACGAAGCATAGGCAGGCTGATTGGATAAAAAAGCACAAGCCATCCATATGCTATATCTAGGAGACACACCTAATCTTGAAGGATAAATCAAGACTCAGGGTTAAGGGATAGAAATCAGTATTTCAAGCAAATGGAAATCAGAAGAAAGGAGGGATTGCAATCTTATTTTCAGATACAAGCAGATTTAAAGCAACTAATGTGAGGAAAGACAAAGATGGACACTTTATACTGGTCAAAGGAACAATACATTTCAATGTAAAGAATACATTTCAATTTTAAATATTTATGCACCCAACTTAAATTCTCCCAGATTTATAAAACAGACTTTATTGGGTCTGAGCAATATGATAGCTCAGAACACCATAATAGTCAAGGACTTTAACATCCCTCTGATAGAATTGGACAGATCCTTTACACAGGAACTAAAAAAAGATATGAAGGAGTCAAACGTGACCCTAGAACAAATAGGATTAATATACATATACAGAACACACCATCCCAAAGATAAAGAATACAATTCTTTCTCATCAGTCCAGTGCATACACTCCAAAATCAACCACATCCTAGGATACAAATCAAACCTCAGCAAAATTAAAGTAATAGAAATTATACCTTGTCTCTTCTCAGACCACAAGGCAATAAAGGTGGAACTCAACTCCAACAAAAACGTTCATCCCCATCCAAAGACTTGAAAATAAAAGAACCTTATGCTGAATGATAGGTGGGTTCAAGAAGAGATAAAAGAAGAAATCATTAAATTCCTGAAACATAACAACAATGAAGGCGCAAGTTACAAAAACCTGTGGGATACAGGAAAAGCAGTCATAAAAGGCAAATTTATCCTTTAGATGCCTACATTTGAAAAACAGAAAGAGAGCACATCAAGAAACACATGAATCATCTTGTGAAATTGGAAAAAGAACAATCTAATCCCAAACCCAGCAAATGAAAATAAATAACCAAAATTAAATCAGAGATTAATGAAATTGAAAACAAAAGAATCATTCAAAAAAATAATGAAACAAAAAGTTGGTGTTTGGAAAAAATAAATAAAATCAATAAAATTTTCACCACACAAACTAGAAAAAAAAGAAAGTAAAACCTCAAATAGCCTCAATCGGAAACAATAAAAGGGAAATAACAACAGATGCCACAGAGATACAAGAGATCATCTTAAGTATTACAAGAATCTCTATGCCCAGAAATGTGACAATGTAGAGGAAATGGATTAACACTTAGAATCACATCCTCTCCCTAGACTTAACCAAGAAGTAATAGATCTCTTGAACAGACTGGTTTCTTTTATTTTTTTATTTTTTATTAAATCATAACTGTATACATTGATATGATCATGGGGCATCATACACTCGCTTCATAAACCATTTGACACATTTTTATCACAGTGGTTAACATAGCCTTTCTGGCGTTATCTCAGTTACTGTGCCAAAACATTTACATTCTACATTTACCAAGTTTCGCAAATACCCCTGTAAGATGCACCACAGGTGTGATCCCACCGATCCCCCTCCCTCTACCCACCACCCCCTTCCCACTTCCCCCTATTGTTAAGTTGTAGCTGGGTTATAGCTTTCATGTGAGAGTCCCAAATTAGTTTCATAGTAGGGCTGTGTACATTGGGTACTTTTTCTTCCATTCTTGGGATACTTTACTAAGAAGAATATGTTCCAGCTCCATCCATGTAAACATGAAAGAGGTAAAGTCTCCATCTTTCTTTAAGGCTGCATAGTATTCCATGGTATACATATACCACAATTTATTAATCCATTCGTGGATCGATGGGCACTTGGGCTTTTTCCATGACTTAGCTATTATGAATTGGGCTGCAATAAACATTCTGGTACAAATATCTTTGTTATGTTGTGATTTTTGGTCTTCTGGGTATATGCCCAGCAGAGGAATTACAGGATTGAATGGCAGATCTATTTTTAGATCTCTGAGTGTTCTCCATATATCTTTCCAAAAGGAATGTATTAATTTGCATTCCCACCAGCAGTGCAGAAGTGTTCCCTTTTCTCCGCATCCACGCCAACATCTCTGGTCTTGGGATTTTGTGATATAGGCTAGTCTCATTGCAGTTAGATGATATCTCAAAGTAGTTTTGATTTGCATTTCTCTGATGATTAAAGATGATGAGCATTTTTTCATATGTCTGAAGGCCGTGCGCCTGTCTTCTTCAGAGAAGTTTCTCTTCAAATCCCTTGCCCAGCCTGCGATGGGATCCCTTGTTTTTTTCTTGCTGATGCGTTCGAGTTCTCTGTGGATTCTGGTTATTAAACCTTTGTCAGAGATATACCCTGCAAATATCTTCTCCCATTCTGAGGGCTGTCTGCTTGCTCTGCTTACTGTGTTCTTAGCTGTGCAGAAGCTTTTTAGTTTGATCAAGTCCCAGTAGTGTATTTTTGAAGCTGCTTCAATTGCCCGGGGGGTTCTCCTCATGAAATACTCATCCAGACCAATTTCTTCAAGGGTTTTCCCTGCATTCTCCTCCAGTATTTTTATAGTTTCATGTTTTAAGTTTAAATCTTTAATCCAATGAGAGTGTATCTTAGTTAATGGTGAAAGGTGTGGGTCCAATTTCAGTCTTCTGCAGGTTGCCAGCCAGTTCACCCAGCACTATTTGTTAAATAGGGAATCTTTTCCCCACTGAATGTTTTTAATTGGCTTGTCAAAAATCAAATAGCGGTAAGTAGCTGGATTCATCTCTTGGTTCTCTATTCTGTTCCAGATATCTACTGTTCAGAAATAGCATCAACTATACAAAACCTCCCTAAAAAGAAAAGCCCGGGACCAGATGGTTTCATGTCAGAATTCTACCAAACCTTTAAAGAGGAATTAGTACCTATATTACTCAACCTGTTCCAAAATGTAGAAAAAGAAGGAAGACTACCCAACACGTTCTATGAAGCAAACATCACCCTGATCCCCAAACCAGGAAAAGACCCAACAAGAAAAGAAAATTATAGACCAATATCACTAATGAATATAGATGCAAAAATATTCAACAAGATCCTAACAAACAGAATCCAGCAACACATCAAACAAATTATACATCATGACCAAGTCGGTTTTATCCCAGGGTCTCAAGGCTGGTTCAATATACGTAAATCTATAAATGTAATTCAGCACATAAACAAATTCAAAAACAAAGACCATATGATTCTCTCAATTGATGCAGAAAAAGCTTTTGATAATATCCAGCATCCTTCATGATCAGAACACTCAAGAAAATTGGTCTAGAAGGGACTTTCCTTAAACTGATAGAGGCTATCTACAGCAAACCCACAGCCAATATCATATTGAATGGAGTTAAATTGGAATCATTTCCACTCAGATCAGGAACCAGACAAGGCTGCCCATTGTCTCCATTGCTTTTCAACATTGTAATGGAAGTTTTAGCCACCGCAATTAGGGAAGAAAAGGCGATCAAGGGTATCCATATAGGGTCAGAAGAAATCAAACTCTCGCTCTTCACAGATGATATGATTGTGTATCTGGAAAACACTAGGGACTCTACTACAAAACTCCTAGAAGTGATCAAGGAATACAGCAGCATCTCAGGTTACAAAATCAACATTCATAAATCGGTAGCTTTTATATACACCAACAACAGTCAAATTGAAAAAGCAGTTAAGGACTCTATCCCATTCACAGTAGTGCCAAAGAAGATGAAATATTTGGGAATTTACCTAACAAAAGACGTGAAAGATCTCTATAAAGAGAACTATGAAACTCTAAGAAAAGAAATAGCTGAAAATGTTAACAAATGGAAAAACATACCATGCTCATGGCTGGGAAGAATCAACATTATCAAAATGTCCATACTACCCAAAGCAATATATAATTTCAACGCACTCCCTATTAAAGCTCCACTGTCATATTTTAAAGATCTTGAAAAAACATTACTTCGTTTTATATAGAATCAGAAAAAACCTCGAATAGCCAAGACATTACTCAGAAATAAAAACAAAACAGGGGGAATCACACTACCAGACCTCAGACTTTACTACAAATCGATAGTGATCAAAACAGCATGGTATTGGCACAAAAATAGACTGGTTTCAAGAACTGAAATCAAGGAAACAAAAACAAACCTCCCAACAAAATCATACCCTCGTTTAGATGGCTTCACACCAGAATCCTAACAAACCTTCAAAAAAGAGCTTATATTCATACTGCAGAAATTCTTCCAAAAAATCAAGGACTCTTCCCTAACACATTCTACCAAGCAAACATCACCCTGATTAAAAAAAAAAAAAAAAAGGAAAAGACCCAACTAAAAAAGGAGAACTTTACACCAATTTCACTAATGAATATAGACACAAAAATTCTCAATGAAATACTAGCGAATAGATTAAAGCTTCACATTAGGGGCAGCGCCTGTGGCTCAGTCGGTAAGGTGCAGGACCCATATACCAAGGGTGATGGGTTCAAACCTGGCCCCGGCCAAACTGCAACCAAAAAATAGCCAGGTGCTGTGGTGGGCGCCTGTAGTCCCAGCTACTCTGGAGGCTGAGGCAAGAGAATCTCTTAAGCCCAGGAGTTGGAGGTTGCTGTGAGCTGTGTGAGGCCCCAGCACTCTACCGAGGGCCATAAAGTGAGACTCTGTCTCTACAAAAAAAAAAAAAAAAAAAGCTTCACATTAAAGAAATCATTCATCATGATCAAGTAGGTTTCATCCCAGTGAGGCAAGGCTGGTTTAACATATGCAAGTCCATAAACATAATTGAAAATATCAACAGAAGCTAAAACAAAGACCGTATGATCATCTCAATAGATGTAGAAAAAGCATTTGATAAAATTCAGCATCTTTTTCTAAGAAGAACACTTAAGAATAAAGACATAGGTGGCACATTTCTTAATCTGACCAAAGCCATCTATACTAAATGGAGTAAAACCGAAAGCTTTTCCAGTAGAACTGGAGCAAGACAAGGTTGTCCTCTATCACCACAACTATTCAACATAGTACTGGAAGCTCTAACCATTGCAATCAGGCAAGAGGAAATAAAGGACATCCAAAAATGTGCAGAGGAGGTCGAACTAACTCTTTGCTGATGGTATGATCTTATACTTAGAGAACCCCAAAGACTCAACCACAAGACTCCTTGAAGTGATAAAAAAAAAATACAGCAATGTCTCAGGATATGAAATCAGTGAACACAAATCAGTAGCCTTTATATGCCAACCACAGCCAAGATGAGAAGCTACTGAAGGACACAATTCCCTTTACAGTAGATTCAAAACAAAATGAAATACCTGGGAATATACATAAAAAAGACGTGAAAGACCTCTATGAAGAAAATTACCAACCCTAAGAAAAGAAATAGCAGAAGACATTAACAAGTGGGAGAACATATCATGCTCATGGCTGGGAAGAATCAACATTGTGAAAATGTCTATACTACCCAAAGCAATCTACAGAGTCAATGCAACCTCCATTAAAATACCATCACTATACTTTCAAGATTTGGAAAAAATAATTCTTTATTTTGTATGGAACCAGAAGAAACCCCGTATAGCCAAGGCAATTCTTAGTAATAAAAATAAAGCTGAGGGTATCACTCTACCATGCTCTAAGCTACACTACAAGGCCATAGTGATCAAAACAGCATGGTATTGGCACAAAAACAGAGACATTGACATTTGGAACCCAATAGAAAACTATGAGATGAAACTAACATCTTACAGCCATTTGATCTTTGATGAACCAGACAAGAATATAAACTGGGGGAAAGTTTATATTATATCATTTATATTCAATAAATGATGTTGGGAGGACTGGATAACCACATGTAAAAGACTGAGACTGGACCCGTACCTCTCACTAGTTTCAAAAATTGAATAAAGATGGATATAAGATTTAATTCTAAGGCATGAAACAATAAAAATCCTTGAAGAAAGTGTGGGGAAAACCCTTGAAGATATTGGCCTGGGGAAAGATTTTATGAAGACTTCCATGGCAATTGCCACAACAACAAAAATAAACAAGTGGGACTTAATTAAATGGAAAAGCTTCTGTACGACTAAGGAGACAACATACCAAACCAAGCGGACAACCATCAGAATTGGACAAAATCTTGATAACTAGGATCTATAAAGAACTCAAATTAATCAGCAACAAAAAAACACCCAACAATCACATATATCACTGAGCAAAAGACATGAATAGAACCTTCTCTAAAGAAGACAAATGGCTAACAAACATATAAAAAAATGCTTATCATCTCTTATCATCAGAGAAATGCAAATCAAAACCACCCTGAGATATCACCTAACCCCAGTGAGAATGGCCCACATCACAAAGTCTTAAAGCTACAGATGCTGATGTAGATGTGGAGAGAAGGGAACACTTTCACACTGCCAATGGGACAGCAAACTAATACAACCTTTTTGGAAGTAAATATGGAGAATCCTCAAAGAATTCAAATTATATCTCCCATTTGATCCTGCAATCCCATTACTAGGCATCTACCCAGAAGAAAAAAATATCCTTTTATAGTAAGGACATTTGCACTAGACTGTTTATCACAGCTCAATTTACAATCACCAAATTGTGGAAACAGGCTAAATGCCCACCAACCCACAAATGGCTTAATAAGCTGTAGCCACTAAAAATGATGAAGACTTAATAGCTTTTGTATTAATGGGATGGAGGTGGAACACATTCTTCTTAGTAAAGCATCACAAGAATAGAAAGGAAGAATCCAGTGTACTCTATTCTAATATGAAGGCAGTAGATGAGCTAATAAAGGAGGGGCATAGGAACAAGGGAGTGGACAGAGGGGAGGAGAGGTATGGGGGATCATGGTATATGGCATACCTCTCAGGGATGAGACGTAAGTATAAGAGGACTTATGTAACACATGCAATCAGTGTAACCTAACTCTTTGTACCCTCAATGAATCCCAAACAATAAAAAAAGATACTAAAAACAACTCTACCATTGAATGCATTAAGTAATCAATAATTAATGTGAACATAGCTCCTTCTGATGAAATGAGTTATCAAAGGCTTAATTATTGACTGGAATGTTAAAATAAGCTGAAATCTAGAACCTATTGGTGATCCGATCCAAAGAGCTGAGCACTCCTTTGGAAATGTGGGGACCAGGAAGTAGTCACAGTTCCCATTATGAAGCCTGCACACAGACAAGCAGGGGGTCAAAGTGTAGAATTCATACGCTGCTGGTCATTCACGAATCCAGTATGGAGATGTGTATCATTAAATAGGCTCACAGGAGGGTTTAAATTACTTCAGCCGGGCACATGGTAGCAGAGGATTACCTACCTTATGCTATCTCTCAGATTTTCCTTATTTTTATGAAGGGCTTGGCCTTCACAAATAAAAATATTTCTTAAAGTGAGATTTCCAATTCTGTTCAAATTTCTAAGTGTTCAAATACAAGAAGACAAAATATACATGTGCTTTAAAGGCATGGGGACGTGTGAATCCCTCCTTCAAGCCTTCAGTGACTGAATCAGCTCTCACTGAGTTCTCTCTTTCTCTGACCTCTCTCTTAAACGTAAATTATAGTACAGTGGTATCAATTTTCAATTATTTACTATCATTTCTTATGTCTCACCAGTGCATTCATAATTAAAATATAAAAGATAAAATTATTTTTTCTTCTACATACATCTGTATGTAACTGTCTTAAACCCACACAAGGCTCTCAATGACATCCTAATATTTGACCTGCTTCTTTCAGGGACTGGAAGGGTCTGTGTATTTACAGAGTGTCAGCCACTCTGTAGATTTATAAGTTCACTTGTTCATTCATTTTATAACTCTTTATTAATTTCTGACACTATATGCTGATAGATTATGGTTAATGTGATGAAAAATGTAGTAAATTAACAAGGCGAGTCACTTAGGGTAGCGATTTTGGATAATGTAATCAGAAAAGGCCTTTAAGAGACAAGACATTTGATACAAAAAGTAAAGGAAAAGCTGAGGGAAGAAAATCCAACAGAGGGAACAGCAGGTTCAGAAAGTAGATGTGTTTGTGTAGAAACACTTTTTAAAACTTAAGAATCCATAATTCAAGAAATCAAGGAAATTTTGCTGAATGCCTAGAATGTAAATAATCTCATGAGAAAAACGCTCAATAGTTTACTTCTTCTTACATCATTTAACATTGGTGCCAGGACACCCATAATACTCTTCAGTAAAAGCAGTTTTCAATCTTAAACACCAACTCATGTTCAATCACTGGCATTTGTTTTTAGTTTCTAATTATTTTATTGATAGTATTCAGGCATTCCAGATTTCAGAGATATTGTCATCTACCCCTCATTATCATTCAAAATATAGAGGTTTTTTTTTAGAGGTACATTTATTTTAAGTGGAATGAGTCACTTTAAGTGTGACTTACAAGGATGGATAACAGTCAATAAGCCTTTAGAAAGATCATAATGCAGGAAACTTTATATCAACCATCTAAATTTCAAGTGAATGGCAGAAACAGAAAGTAATAAGGCAAATAATTTTCCTTATTTTATAGTCAATTCCTTGTTTCTTATAACTCAAAATAAAATTTATAAAGGGTTTGTAAACAAATTAAACTGTGATTATCATTATTTAACTTGATTTTTTAAAGCCTAATTGCATCTCTGAAAAAAAAAATCAGCTTTTTCACTCTGCTCATGCTAAATTAACTGTGCTTGACTGGTTATATTTTCAGAAAGCAAAAAGAAAGTTGAGAATTATTGCCGTGGTGATGGGAAAACCTCCTAATTTGTTTTGTCAGAGCTTTCACATGTGCTAAAAGTAAAGAGTATAGTAATTAGCCTCCATTCTCTAACAACTGCTGCCAATTTCCTGTACAATTCTGTTTCACTATCTGATGCTACAGTAATACCAATTTAGAGAATTCAATTTCATAATGTTTTTCTTTTTCCTTAAACACACAGAGCCTTTACAGAGAATTAAATTTGTAAAATGGAAGAACTGTCAAACAAAGAATTCAGGTCAAAGGGAACAGGACTACATTAAAAAATAAACATACTTGTATCTTTTGTCCAAATTGCCATAAGGAATAAGTAAGTCCTTTTAAATTTATATTATTATCAAATACTACAATATCTTATTTCACAGTAGTTTACACAGAAATTCTATATTCAACAACTTTATTTCATCCACAGGAGAACCCCCAAAAGTAACTTTTATTATTTTTATTTCAAAGAAGTTAATATGAATCAACAAGGTAAATACTTAATTTCTTTATCATTTTTAGTGTTTAAGTTTTATTTTTTTAGTTGACAACTAATAATTGTTAATATTTATGGGATGCGATGTGATGCTTTGGATACACTGTGCAATGAACCAATCAGGCCAATAAACGTACTTCCACCTCAAATATTTACCATTTCTTTGTAGTGAGAACATTTTAATAAAATTCACTCATTTAGCTATCTAGAAATAAATAGTACTTTATTATTAACTAACGTCACCATTCTGTACAGTAGATCACCAGAACCTATTCTTCCTGGCTAATGAAACTTCCTACACTCTGACCAACGTCCCTTGGTTCCACCCCATCCCACCCCACCAGCCTCTGGTAACCACCATTCTGCTCTCTATGTCTATGAGCTTGACTTTTATAGATTCCACATAACCCAGATTACTTAATATGTGTTCCTTCATGACATTTTCTGCATTCTTTATTTATTTTTTTTATTATTTTTATTTTTTTTATTAAATCATAACTGTATACATTGATATGATCATGGGGTATCATACACTTTCTGCATTCTTTAGTTACATTTTCATTTACAAGATCTTTCAAAAGTGTGCATATGATAGAAGAATTTATTTTGGGGCGGCGCCTGTGGCTCAAGGAGTAGGGCGCCGGTCCCATATGCCAGAGGTGGCAGGTTCAAACCCAGCCCCGGCCAAAAAAAAACCACAAAAAAAAAAAAGAAGAATTTATTTTGAAAACCAAGATAAACTCATTTTTTTGAAACTGATTGAACTAAATATAAAATTCAAGCTATTTATAAATTTTATTTTTTTAAATTTCAAATTAATATGAGAGTACAAATTTTTACATTCTGTTGTTCCACTTACAAGGTAAAGTTCCAGTTGTAAAAGAACCCCACACCCAGGGGGCTTGTTATCCACCTTCACTCTATGCCCATTAGGTGAGATCCCACCCAAGGCCCTCCCTTCTTGGGCCAATGGTCCCTCCCAAATCCCCATGCTCATATTTGTGTTTTGTTGTTCATAAGAGCATGTAATTGTATACATATTGGTTTCATATTAGCATTGAGTACATTGAATACTTATTTTTCCATTCTTGAGATACTTTACTAAGACAAATGTGTTTCAACTCCTTACAAGTAAACATAAAAGATGAAAAGTCTTCATCTTTTCTTATGGCTGAATAGTATTCCATGGTATACATATGCCACAATTTTTTAGTCCATTCATGGGTTGATGGGCATTTGGGTTGCTTCCGCAACTTGTCAGTTACGAATTGAACTGCAACAAACATTAATTCAATCACATAAAAAATAATTTCTGAATTTAATACTTGGCTGTGGAATTAAAGAATAGAAGTCTTCCTCCTAACAATATAGTTTCAGTAAAAACAATTACAGAAAAAAATAATAACAGAACACAGGAAAAAGTGTAATATTTCTTTGTCAGGATGCTATTAGATTATTGAGACTGTCCAGTTCAGGACTTTGAGACAGATTTGTTATTCCTTAAGGGGTTCATAGGCACAATCTTGAATAAACTATTCATTATTATCCAAGTGGTGAAAAGAAAAGGGAATTTCTGAGATAGTATGTCAGAAAAATAAAAACAAAAAGAGACTTAAGTCCCTGTACTTAATGTGTATGTAAGATACCCAGACATAGAATTCAAGTGGGAATTTGGCAAGGAGCAGAGCCGGAGAGACCACTGAGGCCAGGGCACCACACTCAGTGCACCAGGCTGCACAATTGGAGCATTCTCTTTGGGCCATCCCTAGTCTGTTCATTAATGATTAAACACCATATAATTATGGTATTTGAAAGTGTCATTTTATTTTAAATTGGTTATTAATCTTATATTTTTAATACAAAAGATAGACTTCTACATTCCCAACAATCAAGCAACTTAAAACAATGACTGAGACACACCTTCCTGCCTTGCTATTTTTCAGAGGCAACAGTTAACACCTGATGCTGTCTTCTCAAATTTTCTTACATGTTTGTGTGAGATTCTGTGTATCAATCTACTTACCTACCTACCCACCTACCTATCTAATATTGATATAAATGGGTCATGCTTACTTTATGTTAAACTTTTTATTTTTAACTTAATTTGATTGTGGATATTCTTCTCACAATTTCTACTTCATCGTTTTTAGAGGGCACTAGTATTAGATTATACAACTACATTACAATAATTTATTCTGGATAGTTTGATTATTTCTACTTTTGCTATTATAAACCTCTTTAAATAGACATCCACATGAATTGTTATACATCTATGCTTGTTATTTTTACACATATTAAATTTCTAGCTCTGGCAGTGCTGAGTTGAATGTTCTATCCATTTTCAATTTTGACTAAAATATTGCTTAATTGCTATTTGTTTGTATGAATTTTCACTCTCTGCTGGCACTTCAGATTATAAATAAAGCTATTACCAGTTTCAATCCAAAGACCAAATATGCCATAATACTCACAGTAATCATAGATGAAATTGTCACAGCACTTTTGCACTCACAGATATCTTTACACATATTGATAAAGTCAAACAAAATATCCTGACAGATTAAGGTAAAATTATTTGTGGGTTTTATTTTCTTTGCTACTTTTAATGGAGAAGAAAACTAAATCTTCTCAAGTGAAATAAAGCTGTGGGCATGAATCCTTCCATGGTGCTATTTCCATCACATTCCCGCACATACAAACAGAAGCAGCAGGGGCTGCTCACACTGCTTCTGCTCGCTCACAGCGCCACTGAAAACCTGCTGTAAATCATTGCTTCAAAGCTACTCCACCCACACAGACTCAAACATGAGGCTATTATGACAGAAAAAAGTTAATTTTAAAGGTCAGCCTTTGGAGATAAGTCTGAATTTTTAGCAGTAGTTATAAAACCCCATGCATAGTTTTTTTTTAATTAAAAGATAATTGTTTCTACTTAAATTGTTTATTATTACCTGAGTCGATGGAGGAACAGGTTTTACAATGAATAAAACATTTAATTAGAGTAATTTTGCTTTCAATTAGGTATAAATTATCTAAAAAGTAGGATGAGGTGTCTGCAAACATGTTATTTTAAGTTCAGGCATAAGAAATGGAAATGAGGTCAAAGTGTCAGGACTCCTCTGGAAGACATCTGCTTTCTTTCCATGAATAAAGCCACAGGTTTTCAGTGAAACTGGAGTTCAGGACCTAGGCAGCAGTTGAAGTGTGAAGGTGGATTAATGTGCTTGGCAATGGTGTGGTGTCCCTGAACCAACACAGAGTTTTCAGTTCAACGCATCCAGGAACTCACAGTCTTTGACCAGTCACTTCCACAAGTCCCCCAACTCTATTAGTTGGAACTCAGTGATAGAAACAAAGTGCAGTGATGTCTGATGGCAGGAAGAAGGGTTCAAAGTCTAGATTCAGAGTTCAAAGAGAGTTCTTCAAGTATAAAAGGCATCTGGTGTTAGAACCTGAAGTTTCTCTCAGACTGAAAATCATCCACAGCTCAGGAGACTCTTTGTGTAGTTACCTTAGTAAATAACACGTGGGCCTGGATATGACACTGAGGAAGGCTCAGCTCAGCAGGCTGAGGCCTGTGTTAATGTTGCAAGTGCCAGTAGTTTATGCCCACTTACTGCGGAATAGTATTCTGTAGTATAAATAATCCATCATCTGTTTATCCATTCACCTGCCAATTGACATTAGGAATGTCCCCAATTTGACACAATTATGAATAAAGCTGTTAAATATCATTTATGTGTAAATCTTTGCATGTTCATAGGTTGCTTTAAATTTTCCTGTGAAAATATCAAGGACTGGAATTCCCAGGTTATATTGCATGTCCATGTTTCACTTCATAAGAAACTGACAAACCATGGTCCAATTTTACACCCCCATTAGCAGTCTGTGAGTGTTCTAGTTGGCAATACATGCTTGACAAAACTTACATTCACCAGTTATTAATTTTAACCCATCTTGTGGGTGTGTAGCAGTATTTCATTTTTGTTTTAATTTAATCTCTAATGACTAATACTGAGCATCTTTTATGAGCTTATTAGTTCTTTTTATATCTTCTGTCATGATGTAGCTATCAAAATCATGTGTATTTTAAAAACCCAGTTGTTTAAATATTAAGTTGCCAGAGTTTAAAAAAATATTATGACTACATGCCTGCTGTCAGATCCATGTGGTGCAAATATTTTCTTTAGTCTATGGTTTGCCTTTTCATTTTCTCAACTTTTGAATAACAGAAGTTTTTAATTTGGGGACTGTTCAATTAATTCACTTTTTAATTTATGATCAGTGCTCTAAGACTCCTATGTAGGTAAAGGATGCTAAGAATAGACTAATGTACTGCTTTCCTCAGCACCTTCCTTCCACCACCAGCAGAGGAATTCACAGTGATCAGAGACCACTGCCACATAGTCTAATTTGTCCAACAAGGTCTTGGTGTAGGCTTTTTATCCTGCCATATATCATAATTATGAATACTTCCTTTTTATTTTTACATGCTTTACTTCCTATTTTATTTTTAAAATATAGGTCACTCTACCACCTTCCTTGGCTTTTCTGCCTCTTGTATGTCTTAGCAATTATGAATAGGGCTGCAATAAACATTCTGGTACAAATATCTTTTTTATGATGTGATTTTTGGTCTTCTGGGTATATGCCCAATAGAGGAATTACAGGATTGAATGGCAGATCTATTTTTAGATTTCTAAGTGTTCTCCAAACATCTTTCCAAAAGGAATGTATTAATTTGCATTCCCACCAGCAGTGTAGAAGTGTTCCCTTTTCTCCACATCCACGCCAACATCTCTGGTCTTGGGATTTTGTGATATAGGCTAATCTTACTGGAGTTAGATGATATCTCAAAGTAGTTTTGATTTGCATTTCTCTGATGATTAAAAATGATGAGCATTTTTTCATATGTCTGTAGGCCACGCGCCTGTCTTCTTCAGAGAAGTTTCTCTTCAAGTCCCTTGCTCAGCCTGCGATGGGATCACTTGTTCTTTTCTTGCTTATACGTTTGAGTTCTCTATGGATTCTGATTATTAAACCTTTGTCAGAGACATAACCTGCAAATATCTTCTCCCATTCTGAGGGCTGTTTGCTTGCTTTACTTACTATGTTCTTTTCTGTGCAGAAGCTTTTTAGTTTGATCAGGTCCCAGTAGTATATTTTTGAAGCTGCTTCAATTGCCTGGGGGGGGGTCCTCCTCATAAAATACTCACCCAGACCGATTTCTTCAAGGGTTTTCTCTGCACTCTCTCCTAGTATTTTTATAGTTTCGTGTCTTAAGTTTAAATCTTTAATTCAGTGAGAGTCTATCTTATTTAATGGTGAAAGGTATGGGTTTCAGTCTTCTGCAGGTTGCCAGCCAGTTCACCCAGCACCATTTGTTAAATAAGGAATCTTTTCCCCACTGAATGTTTTGTCTCCCTGCTCTTTAACATTGTAATGGAAGTTTTAGCCACTCCAATTAGGGAAGAAAAGGTGATCAAGTGTATCCACATAGGGTCAGAAGAGATCAACTTTCGCTCTTCGCAGATGATATGATTGTATATCTGGAAAACACCAGTGATTCTACTACAAAACTCTTAGAAGTGATCGAGGAATACAGCAGCATCTCAGGTTACAAAATAAACATTCATACATCGGTAGCCTTTATATATACCAACAATAGTCAAGTTGAAAAAGCAGTTAAGGACTCTATCCCATTCACAGTAGTGCCAACGAAGATGAAATATTTGGGAGTTTATCTAACAAAGGATGTGAAAGATCTCTATAAAGAGAACTATGAAGCTCTAAGAAAAGAAATAGCTGAAAATGTTAACAAATGGAAAAACATACCATGCTCATGGTTGTGAAGAATCAACCTTGTTAAAATGTCCATACTACCCAAAGCAATATATAATTTTAATGCAATCCCTATTAAAGTTCCACTGTCATACTTTAAAGATCTTGAAAAAACAATACTTCATTTTATATGGAACCAGAAAAAACCTCGAATAGCCAAGACATTACTCAGAAATAAAACAAAGCAGGAGGAATCGCACTACCAGACCTCAGATTATACTAAAAATCAATAGTGATCAAACAGCATGGTACTGGCACAAAAACAGAGAAGTAGATGTCTGGAACAGAATAGAGAACCAAGAAATGAATCCAGCTACTTACGGTTATTTAATCTTTGACAAGCCAACTAAAAACATTCAGTGGGGAAAAGATTCCCTATTATCTTTCTATATTTAGATAGTGAGAATGAGAAGGATTTTTTTTTTCTCCCAAGGGTGTAAGATGAAGAAAAGAGTATTCTTCTTCATATAGGGATTACATACTTCCTTTCAAAAAGGTTGTATTAGTTTGCAGTCCCACCAGCATTGTAAAAGTGTTCCCTTCTGTCCACAACCATGCTGGTATCTGCAGCTTTGGGTCTTTGGGATGTGGGCCATTCTCATTGGGGTTAGGGACTATCTCAGGGTGGTTTTGATTTGTATTTCTCTGATAATTAGGGATGATGAGCATTTTTTCACATGCTTGTTAGCCATTCGTCTGTCTTCTTTAGAGAAGGTTCTATTCATCTCACTTGCCCAGTAATAAAGGGGATAATTGGCTTTTTATTGTTCCTCAGTTTGAGTTCTCTGTAGATTCTAGTTATCAAGCTTTTGTCCGATTCATAATATGTAAATATCTTTTCCCATTCTGAAGGTTGTCTGTTTGCTTTGGTTGTTGTCTCCTTATCTGTACAGGGAAACTATACTTTTTATTGCAGCTCAATTTAAAATTGCGAAATTATGGAAACAACCTAAATGCCCACCAATCCGGGAATGGATTAATAAGCTGTGCTATATGTATACCATGGAATAATATACAGCCACTAAAAAGGATGGTGACTTTACATCTTTTGTATTAATTTGGATGGAGTTGAAATACATTCTTCTTAGTGAAGCATCACAAAAATGGAGAAGCAAGAATCCAATGTACTCAATTCTGATTTGAGGACAATTGGTGGTAATACATGGTGAGAGGAAGGGGAATAAGGGAGAACAGAGATGGAAAGAGGGGGGTGTGGGGCCATGGTGCGTGACACACCTCTTGGGGGTGGGACACTATTAATAGAGGGGCTTCATCCAGCAAATGCAAGCAGTATAACCTGGCTCATTGTATCCTCAATGATTCCCCAACAATAAAAAAGAATTATAAATTTTTTTCTTTTAATTATTAAATATCCTCAAAAAGAAAAAAATAGATCCTTCAAGGCACATTTTGAGTCATACAAAATATCTCTATGAAAATTTACCTATATTAAGATACAATTGTGTTAAAAGTCAAAATATTTAGATAAATTTTCCAGAATAGAAGAGTCATTCAGAAAGGTCAGAACAGAGTGTGGTGACTCAATCCTGCAATCCGAGCACTGTGTGGGGCTGAGGTGGGTGGATTGCTGGAGCTGTGAGATCGAGACCAGCCCGAGTGAGACTCCATCTCCACTAAAAATAGAAAAACTAGCCAAGTGTTGTGAGGAGTGTGGGGAGTGCCTATAGTCCCAATTACTTGGGAGGCTGAGGCAAGAGGATCGCTTGAGCCCAAGAATTTGAGGTTGCTGTGAGCTGTGGTACCATAGCACTATAGCCAGAGCATCAGAGTGAGACTGTCTCTAAAAAAAAGAAAGAAAGAAAACAAAAGAAAAAAAAAATGAAAGAAACGAAAAAAGAGAGGAGTTTATTAACTTCATAAAAAGTTTTTTTTTAAATTCCTTTATTTTAGAAAAAACTGCTTCCACAACCAAAGGAAAAAATAGATAAATTGGAATGTTT
Organism: Nycticebus coucang; assembly: GCF_027406575.1. Lineage (NCBI taxonomy): Eukaryota > Metazoa > Chordata > Mammalia > Primates > Lorisidae > Nycticebus > Nycticebus coucang. The sequence goes on along the minus strand of NC_069785.1, from coordinate 107,601,335 downwards.
AAATTGTGTGTCAAAAATCACTGAACAGGAGAAAGTATTAATATATTTGATAAGAGGTTAATATCCAGAATATATATAATGAAGCCCTACAGTTCAATAACAAAAAAACAATAACAATTAAAAATGGGCAGGGAGGCACCTGTGGCTCAAAGGAGTAGGGCGCCAGCCCCATATGCCGGAAGTGGTGGGTTCAAACCCAGCCCCAGCCAAAAAAAAATGCAAAAAAAAAAACAGTGGGAAAAAAAATGGGCAAAGAACTTGAATAGACATTTTTCCAAAAACAGTTATCAACAAAGCAAAAAGCATGTGAAAAGATCTTTAATATCACTAATTATTAGAGAAATACAAATCAAAACCATAGTGAGATATCACTTTATATCGAGTATGATGACTATTATTAAAAAGAGTAGAAAATAGTCAGGGAGAATGGCATGCAGCTGCACTCCCAGTTACTTGGGAGGTTGAGGCAGGGGGATTGTTTGAGCCTAGGAGTTTGGTGTAGCCTGAGCAACATAGCAGACCTCTAACTTTTTTTAAAAAGTAAGAAAATGTGTTGACAGAATGGGCAGAATTTGGAACCCTTGTGAACTGCTTATGAGAATGTAAAGCAGGGCAACCAATACAAGATACAGTGTGGAAACTCCTCAGTAAATTAAAAATATATGATCCAGAATTCCCACTTCTGAGTATTTGTTCATAAGAGTTGAAAGCATGGACAAACCTGGATATTTGTGTTCCTGCACAATAGCCAAAAGGTGGAAACAACTCAAGTGTCTACTGACAGATTAATGAACAAGATATAGCCTAGACATATAAATAAAGTATTATTTAGCCTTTAAGAGTAATAAAATTTGGAGATATTCTCTAACAGCATGGATAGACTTAAAAGACATACATTATGCTGAGGTAAATACACCAGTCACAGAGAGGAGAGATTCCGTATGGTCCACTTAGATGAGGCATCTGTAGTAGTCAATTTCATAGACATAGAAAATACCAAAGTGATTTCCTGGGGACTAGCAAAGAGGGAAATGGGGAGTTATTACTTAAAAGGTTGTGAATTTCAGTTTTACAAGACAAAAAAATGTTTAGAGACTTTCATGGTGATGGTTACAGAACAATTGTAAATAATGTTAATACTTTTTAAACTTGTGAACTGTACACTTAAAATGGCTAAAATTAAAAACTTCATGTCTAGTCTTCAATTTTCTTATGGCTTAATAGTACTTCATGGTATACATATGCCACAGTTTGTTAATCCATTCCTCGGTTGATGGGCATTTCGGCTGCTTCCACAACTTGACAATTACGAATTAAGCTGTCATAAACATTCTGGTGCAAATGTGTTTGTGGTAAGATGATTTTTGTTCTTCTGGGTAGATACCCAGTAATGGAATTGTGAGATCAAATGGAAGGTCAACTTTTAGTTCTTTTCTCCACTTTACAACTTTTATGTTTATCTGGATGGAGTTGAAACACATTCTTCTCAGTAAAGTATCTCAAGAATGGAAAAAAAAATCCAGGGTATTCAATACTGTTATGAAACTAATACATAAACAATTACATGCCCACACAAATAATAAAACTCAAAAATAGTCCAGCAAGGAGGAGGTGAGAGAAAGGGGATAGGGAAAGGGAGGGTGATTGGCAGGATCTCACTTAATGTGCACAATGTGAAGGGCTCAACTACAACTTGAACTTTACCCTAGAAGTGAAAACAATGTAGCCTCATATTAATTTAAAATTAAGAAAAACTTTGTGTCATGTGTATTTTACCACAATTAAATTGGACATATATAAGTATACATATATATATATATATATATATACATACAGAAATTCCTTTTTTTTTTGAGACAGACTCACTCTGTCACCTTCAGTAGAGTGCTGTGGTGTCACAGCTCACAGCAAACTCCAAATCTTGGGCTTAAGATATTATCTTGCCTCAGCCTTCCAAGTAGCTGTGATTACAGCTGCCCGCCACAATGCCCGGCTATGTTTTGTTGCTATTGTTTAGCTGGCCTGGGCCGGGTTCAAACCCGTCACCTGTGTATGTGGCTGGTGCCGTAACCACGGTGCTACAGGCGCTGAGCCACACATACAGTAATTCAAGCATTCTGCTTTTAGCAATGAAGCAAATTTGGCTACTTGGATTAAATCTCTTTTGAGTCAACAAAAAGTAGTGAATAAAAAAAATTAAGTATGCAAAAAGCATCACAGAGTTGACATTATTCACATTAACTGACTCTTCCTCTGAGAGGGTTACATACAACCCTGCTATTTTAATGGCAGGAAAATCCATGTGACTTGAATTAGACACTGAGCAGAAAGATGAGATAGGTACCCTCACCTGCCCGTCTTCAACAAGACCACCAGTTTGCATATAGAATATCCTTCTTAGTCTGTATATCAGAATGAAGACGGCACATAAAACAGGACTGCATCATTTCTGTAGCTGACAGGTATTGAAATGAGAAATAAGCTATTATTGGTATAGGTTACAGACCTTTGGTTTATCTATTACTTTGAAATAAACTAGTAAAGTGACTTGATGGCCTTATAAGACACTAGGAATAGAATCCAAAATCCCAAGACTGTTTCCAATGTGAGATTTCTAACAGAATAACCACTTCACTTAAATTGCAGACCCTAAAGACATGTATCCTTGGTGTCAAAATAAACCAGAAACATATATCCACACTTGCCTCCATATACTGTAAGGAAATTTGCCTTTTCACTGAGCAGAGAAATACATCAAAAATTTATTATTTTTTTCATTCCTTCATTTGTCTATTTCAAAATATTAAGGGGGTACAAATATTTCAGGTTACATAGATCATTTTCATAATGCTTGAGTCCTGTGTGTGCCTGTCAGTGTGCCTGTCACCCATATAGTAGTCATCGTACCTGTTAAATCAGTTTATTCCCCACCCTTTCCCCCCACCCTCTGGTTGCTTTACACTGAGCTTTCCTTCCCTCTGGGCACATATGTGCTCATTGCTTAGTTCCAATTTAATGGTGAGTATATGGTGTTCACTTTTTCATTCTTGAGATGCTTCACTTAGGAAAATGGTCTCTAGTTCCAGCAAGATTGTTGCAAAATATATTAGTTCATCTTTTTTTTTTTAATGGCTGAGTAGTACTCATTTGTGTACATATACTACATTTTTTTAATCCACTTATGAATTGATGGGCAGTTGCTTGATTCCACAGTTTTGAAGTTGTGAACTGTGCTGCAATAAAAATTTGAATACAGTTGTCATTGGGAAAATTACTTTTTTTTCTTTTTTATTAAATCATAACTGTGTACATTGATATGATCATGGGGCATCATACACTAGCTTCATAGACCGTTTGACACATTATCATCACAATGCTTAACATAGCCTTCCTGGCATTTTCTTAGTTATTGTGCTAAGACATTTACATTCCACCTTTACTAAGTTTCACATATACCCTTGTAAGATGCACCACAGGTATAATCCCACCAATCCCCCTTCCTCAACCCCCCTCCCACCTATTCTTAGATTGTAACTGGGTTATAGCTTTCATGTGAAAGCCATAAATTAGTTTCATAGTAGGGCTGAGTACATTGGGTACTTTTTCTTCCATTCTTGAGATACTTTACTAAGAAGAATATGTTCCAGCTCCATCCATGTAAACATGAAAGAGGTAAAGTCTCCATCTTTCTTTAAGGCTGCATAATATTCCATGGAATACATATACCACAATTTATTAAAACAATACTTCATTTTATATGGAATCAGAAAAAACCTCTAATAGCCAAGACGTTACTCAGAAATAAAAACAAAGCAGGAGGAATCATGCTACCAGACCTCAGACTTTACTATAAATTGAAAGTGATCAAACAGCATGGTATTGGCACAAAAACAGAGAAGTAGATGTCTGGAACAGAATAGAGAACCAAGAGATGAATCCAGCTACTTACCGTTACTTAATCTTTGACAAGCCAATTAAAAACATTCAGTGGGGAAAAGATTCCCTATTTAATAAATGGTGCTTGGTGAACTGGCTGGCAACCTGCAGAAGACTGAAACTGGACCCACACCTTTCACCACTATCTAAGATAGACTCTCACTAGATTAAAGATTTAAACTTAAGACATGAAACTATAAAAATACTAGAAGAGAGTGTAGGGAAAACCCTTGAAGAAATCATCCTGGGTGAGTATTTTATGAGGAGGACCCCCAGGCAATTGAAGCAGCTTCAAAAATACACTACTGGGACTTGATCAAACTAAAAACCTTCTGCACAGACAAGAAAATAGTATGTAAAGCAAGCAAACAACCCTCAGAATGGGAGAACATATTTGCAGGTTATGTCTCCGACACAGGTTTAATAACCAGAATCCACAGAGAACTCAAACGCATTAGCAAGAAAAGAACAAGGGATCCCATCGCAGGCTGGGCAAGGGATTTGAAGAGAAACGTCTCTGAAGAAGACAGGCGTGCGGCCTTCAGACATATGAAAAAATGCTCATCATCTTTAATCATCAGAGAAATGCAAATCAAAACTACTTTGAGATATCATCTAACTCCAGTGAGACTAGCCTATATCGCAAAATCCCAAGACCAGAGATGTTGGCACGGATATGGAGAAAAGGGAACACTTTTGCACTGCTGGTGGGAATGCAAATTAATACATTCCTTTTGGAAAGAGATATGGAGAACACTTAGAGATCTAAAATAGATCTGCCATTCAATCCTGTAATCCCTCTACTGGGCATATACTCAGAAGACCAAAAATCACATCATAACAAAGGTACTTGTACCAGAATGTTTATTGCAGCCCAATTCATAATTGCTAAGTCATGGAAAAAACCCAAGTGCCCATTGATCCATAAATGGATTAATCAATTATGGTATGTGTACACCATGGAATAGTATGCAGCCTTAAAGAAAGATGGAGACTTGACCTGTTTCATGTTTACATGGATGGAGCTGGAACATATTCTTCTTAGGAAAGTATCTTGAGAATGAAAGAAAAAGTATCCAATGTACTCATCCCTACTGCGAAACTAATTTATGGCTTTCATATGAAAGCTATAACCCAGTTATAACCTAGGAATATGGGGAAGGGGGAAAGGGAAGGGCAGGAGGGGGGACGATGGGTGGAGGGAGGGTGATTGGTGGGATTACACCTGCGGTACATCTTACGAGAGTACATGTGAAACTTAGTAAATGTAGAATATAAATGTCTTAACACAATAACTAAGAAAATGCCAGGAAGGCTATGTTAACCAGTGTGATGAAAATGTGTCAAACAGTATATAAAACCAGTGTATGGTGCCCCATGATCACATTAATGTACACAGCTATGATTTAATAAAAAAAAACTAATATGCTTGTGTATGTACTTCTGATTAAGATGGAGAAACAGAATATGAATAGATTTATATTCCTGGGAGAAATAATGAAAGAACTGAATAGAAAACACATAAAATAATTACATGCAAGACATTAGACATCATTCAAGGAATGACTGTGACCCCCAGGCTAGAAGGAGATCCCAGGTAAGCCTTACGATTATCTGCAGTGTGCCTCTGGCGTGCTCAGCTATTGCTTAGCATTTGTGTGTTAAGAAAGTACCTGCAGGCGGTGCCTGTGGCTCAGCGGGTAGGGCGCCGGCCCCATATGCCAAGGGTGGTGGGTTCAAACCCAGCCCGGGCCAAACTGCAACAAAAAATAGCCGGGTGTTGTGGCAGGCGCCTGTAGTCCCAGCTACTCGGGAGAGAATTGCCTAAGCCCAGGAGTTGGAGGTTGCTATGAGCTGTGTGATGCCATGGCACTCTACCAAGGGCGATAAAGTAAGACTCTGTCTCTACAAAAAAAAAGAAAGTACCTGACGTCAAGAGGCAGAAACATCTAAAAACTATATATATATATTAATCCTCGTGAACTGCTTATGAGACTGTAAAACAGAACAACCAATACAAGAAACAGTGTGGAGGCTCTTATATGTGTGTGTGGTGTGTGTGTGTGTATATATATATATATACATATCTCTCTCTATATATATATATATATAGAAAGAGAGAAAGAGAGAGAGAATGTAGCATATATAAAACCATAATGCCAGAAACAACAGGGCTGACCATACTACCTTCTTCCAGCAGACAAAGAACATCTCAAAATTCAGACAGCATCTGTTACAATAGTAAGAATGGTCTGACTTCAGCAGTTAGGAAAGTTAACCCAAGTAAACACAAGTCTGGTCTTACCTAAAAAGGAGAAAGAGGAAAGGGGGGGGATGGTTGGAGGGAGGGTAATTGATGGGCCACACCTATAGTGCATTTTACAAGGGTATATGTTAAAGCTACTAAGGGTAGAATATAAATGTCTTAACACAGAAAATGTGATGAAGGCTATGTTAACAAGTTTTATGAAAGTATTTCAAATTATATATAAAACCAGCACATTGTACCCAATAATTGCATTAATGTACACATCTATGATTTAATTTTTACAAAAGAAAGAAAAAACCTCAAAAACAAAAACAAACAAAGGCAAACTCTTTACAACTAACTTGTAGCTAACCATGCACCAGAATAAATCTCAAAAAAAAATATTTATAGGGATGCAACAATCCCCACACATACCAAAGTAAAATTCACAGTGTCTGGCATTCAATAAAAACATAACAAGAAGACATAAAAGTAGGAAAATTAGTAGAAAAATAGCAGACAGGATAGAGTTAGTAAACAAGGATATGAAAATCATATAGATTTGTACTCTAAATGTTTAAAATGTAGAATAAATATTACCCACGTTAAGACATGAAAGAATAAAAACAGCTCAGAATAAATTTATAGAGATAAAAGATACTACATCTGAAATTAAAAAAAAATGCACTGGATGGCATTAAGGGCAGATTAGACATTGTAAAAGAAACAAAGCAAAATAAAAACAAGGATTTAAATTAGAACTACTTTGCGATATCACCTACCCCCAATGAGAACAGTCTACATCACAAGGTCCCAAAGCTGCAGATGAGTGCAGAGACAGGTAAACACTTTCATTGTTAGTGAGACTGCAGCTAATACAGCCTTTCTGGAAAAAAGTACAGAGAATCCTCAAAGACACTAACTAGACCTCCCATTGGATCCCACAATCCCATACTGGGCATCTACCCCGAAGAAAAATCATTTTATCATAAGGACATTCACAGTCATAAAGTTGTGGAAACAACCTAAGTGCCCATCAACCATGAATGGATTAATAGGCTGTGTTAACATGTATGCTATGGAGTGCTAATTAGCCATGAAAAATAGGAAGAATTTGCATCTTTTCTATTTAACTGGATGGGTTTGGAGATACTTTACATTCTCCTCAGTAAAGTATTTCCAGAATGGAACACCAAGCATCCCATGTGCTCAATTAAACTAAAATTAGTAGATTAACAACTACAGGCCCACACAAGAGAAAAACACAATAAAATGCAACAGGGAGCAGAGGGTTCAATAAGTTCCCACCCATCGGATATAAGGCAGGGATATATGGTACGCCTCATGGGTACAGGATTCAGCTATAACTCAGACTTCACCTTACAAACACAAACAATGCAACCTAATTATATGTACCTGCATATTAATCTGAAAATTTTTAAAGGATTTTAAAAGACATCCATGCAAAAAAAAAAAAAAAAAAAAGAAAAGAAAAGAAGAGAAGAGAAGAGAAGAGAAAGGATCCTCAAGAAATTTGAGAGAACTTCCAGGAGATATAAATTATTTATAATTAGAATCCTTTAAGAGTGGGAAATATCAATCCGAAAAAGTAATAACCCAAGATTTTCTAAATTTGTTGAGAATTATAAACCCATGTGTCCAGGACGCTCAGCAAAACCTAGCAGAAGAAATTGAGAGAAAACAACACCAAGGCACATGATAATCACATTTCGTAAAGCTCGTGTTAAAAAGAAAATAAATATTAAAAGCATCCAGGAAAAGAAGATATGTTACAGAGAGGGGAGGGATAAGATTAAAAGCAGACTTCTTATCCAAAACAATGCAACCTTGAATACACAGGAACAATATTTTAAAGTATTGAAAGAAAAAAAAAGTATTAACTGGGCAGCGCCTGTGGCTCAAAGGAGTAGGGCGCCAGCCCCATATGCCGGAGGTGACAGGTTCAAACCCAGCCCCAGCCAAAAACTGCAAAAAAAAAAAAAAAAGTGTTAACTTACAGTTCTTTACAGTTTGAAACATATTTTAAAATAAAAGTAAAATGAAATTTTAGATAGATACATAAAATTCAAAAGTATTCATCACCACAGAAATTTATGTCTGGTAAACAAAATCTTCAGGCAAAAGAAAAATAATATGAATTGGAAATTTGGATTTGCACACCAAAAATGGTACCTACATGAGTAAATATAAAATATTTTTATTACTTAAATGTCTTTAAACATAATTTATTTTAAGGAAACAACAATAGGAATGAATTACGGAATTTATAATATATGTTGAACTGACATGTATGACAACAACAGCACAAAACTAGGAGAGGAGAAATGAATGTGCATGGTTAACGGATCATACACCGTATGTGAAAAGGCAGGGACATAAGGCAGGTGATTAGTAAAGATATACACTAATTGCTAACGCTACCACTGAAAAACACAACAAAGAGTTGTACTTAAATAATGAAAAAGAGGAAAAAATAAAAAGAAAAAAGGCCAAATGGGACAAATAGAAAATAAATAACAAGACGGTTTATTTAAAAACAACTATAACAATAATCATATTAATTGTAAATTGTATATGCACACTAAAAGAAATAGACAGATTAAATAAAAAGCAATAAATTACGCTGTTAGCTACCAGAAATATACTCTAAATATAAAGACATAAATGTGGTGAATAGTAAAAGGGAAGGAAAAAGACATGCCACACCAATGTTGGTAAAAGTAAAGTGCTGATAGCTGTTGAGATCAGCTAAAATAGATCTCAGTGCAAAGAATATTGCTGTGGATACCTATTTTTATCTCCTAGTGATTAAAGAGTCAATTTTTCAAGAGGACCTAACAATCCTAAATGTGTATGCACAAAATAACATAGCTTCAAAATATCTGAAGCATAAACTGTATAGAAGTATGAGAATATGCAAATATATCCACAATTAAAATTGAAAATGTCAGCATTCCTCTCTGAATAACTGATAGAACAAGTAAACAAAAAAAAAATCAGTAAAAAACATAAGGTTTGAACAATACTATCAATCAACTTAATGACTTTTATAGAACACAATACTTAACAACACAGAATGCACATAAATGTATGTACACACTGAACATGTTATGGACCATACTACAAATCTCAATAAATGTAAAAATTCAGATCATATAAAGTATTTTCTCTGACCATATGGAATTATACTAAATATTGATAATAGAAGGATGTCTTGAAAGCTCCCCACTGTTTAGAAGCCAAATAATATCCTTCTAAATAATGGAGAAATCAAAACAAAGTATTTTGTACTTAATTAGCATGAAACACACATATAAAAATATGTGGCACATAGCAAAGCAGTCTTAGAGAAATCTATAGCAATTAACACCTATATTATCAAAGAAGAAATTCTCACATCAATAACCTCCACCTACCCCTCACAAAACTAAGAAATATACAATAATAAGCTTTGAGTAAGCAGAACAAAGAAAGAAAGAAAACATCATTAAAGTAGGAAATGTAAAAATAATAGAAAAATCAATAAAGTAAAAATGTGATTTTTGAGAAATTCAATAGAATTGATAAACCTTGAGGCAACGAAGAGAGAGAGAGAGAGAGGACAAAATTACTAACGTCAAGACCGAAACAAAAACTGAGGCAGTGCGAGGGGATACACACATGCACAGGCACATACACGGCTGCACCGGGACAGGCCCTGTGTCACTTTCCCAGTTACAAATAACACGGAAAATCAGTTAAGGAGATGAGCAACATCACTATACTTTCTACAGGCTTTGAAAGAATGATCAGGGAATGTTAGGAGCAGCTCTATTCCAATAAACTTGACAAATTATAAAAAAGCATTTATTGGGCAAAGCTTACTCAAGAAGAAACAGGCAACCCAGACAGCCCTATTAAAGGAATTGGGCTGGGTGTGGGGGTTCATGCCTGTAATCCTAGTTCTTTGGGAGGAAAAGGCGGGAAATCACTTGAGGGCAGGAGTTTCAGACCATCATGCAAAAACAGAAAAAAAATTAACCGGGTGAAATATATACCAATTAACCTAACATAGATGCTCTTCAGGTGCTGAGGCAGGAGGATCACTTGAGCCCAGGAGTTTGAGGGTATAATGAATGAGTTATGATTGGGCACTTCATTCTAGCCTGGGCAACAGAGCAAAATTCTGTCTCATACATAAATAAATATGTAAATAAATATATACTTAATAATCTTTCTACAAAAAAAAAAGAAGAAGAACAAAGATTTCCCAACCCAAAAGGGCTTCACTGAGGTTTCTATTAAGCATTAAAGTAAGAAATAATAACAATTATGATGAACAGTCAGAAAAAGAAAAAGAGAAAATACCTGCTGCTCCATTTTATAAGGCCAACGTTACTCTGACAGTAAAATCAAACAAAGGCATTATAAAAAAAAATACTACACATCAACAGTCACATGAGAACAGATGAAAATGTTCTAAAATTTGAGTAAGTAGAAGTCAACAGCATATTCAAAGATAATATATCATGTTTAATCAAGTACAGTTTATCCTAGAAATGCAATGTTTTAACATTTGAAATGCATCATTTATCTATTAAAGTACTCACAAAGAAAACCATATGATTATCTCCATAGATGCAGAAAAAGCATTTCAAAAAAATTCAACATCAATCTCTAATAAAAACTCTCAGGAAACTATAGGTTGATGGGAATTGTCTCAGTCTGATACAGGAAACCTATAAAAATTAACAGGTAATGTAATACTCAATGTGAAAGATCAGATACCTTCCTCCAAAGGACAGTAACAGAAACAGGGTTGGAACATCTACCCTCTCTATTTTTATCCAGTATTGTACTGGAAGGTCTTTCCAGTGCAACCATACTACCAAGAGAAATGAAATAGATAAATTGTGGAAAAGAGAAGCAATATTCACAATATTCAGGTAATAGGATTGTCTATGGAAAATCCTATGTAATCAACTAAAATTCTACAACTAGTATATGAGTTTACAGATACAATATCAACATGCAAAAATCGACTGTATTTCTATTTTACAGCAATGCATAATCCAAAATTAAAATTAAAAAATTTGTCAAAATATTAAGTTAAATCTGACATATGTATATGAGAGTTATACACTGAAAACTACAATTCACGAGAAAATATTAACATACTCTTCTTGTGATAGTAACAATAAAGTTGACCCACACCAAATGATTAAGAATAGGGATTTAAACCACCTTATTAATGACTGTGACATCGCAGAGCTGACATTCTCTTCACACAGCCACATCGCTTGTCAATAAAGCAAGAGTCTCAGTACATTTAAAAGAACTGAAACTATTCAGAGGACATTCTTTGACTATGATACCATTAAGCTAGAAATCAGAGAACAGAATTGTAGTTAGAGAAGCACCCCGATAATTATGGCAGCCAGAGAAGTAATGACGACCGAAAATACACCGAAGTGAATAAAAATTTTGCCTAATATGTGCCTGTGGCTCAGTGAGTAGGGCGCCGGCCCCATATGCCGAGGGTGGCAGGTTCAAACCCAGCCCCGGCCAAACTGCAACAAAAAAAATAGCCGGGTGCTGTGGCGGGCACCTGTAGTCCCAGCTGCTTGGGAGGCTGAGGCAAGAGAATCGCGTAAGCCCAATAGTTAGAGGTTGCTGTGAGCCGTGTGACGCCACGGCACTCTACCCGAGGGCGGTACAGTGAGACTCTGTCTCTACAAAACAAACAAAAAATTTGCCTAATATGATATATTGAATAAATTATGTATCTTGTCATGAGATCTCTTGTTGAGATCTTGTCTCAATTGTTTATTACTCATATGTCCTTGAAGAAGTCCTCTTTATAAGTTCTGATAAACTTATCTATAGACTTAGGATGTTAAGAGCAATCTAAGAGCGCTGAAGGGTTATTTTTGTACAATGTATATATATTTCTAGTATATTGAAGCTTTATCTTATCTACTAAAAATATTACATTTTTCCAACATTAAATGAGTAATATTTTTGCAAAAATAAAATAAAAATAAAAACATTGTCTAACAAGGCAATTATTTATCCCTCACCAAACTCTGTCTTGTTTTTCTATAACTTCTACTAAGTGGTTCTTGGAATTTGGATTTCCAAGGAAATCAAGAAAACAAGATACGTATATTCATTTGAAGATGACATAGCTCCTTAATGCTTAGCCCCTGCCCTTGCCCTTGTTCTGGTTCCTATTTTATTTCTAATCCTGGGTCTCTAGCCTCATATTCATTCTAAGAATTTCTTTGTATACTGCTGATAAATTTCCTTTTTTAAAATTAACTACGGTTTGTTCTGAGGCTTCATACAAAAAAAAAAGTCTACCTGGCACCATGTCTGTGTCTTCATTTGCAGCTCTCAGGATAGCAATTGCTCTTTCTGCCTCCATCTGTTTTCCAGTAACTTTATTTCTCTGGTTACTAGTTTTGCTATTGTTGAGTATGTTGCCTCTATTTTACAATGTTTGTTTTCCTTAAGTAATTAGTGAATCTTAGGATTCTCTGTTTTTTCAAGGATGAAGGACCCGTTGACTAGAGACGGTCTCCACTTACTGTGCAGTGGGAGTGGAATTTGCAACCACACTGGCCCCAAAAGCTCATCTTCCAGCCACTGGGATTCCTCGCTCTTCCTCTGAGGGCTGATGCTCAGCTTCTGGATGATGGTAACTGCTTCTGCATCCCACCATCTAACTCAAGCACTGTTGGGTAGAAGGGATGGGAGTTGGTGATATGGACAAAGGGATCAAAAGGCACCCTAAACCACCTTCTATGGAGTGAATTCTTCAAGCAGTCACTATGCAGATCACCCTTAATCCCTATTTCTCCTTCGCATCCCTTTCTCTGAACTTGGCTCACCTCAGAACCTTCTCTGGCCCATCACAAGAATTCACTACAGAAGGTTGTTCTCTGCCAGTCTCAGGCCATCTGCTTATTGTCTTTCAGAAATTTCTCAAATAGTACTTATGATTTTATTTTCTTGTGTTTCCTCTTTCACATAGATAATTTCTATTTTAAAATACCTTTCCTGACATTCTGAAAAGGCATGGGAGGAGATATAAGTGTGCTCAAGCCACATAAATGAACGACAAGTTGAAAGGTCCACTGGTGAAGCGTCATAACAGTCAATGAAATATTTGGGTCTGGAGAGATGCCAGGGACAGCTCTAGAAAGCTTGGTGTTAGCCGGGCGTTGTGGCGGGCGCCTGTAGTCCCAGCTGCTTGGGAGGCTGAGGCAAGAGAATCCTGTAAGCCCAAGAGTAAGAGGTTGCTGTGAGCCGTGTGACGCCACGGCACTCTACCCGAGGGCAGTATAGTGAGACTCTGTCTCTACAAAAAAAAAAAAAAAAAGAAAGCTTGGTGTCATCAACAGGTAAATGGAAGTTAAACACTGGGAATGCATTTCCTGGGAGAGGCAGGATTAGATATGGAACCTGAACATTAATATTTAAAGATGGATAAAGAGAAAGGATTGAAAACTCAAGGGAAGCACTCCAAAAACAAGTGATCCCACGAAAGAGAGAAATTTCAAAATGTCAAATCCCTTTCAACTTCTAGCTAATTTCATGCATCAATTAAAAGAAAGGGTCACTTATCTCCAAAGTTTCCATATTTATTGTCTGTCAATAAACTGATTTTAGATTTTGTGAATAACCCAGAACAATATACTGTTTTATTAATTAAATGACCTATAAATATGATAATTATGATGGTCGTCATGATCACGACACTGGCAAATTCTTAGCATTTATTTGGACTAGTATTGCTAATTTGTTACTCTCTGCCTGTATTTTTCATCTAGCCACCATATGAATTTTTAGGAGTACCGAATCAGACTTGTATTTTATGTTAAACATCAAAATTGTTTAAAACTTTAGCCAAAACCCACATATTTTTAAAAGCTATTTACATTAATTTTTATAAATGATCACACAGTCTGCAGAACCATATAATATATCTCCTGCTAACTTTATTGGTAAAATCGCATTTGGAGAGCCCAGTACTGAATAGTGTCTAAGAGGTGTCCAAGGTAAAGAGAGCATGTCATGTGCACATGTACTCAAAAGTGATTATATTCAAAATATGTGGACAGGAAAGACTAGCAGATGCTGAACTGACCTGTCTGCATCAAAGACTCTCCTGAGAGTTCACTGTGCCTCTCACTTCATGTTGTTATTGACGCTTAGGTCCAAAACTTCAATAGCTTCTCCTAGACTTCCTATTAGATCTCTTCTGACTACATAGCTGTGACATTAAGCTTGTTCTGCCTGACACAAAAGCCATTCATTACTTGCCTATTGTAGACTCCGGCCTATGCAGGTTTCTTATGATACTGAAGTCAAACTTTTATACTCTCAGACTTTGTAATTATACTTCTCTTTCTTCTATCTTCTCTGTTCAAAGGCATAAAGATATAATTTGAAAAATAATTCCGGCAAAAATGTCAACTTTACTAGAGTAAAAATATTTTCCACGTCATCTTCATTATCCTTGATATGCATAAATTATTCAGATTTTATTTGCATAAAAATAATTTTTAATATGGAAAATCCCCAATATATAAATGTATTTTTCCCCAAGTTTATTTACATGAGTATGATTTGACCTTGGAAGACCTTTCCCCACAGAAATGACAGTACAAATAATAATCTCTTAAAATTGTCTGGTATGTCATGGTTTCCAAAGTATCTTTACAACTGTTTATTCACCTATCTTAGCAGGAATGCTTAAGAATCTATGCAGAATTTGTGGTTCCTTTTATACTTATGATCAAACACAGGCTGCAAGATATTGTAACTTACTCAAGATAATGTGCACAGGTGGCCTTGGACCAACCCAGTTCTCTCTCCTTTATTGCTTATAGTTTATAAGAATAACTGTAGAATGTGCTAAGAATCCTGAGATGTGGAGGAATTGACCAGAACGGCACCAGCTTCGGTTCATTCTCCCTGAGACACGGGTGTCTTTCAGTGCTCCGTCCAGCCTGTTAAGTCCTCCCGTGTGTAAAACTCAACATGGGCTGCTGCCCGTTTCTCTCAGCAGCTGTGCAAGTGGGGCATGCACAGTCGGGATTCTACCCACCCCAGAAAGCTTTCCTGAGCTTTGGAAGACATGTTAGTCAAGCTCTACTTCACTGTATAATAAATTTTAGTTCTGCCTTCTTTCTCAGCATCTCAACCAGAAATAGCAATCCATACCCAAGCTAAAAAGAGCTATCTGGCTCCCGTTGCCCCTTGCTGCCTGTCTGTAAGTGATAAATCTGCTTCATGTACTTGCTGTGCTGAGTGTTCTATCTCACTGGACTTGGGCATATTGGGGAGCAGCCAGCAAGCCTGATCCACACTGGGACCAGCAAGTGGACCAATAATGGGCAGCGTGGAAGTGGGAAGTCAGGATGTTTGGTTGCTGGAGCAGGACTTTTTCTACTATACTATGTCATCTCTTGAATAATGGTTAAGTTATTTAATATGTTCGAGGCTTTTTTAGCTAGTGTTGAGGATTTTTCTTAAAAAATGGCAGTGATGTTCTCAATGGTAGTCGCTAAGTTAAACAAAACAAAATAGATCAAATCAGATGTTCAATATCTATTTCTACACAGAATTCTTACAGAAGAATGTCCTGAATTGGGTAGAGATGAGGAAGGTGGTGGCGGTTTAAAAATTCTGAAAAGAATTTTGGTGGAATGGTAATAGAGAAGTGCAGCTATAGCTCTTTCATATGAATTTTATTTCAAAATATGAGGCTATTCTTTCATTTTCTTTAATATTATATATGTAGATTATCATGGTATGGGATGTTTTATACATCTGGAGGAGAAATGAAAAAAGATGAGAAAAAAATCAAAAGAATTTCTTAAAGGTATGAGAGAGCTGAAAGAAAATGGCAGAGAAGGGATGTATTTCAAGAGCCTGCTGATGTAGACTGAATTGAAATGCGAGGGAAATAAAAACATGAGCAAAAGTGGAGATCATGGGGTGTATAAAACAATAGAGGAGACGCAGAAAGGAAGGCCTGGGCCCAGGCTGCTCCTCTCTCCTCTGGAAGGGCCTTGCAGAAACTCAGGCCCTAAGAGGCCCCTGATCCTCACCTTCTGCTTCTAGCCCTTGTGTACTCTCACCTCTTTGAGTGTGGCCTGGATTTAGCAAATTCTATCTAGAGAACAAAATGTGGCAGCGGGGAAAGGATGCCACCTCTGAGCTTGTCCTGCACACAGATTCAGTTTCCATCTATAGCAGCTGCCCCTGGTCTCTCGTGATGCCCTTTCCCTTTCTCTCTCATCTCTCTGATTTTCTCTCTCTCTTCCTCTCTGTCTTATTACAAGTTCTGGGGAAATAAATCTGTCATGTTGTGAGGGACCCTATGCAGAGGCCAATATTTCAGAAACTGAGACCACGAGTCCCAATGTCCACTAGAAACTGAAGCCATATGAGTATATCATTCAGCCCCAGTGTGGTCTTGAGATGATATGAGTGTTTCACTCAGTTCTAATTTGGTCTTCAGATGACTATATTATTGGCCTACTTTACTATTCTGAATTGAGATTAATAGGTAATAACCAATCTTCATGTAAAATTTCTAAAATTTGTAAACAGCATCCAGGGGATATTGTTTTGAAGGTCTGATGACTCCAGTGGTTTTCAGCTGGTCAGTAGTGCTAAGCAGTGAAAACCCTGAGGTCATTTGCAGAAAAGCCTCCTCATTTTCAGGACCATATTGCAGTGATATAAAACTCCATAACTCAAACCTGAATAAAACCTACACCCTGCATTAAATTTCTCTCTTTAATACAAAGGAGAAATGAAAGGAAATCATATAATACAATGGAATATGCACTTTGATATGTAAACACTCCTGCATAACTACACTTGAAGACAGATTGAAGCAGTCAGATGCTTGACTTTGGGTGGCTTTAAAGTCAGCCTACTATAATTTGGTCACCTTTTCAGATACCAGAAGCAACATTTCCATTGGTAATATCATTTTCCAAAATGGCAAACAACTCTTGATACAATAAGGCAAAACACCAACTTTCCTGAAAATATACATTAGCTACATCCCTGGAATATTATTATAAAATTATATTAATTTTTAAAACTTTTACTTATAGACAGGTTATTATATCCATTAATTTCATTCCAAAATTGTAAAGTAGATATAAAAAAGTAATTACTATAAAAAAAAGGGACATTAATAGGACTGAGCACTGGTTTAGAAAAAAACATCTTGAATCTAGAGAGAATGTTTCATTGACCTGGTGGGTAGTAAAAAAAAAAAATCAGCTCAGCAATTTAATACTAAAAGTAGAAAAAAAATTAGCTATCTATAGCCCACAGAGTTCCTTTCAACATAAACAGTGTAACTTTGACCTTGTAAGATATTGATTCCTTGTAATCTTTGACACTACAATACCAACTATTGTCCTTCGATGCCTTTATTACTTTTTAATTAGTCGAGCTCTACTTCATTGTATAATAAATTTTAGTTCTTCCTTCTTTCTCAGCATGTCAACCAGATGACTTAGCAATCCATAGGCAAACTAGAAAGAAGTTGTATAGCATTAATCCTTGAGACATTCTGTAAGATTTCTAATGTGGGCCAAATATGGGCTGAGTGTTAATTTTAGATCATCCCTTAGCTGAAAACACTGTCACAGTGGGATGGGTTTTTATACAATTGTGTAAACATAGTGCGTTAATGTATGCTGCATTGCTCTTCATTCAATGTCAATGTCACCGTCTAGAGGACACATTATAAAGCAGAGGAGCTATACACGTGCCCTCTGATGACCCTGTAAGCATCAGCAGGTTAAGAAATTGTCACCACCACAATAGTGATCACATTGTAACTAAAACATGTCAAGAATTTTTGTATTAGCACCAGGAAAAAAAGACTAGAATGAAGATAAAATAAAGGGAAAGTGGGAAGGGAAGAACATGTGGTTATTGCATCCAGGGGATATTGTTTTGAAGGTCTGATGACTCCAGTGGTTTTCAGCTGGTCAGTAGTGCTGAGCAGTGAAAACCCTGAGGTCATTTGCAGAAAAGCCTCCTCATTTTCAGACCATATTGCAGTGATATAAAACTCCATAACTCAAACCTGAATAAAACCTACACACTGCATTCAAAGGCAGAAAAATCAAAGCCATCTTTTATTAACCATCATTGACTTTCCAGAATAACAACACTTTGTATTTTTTGCAGTTAGGCTACTTGGCCTTGCCTGAAGCCCTTTAGAAAGATAAAAATATTGAACTTGCTTTACCTCCTTGAACTCCATTTGCCCACAGGTCATTAAGGTTTTATTTTCTTTCCAGTATGGTCTTAGTCAATGTGGTATTCATGGAACTCTTAGTTGTGAGGTCTTCACACAGAACAGGTCTCAGCAGTTGATTTGTGCATCCCTAACTAAGCACCTATTTCAAGGTCTAAAGTACTTGTCATGAACACACCTCAGGCACTAATTATATTCTTTCCCTTCCCAGTTCCAGCAAATGATCCAATTCTTTGATTTGAAAAGCAGTAGTGACTAAGCATAAAGGCCCTCAACATCCCTCTTCCACCTAAAAGTACAGCTTTGTTCTGTCCATCTTGGCCACCTTCCCTCCAACCTCAGTAAAGGCATAGCCTTACTCTGTTCCAAGGTGAAGCCTTCTCTATCTGTATAATCTTCAGTCTATTCACTATGTTCCTATAAAATTGTCCCTTGAATCATTCTCATTCTTACTTATTCAATATATCCCTCTCCATTTTCTTTTACTTCTTATTCTATACACACATACTCAAAATTTCTACCCACTCCCAAATTCCTTCCCTCTTCAGACTACAGTCCTATCTCTATAATTTCTATCATTATCCATTTTTTTCTAGAGAAGAGTATATCATTGTCTCCTTTTAGACTCTTCAAGCTCCTTAAATTTGTTTCTTGTACCTAACAATTGAAATAAAATCACTCTCATAAGAGGTTTCCCCTAATTCACTTGCTTAATCGTTTTTATCCACTAATCCTAGGGTTTGCTTTGGCTTCTGGAGAGAAAAATAGTGGCAGAATCTTGGATCAGGTGCTTCTGTGGATCTAATATTTAATATCATACTTGCTACTTAATGTGATATCCCATATTAGGAACTTTGAAATGTGAAAAAGGGGGGGCAAAAATCATAGCTTTAGATGAGTATAAACAGTAAAAATTGGTAGAGAGGAGAATTAGCACTCTAATTTGAAGAGTGGGAGAAAAAGACATTGCTAGAAACAATAAGAACATAGCAAAAATTAACTGATTTGAGTGGAGAGCCCCAACAGTGGCTGACAAAAACCGGACCCTTCTGGGGAATAAATCAAGGCACTGAAGTGAGGCTCCGCGGACACTGGAGGCGGGTTGGCTGCGAGCCGAGTGCTCACACAGTCACAGGCAGACCCTGACCAGGGCCTGGCTAGTGTTTACGCTTTGAGTGGGGTTGTGTGTTTTATGTCACCTAAGAGGCCAGTCCAGTCATTAAGCAAGCAGAGTTTAGTGTTCAGTTCTGGTCTATGAGTCACACTTGACTTTGAGTCCAGCTCAGTCATATTTTGACTGTGAGATATAGGAGTTGGGAAGTGTGATTTGGGAGTAGGAGTGATAGATGTATAATTAGTTAATAACATCTGAGAGCAAAGACACCCTGGTGTTGGCCCTCCCCTAAGTGAGTCAACTCAGAGAGGAGAAGAGTTCCTTCTGCTCATTCCTAAATTGACCAGTCCAGGAATATTGTTACATCTAGAGAGCTGAGTAGCCTCAGAGCAGCTGAGATCAGAGGCAGCTGTGGAGGGTCCAAGGCAGAGCCAACAGGGTGCAATGGCTTTGACCAATTTGTGATCATTTGAAGACACCACTTGAAAAATCCACAAAACGATTAGCAGGGAAACAAAGTGTTTGCAAAAGTCCTATTAAATTTGACTATTTGACTTCATTTTTAACCAAAACTCTTGAATATCTAAGTAATATACATTACCAAGTTTAGTCTTTGTAACAACTCTGGTAGATAATATAATCTTAGTTTTATAGAAAACTAAGGATTTAAGTAGTGGAGGGAATATGCCTGCAATCACAAAGTTAGTAAAATAACATTATGATCTTAGACCGAATTTTGTCATTCTCCCTGTCTCATATTCTTTCCCTTGCCATTCCCCTATTGGTAAAGCCAATAAATATAATCAAAAATAACAAAACTGCATTTCTTTGAAAAAGTTCTTTGGCCTGGCCATCTCCCAAGCCAGTGTGGGCTTGGTCCCACTCACAGGGGACACGGAGAGCCTGAGTGTGCTGTGCTCAGCCAGCGTGGGCTTGGTTCCCCTCACAGGGGGCACGGAGAGCCTGAGTGTGTTGTGCTCAGCCAGCGTGGGCTTGGCCTCCCCACAAGGGGCACGGAGAGCCTGAGTGTGCTGTGCTCGGCCAGCGTGGGCTTGGCCTCCCCACAGGGGGCATGGAGAGCCTGAGTGTGCTGTGCTCAGCCAGCGTGGGCTTGGTTTCCCTCACAGGGGACACTGAGAGCCTGAGTGTGCTGTGCTCGGCCAGCTTGGGCTTGGCCTCCCCACAGGGGGCACGGAGAGCCTGAGTGTGCTGTGCTCAGCCAGCGTGGGCTTGGTTTCCCTCACAGGGGACACTGAGAACCTGAGTGTGCTGTGCTTAGCCAGCGTGGGCTTGGCCTCCCCACAGGGGGCATGGAGAGCCTGAGTGTGCTGTGCTCAGCCAGTGTGGGCTTGGTTTCCCTCACAGGGGACACTGAGAGCCTGAGTGTGCTGTGCTCAGCAATCTGCATGTTCAGTGACTGCAGAGACCATGTCTGGAAATCACACCCAGATCACATCTCTGCTGCTTACCAGGAAATGGTATCTTTCCTCTAACTTTCTGCCAAAGAGTTTTATGTCTCCAAGTTATGACAATATGACACAGCAATCACTAGCTACAAAGATGTATGCCATCTAAAGTTGCTTTGTTTTTTGTTTTTTAATCAATCCAGAGATCCTCATTTCTGTTGGATGGAGCTATTGCTCTTTGGAATTTGCTCTTTCTTAAGCAACACAATGAATGGCATGAACCAGGGAATGATGTGCCCCTCCCCTAAAACTATGAAAAAGCACTCTGGTTATTCATTCCAACGATCTCATTTTCCCCATAGTGCCTTCTCTATGACACGCCATATAATAATCATAACTGAGTAGCTAGATTGCATCAGACACTCCTATGGGGGTCTTTTGGAGAGGTAGCACCATGCATTAGAAAAAATATATGCTTTATGCATTTTCACCATTTGCGGCCGTGTGACCTTCAGCAGGCCCATGCCTCTCTAAGCTCCATTTTCTTCACCCATACAATACTGATACCCATCTCACAGGATAGTTGTGAAGACTAAGTGAGATTAAAAAGCCCCTCCACTAGCCAGCATTTAAAATGCTCATCCCCATTTCCTCAGGCAATCAAAATAAAGAATTTCCTGGTCAAAATAGGCCATACTGTTAACCTGAAATTCTAAGGACAGAAAATTCTATGGGGAAGGTAAAGCATTAAACTGTATCGTCTATTCACACCTGGTTAGAATGAGTATCGGCAAACTTTCCTGATTTGAAAATAAGCTGAAAGTCCTTCCCCACAAAACAAAATACCTGTACGCATGCTCTGAGAGAAGGCAGGGCAGAGAGAAATTCACTGCAGAGACGCTGCCCAGGAGGGTGTGGCTGTATGCAGTGGGTGCGCACCTGAGCTTGGGCAGCAGAAGGCAGTGTCAACCCCAGGGCACAAGGGGGAGAGTCTGGCAAAGTGGCAGGCGCCCTGAAAAAGGAAGAGAAGTCGGAGAGTGTCAGGTATCATTTTTCCTGCTGAATAAGGTCACAAGAAAAGATCTTAAGAATGATGGCAGATTAAATATTTATGTGTATTTATCTTATACATCTCCTCCAGTGGAACATAAACTACTTAGTACATGACAGACTTTACTCTATACACCTCTATGTCTGTAACACCTACCACAGGCCTGGCACATAGTGGGCACTTATTAAATATTTATTAAATTAACAAATAGCAACTTTCTAGCCACTAGCCTCTAAGAAGTACTAACTGTGTTACTCTGCAGGTCCATGGTCCCATTTAATTTTTACAACTGCCCTTCAATGTAGGCCTTGTCCTTGTTTATAAGAGAAGAGGCAGACTACAAAACATTTAGGAAATTTCCTAAGGTCACATAGCTAATAAGCAAATAAATCACAATTTAAATTCAGGTCTATCCAGCTTTAATCCATTCCTTTTTCCTATTTGACAAACATATCTCAGCTATATGCCTCCCCAGCAGATGCTGCGGCATTACTGTTCAGATCCCCTCAGAACTCACCTCTCAATCATGAAGCTTTCTTATTGCAATTACTTAAGGGCTATTTTTATTTTTCTGGACGAGGAAGAATATGTGGCCTGCATACAGAGTGAGCCAGAAGTGCCAGAAAATTAATGTCCCTAGAAGCAGTCATCAAATCGATGACAGATGGGAGGCTAGAAAAAAATACCCCAACTTTTTCACTATCTGGTTGGGTAACTGAGAGGCATGTTTTCTATACTGTCTCCAGCCAGATGGAGCCCAGTTGCCTGCACGAGTGACACCACTCTACTGCCCACGGCCTCTCCTCCCACTCACTCTTCACCAGGTGACCCCACTCTACGGCCCACGGCCTCTCCTCCCACTCACTCTGCACCAGGTGACACCACACTACGGCCCACGGCCTCTCCTCCCTCTCACTCTGCACCAGGTGACCCCATTCCACTGCCCACAGCCTGTCCCCCAGTCACACTGCATTAGGTGACCCCACTCTACTTACTGTGGCCTCTCCTCCCACTCACTCTCTACACCAGGTGACCCCACTCTACTGACTGCAGCCTCTCTTCCCAGTCATTTCCCCACTCTCCTTTGGAAACTTGCGCGAATCTACTCCCAAATTAACTACTTAACACCCAGACCATTTTCTCAGGGTCTGTGTCTTTAAGCCTAACTTGAGATGTCTCTCTCAGGGATCTTGAGGACTCCTTATGATTTGAGCTTTGTAACAGGCTCTTAGGACAGCTGAGCTTAGGTCTCTGAGAGCCAGGGAGCAGAGTGAGCACCCATGGCTTCGTGCCACTGTGCCACGCCCCACAGGGACATGCCCACTTTTTCATCAGTCAGTCTGAAGATTCTGTACATATGAAGACCCCTCAGTTCAGGATGTCATAACGGAATCCAACAAGAAGCAAAGATATGATTGCTCTAGATGAATTTTTATGTGCGATTCCGTAACAGTGATAAAATATGCTAGGAGAATCTTTCTAAGAGTGACTGACATTGAACACTCTCTGACAATAAATGGAACTTAAATAGCAATCACCTGAAAGTGTGCCTGTAGCATTTCCTTTTGCTTATACACTTCACCACAAAATAT
Organism: Nycticebus coucang; assembly: GCF_027406575.1. Taxonomy (NCBI): domain Eukaryota; kingdom Metazoa; phylum Chordata; class Mammalia; order Primates; family Lorisidae; genus Nycticebus; species Nycticebus coucang. The sequence goes on along the minus strand of NC_069785.1, from coordinate 107,577,684 downwards.
GGTATTTTTATTCCCATTTACAGCATTATTGAGGTTTCTGCAGTGTTTTATACTCAGCCGTTTCATTAACATCTATCTTTCTTGAACTTTATTATTGATTTATAAGTAAGTAATTCTGCCTTTCAGCAGAGCTCATAGATCAGTCAGAGAAATAAACTCAGGAGTAGAATTCAGAACACATTCAGTTTAATTTTCCACTGAGATTTGGAAAATTGAACCGTATCCTATTAGTTTCACGTTCCCAGTGAAACTTTCCTGAAGCAACTCAGTTCACAGACAACCAATGGTAAAATACATTGTGTAAAAAACATTTATTTAGAAAGAAATTTTAATGTGAAAAAAGAAAATAAATGCAAGTATGGGCCTTTAGATAACCTCAGACAAGAACATTTAACCAGGCTTTGGTAGCCGACTCTAATTCCATCAGAGTGGCTTGCCTGCTAGCTCATCACCAAGTTTCAGGACCTGGCTCAGTGCCTGGCTCAAAAAAGGCACTTAAATATTTATTTAATTAATTAATAAATGATGGGAAAATGTGTGCCCTTATTTCAAAAAATCTGCCCATTTATAAAAGTGTTCATGGTAAAGCAGAAGCATCTTGGGGAGGAAATTTACTGTATGCTAATGTTAGACTACCTAACATTATTTTTGAAAAGGTTTTAAGAAGGAATACACCTCTCTCCTTTTTGAAAAGCAAGTATTCTCATTAATTTCAGCGAAAGACTTTCATAGGAAAAAGTACTAATAAGTAGACCAATTGTCATTCAACAACAGGTTTTAAATAGAGCCCAGCTCGCAGAGCACTAAATGGAATATCTCCAGGAAAATTAAACTCAGGCCCTCCACAACTGCCTTGAACCTTCTCCTCTGCCCGTCCTTGTGTTAGTGCCCCACTCCTTTCCTGTGGTTTTTTAATCTTCTTGAGTAATCTCTACTAGCCTATGCTAGTAGTTTAATCTTCTAGCAGTTCCTGGGAAGGAGTCACCCTGGATTTTAAATACACACTAATACACAAAATGCAGCCTAAACTAAAGATTATGGTTCTTCAGTTAAAGAGATTCTGTTAACTAATGAAGGGAGGGTAGTCTATACTAGTCTATACTCCTAAGTTCTTCAAGTTCTTGTGTTTTTGATGCAGAAATATTTAGGTGAGTTGGCTCAGTCCACAGTAGTTTCATGGTAACAAAAGTCTACACCAAAAAGTTCTAATTTGTTTTATTATTGTTGTTGTTATTTAATATAATTTTCCACAATTATTTGGAGTTTCTCTGTGAACTTCATAATAAATTCAGCTTCTCAGGGTCTTGCCTGCTTTTGTAATACTGTGGGAAACTAGGACCTTTTTAAACCACCCATCTAAATAAATGACAGAGAAAAGTGTTGACATGAGCTTAGTGCTGAGCACAAAATACATGTTTAATATATAATTTGAATTAAATTGAATTAATTTATTTGAAGTGCTGCCCTCTGGCTTTGCATTTTTCCTAACTTTGACGTGAAAGATAATAACTTCTTACAACTTGTAGATGTCTATTCAGCCAAGTCATTTTTGTGTTATTTTTCCTAGAAAAAAATTATTTTGACATTTTCCTACTCACATAGGCCCATTTTGCATATATGCCTTTCGATCTTTTTTAAAGTAACACCATTTAGAAATAAATTTTCTCTTATTTAATCACAAGATTAGGAAAAGACTGTTAGAGCTGAGAATTCAAATATAAACAATAGCAGAGTCATTTAAATGTTTTATACCAGTTGTCCATTATTAATGAGCTGTGTGGCACTAAAAATAATTAGGGTACAAAAGTAAAATAGCTTTGCACGCATTATTGGTGTCTAGTATTTCTCATTATTATGAAGAGCAACACAGATAGCACGAACAATAGCGCTGCTTTCCTGCCATTTATTTTTATTTATGCATCTTCTGTTTTATCTTGCCCCTTTCTAAGACCAAGAAATAATTCTTAAGTAGACAGAAGAATATATTTCTCTGTATAGATTGATTACTACATCTGATAGTAATCAAATATGGTATATAATTCCCATAGGCTACAATTTCAGTTTCATAAATGCTCTTCCATATGCATAGAAAATATGACCCAATTAGTGTGAAAACAGTGGTTCACCAATGCCTATGCTATACTCTCCTCAAGGTTTTATGACCCTGACATGCCCCATATCATTACTATTAAAACTCCAACTAAAATAACAGCACAGGAAAAGAACAAAGATGGAGGATCGGAAGTGGGAAGCATGAACTAACCTCTTTCCAGTAGCCCGCAGCTCATTACTGAGACTGTTTGGAGTGCCTCAGGGATTATCCGGGGACCTTCTAATGGCCTGCGTGGGCTGCCGTCTCCTTCAACCTGACCTGATGCTGGTCAGGAAAATAAAGCCATTATTAACAAATTAATAAATATATCTTTCCTGTTCAGTACATAGGGGCCCAATATTATAACACATTTTCCTATTCAGATCATTCTAACTCCTAGCCTATTGATCCTAAAATATTTCTGACACCCAACACCACTCCTTCTGCTTAGAGTTAGATATCCCAGTAATATGAGATGTTTAAAACATAGGCAGACCTTTCTCTTTTCTTGTCCATATTTCTAACATCTTATAAATGCTGAGGCCCAAATCTATGCCTTGTTTGTGACTAGATCACTTATTCTCTAAAATCAATGAAGTTCTAAATTTCTATACATCTAGAATGAAATGAATGCATTTAAGATACCTTGTAGGTTTTTATACAAAAAAAAAAAAAATGACAGAATTTTCCATACATATAGACCTAATAACCTGTGAAGTCATACTAAAAGTTACTGAGTTGCTATCAAGGAATAATTATTTTGTTAAATACAGTATCTCAATAGTTGTAGTCATAGCAAAATATCACAATGCCTTGAGGGTGGCCAGAGACATTGCCTGACAAGTTTATCCACTTAAAGTAAACTTCAATTTAAATTATTCTCCATGGACCCTATTAGAAAACAATAGAATTTTGTGGTAACTCATTTATATCCTCAGACACATAAAAATACTTCTATATTTCAATATTATCTATGAATATGTTGGCATTACATATTCACTAATATTTTATAAAAACAATTTTGTAGTATAGAATATTATTTTCAAGAGATTAGAAAAAAAATTTCCCAGGTCTTCATTTTTCTTCACCCTTGAATTTTACATAAATTTAGGACTAACCTTACTGTACGCACATATAAGCAGTTCCTAGCTGAATTAAGTAAAATTGTGCTGCAAAATTGGGCTAGAATTTCCCTCATTAACTCTGAGATGCTCTTTAACATGGAAGTGCTAATGTTTTGGTGATTATTGTACTGCCAGATTGACCCCAGATTCTAAAGTTATTTTTCTAAAGACAATTTTTATTAATTTATTTTGGTTTTTGTTTTTCACAAAATTTCTTTCTTTAACTGTGTTTTGTCTCTAAAGCAGTGGTTCTCAATCTTCCTAATGCCACAACCCTTTAATACAGTTCCTCTGGAGAACTGCTACTCTAAAGTAACTGAAGCTTCTTCAGAAATTGATTATATATGGAAGAGCTCTGAGTGAGCTATTTTAAATTGGTTTGCTGCAGGATACCCAGTAGAGTGGAAGCGGTGGGAATGGCACAGCAGAATTGCTCACCAGATGCCCTTCCCCAGAAGGTGGGGCCAGGATTCCATGACTCAGCATGGCTAGGAGCCTGCTGGCTGGGATCTCACCACTTCCCTGAGAGTTCATTCTCCTGGACTCCACTCCACCCCAAGCTGTGGTCTTCCTCTAGTGTAGATCATGAGGATTTTGTCTCCTGTCCTCTCAGGTCTTCTCATTAGTGATCTCTGCTATTTGGAAAACTATAATTCCATGCTCAGAAAAACAAAGTGCCAGAATTTTAAAATCTCTTCCTACTGGATCTTTGGACTTCTCCAACTATCATTTGTCAAGGGATCCATTCTTGTCATTTTCCCAGATATGGACATAGTGGCTTCCCCTCAGACCTCAGATTTCACCTCACTGAGACCACTCTGTTCCAGTTACCACTGTTTTCACACTAATTTGGTCATATTTTCTCTCATATTTTTTAATTTGTGCAATGCTGCTGCAGAATTTTGCCAGAATACTGCACTTTGTACTCGTTCAAGCCATCAATTTGTTGATTTACTAATGGCTTCTTTTGTTTTGTAAGAGTTTTAACATCTTCCCAATGCATCAAAGCCCTAAAGACTGCCTGTTCAAGTCTCAAGAGAAGCTCAATCCAGATAGAATGGCTAGTGACAGTCCATTGAAGGCTTTTATCAATAAGGGAAGTGAGGCAAGTTTACCACAAAAACCTAGAAGCACTGAAGCCAATGGGTAGAACTTCAGCAATGTCTCATGAAAGACAATGTCATAGATACCAGCACTGGCTTTTGATGAATCTAGATTTGAAGTCAAGTTTAACCATACACAGAGGTTGCCAAAAAATGGTATATACATTTTAAGAAAGGAAAAAAAAAACTATTAAAATTATAATACTCAATACATACCAATAATGTTTATTATTTTGTATGTTGTATCTTGTTATCTCTTATAATTGCAGAAGTCAAACATGTCAGGGTATTGCAGTGTTAATGCAGAGTTTTCCTTTCCCAAAATGTGTGTACATTTTTGGGCATCCTCTGTATTAATAATTGTGCAACCTAAACAAAGACATTTAATCTGCCTGAGCCTCAATATTCTTCTTTGTAAAACGAGACAAATAGCAGTGTTTACCTCACCTGGGTGAAGTCATGATTGAACACGTTAAGTCATGAACATCAAGTTCTCAGTAGAGTTCCTCATATATAGAAAACAGTATGATAACCTGGAGGTGAAACATATCCCAACCATCAGCCCCGCACTGGATCACACCAACACAGCTCTCCAGGCCACTGCTGCTGGTAAGGACAACTATAAGGTCCAAACCAAGTAGAAGCCTGCCTGGTCTTAATGGATGGATGCAAGGATGAACAGTCCTCAGAAACAAAAGGAGGGCAAGAGACAAAACAACTGAAAATCATTGTCAAAATAAAGCAAGTCCAGACTTATCATTTATAATCTGGGGCCAAAGGAACAGGCTTTTCTTAATTCTGAACATACGTTGTTTTGGAGGGTGGCTATTTTGCAATCAGAGAGTCTCTTTTCTCGATATGCCAGACTTCCCAAGAAGATAGTCACCCAACATATACTCATGTGTCAAAAAATAGCATAGCACCTTTGAAGGAGGACTGCACATTGAATTTCTCATTTTTATTAGAATTTCACCCAGTTCCATTTCAATTCTGTGTTTTTCTATCTTCTTGCCTTTGTTCATGTAAGTGCTTTAGAAAGAATGTGCTCTGACTTATTTGGGAGTATACATCTTTCCCATCCTTCAGAGTCCACATCGCATGCCCCCTAACGTTCTCCCTGACTCAGCCCTCCTGTTGATGAAGTCTCTCCCTGTACCACACTCCCACAGCACTTAATCTGCTTGTGCCTTGTGATAAATAACACTTTTGATTTATAGACCACTAACTCACTTGCTTTAACTTCCTTATTATATTATTATAATTATTAATACAATTGTGCTCCTTATTATATGTTATCTGATAACAGGTTTGTATTCATGCTATATTAAATTTTAACTCTCCAAACTCTTAGAAACATTCCTTGAATATTGTACAGGCTCAGTACCAGTTTGTCGAATACATAAATTTACCAGACTGTAGATCCTTTAGATTCTATTTTCCACTAAGAAGAGATTATGCTAATTTGTCGATGATTGTTGCAGCACACAAAGTGGATATCTATCTGCTTGGTGAATAAACGGAAGGTACACCCAGTGTCCCACAGTGGTGTTTCAATTAAAGGAAGCCTCATTTAGTTTTGGAGAGGAAAATAAGAAGCTTTTACATGACCCATGTTGGCAGCCCTTTAAGAGCTGGGAGGACCAGCTGGAAGCATGTGCACAAGGTACACAACAGCACAAAACACAGGGCAATGTGTAATAAAAACGCTTTTTTCTTTAATCAGCAACATTTCATTTAGCCCCACTGCTCATTAGGAGTTTACCTTCTTAATAAACTTTTTTTTTTTTGCAGTTTTTGGCCAGGGCTGGGTTTGAACCCACCACCTCCAGCATATGGGGCTGGCACCTTACTCCGTTGAGCCACAGGTGTCGCCCTTAATAAACTTAAATTTGTGCACATATTAACTACTGAAGTGTTAAGTGAAAGTGATTACTCAAAATCATATTAAATTTTACATGCTTTAAAAGGCACTATAAAAATTTATAAGTCAGTGGCTATTTCAGATTACATACGTGAGTTGTTTACAAATCAGACATAATGATGTAACGGTTTTGATGCTTAGTCTACATGAAGTCCTTCACAGATTAAAAAGGAATGTATGGTATGAAATATATGACATATATACACAATAAAACTCCAATTTACTGGAGTGCTCTGAATTTGTGTCTGTCTCATTAACTCAATTATGTGGATAACTGAGAATTAAGTAGAAAACAATTTTTTTCTAGAATCATCAACTAATAAAATTATAACTTACTTCATCTAAAGCCTCCTAATTGGTCCACTTACCCTCGACTCTTGCCCCTGTACCACCTACACTGTCTCACAACAGTCAGTGGTCCTTTTAACACATAAGCAGATCGAGTTGCTTCCTACTATATTATAGTTAAGGAGAGAGAAACATAACCTGAGTTATGCTCAGTGGTTCTGCACTTGGGCTGCATATTGTAATCACCTGGAGAACATAAAATCATTCTGATGTTTAGGTGCCCCTCCCTTCCTCGTTTAACTGGTTTGCCTTGGGCCCAAGCATGAGTATCTTCTTTCTAGTAGCTCCCCAGGTGACACTAATGTATAGAACCACTGCACTATGGAGTTCGGCCTTCATTCTGACACGGAATGAACAACTATTGATAAGTTTAAATAGCAAAACAAATTTGCCCCTCAGGTATAGACTTTTATGGAAAAAAGGAAAAGTTCCAAATTTACCATGTTCTTTATTAATCCTTGAAATTTCAATATATTGAACAGAGAATAGCTGATCTAGAATTTGACAGGTAAATGAAAATTGTGATGACAGACGAATGGCTAACAAACATATGAAAAAATGTTCATCATCTCTTTATATTAGAGAAATGCAAATCAAAACAACCCTGAGATATCATCTAACCCCAGTGAGAATGGCCCACATCACAAAATCTCAACTGCAGATGCTGGCGTGGATGTGGAGAGAAGGGAACACTTTTACACTGCTGGTGGGACTGCAAACTAGTACAACCTTTCTGGAAGGAAGTATGGAGAAACCTCAAAGCACTCAAGCTAGACCTCCCATTTGATCCTGCAATCCCATTACTGGGCATCTACCCAAAAGGAAAAAAATCCTTTTATCATAAGGACACTTGTACTAGACTGTTTATTGCAGCTCAATTTACAATCGCCAAAATGTGGAAACAGCCTAAATGCCCACCAACCCAGGAATGGATTAACAAGCTGTGGTATATGTACACCATGGAACACTATTCAGCTATTAAAAAATATGGAGACTTTACATCCTTCGTATTAACCTGGATGGAAGTGAAAGATATTATTCTAAGTAAAGCATCACAAGAATGGAGAAGCATGAATCCTATGTACTCAATTTTTATGAAGACAATTAATGACAATTAAGGTTATGGGGGGGAGGAAAAGTAGAAAGAGGGACAGAGGGTGGGGGGTGGGGCCTTGGTGTGTGTCACACTTTATGGGGGCAAGACATGATTGCAAGAGGGACTTTACCTAACAATTGCAATCAGTGTAACCTGGCTTATTGTACCCTCAATGAATCCCCAACAATAAAAAATAAATAAATAAATAAGAAACAAAAAGTTGGTGTTTGGTAAAGAGAGAGAAATAAAATCAATAAACCTTTGGCCATCCTATCTAGAAGCAGAAAAGTAAAATCTCAAATAACCTGAATCAGAAATGATAAAGAGTAAATGACAGATGCCACAGAGATACAAAAGATCATATCAAGTACTACAAGAACCCCTATGCCCATAAATTTGACAATGTGGAGGAAATGGATCAATACCTGGACTCACAACACTATTTCTAGATTTAATCAAGAAGAAATAGATCTCTTGAACAGACTAATATCAAGAACTGAGATCAAAGAAAAAATGAAAATCTCCCAGCAAAGAAAAGCACTGGTCCAGATGGCTTCATACCAAAATTCTATCAAACCTTCAAAGAAGAACTAATACTCATACTGCAGAAATTATTCCAGAAAATTGAGAAGGAAGGAATCATCCCCAACATATTCTATGAAGCAAACATCACCCTGATAAAAAAGAAAAAAGGAAAAAAAAAAAAACTAAAAAGGAAAACTTCAGACGAATTTCATTAATGAATATAGATGCAAAAATTCTCGATAAAATCCTAACCAATAGTTTAAAGCTACACATTAAAAAAGTCATTCATCACAATCAAGTAGGTTTCATCCCAGGGATCCAAGGCTGGTTTAACATATGCAAGTCTGTAAACATAATTCAACATATCAAAAGAAGCAAAAACAAAGACTGTATGATCCTCTCAATAGATAAAGAAAAAGCATTCGATAAAATTCAGCATCCTTTTCTAATTAGAATACTTAAGAATATAGGCATAAGTGGCACATTTCTTAATTTGATGTAAACCATCTACAACAAACCCACAGCCAATACTATACATGATGGAGTAAAACTGATAGCTTTTCCACTCAAAACTAGAACCAGAGAAGGTTGTCCTCTATGGCCACTACTATTCAACATATTACTGGAAGTTCTAGCCAATGCAATCAGGCAAGAGAAGGAAATAAAGGGCATCCAAATGGGAGCAGAGAAGAGCATTTTTGGTCTTTGCCAACAATGTCTCAGGAATCAATGTTCACAAATCAGTAGCCTTTATATATGCCAATAATAGCCAAGATGAGAAGCTAATCAAAGACACAATTCCCTTCAAAGTAGCTTCAAAAAAATGAAATGCCTAGGAATATACATAACAAAAGACATGAAGGACCTCTATAAAGAAAATTACAAAACCCTAAGAAAAGAAACAGCAGAAGATATTAACAAATGGAAGAACATACCATGCTCATGGCTGGGAAGAATCAACATTGTGAAAATGTCCATAATTACCCAAAGCAATCTACAGATTCAATGCAATCCACATTAAACTACCATCATTGTACTTTCAAGATTTGGAAAAAAAGATTCTTCATTTTACATGAAACTAGAAGAAATCCCATATAGTGAAGGTAATTCTTAGTAATGAAAACAAAGCTGAGGACATAAGCATACCAGGCTTTCGACTATAATACAAGGCCATAGTGATCAAAACAACAGCATGGTATTGGCACAAAAATAGGGACATTGACATTTGGAACCAAATGGCAAATTGTGAGGTGAAACTAACCTCTTATAGCCACCTGACCTTTGATAAACCAAACAAGAACATAAACTGGGGAAAAGAATCCCTATTCAATAAATGGTGCTGGGAGAACTGGATAACCACATGTAAAAAAATGAAACTGAACCCGCACCTCTAACCACTTACAAAAATTGATTACAGATGGATAAAATATCTAAATCTAAAGCATGAAACAATAAAAATCCTTGAAGAAAATGTGAATAAAACACTTAAATATATTGGACTGGGGAAAGATTTTATGAAGAAGACTTCCGTGGCAATTGCAACAACAAAAATAAAAAAAATGGGACTTAATTAGACTGAAAAGTTTCTGTACAAACAGCAACCAAAGCAAATAGACAACCTTCACAATGGGGAATGATATTTGCATATTATGAATTGGACAAAAGCTTGATAACTAGAATCTATAGAGAACTCAAATTAATCAACAACAACAACAACAAAAAAAAATCCCATATATGACTGGGCAAGAGACATGAATAGAACCTTCTCTAAAGAAGACAAAAGAATGACTAACATATGTAAAAATGCTCATCGTCCCTAATCATCAGAGAAATGCAACTCAAAACTACTTTGAGATATCACCTAACCCCATGAGAATGGCCCACATCACAAAGTTTCAAAATTGCTGATGCCGACGTGAATGTGAAGAGAAGGGAACATTTTTACACTGCTGGTGGGACTGCAAACTAAATACAATCTTTTCAGAAGGAAGCCTGGTGAGTCCTCAAAGAACTCAAATTAGACCTTCCATTTGATCCTCCAATCCCATTACTAGGCATCTACCCAGAAGAAAAACAATCCTTTTGCACTGGACTGTTTATTGCAGCTCAATTTACCATTGCTAAAATGTGGAAACAGCCTAAATGCTCACCAACCCAGGAATGGATTAACAAGCTGTGGTATATGTACACCATGGAATACTATTTAGCAACGAAAACAGATGAAGACTTTACATCTTTTGTATTAACCTGGATGGAGGTGAAATACGTTCTTCTTAAAGCATCACAAGAAAGGAGAAGCAAGAATCCAATGTACTCAATTCTAATATGAAGGCAGTAGATGAGCTCATACAAAGTTGGGGGGTAGTGGAATGAGCAAGCGGGGAGAGGGGAGGAGGGGGAAGGGTCACGCTCTATGGCACACCTCTTGGAGATGGGACACCATTTGTAAGAGGGACTTTATCTAATAAATGCAATCAATGTAACCTTATTCTTTTTACCCTCAATGAATCCCAAACAATTAATAACATTTTCAAAAAAATAAAAAGCATTCAGGAGTTAAGCTCTTTTTGGCTCAATTTGCAGCTCAAATGCCAGCCTAGAGCTGTTTCCCTATCAGTTGTCAGTAAATCCAAATGACAGCACACGTAAATAAAAGTGATTCTCCTTTCCCCTGAGGAGTGCCCAAAACATCAACCTGCCCTAATAAGTCCCTGCATTGGAGTAAGGTGCCGGTCTCATCTGGAATCAGTAGAGAACTTCCTGTGAGGCAAATGTGGCTCCGTGCCTGGTTTTGAAATGAAAGTTTCACTGGCACACAGCCCTTCTCATTCATTTACATATTGTAGGTGGACGCTTTCATGTTACAATGGTGGAGTTAAATATGTGTGGCAGAGACCATATGGGCTACAAACCTGAAATATTTGCTCTCTGGTCCTTTATGAAAAAAAAAAAAAAATACCAACCTAGCTTGTGAGTAGCATTTTTCTCTACACAGGCCCAATTAAAATGAAGATTCATCAATTGAGGAGGATTCAGCCACAGTCCCTGCTTTATGTGTCATCCCACAATTTAATGTGACCAATAAGAGCACAAGCTCTAGAGCCATAAAGCCTGGGTTCAAATACCAGCTCTGCCAAATACCAATTACATAAGTAATTTGGAAAGGTTCATAGACTTTCCTGAGTCTTAGACAGGATCACAGGGTTCGGCTATGAAGACCATATATTACACCACTCCAGGTCAACATTTACTGCACAGACATTATGAAAGATGGCTGTGGAATTATGCAATAAGCAATCTTGGGCCCCACGTGGTTTGTGCATCTTTTTAGTAAAACTAATAATCTTTCTCAAAGAGGGGCGAGAAGGACAAATTAGGTTAAATAATAAAGGGGCCTAGCACATAACATGCACACAGTAAATGAAGTTACTGCAGCAGAATGGTACCAGTTTACCCAAATTCCATTCTCATTTTCTTCCTTTCTGAGTTTTAGTTGGATATAAAACCATCTGGTCAGAGTCCATCTGCTCAGATGTGGCTATATTATTAAATTTGAGGAAAGGAATATGAGTAAAAGGGATAAATACACTCCCAAATCATCTCTGACTGAAAATCACTCACACGTTTTGGAGTTGTTTTTTCTCCTCCTTCTCATGGAGCATGCCAGAGGCTTAGCAGAGAACAGACACTGACTATGCCGCTGGAGCAACAGCCAGGAAGATACAGAAACAAGAGCAGGCAGGAACCTCGGTGCCTGGACGATCTGAGAAGAATTTCCATAACAGGCTATAGGGAACATGCTTACAAAAGAAAGAGAAATAACAATCCATCTCGTTTAAGCCAAAATATTTTAACTGCTCTATTGATAGGGCATATTTAAACTGTAAATTTGCTGTTTTGACTTAGGCATGTGTATTATGTCTGTGAAGCCATCACCACAATCATAATAATGAATACATCCATCTTCCCCCAAAGTTTCCTTGCACCCCTTCAGATTCCCTCCCTCCCTCCCCTTCTCTGGGCCCAGTCACCAGGAAGCTACTATCTTGTATAGGCTTAGCGCCAGAGTGCCCTTAGACCTTGTCTAGACTAATGGCAGATATTCATAGTGTCACCGCGCATGTTGTGCCAATTCTCATGGAAATTTCTGGCAAATGGTCTAGGTGATAGATATGCTGCAAAGTGTGTGGCAAGTGAAGGGAAGAGGAAAGAATGTGAAACTTCAGAGACTGATGGAGGAGAGCAGTGTTTGGGGTGAACAGCAGGGAGAGCTACTTGCTTAAGTGTAAACTCACTGAGGTTGGGGCCATGTTTCATTCATCACTAAATCCCCAGCACATACGACAGTTTTACGCCTTCAGCAGACACTCAAGGCATGCTGAATGTGTGTGGGTACAGTGGCACAAAAAGAGGGGGAAAACAATTAACATTATTTAATATTTATTCTTTGAATTTAGCATCATTATCAAAGCATTAAGAGACCAAGATCAACATCAGATTTTAGCCAATTTTGCTTCAAAGGAAGAAAAGAAAGAAAGAAAAAGAAAAGGAAGGAAAGTAGGTTAGGTACAGCAATTTTGAGAGAAATATTTTTGCTCTTCCAACATATTTGGCGAAGGAGAACAAAGGTAAGAAAATACTCAATGTTATGAAAACCCTCAGGAGAGGAACGTTTTTATTTTTTACAACTACCGATCTCAAGCTTAAAAGCAAATAACAAAACAGGATCACAAAGAATGAGGAGAATGCCTAACGCGCCAGAGGAGGAGAGGGGAAGGTAAAAAGATGCATGAACTGAAAAGGACCTCAGAGCCTGATACACAGAGTGCCTGGGCCCCCGAGATTTTCTGCTCCTTTTGATGTTCAATATGGCTGAGCACGTATTCATTCATCACTCAGCCAACCAGGATCTGTGCTAGGAGTTGGGGACAAAATGATAAACAAGGCACTGTCAGTTAGGACCTTAATAGGAGAAGTCATGTAAACAAATAAGATGAAGTTACAAATATAGGGACAACACATCCAAATTTGCTCTGGAAAATTTCAATTTCAATTTAATGGATTGTTGTAATTTTTGCTGGCATATTTTCACTTTTTGAAGTGTCCCAGGAGAGGTGATAAATACAGTGCTATGATAGAAATCCTAATGGAATCTCAAAGAACAAAGTAGTTAAGTCCATCTGAAGAGGTCAGGAAAGATTTCACACAAAGGAAACATTTAAACCAAATGTAAAATTAAGTAACTGCGAGCCAGGAAAGTAAGGACAGGGTTAGACACTCCAGGCAAAGGGAGCTGTGGGATGAATTCCAGCATCATGAACAAGCATAGTACCTTCAGAGAATAAAGAGGGTGGCAAAAAGGCTTGAAGGGAACAGAAAATTTTTGCAAAAAAATGTATGGACAATAGAGCAGAATAGATTAAGAATGCAAGAAAAGATTCTTGAGGATCCAGGTGACTTGGTGACAAAGCTTATTGGTAGGGTCCATTCTCCCAACCTCTGATTCCTCCTCAGATCTATGAGTTCAAATGCAGGAGCAAGACATGGCTGGTGAAGCGGATCAGGCACTTTACAAAAGGATACCACAAAAGGACAAAAACAACATACGGAATGCACATAGTGGCAAGGGTGCTTTTAACACAATAAAATATTTCTTCAAAACTGGGTAAACAGGAAAGTGGAATCTGGCTGGAGGGGGGAAGTACAGGGGACAAATGAAAAGGACAAGAAAAGAAATGACCAGATTAATTATCTAAATCTTATTGCGCATAAGAATCATGGAAGGTGTTCATTAAAAATACAGAGTCTGGAGCTTCACTCCTTGAATTCTGATATAGAACAACTAGTATGATACCCAACAATTGTCTCAAATGAACAGGTGTAGTTCAGGTGAAGTGGAGAATGAGGGCCCAGAGAGCCTTCAGACTAAAGCAAGGGCATGTCCTGCCTCTTTGAAAATGTGCTTTCATCAACCACTTTCTTACATACATGCTTTAGTTCATTCCTTTATACTTTACTTTTCTTGATCACTTGTTCATTCAAAAACGTAGATGATCTAATACAAGGTGGGGGTTGGGGAATGAGAGAGCAGGGAGAGGGGAGGAGAAAGAGGGATGGGGGTCACGGTGTATGGGACAACTCTTGGGTAAAGAGGAACTTTACCTAACAACTGTAATCAGTGTCACCTAATTCTTTGTACCCTCAATGACTCCCAAACAATAAAAAAACAAAAACAAAACAAAAATTCCCTGCTGGATTGTACCATTTAAAATAAAAACATAGATTCCAAAGGGTCTGATTCATTTATTACCAATTTCCTTAATCCATTTCTCAGTTTCATCATCAGTAAAATGGGAATAAAATTATCTATGTCATAGGCAGGTTGTATCCACCTATAGAATGCATGCCAGGGACTCAGATAGAAACTGAAATATAACAATCACTTGAAAAATGGTGTTTGGTTTTGCTCATTGTATGTTAACATCTTACTACATAGAAATCCTTAGAAATCTCCCAAAGGTGTTCTTGAGGTGTATTTGTAAGAGGGAGCTCTGTCTAAGTACTCAGAGAAGACTGCAGGACATCAGAAATCATTCAGATATCCAGTAAGACTGGGGGAGAGTAGTGATTTAAAATCCTGGTAGAGGCGGCGCCTGTGGCTCAGTCGGTGGGGCGCCGGCCCCATATACCGAGGGTGACGGGTTCGAGCCTGGCCCCGGCCAAACTGCAACCAAAATATAGCCAGGCGTTGTGGCAGGAGCCTATAGTCCCAGCTACTCGGGAGGCTGAGGCAAGAGAATCGCTTGGGCCCAGGAGTTGGAGGTTGCTGTGAGCTGGGTGAGGCCACGGCACTCTACCAAGGGCCATAAAGTGAGACTCTGTCTCTACAAAAAAAAAAAAATAATAAAATCCTGGTAGAGATTTCTAAAATTCTAAGCAGAATGAAATGCTAAACTCATAGTGAACTACATTACTGTAGAATCATATAATATTTACATTGGAAAGGATTTTAGACGTTATCCAGTTCAAATACAGAGGGTGCCAAAAAAAGTATATACATTTTAAGAAGGAAAAAACTATATAAAAATTGCAACACTCAATATATACTAATAAAGTTTGTTATCTTGTATATAGTACCTTGTACCTCTTGTAATTGCAGAAGTCAAACATAACATGATTTTTACAATTTTAATACAGTTTTGCCCTTTCTTAAAATGTGTATACATTTTTTGGCATTCTTCACATATCACTTATTTATCAGGAAACTGATGTGAAAGAAGGTTAGGTTTTTATTCTAGACCACGGAGAAAAGTGGTAGAAATGAACTTAGTGCCCAGGAGTTTCGATGGTCAAGCCAGAGCTCTTTCTGCTGCTCCTAGTCCTGCTCCCTTAATTGTTATTTATATATTCATCTGTTTATTTATTCATTTATTTACCCATTTTACAAATTTTATTAACTAATATGTGCCAGACATTGTTTGACATATTAGAAATCCTACCCTAAAATAGCCAATAATTTGATAATAATAGCTAAAATTTGTTAATATTTTACAATATGTGAAGTGTAAAAAACTTTTTTGAGACAAAATCTCACTCCATTTTCCAGCCTAGAGGGCTGTGGCATCACCCTAGCTCAAAGCAACTTCAAACTCCTGGCACAAGCCATTCTCCTTCCGCAGTCTCCCAAGTAGCTGGGACTACAGGTGCCCGCCACCACATACAGACTCTATTTTTAGTAGAAATGAGGTCTTGCTCTTGCTCAGGCTGGTCTTGAACTCCTAACCAAAAGTGATCCACTTGCCTCAGCCTCACAGAAAACAGTTATGAGAACAATTTTCAGGTTGCATTCTTTCTAGCTAAAACTAGAGACAATAGTAATTCTGTCCTAACGTTATTTCTTTCCCTATATTTTGAGTTAACCATCATTTGTCATTTTTAAATAAATTATTCAAGATACGGGACTAGGCAAGTTCTAATTCATACTTCATGCTTTTGCTGATTGGTTCAAGGTACCACTTCCATAAACAATAGAACATTACAGTGCTGGAAGTGTATATAGGATTACAGGTATGAAATACTAGTTTAAATGCTTTGCCTGTATTAACTTATTAATCCCGCAACACTCTACGAGTTCATCTTATGAACTCATAAAATTTAATCTAGTCTCCATAGACAGACACCCAGAATGTTCAAATGCTTGGATTCATTTCTGAAATTTACATATATTCATATCAAACATTATTTATAAAATAGTTTTTTTTTATTTTATGAACTCATAGAGTGTTGTGGGATTAATAAATTAATATAGGCAAAGCATTAATAAGTTAATACAGGCAAATAATTAATAAATTAATACAGGCAAAGTATTAATAAGTTAATACAAGCAAAGCATTAATAAGTTAATCCTTTGGCAGGTAAGAAAACTGAAGCACAGAGGAATTAAATAACTTTCTCAAGATTATATGGTTAGTAAGTGGTGAAACGGGATGTAACCCTAACCTGAAATGATAACTACTACATTATACTCAGAGAAGGGAGACATGCAACAAAAATAGACAAGAAAATAATAAAATAAATACAAATAATGGCAGTGCTTTAATAGAAATAGAGCAAAATTCAAAGATAATAGTGAAGAGAAAGGTTGGAATCTACTCTCATGTTGGTGGGGAATTTCTCTGGCTTGTGACTTAAGACGAAAAAGATTGGAAACCAGGTACATAAAGTGCACAAGAAAATGTTCACAATCATGTAAGAAAGGCCAAGTGTGTGAGGCCAGGCATGTCAATGCTAAGTATGGAGGCCAGTGTGAGTAGAATGTTGAGAGGAGGGCCCGAAAGAGAAGACATTTGTGTGGACAGAGAAGCAGGATTCCAGATGCCGCGGTTGATGGGGCCACACTGGAAATTCCGATTTCACTGTGAGCAAGAAGGGAAGTCGAGGAAGCATTGTAAGCGGAGGCCCTAGTTTCTATGCTTCCACATCTCCAGTCTGTATCCCAATAGCACACTATGCATATTATATTGTGAATGAAATGTTTTCTCCACTTGATCATTTCTTTACCGTTACAGAGGGAAACACAGGCCATACAGAAATAAGAAGTTATACTGTCAGTTTTCATGCCAATAAAAATATTAAGCTGTCACCCACACTACCATTCACATATTTGAATAACTAATAATGATGCTTTTAAAAATCAAAGGTCAGTCCCGGGCCCACATTTTTAGTAATCCCAAGCCTAAATGAAATAAAACATTCAGCTAGAATTTTTTTTCTAAGCTTCGCTCATTTTACAGAAATAAATTGTTTACTTTTAAGATATTCTCTTAACAAAATTTGTAAATCAGAGCAAAAAGAAGCAGAGATTCACCTGTGGCATACACAACTGTTGAACGCAGAAGGATAAAATGAAAGAAAATATTGCCAGAAATTTTGTAATGTTTTCATCAGAATAATTAAGTAAACTTTAGTAACTGTATTAGATCAGGCCAGAGTGTGGGTTTGGGATGAGGGAAGATAAAATGACCATTTGGACTCAGTTCAAGGTTTACTCCCAACACAGTCACAAGTCAGGCGAGGGACAGTTATGAGGCACTGGTACGAAAAGAAGATGGTTCCCGTCATTCTGTGAGCTTTACAGAAGAGCAACCCCAGCTCAGAAGCTGTGGCAGTGCTCACAGAGTGGATATCCACCACGCCAGAGGCACATGGAATCACGGTTTCTTACCCTGCACACTCTCAAGTCACATTAGCACCAAAAACAATTTTTAAGAGTTTCTAAGACTGTAGTTTTTTTACCACTCAGCCAAGCCTAGTCACTATAAGCTGAAGGTTTAAGTTATGGGTCTTAAAATTTTTTCTCTGCTGACATTTCTCTGCAATCTCTCTTTATCTAGGTCTTCAACTCAAAATCTAGAAATTTCACTCATGTCTGTCTAGGGGCTTTCCGTGGCCAGCCAGGTGCTGCTTACAACAGTAACTCATCCTAAGTTAAAACAGTGATCAGTTCCTCACTTCCAGTACTATAATGTTCTATTGTTTATGGAAGTGGTACCTTGAACCAATCAGTAAAAGCATGAAGTATGAATTACAACTTGCCTAGTCCCATATCTTGAATAATTTATTTAAAAATGACAAATGATGGTTAAATCAAAATATAGGGAAAGAAATAACGTTAGGACAGAATTGCTATTGTCTCTAGTTTTAGCTAGAAAGAATTCAACCTGAAAATTGTTCTCATAACTGTTTTATAAATAATATTTGATGTGAATATATGTAAATGTCATAAATGAATTGAAGCATTTGAACACTTTGGGTGTCTACAGACACTAGATTAAATCTAATAACGACTAACTAACCAAAGCCCTGTGTGTTTAGTACACACCTTATCCCACTGACCTTGCAAGTAAAAATTTCTCCTTTGAGACCAAAGAACCAGACTAGAGACATCATTCTTCCCCTGCCCCCTTAGATGCTCTTTTTCTTGTAGAACAATATGAGAACATTTGCCCTCACCTTTGGAAAATGAACACTAGATATATGTTTTAAATCTCTTCTGTTGAACAACACAAGATTAAATGCTACAATAAAAGAGTTCACAGCAAGCCATAGGTATAATTACAGCGTTCATTCCTTCTAATGATTGAAAGATAATTGATTATCCATTATAGATGATGTCCCTACAAGAGCACTGTAATTGGACTAGAAAAAAGTCTCTTTCACTATTGTTCATCTGTCTACATCCAGAAAGGGCATAAGAGTATTTAATATTTTTGGTAGTGCTTTACTTTTTACAAAGTGCTTACACACCAAATCATCTGACCCCACATTTTATAAACTTTATAAACAGAACTGATGCCCAGAATGTTAACTGACAAACAACATCATCAATAAATTATATGTCTAACATCACCTTGCTAATAAGTTATACGGCAAAGCTCAGTAATCCCATGTGTGGGTTCCCAGCTCCAAATATGGCAGGGAGGAGCCAGCTGCATTCCGTGGCCTGGGTGCAGCTGGCCCACACTTGACTGAGTGTGGTCCCTGACATCGTCTTTCATAGCAGGAATGATGCACATCATGAGTTAAATATTTATCTCATGCTGCCTGGCTGTCCTCACATGCTCTATTCATCTGTCAATACCTGTGAAATATATCATCATTTCTTTTCAAACAAAAAAGCATATGAAGGGGTTTTATCTTATTATTTTTCATGCTAACATTGGTTGAGCTACCTTACATTATTTGTAATTATTGGTAATTGATAATACAGGGTGGACAGAAAGTTCATGTGCAATTTAAAGTTAACAATTCTAAGTTGCACATGGACTTTATGTACACCCTATATTAACTAGATAATTGATATTTTGTGAGCTTATTTTTTTTTTTTTATTGTTGGGGATTCATTGAGGGTACAATAAGCCAGGTTACACTGTTTGCAATTGTTAGGTAAAGTCCCTCTTGCAATCATGTCTTGCCCCCATAAAGTGTGACACACACCAAGGCCCCACCCAGCTCCCTCCTTCCCTCTTTCTTTCCCCCCCCATAAACATAATTGTCATTAATTGTCCTCATATCAAAATTGAGTACATAGGATTCATGCTTCTCCATTCTTGTGATGCTTGACTAAGAATAATGTCTTCCACGTCCATCCAGGTTAATACGAAGGATGTAAAGTCTCCATTTTTTTTTAATGGCTGACTAGTATTCCATGGTATACATATACCACAGCTTGTTAATCCATTCCTGGGTTGGTGGGCATTTAGGCTGTTTCCACATTTTAGCGATTGTAAATTGAGCTGCAATAAACAGTCTAGTACAAGTGTCCTTATGATAAAAGGATTTCTTTCCTTCTGGGTAGATGCCCAGTAATGGGATTGCAGGATCAAATGGGAAGTCTAGCTTGAGTGCTTTGAGGTTTCTCCATACTTCCTTCCAGAAAGGTAGTACTAGTTTGCAGTCCCACCAGCAGTGTAAAAGTGTTCCCTTCTCTCCACATCCACGCCAGCATCTGCAGTTTTGAGATTTTGTGATGTGGGCCATTCTCACTGGGGTTAGATGATATCTCAGGGTTGTTTTGATTTGCATTTCTCTAATAGATAGAGATGATGAACATTTTTTCATGTGTTTGTTAGCCATTCGTCTGTCCTCTTTAGAGAAAGTTCTATTCATGTCTGTTGCCCGTTGATATAAGGGATTGGTGGCTTTTTTCATGTGGATTAATTTGAGTTCTCTATAGATCCTAGTTATCAAGCTTTTGTCTGATTGAAAATATGCAAATATCCTTTCCCATGGTGTAGGTTGTCTCTTTGCTTTGGTTATTGTCTCCTTAGCTGTACAGAAGCTTTTCAGTTTAATGAAGTCCCATTTGTTTATTTTTGTTGTTGTTGCAATTGCCATGGCAGTCTTCATGAAGTCTTTCCCCAGGCCAATATCTTCCAGTGTCTTTCCTATGCTTTCTTGGAGGATTTTTATTGTTTCATGCCTTAAGTTTAAGTCCTTTATCCATCTTGAATCAATTTTTGTGAGTGGGGAAAGGTGTGGGTCCAGTTTCAGTCTTTTACATGTAGACATCCAGTTCTCCCAACACCATTTATTGAATAGGGAATCTTTCCCCCAAGGTATGTTCTTGTTTGGTTTATCAAAGATTAGGTGGTTGTAAGATGTTAGTTTCATTTCTTGGTTTTCAATTGGATTCCAAGTGTCTATGTCTCTGTTTTTGTGCCAGTACCATGCTGTCTTGAGCACTATGGCTTTGTAGTACAGACTAAAATCTGGTATGCTGATGCCCCCAGCTTTATTTTTGTTACAGAGAACTGCCTTAGCTATACGGGGTTTTTTCCGGTTCCATACAAAACACAGAATCATTTTTTCCAAATCTTGAAAGTACGATGTAGGTACTTTGATAGGAATGGCATTGAATAGGTAGATTGCTTTGGGAAGTATAGACATTTTAACAATGTTGATTCTTCCCATCCATGAGCATGGTATGTTCTTCCATTTGTTAATATCCTCTGCTATTTCCTTTCTGAGGATTTCATGATTTTCTTTAAAGAGATCCTTCACCTCCTTCGTTAGGTATATTCCTAGGTATTTCATTTTCTTTGAGACTATGGTGAAGGGAGTTGTGTCCTTAATTAGCTTCTCATCTTGACTGTTATTGGTGTACACAAAGGCTAGTGACTTGTGGACATTGATTTTATATCCTGAAACATTACTGTATTTTTTGATGACTTCTAGGAGTCTTGTGGTTGAGTCTTTGGGGTTCTCTAAGTATAAGATCATGTCGTCAGCAAAGAGGGAGAGTTTGACCTCCTCTGCTCCCATTTGGATTCCCTTTATTTCCTTGTCTTGCCGAATTGTATTGGCTAGAACTTCCAGCACTATGTTGAATAGTAAAGGTGACAGAGGACAACCTTGTCTGGTTCCAGTTCTAAGAGGAAAAGCTTTGAGTTTTACTCCATTCAGTAAAATATTGGCTGTGGGTTTGTCATAGATAGCTTCAATCAGTTTTAGAAATGTGCCACCTATGCCTATACTTTTCAGTGTTCTAATTAGAAAAGGATGCTGGATTTTATCAAATGCTTTTTCTGCATCTATTGAGAGGATCATGTGATCTTTAATTTTGCCTCTGTTAATATGGTGGATAACGTTTATAGACTTGCGTATGTTAAACCAGCCTTGCATCCCTGGGATGAAGCCTACTTGATCATGATGAATGACTTTTTTGATGATAAGCTGTAATCTATTGGCTAGGATTTTGTTGAGAATTTTTGCGTCTATGTTCATGAGTGAGATTGGTCTGAAATTCTCCTTTTTGTTTGGGTCTTTTCCTGGTTTTGGTATAAGGTTGATGTTTGCCTCATAGAATGTGTTGGGGAAGATTCCTTCTTCCACAATTTTTTGGAATAATTTCTGCAGTACAGGAATAAGCTCTTCCTTGAAGGTTTGATAGAATTCTGGAGTGAAGCCATCTGGACCAGGGCATTTTTTGGTTGGAAGCTTTTTTATTGTTTCTTTGATCTCGGTGTTTGAAATTGGTCTGTTCAGGAGCTCTATTTCTTCCTGGCTGAGTCTAGGGAGAGGGTGTGATTCCAAATATTGATCCATTTCTTTCACATTGTCAAATTTCTGGGCATAGAGTTTCTGGTAGTATTCAGAGATGATCTCTTGTATCTCTGTGGGATCAGTTGTTATTTCCCCTTTATCATTTCTGACTGAGGTTACTAGAGATTTTACTTTTCTATTCCTCGTTAGTCTGGCCAATGGTTTATCTATTTTATTTATTTTTTCAAAAAACCAACTCCTTGTTTCATTAATTTTCTGAATGATTCTTTTGTTTTCAATTTCATTGATCTCTGATTTGATTTTGGATATTTCTTTTCTTCTACTGAGTTTAGGCTTAGATTGTTCTTCTTTTTCCAATTCCATAAGATCTCTTGTGAGATTGTTGATGTGCTCTCTTTCTGTTTTTTGAATATAGGCATCTAAAGTGATGAATTTTCCTCTCAAACCTGCTTTTGCAGTATCCCACAGGTTTTGGTAGCTTGTGTCTTCATTGTTGTTATGCTCAAGGAAGTTAATGATTTCCTGTTTTATTTCTTCCTTCACCCATTTGTTATTCAACAGAAGATTGTTTAGTTTCCATGCCTTTGGGTGGGGTCGAGCATTTTTGTTAGAGTTGAGTTCCACCTTTAGTGCCTTATGGTCTGAGAAGATACAAGGTAAAATTTCAATTCTTTTGATTCTGTTGATATTTGTTTTGTGTCCCAGGATATGATCAATTTTGGAGAATGTTCCATGGGGTGATGAGAAGAATGTATATTCTTTATCTTTGGGATGGAGTGTTCTATATGCGTCTATCAAGCACAGTTGTTCTAGGGTCTCATTTAAGTGTCTTATATCCTTGTTTAATTGCTGTTTAGAGGATCTATCCAGCTCTGTAAGAGGAGTGTTAAGGTCCCCTGTTATTATGGTATTATCAGATATCATATTGCTCAGACTGAGTAAGGTCTGTTTCAAGAATCTGGGAGCATTTAAATTGGGTGCATAGATATTTAGAATTGAAATGTCTTCTTGTTGTATTTTTCCCTTGACCAATATAAAGTGACCATCTTTGTCTTTTTTGACTTTAGTTGCTTTAAATCCACACGTATCTGAAAATAAGATTGCAACTCCTCTTTTCTTCTGAATTCCATTTGCCTGAAAAATTGTCTTCCAACCCTTGACTCGGAGCTTTAATTTGTCTTTTGAAGCCAGGTGTGTTTCTTGCAGACAGCAAATGGATGGCTTGTGTTTTTTAATCCTGTCAACCAATCTATGTCTCTTCAGTGGGGAATTCAAGCCATTAACATTTATTGAGATAACTGATAAGTGTGGTAGTATTCTATTCGTCTTATTTTCTGAGAGTCCATTGCTTAGTTTTATCTTTTGCATCAGTGTGGAGGTTTGGTTCTGTCCTTTAATTTCTGAGTTCTTACTTTGCTGCTGATCCATTGTGGTGGTCAGTGTGCAGAACAGGTTGAAGTATTTCCTGTAGAGCTGGTCTTGTTGTGGCGAATTTCCTCAATGTTTGTATATCCGTAAATGATTTGATTTCTCCGTCAATTTTGAAGCTTAGCTTAGCAGGGTACAGAATTCTGGGCTGAAAATTGTTCTGTTTAAGTAGATTAAAGGTAGATGACCATTGTCTTCTTGCTTGGAAAGTTTCATTAGAGAAGTCTGCGGTCAATCTGATGGATTTGCCCCCGTAGGTCAACTGGCGCTTACTCCTGGCAGCTTGCAGAATCTTTTCTTTTGTCTTGACTTTGGACAGGTTCATCACAATGTGTCTTGGAGAAGCTCGGTTAGAGTTGAGGCGACCTGGGGTCCGATATCCCTCTGAAAGCAGTGTGTCAGAATCTTTGGTGATATTTGGGAAATTTTCTTTTATAATATTCTCTAGTATGGCTTCCATTCCTCTGGGGCATTCTTCTTCCCCTTCTGGAATTCCTATAACTTGTATGTTGGAACGCTTCATAAAGTCCCATAATTCTGACAGTGAACGTTCTGCTTTCTCTCTCTTCTTTTCTGCCTCTTTTACTATCTGAGTTATCTCAAAAACTTTGTCTTCTACCTCTGAAATTCTTTCCTCTGCATGGTCTAACCTGTTGCTGATACTTTCCATTGCATCTTTAAGTTTCCTGATTGACTGTTTCATTTCCTTCAGCTCTGCTATATCCTTTTTATATTCTTCATATCGTTCATCTCTGATTTGATTCTGTTTTTGGATTTCCTTTTGGTTATTTTCCACTTTATTAGCAGTTTCCTTCATTGTTTCCATCATTTCTTTCATTGTTTTCAACATGTGTATTCTAAATTCCCTTTCTGTCATTCCTAACATTTCTGTATAGGTGGAATCCTCTGCAGTAGCTACCTCATGGTCCCTTGGCGGGGTTGTTCTGGACTGGTTCTTCATGTTGCCTGGAGTTTTCTGCTGATTCTTCCTCATGGGTGATTTCTTTTATCTGTTCCCTTGCCCTAATTTTCCTTTCACTTCCTCTTGCTCTTTAAGTTCTCGTGCCTGTGGACCTGTGTGTCAAAACTGGGCTCCCTCTGCCCCCGAGGGTTAGGGCTGCAAGGCGGCTCAGACTCCGCCCTTAGGCTACTTGGTCACTGGGTTACCAGCTCTGCAACCCTGAGGGCGGAGCTTGCTGGGGCAGATCGCTCACAATGTCTGCCTGTGACCCAGAGCCAAACACTATTAGCTCCGTCTGGCTCAGCGGCTCAGACTGGGGCCCTAGACAAAGGCCAAAGTTCTCCGCACTCCCGCTCAGGCTCTCTCCAAGGCAGTTCAGCTGAGTGCCAAGTTCAAAGACACCAAAACAGTTCACAGGTAAGGCCTTTCTGGTTTGCAGTCTCGCTGCTACTGAACTTACAGTTGCGGGCGGGTTTAGACGGATTGAACACACGCGACCACTTGCCAGTTTTCCACTGTTTTAGTCCTCCTCTTGGGGTCCAGAAGTCTCTTGCTGACTCCCTGTATCCTCTCAGGGGTGATGATAGGCAGATCCCACCAGCCAGAGATGCCTGGAGTCCTATATCCCCAGACTTCACCTCTTCTCTCACTTGTAGTTAACGTCTCCCATTTGACTCAAGTCAGTTTTCCTCGGTGTCCATTAAGTCGTCAGCTTTCAGCGGCTTAAACTTCAAAGGGGAAGGATCAGCTTGGGCGCCTGGCCGCGCAGACCTCTGCAGAGGCCCCGCGGCCTCCCAGAGCGGGGAGTCCAGCCTCCCCAGAGCCCGTGCGAAGTGCCTAAGTGACACCTTGGCAGGATCAGTCTGCGGCTTCTCGTGCTGCTCTGCGACTGTTTCCCCCGACTGCCTCAAGACCTAAAGGCTAATGAGTCTGAAATCATCTAAATCACTCAGCGCAGGTGACCCCACGCCCATTCCCCGCTCGTTATTTCCAAGTGACCTGTGAGCTTATTTTTTTAATAATATGGTATCGTATGCCCAGCTCAGCATCACTGTCAGTGAAAACCTAGAAATAAATAATGTATTTATGGATATGAATCCACCTTAAGCACACCAAATAGAACACTAATTTAAAGGTATGTGTTCTATGATGAAATGAAACATAAAGAAATGGCATAATTGTCACAGAAGCAGAAAGAAATGTAATGCTCCTAAATTGCCAGGGTTTGAATGTTTGTATCTCCTCCGAAACACATATTGAAATTCGATCCTCCAATACAACTTGAATACTGAGTTCCTGGAGGGGAGGACCGGCAGGAGGGTGACTCAGGGTTCCTCCTACGACAGAGAGCAGAAGAGAGTGAATTTTAAAAGCCTTTTTTTATAGCGGTGTTAATCCATTTAAGAGGGCAGAGTCCCCATGAACTAAACATCTCCCATTACATCCCACTATTAATATTCATGATGATTTAAAGAGCCAGAGGAAAGAAGCACCAAATGAGAACAGAACCTACTTAGTGACAAAAGAATAACATTGACATGAGCAGCTGGGCCGGTGGCTCACTCCTGTAATCCCAGCACTCTGGGGGGGCCAGGCAGGTGGATTGCCCTGAGCTCAGGAGACCAGTCTGAGCACCAGCGAGACCTCATCTCTAAGAGTAGCTGGGCATTGTGGTGGGCACCTCTAGTCCCAGCTACTGGGGAGGCTGAGGCAAGAGCACAGCTTGAGCCCAGGAGTTTGAGGTTGGTGTGAGCCGTGAAGCCAAAGCACTAAGGCACTCGGTCAGGGGCGACAAAGTGAGACTTTGGTCTCAAAAAAAAAAAAAAAAAAAAGAAAGAAAAGAAAAAAAAGAAAGAAAAAGAGAAAGAAAAGAAAAGAAATGAAACAAATAAGCAAAAAACATGAGAAATTTTACATTTCAAATAAAAAAACCTCAACGTTTTTCTTCAACAAATCTATTTGTGGAAGAATGGAGGCCTAGGAGTTGCTCCAGAGCATGTTGGGAATATGCTGCAGAAATCACTGCAGAGACGTCAGGCCCCTCCTTAGCTTAGGGACACCTGGTGCTGTCAGTTCCACCCTTCACTGTACAGTTGTCACAAATGAATCCCTCTGCCCAACACTGACCAGACTTAAATACTCTTGGTTATATCAATTGAAAAGGAATTGAGAATGTATCTGAGAACCTATTCACTAGTTAAGAAACAGATACTGTTAAATAATACCTTGACCATCAGTTGTAGCAGTAATTACTATTTACTGGGACTTCAATGGCAAGAAGCGTTTCTGAGACTTCCCAGGGATGGTCTGTGCAAAATGCTGTCACTGGCTATTTGCTGATTCTGCAA
Organism: Nycticebus coucang; assembly: GCF_027406575.1. Classification (NCBI taxonomy): domain Eukaryota; kingdom Metazoa; phylum Chordata; class Mammalia; order Primates; family Lorisidae; genus Nycticebus; species Nycticebus coucang. The sequence goes on along the minus strand of NC_069785.1, from coordinate 107,550,674 downwards.
TTCAGGATCCATTTATCTCAATTTCATTCTCATTTCAAAGGAATTTTAGGCAATAGAATAAAATCCCAGGGAAAAAGTTGTCAAGATATTGTTATAATATCCTTTTTGATAATCGATATAGATATTTTATGAACTTAATTTTCTGTGATTTATGATATAATTTGAGCATATCAATAGCATATTACTAGTATCACTACTCCCACAAGACGCACTTGTTTTTATTATTTGATATGGAAAAATAAACTCATCTGAAATAAATAGCAATTGCCAAGCTTCATGCCTAGGAACTTAACAGTAAATTCCCAAAGACCACAGCATTACTCATGGTGAATTATTGGAGCTGCTTCTGCAGAATGCAGATGTGGAGGTGTGTTAGAAGCACCATGAGGTGCAGAACTTTGAAGCTGATAATTTTTTTCTTTCCACTGAGAAACTACACTTTAAAGATGAAGCTTGTAGCTGGAGGACCCTAACTAAGTTAGGCATAAATAATTTATATTCATCTTTACTAAATGCCTGATCCTCTGGCATGTTAAGTGGTACAATTACCAGGACCAGACAAGTACTTCATTTTCATTTTCTTGGGTGAATTTTTTTATGGTTGACTATATCTGTGGATATTTCTGCATGATTGCTTACAAAGAGCTTGCTCATTCCCCATTTAAACTTACAAAAAGAAGTTAGCTTAATGCTTTACTATATTGAAATTTATATTAATCCTGAAGGGTTATTATTGAATGATGTAAGTGTGTTTTATGACTGTTTTATCCTCAGTAGACTGTAGGGAGGAGAATTCAAGTCATAAAGAAATTCTATTCTGCATAGGTAAGTACCTTTAGTTCCCTTTGTCCATTTCATATTAGACACTAATTGTATTTATCTGACCACTAGAACATTTCTTTTGAGAAGAAATTTTAATATAATGAAGTTCTTTTGAAGGAAACAGCAAGGTCAGAGCCACACAGCAAAAAGTCAAAGATTTTACTTTTCCAATTAAAAATTTGTGGGACCTGAATGTTGCTTTCTATTATTTCTCATTTGGACTTATTATTCTCTTTTTTTCAAACATGGGCTAGTATGGAAAATTTGCAGAAAGGAAAACCATTACAACTAGCTGTAATTTTTCCCTTGGTATTTCCTACTTTTATGTTCAGAGAAATTTCTTCTTTCCTTCAGTGGCATATAATTATGAAAAGGGGCTTAGGAAATGAATTTTCCTTGAATATCATAGTCTTTGAGATTTTGAAAAGTCAGACTGCACAGTTGAGGCATAATTTTTAAGCTACTGAAAGAAATCCAAGAACTATATTTTTACCTTCTTTCTTTAACTTCAAGTGGAGAGAGTTTATGAACTCACATTCCACAGTTCATGGTACTGACACCATCGTCTTCAGAAGGTCCTTTTTATAATGTTGTGGTTTCTTTGTTTTAATTTCTCCTCTATTTGCCATATCTACTCCACAATGTCCTCAGTTCCCTACAATAAGTAGGGAAGAAAAATCAAACACTTTACTCCATAAACTTCCAAAGGTTTTAAATCAGTGAAAGGGAAAGTGAAGGGAAGGGATAAAGAAGGGAATGATTCAAAAAATAAAAAAGAATCATTTGATTAATCAAGTATTCAATTATGGAAAACAATGTTGATTGACATATTATTATAATAATAACCACTTAAAATTTATCTACCATGTTCAATCTATTATCACTTCACACTGTTCACGTCAAAAATCTCATGGTCATCTTTGGTTTATCCCTCTTTCCCCTCTCGTGTACACATCTTGACTCTGTTCACTCTTCCCAGTTCCCACTCCCACTGTCATCATCTAGAACACACCTCCTCCCACCTGGACTACAGGAGGAATCTCCTTTCTCATCTCTCTACTTCCATAATGAAAATAGATTTCTGACCTATTAGCCTTTTCCTTCCAGCCCAAAGCCCTTTCCTTTCCACTGACTGTTCCCTCTTCCTGGAATACCCTTCTGAGTGGCATTTGTTTCCTTTGTTTAAATCACTCAGTTCTCAGCTCAAACATCACCTCCTTAGGATTCTTATAACCACCTATAGAAAATAGCCTGTCCTAGTCTGTTTGGGCTGCTGTAACAAAATGCCATAAATCGAGTAACCTATAACCAATACAAATGTATTTCTCATAGTTCTGGAGGTTATTAATTCCAAGACTAAGGCATCAGCAGATTTGGTGTCTGGAGATAGACCACTGGGTGGTTCAAAGCGCCTTCCATTGTATCTTCATATGATAGAAAGGGTAAGAAGTCTTTATCTAGCTTTTTAAAAATGAGGCCACTAATCCTTATAAAAATACCTAATTACCTCCTAAAGACTTCTTATAACACATTAAGGCTGAGGATTTCAACATATGAATTTGGGGAGAACACAAATATTCACACAATAGCATAGCTATATTCTATATCCCAAGTTATTCTCCATTTTATTCATGAGTTTTTTTTTTTTTTTAGTTGCTAATTGCTATTGGGAAGTTATTTATTTATTTACCATTTGCTTCCCCCCTCTCCCCCTTTCCCTCAGTTCCCAATAGAAGGTAAATTCCTTAAAAGACAAGCTCTGTTTTTTTTTTTTTTTTTCTGGGCTGTCTCCCACACAGTGTGATCACCCAGAGTGGTGACATCAAGGTAACTAATCAATACTTGTCAAATGGATAAGGGCACCAGATACATTATTAAACAATATACACCCTTCCTAAGGATAAGTATTATAATTTCAATTTTTCAGTTCAGGAAACTGAAGCTCGGAGAGGTTAGATAAATTCAATATTGCATGAATAATAAATGGTGCCTTGAGGATTAAAACCCTCATTTTCAATTATTCCAAAGCCTTTGTCCTTTTTATTGAGTCCTCGGTTTTTAAAGATGACTTCATTTAATTTGAACAAAGTCCTATTCAATATCATCATCTCCATTTTTATTGATAAGAAATCTTAGGATTAAATAATCAATCTGTTTACATCAAATAATATGGATAGAATATGGTGGAGTCAGAATTTGAGTCCCACTTTCTCTGATCTAACTTCAGGTTCTCTCTATCCATCATGCCACCTGTTCTTTCCAGTCACAGCACTAAAGTTAAAGTATTTTACTATAATCTTTTAAGAAAGATGTTAAAGGTAAAGTACACCATATTTTACATTAGGCATCAAATGCTTGCTTTTAATATTCAGTATAAATTGTGCTAACTGAGTTCTAAGAACATTAGAACATTGCCACCTCTTTGTCAGGCACGTGACACTGTAATTGGCCCCTTAGAGTCAGTCCGCATTTGCAGGCTGACCAGTCAGCCATCTAGTTGGTAGTAAGTACCGATCCAGATTGGGCTTTGCAATAAAATCAGTGTTTGGGTATCATTTTCTGGAATAGGCGATTTCCACTGGCCTAAATTCATGTGTTTCTCCTCTTCACGAGTACACAGCACTGGCCTCATGTGCTGGGCTCCACCTTTTTATGGATGGCAGTAAGTCTGGATTTCAGATGACAGAATGTGAGAGGAAGTGATAAGCATATCTTCAAAGACTCGCCCAGGAAAACCTTTCACAGGGGCCTCTCAGAGATCTTTCTCTGATTGGATGAAATGGAGATGGTCCACAAGGCTACCTGGTAAGCTTCCATAAGCCTGTGTTCCTGAAAATTGCCTGGAGTGAGGCTTCCACCAAGCTGTTTACTACAAAACATTATTAGCTGGGGAAGAAATAGATAACTCAAGTCTGTTCTTCTACAATTTCTTCAGTGAATTAACTCATAAGGGATTGCTAAGCTGGGAATGATTTAGAATAACATAGAGTGGTATGACTCTGTAAATGGTACTTCCTAGCAGGTTAATATTTTGTGTCTTGAAGTAACAGCAGCAGAAAGCACCGACTCTCCTAGTGGAAGAGTCTTAGCCTGTCTTAGTCTGTTTGGGCTGCTGTAACAAAATGCCATAAATTGAATAACCTATAACCAATAAAAATGTATTTCTCATAGTTCTGGAGATATTAATTCCAAGACTAAGGCATTGGCAGATTTGGTGTCTGGAGACAGACCACTGGGTGGTTCAAAGACAATGCCTTCCATTGTATCTTCATATAATAGAAAGGGTAAGAAGTCTTTATCTAGCTTTTAAAAAATGAGGCCACTAATCCTTATAAAAATACCTAATTACCAGGAGGAGCAAGATGGTGGCCAAGTAACAGCTTCCTTGCAACTGGGCACAGTGAGACTGGGGGGACAAGACTCCAGGCATCTCTGGCTGGTGGGACCTGCCCAGAAAAATCCCTTTGAGGACACAGGGAGTCAGTGGAGACTTCTGGACCCCAGGAGGAAGACAAAAGCAGTGGAGAACTGGCAAATAGTTGCATGTGTTCATTCGATCTAATCCCACCAGCAGCTATAAGTACAGCAGCAGTGAGATTGCAAACTGGAAAGGCCTTACCTGTGAGCTGTTTTGTTGTTATTGTTTGTTTAGATTTGGCACTCAGCTGAATTACCCTGGGAGAACTCAGGAGAGAGTGTGGAGGACTTTAAGTGTTGTTTAGGGCCCCAGACTGTGCTGCTGAGCCAGACGGAGCTAATGGTGTTCGGCTATGGGCTGTATGGAGCCATTGTGAGAGAACTTCCCCAGCAAGCTCTGCCCTCAGGGTAGCAGAGTGAGGATTGGGCAGGACACCTTGGGCGAGTAATCTAGTGACAGAGCAGCCTAAAGGCGGGGACCGAGATGACTTACAGCCTTGACCTCAGGGGCATAGAGTGAGACCAGTTTTGGAACCATGCCACTTCAGGAGTGATCATAGCAACAAGTGCTTTCCTGGGAAAGCTTCTACTTAGCCAAGGTTAACATTTTAAAGTGCCTTTTAATTGGGCTGAGGAGATATTTTGGCTCTCCACCTTGTAGGGTTTGATAAATCAGCACAGGCCTCCAGTCTCCATCTCCTATAGCTGTCTCAGCATTGTGATTAACATCTCAATGTTACACCTGTTGCCCAGACAATATTCACTGAGATATATATATATATATATATATGTATATATATATATATATATACTGCTGTGGTTTGGTTTTTTTTTTTTTAATTTTAACATTTTCTCCCTAGATTTTTGGTGTTTTTTCTTTCTTTTCTTTCTTCATTTGTCTATTTTAAATATACTTTTCCATTGTTTCCTTCTTTAACAATTAGAACTTCATTTTTGCTAGTTTTTCCGCCCCTATTATTTTGTTTCCCCCCCCCCCAATTTTAGCTCATACAGTTTTCTATTTGCTTTTTTTGGTTTGATTTATAGCATTTTTGTCTTTCCTCTATACTTGGTGAAGGTGGGGTACTGTGTCTGAACAGGCTAGCAAAGAGATGCTGACCTCAAGGGAACCTTCCAACCCAGCACCCCCAGAGGTTGGGGGTTTTTAATATTGGGTCAAAGTACCCTGCTATACACCTATATTGCTCCTGTCTCCCTATTTCTGTGCCTGTCTTCTTTTTGTTAATATTCCCTTTTACTCATCCTCTCTCCTATCTCCTTTTTCTTTTTTTCTTTTTTCCCTTCTTGTTCTTCAATCTTCTCATCATTCTGGTCTTGTACCAAAAGGACTCATCGAAACCCTAGTCCAGGGACACAGTAACTCAAAGAGCAAGAGGAAGTGAAAGGAAAATTAGGGCAAGGAAACAGATAAAAGAAAACACTCATGAGGAAGAATCAGCAGAAAAATCCTGGCAACATGTAAAACCAGTCCAGAGCAACCCTGCCAAGGGACTATGAGGTAGCTACTGCAGAGAATTCCACCTATAAAGAAATGTTAGAAATGACAGAAAGGGAATTTAGAATACAAATGATGGAAACAATGAAGGAAATTGCTGATAAAGTGGAAAATAACCAAAAGGAAATCAAAAAACAGAATCAAATAAGAGATGAATGGTATGAAGAATATAGAAAGGATATAGCAGAGCTGAAGGAACTGAAGCAGTCCATTAGGGAACATAAAGATGCAATAGGAAGTATCAGCAACAGAGTAGACCATGCAGAAGAAAGAATCTCAGAGGCAGTGGACAAAGCTCTTGAGATAACTCAAATAGTTAAAGAGGCAGAAAAGAAGAGGGAGAAAGCAGAACATTCACTGACAGAATTATAGGACTTCATGAAGCATTCAAACATACGAGTTATAGGTATCCCAGAATGGGAAGAAGAATGCCCCAGGAAAATGGAAGCCATACTAGAGAATATTATAAATAAAAATTTCCAAAAAAGTCACCAAAGATTCTGACACACTCCTTTCAGACCCCAGGTCACCTCAATTCTAACCAAGCTTCTCCAAGACACACCGTGATGAACCCATCCAAAGTCAAGACAAAAGAAAAGATTCTTCAAGCTGCCAGAGGAGTAAGTGCCAGTTGACCTACAGGGGCAAATTCATGAGGGTGACTGCAGACTCCTCTAATGAAACTTTCCACGCAAGAAGACAATGATCATCTACCTTTATTCTACTTAAAGAGAACAATTTCCAGCCCCAAATTCTATATTCTGCTAAGCTAAGCTTTAAAATTGACAGAGAAATCAACTTATTTACTGATATATAAACATTGAGGAAATTTGCCACAACAAGAACAGCTCTATAGGAAATACTTCAATCTGTTCTACACACTGACCATCACAATGGATCAATAGCAAAATAAGAACTCAGAAATTAAAGGACAGAATCTAACTTCCAAAAGATAAAACTAAGCAATGGACTCTTACAAAATAAGATGACTAGAATACTACCACACTTATCAATTATCTCAATAAATGTTAATGGCTTGAATTCCCCACTGAAGAGGAATAGATTGGCTGATTGGATTAAAAAACACAAGTCATCCATTTTCTGTCTGCAGGAAACATACCTAGCTCCAAAACACAAATTAAAACTCCAAGTTAAGGGTTGAAAAACAATTTTTCAGGCAAACAGAATTTAGAAGAAAAGAGGGGTTGCAATCTTATTTTCAGATACATGTGGATTTAAAGCAACTAAAATCAAAAACGACAAAGATGGTCACTTTATATTGTCCAAGGGAAAAATACAACAAGAAAACATTTCAATTCTAAATATTTATGCACCCAACTTAAATGCTCCCAGAATCTTGAAACAGATCTTACTCAGTCTGAGCAATATGATATCCTGTAACACCATAATAACAGGGGACTTTAACACTCCTCTTACAGAGCTGGACAGATCCTCTAAATAGAAATTAAACAAAGACATAAGAGACTTAAATGAGACCCTAGAACAACTGTTTTTGACAGACATATATAGAGCACTCCATCCCAAAGATAAAGAATATACGTTCTTCTCATCGGCCCATGAAACATTCTCCAAAATCGATTATATCCTAGGACACACACACAAAGAAACCTCAACAGAATCAAAAGAATTGAAATTTTTGCCTTGTATCTTCTCAGACCATAAGGCACTAAAGGTGGAACTTAATACCAATAAAAACATTCAACTGCACACAAAGACATGGAAATTAAACAACCTTATGATGAATGGCAGTTGGGTGCAGGAAGAAATAAAAGAGGAAATCATTAACTTCCTTGAGCATAACAACAATGAGGCACAAGCTACAAAAACCTGTGGGATACTGCAAAAGCAGTCCTGAGAGGAAAATGTACTGCTTTAGAAAAACAGAAAGAAAGTGCATCAACAAACTTACAAGCGACCTTATGGAATTGGAAAAAGAAGAACAATCTAAACCTAAACCCAGCAGAAGAAAAGAAATATTCAAAATGAAATCAGAGATCAAAGAAATTGAAAACAAAAGAATCATTCAGAAAATTAATGTAACAAGGAGTTGATTTTTTGAAAAAATTAATAAAATAGATAAACATTTGGCCAGACTAACTAGAAATAGAAAAGTAAAATCTCTAGTAGCCACAATCAGAAATGATAAAGGGGAAATTACAACTGATGCCACAGAAATACAACAGATCATCTCTGAATACTACCAGGAACTCTATGTCCAGAAATTTGATGATGTGAAGGAAATGGATCAGTATTTGGAATCATACCCTCTCCCTAGACTTAGCCAGGAAGAAATAGAGCTCCTGAACAGACTAATTTCAAGCACTGAGATCAAAGAAACAATAGAAAATCTTCCAACAAAAAAAATTCCCTGGTCTGGATGGCTTCACACCAGAATTCTATCAATCCTTCAAAGAAGAGCTCATTCCCGTACTGCAGAAATTATTCCAAAATATTGAGGAAGAAGGAATCTTCCCCAACACATTCTACGAAGCAAACATCACCCTGATACCAAAACCAGGAAAAGACCCAACTGAAAAGGAGAGAATTTCAGACCAATTTCACTAATGAATATAGATGCAAAAATTCTCAACAAAATCCTAGCCAATAAATTTACAGCTTATCATCAAAACAGTCATACATCATGATCAAGTATGTTTCATCCCAGGGATTCAAGGCTGGCTTAATATATGCAAGTCCATAAACATTATCCACCATATTAACAGAAGCAAAAACAAAGACCATATGATCCTCTCAATAGATGCAGAAAAAGGATTTGATAAAATCCAGCATCCTTTCCTAATTAGCACACTGAAGAGTATAGGCATAGTTGGCACATTTCTTAAACTGATCAAAGCTATCTATCACCAACCCACAGCTAATATTTAACTGAATGGAAAAAAACCTCTTAGAACTGGAACCAGACAAGGTTATCTGCTGTCACCATTAGTATTCAACATAGTGCTAGAAGTTCTAGCCAATACAATTAGGCAAGACAAGGAAATAAAGGTCATCCAAATGGGAGCAGAGGAGGTCAAACTGCTGATGATTTGATCTTATGCATAGAGAACCAACCTCAAAGACACACCACAAGACTCCTAGAAGTCATCAAAAACTACAGTAGAAAGCTATAACCCAGCTACAACTTAACAATAGGGGGAAGTGGGAAAGGGGGGGGTGGGTAGAGGGAGGGGAATCGGTGGGATCACACCTGTGGTGCATATTACAGGGGTATTTGCGAAACTTGGTAAATGTAGAATGTAAATGTTTTGGCACAGTAACTGAGATAACGCCGGAAAGGCTATGCTAACCACTGTGATAAAAATGTGTCAAATGGTTTATGAAGTCAGTGTATGATGCCCCATAATCATATCATTGTATACAGTTATGATTTAATAAAAAAAAAAAACTACAGTAATGTTTCAGGATATAAAATCAATGTCCACAAGTCAGTAGCCTTTGTATATGCTGATAACAGCCAAGATGAGAGGTCAATTAAGGACACAATTCCCTTCACCATAGCTTCAAAGAAAATGAAATACCTAGGAATATATCTAACAAAAGAGGTGAAGGACCTCTATAAATAAAATGACCAAACCCTAAGAAAGGAAATAGCAGAGGATATTAACAAATGGAAGAACATATCATGCTCCTGGTTGGGAGGAATCAACATTGTGAAAATGTCTATACTTCCCAAAGCAATGTACCAATTCAATGCCATCCCTATTATAATGCCAACATTGTACTTTCAAGACTTGGAAAAAGTGATTTTGCATTTTGTATGGAACCAGAAAAAAATCCGTATAGCTAAGGCAGTTCTTAGTAATAAAAACAAAGCCAGGGGCATCAGCATACTTTAGTACAGACTTTTGGCTGTACTACAAAGCCATAGTGGTCAAGACAGCATGGTACTGGCAGAAAAATAGAGACATAGACATTTGGAATTGAACAGAAAACCAGGATATGAAACTAACATCTTACAATAACCTAATCTTTGATAAACCAAACAAGAACATACATTGGGAGAAAGACTCTCTATTCAATAAATGGTGCTGGGAGAACTAGATATCCACATGTAAAGACTGAAACTGGACAAACACCTTTCTCCACTCACAAAAATTGATTCAAGATGGATAAAGAACTTAAATTTAAGGCATAAAATGATACAAATCCTCAAAGAAAGGATAGGAAAAATACTGGAAGTTATTGGCCTGGGGAAAGACTTCATGAAGAAGACTGCCGTGGCAACTGCAACAACAACAAAAATAAACAAATGGGACTTCATTAAACTGAAAAGCTTCTGTACAGCTAAGGAAACAATAACCAAAGCAAATAGACAATCTACATAATGGGAAAGGATATTTGCATATTTTGAATCAGACAAAAGCTTGATAATTAGGATCTATAGAGAACTCAAATTAATCCACATGATAAAAGCCAACAATCCCATATATCAATGGGCAAGAGACATGAATAGAACCTTTTCTAAGGCAAACAGACGAATGGCTAACAAACGTATGAAAAAATATTCATCATCCCTAATTATTAAGAGAAATGCAAATCAAAACCATCCTGAGATACCATCTACCCCAGTGAGAATGGCCCACATCAAAAAATCTCAAAACTGCAGATGCTGGCGTGGATGTGGAGAGAAGGGAAAACTTTTACACTGCTGGTGGGACTATAAACTAATACAGCCTCTTGGAAGGAAGTATGGAGAACTCTCAAAGAACTCAAGCTAGACATCTAATTTGATCCTGCAATCCCACTACTGGGCATCTACCCAGAAGGAAAAAAATCTTTTTATCATAAGGATACTTCCACTAGACTTTACTATCACCAAAATGTGGAAACAACCTAAATGCCCACCCACCCAGGAATGGGTTAACAAGCTGTGGTATAAGTACACCATGGAATACTATTCAGCTATTAAAAAAATGGAGACTTTACAGCCTTTGCATTAACCTGGATGGAAGTGGCCATATTATTCTTAGTAAAGCATCACACATGGAGAAGCATGAATCCTATGTACTAAATGTTGATATGAGGACAATTAATGACAATTCATGACACGGTGGGGATGGGGGAAGGGGTGAAAATTTTAGACTTCTACCCAAATGTTTCATCCCTAAAGACAACTAACTAGGAGACATATGGGTAGTGTATATATACAAATATATATATGTCAGACAAAAGGTTAATAAGATTAATGGAATCTTTTCGATAAGAAAAGGAGAAACATGCAAATAGAAAGATGGGCAGAAGTCACATTCAGATAATTCATATTTATTAAGCACCTAGTACTCCCTAGATGGGGTTCTAAATGGCAGGAATTAATACTGAAATAATAGGGTAGTCACATGCCTTCCCTTTAGGAAGCTTCTATTTTAAAGAGAAGAAAGTAAAAAAAAAAGCAAAAAGGAGGCTATTATATAAATGAACAATACAATCTTAGGTGGTGAACAAATGTCACGGGAAAGCAGGGGAGACGGCTGCAGGGGAACGGAAGGAGAAGCTCTTTGCATGAGGCAGCCCCTGCAGAGCTGCTCTGAGGAGCTGGCATTTGGACAGAACAGAATGGAATAGGAAAGTGGCCTTGTTACGACTTGGAGGTAGAGAAAACCAACAGCAAGGCCGAGTTCCCTGAGGCGGAAGGAAATTGGCACAGTCTAAGAACAGCAAGGTCAGTGTGGCTACAGCAGAGTAATGTAAGAAAGGCTACTGGGAAGGAAGGAGTTCTGAAGGGAACGGCGGCAACAGTGTATCTTACAATGACTTCCCCTCACAAACAGTAACATGCATGCAGGTTAAACGCACATAAGAGGAATCATTCCACCTGTCCAATCGCAACATGCAGATTAAAAACACAGACAATGAGGAATCATTCCACCTGTCACCTGGCGAGGCTCAGTGATGATGCTCACTGGTGACAGGAAGAGTGAAGCCAGTTATTTTCAAATCTCCTGGCAGGTAAGAAAGTTGGGCCCACCTGACAGGGGAGCAATTTGGCAACTGCATCTAGTGACTTAACACCTATTTATGTTATTCCAATTGTAGAATTTTATATTGATGACACAATGGAATAAATGTGAAGCCCAGTGGGAACGCCCATCACTGATTTATGCGGCTACTGATTATTTATTAAAAATTTGTGAGTGTGTATGTGTAAGCGCACCATGCATGCTGTTACACAGAGGAAGGGGGATTGTGTGTGTGTGTGTGCGCGCCACGCGTGCTGTTACACAGAGGAAGGGGGATTGTGTGTGCGTGTGTGTGCGCTATGCGTGCTGTTACACAGAGGAAGGGGGATCTGTGTGTGTGTGTGTGTGTGTGTGTGTGCCATGCATGCTGTTACACAGAGGAAGGGAGATTGTGTGTGTGTGGGCGCCATGCATGCTGTTACACAGAAGAAGGGGAATTGTGTGTGTGTGTGTGTGTGCACCATGCGTGTTATTACACAGAGGAAGGGGGATTGTTGTGTGTGTGTGAGCGCCATGCATGTGGTTCCATGCGTGCTGATACACAGAGGAAGGGGGATTGTTGTGTGTGTGTGTGTGTGCACCATGCATGCTATTACACAGAGGAAGGGGGATTGTTGTGTATGTGTGAGCGCCATTCATGTGGTTCCATGCATGCTGATACACAGAGGAAGGGGGATTGTTGTGTGTGTGTGTGTGCACCATGCGTGCTATTACACAGAGGAAGGGGGATTGTTGTGTGTGTGTGTGCGCCACGAGTGCGGTTACACAGAGGAAGGCGGATTGTGTGTGTGTGGGTGCACCACGAGTGCGGTTACGCAGAGGAAGGGGAATTGTGTGTGTGTGCGTATGTGTGCCATGCGTGCGGTTTCACAGAGGAAGGGGGATTGTGTGTGTGTGTGTATGTGTGCCATGCGTGCGGTTTCACAGAGGAAGGGGGATTGTGTGTGTGTGCACCACGAGTGCGGTTACGCAGAGGAAGGGGGATTGTGTGTGTGTGTGCGCCATGCATGTGGTTACACAGAGGAAGGGGAATTGTGTTTGTGTGTGTGTGTGCGCCATGCGTGCGGTTACACAGAGGAAGGGGGATTGTGTGTGTGTGTGTGTGTGTGTGCGCCATGCGTGCGGTTACACAGAGGAAGGGGAATTGTGTTTGTGTGTGTGTGTGCGCCATGCGTGCGGTTACACAGAGGAAGGGGGATTGTGTGTGTGTGTTTGTGTGTGCCATGTGTGTGGTTTCACAGAAGAAGGGGAATTGTGTTTGTGTGTGTGTGCGCGCCATGCGTGCTGTTATACAGAGGAAGGGGGATTGTGTGTGTGTGTGTGCGCGCCTTGTGTGCTGTTACACAGAGGAAGGGGGATTGTGTGTGTGGTGTGCCATGGTGCGGGTTCACAGAGGAAGGGGAATTGTGTTTGTGTGTGTGTGCGCCATGCATGCAGTTACACAGAGGAAGGGGGATTGTGTGTGTGTGTGTGTGCGCACCATGCGTGCAGTTACACAGAGGAAGGGAGATTGTGTGTACACCATGCGTGCTGTTACACAGAGGAAGGGGGATTGTGTGTGTGTGTGTGTGTGTGTGTGCCATGCGTGTGGTTTCACAGAGGAAGGGGGATTGTGTGTGTGTGTGTGTGTCTGTGCGTGCCATGCCTGCGGTTACACAGAGGAAGGGGGATTGTGTGTGTGTATGTGTGTGTGCGCGCGCACGCCATGCCTGCGGTTCAACAGAGGAAGGGTATTGTTCACATGAAGATCACTGAATGGAATAAGGAGAATAGATTGGCGGATTCCACTGCACTTGTTCAGGAAGGAAGGGTATTGTTCACATGAAGATCACTGAATGGAATAAGGAGAATAGATTGGCGGATTCCACTGCACTTGTTCAGGAAGTGTGCCTTAGAGGCAGAGGCAAACCCACTGTGGTCTTGCACATTTCATTCTTCTATTCCTCCCCTACTGAGTATGCAAGTGAAATGGAAAAATAAATGTCAATTTGAGCTTTGTAACATATTTGGTGGAAATGGATACTAAGTTTGAAGGTAAAACAGTTCATTCCTTCTCTCTCTGCACGTAATCTCATCCTGGTCTCTGCCATAACTATTCATGAGTGTGGGAACCACAACCACTGACCTCATCCTATCTGTGTTCACAACCTGCAGTTACACACCTATACATAATTCAGTTAACTATTCCTGGAATCTATTTCCCACTTTAACTCTTTTTAAACATGACTAATGTGCATATCACCTGTGGAGGTTTATAAAAATACAAATTCCTGGGTCTGTCATAAAAACCTCTGATCAGGTTTTAATGAATATCTGCAGGTTTTAATGAATATCTCAAGTGATTATCTTTTCATCACATCCAATCCATGATCACATCCTCTTGGCTTTACTTAAAATGAGATATATAATGGGAACACTTCTTTTTTTTTTTTTTTAGATATAAAGTGGATTTATTTATTTGTTTGTTTGTTTATTTATATCTGAGATGAGGTCTCACTTTGTCACCCAGGCTATTTATTAAACATACTGTTTAGAACCTCAATGTTGAAATCATTGCCCCTGACAAAGTGGTGTCTTATCTACTCTAACTTGGCTACTCTGGGCCCAGCCCTCCCATTTCTCTCCTGGATGATTTGCAGCTTCTATACTGAGCTTCCCTTCAATCATCCTCCTTTTCTGCGCTTTGCTTGCTGTGGCAGCAGGAATGACCTTGTTAAAATCTATCTCAAGAACATCTCATGCAGGGCTGGGTGCGGTGGCTCATGCCTGTAATCCCAACACTCTGGGAGGTCAAGGCAGGGGATTGCCTGAGCTCACAGGTTTGAGACCAGCCTGAGTCAGAGCGAGACCCCCATCTCTAAAAATAGCCGGGTGTTGTGGTGGGCGTCTGGAGTCTCAGCTACTTGGAAGGCTGAGGCAAGAAAATTGCTTAAGCCCAAGAGTTTGAGGTAGCCACTGAGGGCAACATAGTGAGACTCTGTCTCAAAAAACAAAAACACAAAACAAAAGAACATGTTACACAGAGTAGCAATGAAGATAGAAGATGGGGAGCAGCCTGCATTCCACCCTGAGAGAGAGAATCAAAGTAAGTATTTACCTTGGATCAGTCATCTAGGAAAGAGCATTGGGTTATCAACTGAGAGGCGGTGGAGGCACCAAGGTGAAGGGGAGGGAAGGGGAGCAACGCATTTGGCGTTGCTGGACGTACTGGAAGTACTGGTAACAGTGAAGGGACAGAGGAGAGAGCACAGGGTTCCACACTTCTCCTGTGGCTGTCACAGTAAGAGCTGAGGGGAGGGCACCACACAGCAGACCTCCGGTCAGATACAGGGTGCTGACTGGAACTGCACGGCATTACTCCAGACAGCAGGCACCACAGGATCCTGCTGCTTCCTGAATCTAGGGTGCTGAGACTGATAAGCTCTGTGACCCCCTCATTTTGAAGTCTCAGCCCCAGAGGGCTATACCTACCAGGAGGGCAGCCCCCTCTCCCCCGCATTGTCCCTGCCTGCTGGTGAGGGTGCAGGAAGGCTGGGCATGCCCACCCACCACTTCAAGCACCAGAAGACCGAGTCAGAGCAGGACTCACAGGCTCAGTGCCTGCTATCACCACCTGGGGAGCGCTGCCCAGCCACAGCTACTGCAGGACCCAGGATTAATAGACATTCACAAATTCTGGCTCTCACTGCCACTACATGGGTAGGGCTGCCACCAGTGGACCTAGGCAGGGTAAATTCTCACACCACCACTGCTGCCACTACAGCCACCAGTGGACCTGGTGCAGCAGAGGCCCAGGCCCCCATGCACAGACCACCATGCACCAACCAGAAGCCAACAAACCATCCTGTGCTCGCCACACCCTGCCTACCCATGAAAACCACAGGTGAACAGAGTCAAGGAGAAGGGCAATGTTAAAGGCTCAGAGTGCATCCACCCCTCTTCTGCCCGGTCAATCTTTCAGAGCAGAAGTCAAGCACGCCTCCTAGAGACCTCTCCCTCTCTTCACTGAGCATCAGAGTTCCCAGCAGAGGAGAAGAGGCATACTGCAAAGCTGTCTGAGCTGAGAGAAGAAGTTACAGATGAGAAGGAATTAACATAAAACTCTAGCAACATGAAAAAAACAGGCTATTTTGCCATTCTCGAAGTATCATACTAGCTCTCCAGCTATGGACTTCAACTAAAAGGAAACTGTGGAAATGTCAGATACAGAATTCAGAGTATGGATTACAAGTAAAACTTGTGATTTATGAGATAGTTAAAAATTGACCCAAAGAAAACAAAATATAATTTAGGAAATGAATGAAAAATTCACTAAAAAGATAGATAATTCAAGAAATATGTGACAGAACTTGTAGAAATGAGTTATTTAGAGAATGTCAAAATACAGTAGAAAGTTTTAACAATACACTAGATCAAGCAGAAGAATGTCAGAGCTTGAAGACAAGGCTTTCGAATTAACCCAGTCAGTCAAAGATGAAGTAAAAAGAATCAAGAACAATTAATAATCTCTCTCAGAAATATTGGATTATATTAAATGAACAAATGTAAGACTCATCAGCATCCCTGAGGGAGAAGAAATAGAAAAAAAGCATGGAAAACCTATTTGAGGGAATATTGAAGGAAAACTTCACTGATAATGCTAGAAAGTTATACAAACAAAGACATGGTTTGGTTTCGATGATTCCAGGCAAATGATTCCAGGCATCACGAGGGCACACAGTCACCATCCTGGACAACAGCAAAGTGAAGAGAAAATCTTCAAGATATTTAGATGAAAGCATCAAGTAAATTACAAAGGAACCAGAGTAACAGCAGACTTCTTAGCAGAAAACTTACAGCAAGAAGCAACTGGAGTCCCATTTTTAGTCTTCTTAAATAGAACAACTGACAACCAAGAAGTTTGCATTCTGCAAAACTAGGTTCATAAATAAAGGAGAAATAAGGTTCTTCCCAGACAAACTAACACCTAGGAATTTTGTTACCCTTAGAGCTACCCTACAAGAAATGCTTAAAGGTACCCAATATATGGGATAGAAAAATCCATACTCAGCAGTCAGAAAAGACCCGGAAGTTAAAAGTTACGGCTCTCAAAAAATGATAATGACAAGCGAGAAAACAAAGCAACTAAGTAACAACAAAATGATGCCCAGAACAGCATCTCACATGTCAATCTAACACGAGTGTAATCTTTCCAAGCACCACGCATAAAAGATGGTGGTGAAATGGATTTAAAAATGGAACCATGGTATATACTTTCCCCAAGAAATCCATTTAATTCACAAAGATTGTCATTGACTTAAGGTAAAGGTGGAAAAAAAATATTTCACACAAATGGAAACCAAAAGTAAGCAGGAATAACTATTCTTACCTCAGATAAAATAGACTTTAAATCAACGATGATAAAAAAAGACAGGAACAGTCATTATTACTGAAAAAGAGAGGAATTCAATATAACCATCCTAATGTATCTGTACCTAACCCAGGGGCTCCTGTAATCACAAAACAAACTATTAGTTCTAAGGAAAGAAGTAAATGTGACGTCATCGTAGAGAGAACTCCAACACTCCATTGACAGGACTAGACAGATCACTGAGACAAAAAATCAACAAAGACACACTGGACTCTAGTGTGAACACAACTCCAGAACAGACCCACCTACCAGCCACTGACAAACGTTCTATGCAAAACTGCAGAATATACATTCTTCTCACCAGCAAATGGGACATTTCCCAAGATAAACCATGTAACAGCTTCCAAAACAAGTCTCAGAAATCAATTCCAAGAGGAACGCTAAACACTGCAGAAATCTATGGAAATTAAACAGCCTGCTGCTGAACAGTCCCTGGGGCCGTGACAAAACCAAGATGAAAATACAAAATATTTCAAATTGAAAGACAAAGGTGAAAAAAACTAGCACAATCTTGAGGATACTGTAAAAATAATGTGAAAGAGGAGATTTACATGCTTAAATGCATACATCAAAAAGGCAGAAAAATTAAAAATGAACCTAATGTCCCACCTCAAGGAACTAGAAAAGAAGGACAAAGCAAACACAAAGCTGGCAGACGAAAGGAAGTAACAAAGGTCGGAGCAGAACTAAATAAAAGACAATCAACAAAACAAAAATGTTGGATCTGTGAAAAGGTAAACAAAATCGATAGACCTCTAGTTAGAAATAGAAAAAATTCAAATGAGTGTAATCAGAAATAAAAAAGGAGACATTGTAAAAACCTAGAGAAACACAAAACACCTTCCAAGACTACTATGAAACCTCAAAGCATACAAAGAAACTAGAAAAATCTAGAGGAAATTGTTACATTTTTGGAAACATATGACCTGCCAAGCTTGTATCAGGAAGAGATATAAATCCTGAATAGAACAATAATAAGTAGTAAGTGTTAACAGTAACAACAAAAAAAAATCCCCCAACTGAAAAAAAGCCCAGGACCAGACATATTCATAGCTGAATCCTACCATTCCTATAAAGACCTGGCCCCTACCCTTCTGAAAATGTTCCATTAACTCTGAGAAGGAGGAAGTCCTTTCTAATGCCTTCCACAAAGCTGGCATCACCCTAATACCAAATCCAGGAAAGAGCACAACAAAAAAAGAACTACATACCAATATTCCTCACAAGGATGGTTCAACATAGGCAAATCAGTAAACGTGATCCATCACACAACATAATTAAAAACAACAAGCAGCCCAATACATATACAAAAAGCATTTGATAAAATCTAACATCATTTCATGATAAAAGTTCGCGTGAAATCAGGCATTAGAAGGAACATACTTCAAACTTACCAAAGCAAACATCATACTGAATAAGAGAAAGTTGAAAGCATCCCCCCCATTTAGAGCTAGAACCAGAAAAAGTTGCCCACGGTCATCTCGTCTATTCAGCACAAAGCTGGATGTCCTAGCGCGAGCAGTCAGGCATGGGAAGGAAACCAACTACATCTGAATCAAGAAAGAGGGGCTCAAACTGCACCTGTTTGCTGATGAGGTGATCTTATATCTAGAAAACCCTAAAGACTCCACCAAAATACTCTAAGAATTGATAAATCAATGCAATAAAGTTTTAGGTTTCAAAACTAACACACACAAATCAGCAGCATTTCTATAAACTAGTAACGGTCAAAGTGGGAGTCAATTAAGAACTCATTCACAACAGCTGCAAAAAAAAAAATACTTAACCAAAGAGATGAACGATTCCCAACAAATAAAAACATCTCGTGCTGGTGATTTGAAGAATCAACATGGTCAAAATGTCCACACTGCCCAAAGTGATTTTCAGGTTCAATGTAATTTCCATCAAAATACCAACACCAACTTTCCCAGACCTTCACAAAACAATCCTAAATTTCATTTGGAACCAAAAAAGAGAATAGCCAAAGTAATCCTGAACAAAAGGAACAAATCAGGAGGTATCACTTTACCTGACTTAAAATTATAGATGGCGGTAGTAGCTGAAATTCCACTGTCCTGAGATAAAGACAGACACATGGACCAACGAACGGAAGAGAATAGCGAGCCCAGACGCGAGGCGTGCAGAGACAGGCCCTGCTTCTGACGGAGCCGACCCAGATGCCCAGTAATAAACAGTGCTGCAAAAGCTGGAGATCCACAGGCAGAAGAATGAAATGGGATCTTCATCTCACACCATATACAAAAATTAACTCAACATGGAGAAATAAATTTATAATTCAAAAATTTCTGCAAGGCAAAGAAAATAATCAAAAGAGTAAGTAAACAACCTACAGTTTTGGAGAAAATATTTGCAACTGTGCAATAGACAAAGGACTAAAATCCAGAATCTACAAAGAACTCAAACAATTCAGCAAGAAAAATAAACCAAATAACCCCATCAAAAAGTAGGGAAAAGACATTAATAGTTTTTTTTTTTTCAAAAAAAGATAGACAATGGCCAAAAAACACATGAAGATATGCTCAACACCACTAATTATCAGGGAAATGCAAATCGAAACCATGAGGAGATGCCACATCAGCCTTGTCAGAATGGCCATCGTTAAAAAGTAAAAAAACAGCAGATGTTGGTACAGATGTGCTGAAAAGGAAATGCTCTACCCCGACAGCGTGAGTCTAAACTGGCACAACTTCTATGGGAAACAGTGTTGGAGATCCCTCAAAGAAACAAAGGGCTTTCACCATTCTCTCCAGCAATCCCACTGCTGGGTATCCACTCAGAGAAAGAAGTCTTTTTATAAAAAAAAAAAGATCAGCCTGCATCTGCATGTTTATTGGAGCACAATTTACATTTGCAAAGTTATGGAATCCACCTAAATGTCTGTCGGGTGAGTGGTGGATAAAGACAGTGTGGTGTGTAAACGTACAGTGCGGCACTACGCAGCCATAAACGGGAAAGAAAGAAAATGCCTCTGCAGCAATTTGGATGGAACTGGAGACTGAAGCGACCTATTTCAGTCATGGAAAAACAAATGCCACATGTTCTCACTTGTAAGCGGGTGCTTAATGAGGGGTCTATACGGTCATTAACTGCCATAACAGACGTTGAAAACTAAGAAAGGGGGAAAGTAGAAAAAGGGAGGGATAAAAATCTATCTATTGGGGACAGCATAAACCACTTGTATTCCCTAAATCTACTGAAATGAAAATAATAATAAATAATAAAATAACTTTATTAAAAAAAGAGTATGCCGCTCGTCAAACCCAATGATATCTCATCTCCTTCAGAGCAAAGCCCAAAGTCCAAGCCCTGTCTTACAAGAACTCACAATGTTCTGACCAGCACTTCCTCCTCTGACTAGTCTCCTCTCTTCTTTCCACGACAGCCACAGGTCCTTTGCAAGTGCTGCTTCCTCTGCCTGGAAAGTTGTCTCACACACGTGCCTGGCTTGACCCCTCACTTCCTTCAGCTCTTACTTAAAATCACTTTCTCAGACCACTTTTCCCAGCCAACCTGTCTGAATCTCAACACTCCCATCCCTACCTGTAATCACTAGCACCTCATAATTCCACTGTTTGCTTCATTTCTTTTTTTTTTTTTTTTTTGTAGAGACAGAGTCTCACTTTATGGCCCTCGGTAGAGTGCCGTGGCCTCACACAGCTCACAGCAACCTCCAACTCCTGGGCTTAAGGGATTCTCCTGCCTCAGCCTCCCAAGTAGCTGGGACTACAGGTGCCCGCCAAAACGCCCGGCTATTTTTTGGTTTGCAGTTCAGCCGGTGCCGGGTTTGAACCGGCCACCCTTTGTATATGGGGCCGGCGCCTTACCGACTGAGCCACAGGCGCTGCCCTATTTCTTATTATTAGCTCTTATTCTGTCATATATTTTACCTATGTTGCCCATATTTGACTGCTATTTCCATAAGGGTTTTATTTCTGTATCTCTGGCACCTAAAACAGAGCCTGAGACCTGGCAGGCATTCAAGAAATACTGTTTGAATGATTAGTGAACACATTTTTAGCTGCCAGGGCCATGAAATCTGCTCAGTGTACCTCTAATATTTTCTACAGTTCTCTGCTTCACATTTTCTAACCTCTTTACCGCCTAAGTGAACATGTGCCAAATAGCTTTATGTGACCAAATAAAGTGGTCTGTCTTCTACTCTAAGACTGTTACATTTTTCATATTAAAATGGTAGCCTTCACTTTTCCGGTGCCTCCTGCGTGATGAGTCACTGACAGTTACAGACAGCCTCCTATGTAATGGTCTTTGCTTAGTTTACAGAAGGTGATCTCCAAGGGGGTTACCTGGGAGCACCGTTAGTGACAGTCCTTTTGTCCTCCTCAGTGGCCCCAGTGGCAGGGCTCTTCCGGTAAAGCACACTTTGCCCTCTCATACCAACACCTACTGTACTGCTTCACGTGCGATCATGCTCGCTTTGAAACACTTCCAGATCCCATAACGCAGCATCCTCTCATATACATCTACCCTTGTTCTTTCATTTAACAATGTAAATATAGGATGAGTATTCTGGGAAGTATCCATTATTTTTATTTGTCTTAACACTTCCCTGATGGAGAGAAGACTTTAATGTCATAAATCTTTTATATCATATGAACTCAATAATCTCTCCTTTGCTTTCCCCCACTTTATATTTTTCCCTCCTCCAGATATTTCAACAGTTAAACAAACCTTAAATTTCAACCACACTTAAAAAAAAATATGTCACATAAGCCAGGCTTAAGTTATAGCCAATGTCAACAGAAAATCTGGATAACTCATTGTTTCAATACGGAATTATTAACTCATTAATCTGGTCAGATTACTTGCATAGTGAAAAGGCACTAATGTACGTGCCAAGCATCTCCACATTATTTTTGGTTGGATAGATTCTGTATGTATTAGAATGATAGAAAAGGTCAAAATTTTAAGATGATGCAAGTTTTAAAGAACACTAACACCTGCGTGCTTAGTGTGATGTTTTTGTCCCATTTTTAATCATAAAGACTAAGATAAGATACCTGACATTAAAGGGAAAACTGCCAGAAAAAAAGTGAAAAAACATCATGGTGATTTAATATTGTACAAATTAGTCAGGTTCTTCTTGCTGAGATTTACTGAATTCAGACATCGCTCATGAAAAGATAGTGGCACCTCCACAGAACGAAATGCTAATCCTCAATAAATGTTTTAATGTTTGTGATTCTCAAAATAAATGTCTTTGTTCCTTTATAATTCAATAAGAAATGTGGTGAGGTTAGATTCTGCAAAGCCCTACTTTCTTTAGAGGCAGATTGAGTTTTACAATATTCTTCCTGCATTTTTATTAGAAAAGAAGGGAAGGTGAGAGACTGGATTCTGAAGGCACTTATGCTAATTCACTGGTTTCTCTAGAGATGAGTAAGGATTATGCAGTCATATTGCACTGAATCATAACTTCCTTAATATACATTATAATACTTATTTTTAATCACTCCCTATGAATTAGAAAAATTTTTAAGTTTTTGATTTATAAAAGAAAAATGTATAACAAATTACTAAGGGTGTATATATTCTTGGGTTTATAATTTTGCTGCAATTAAATTCCAAGTATACTCAACTATAATATAATCAACAATCAGTGACGAGGAAGAAGAAAAAGTAATGAAAAATCCGGAAGCAGCTTCAGTCATTAAATGACCCAATGTAGATGAAAATCTCAACACACATTTTAGAAGAAAAATTTATGAATCAGATTTTAAACCAAAGCTGATCAATTTTGGGTTTGTATGGCAATAATTCCTTAATGCATTTGTGTCAGCTTGATTGTTTTCATCATCATCATTATTAGCATAAGTCAACCAACATATTGAAAAAAATCTAAAAAATTAGATTACAAACAGTTTAGGTAAAGTATCATCATTTTAGTCACTGTATAAAAACATATTTGAATCTGTTCACATTTTCTATGAACTCCTTAAAATGTTTACTTTGCAACCACAAGTCTGATGGAAAACAAAAGCTACTTACTAAAAGGGTCATTAAATTCTCATGAGAAATTTGATGCCAGTATAGACATTTTAAAGGCTCAGCATCCACTGGAGAATTGACATAATTTTACGGAGGTAAGATGCAGTTGTAAGATGTATCATTATTTTGTGTTTCCTTGAAAAAAAAAAAGCCTGCAATCTAATCAAAGCTGTGTTATCTTAGAAATGTTATGCAAATTCAAAGAATTCTTTCAAACTTACTTATACATACTTTAAAAAATCACTTTTGAGTATAAATAAAAATGAAATTATAAGCAAGATATATTGGTGTAAGTCTTAAGGCAATTCTCAATTCGGAATCCAACTCTACTGAATCGTGGTTGGGTTAAGAACCATGGAATTCCATGTTTTTCCATATAATAGTATTTTCTGGGCCGTTGAAAAGTGTTGGGAGTACTTTACAGCATTTATTAAAGGAATGCTCCACTGTCTTTGAAATTTTCTCATTATCCACCAATATATATCCCTCCTGCCAGGTTGGGTACTTGGCCTTTTTTTTTATCTTCCCTGAGGTGTCCACTGCTGTTAACCATATCATGACTCCCACTTGGCCACGAGGGTTTGACAGATGTAATCAATTGGAAGGTTTATACTGATTTTAGAGCTGTCTAAAATTAGAAAAAAAATGGATCTTAGAATTGATTATATGTGGTATACTATTTGCCAAACACACTCAAGCGTTTTTTTTTTCCTAGCCAAGACAAAAATTTATTTTTATTCAATACATGTAGTCTACTTTAGCTTGTATTTCAATGTTTCAAAATTTTCATCTCCTTCACTTTCCTGGCAGTTTTCATAAATGTGGTTTAAATCTAATTTAGTTTATGAGCATCCCTCTCCAAATACTGACTGTAGACTCCAACTTATACATGAGTCCAAATAGGGTTTCCTTCTAAACCCTATTTCCTTCCTTCATTTTCTATCAGCATTTCTCAAGTAAACCTATACTACATGGGGAAAGTCTAGATTAAGTAAAGATAATTAAATTTTTACAGCAGTTCTCAACCTGTGGGTTGAGACCCACAGGAACTATATTAAAGGGTCATGGAACCAGGGAAGGTTGAGAACCACTGCTTTAATACAACTTTCTCAAAGTCTGTAATATATTTATGTACATTGTGATTATCATACAGTGGCAAATTATGTAGAATTTCTGAATATTATTTGTTCACAAAGTCATGTGTTTTGAGGGACACTTTGTAAAAAGACCCTTACACGATTTCTTCATTGTTTTTTGTGTTTGTTATGTGGCTTTCTAAATACCTGGAAACTGGGGCTGAATGTGATTTTAGTACAGATAACACCATATCTACACAGCATTACCAAAGGAGATGGTCATGATATAAATTTTAAGGTAATAGAATCTTATTTATGTAAGCACAAGCTTATTTGCCTTTCATTATATCTATAATGTCATTACATTTGTATTTTCATCACATACATTTGCTTGTGTTAGCCAATGATTAGGAAGCAAACACTAGGCTCTTTTGGTAAACATTGGTAGTCTCCGACAATCAAGGTAGATGATGGCTAAATGTTCCCTTTCCCATAACTTTACTATCTGTTGGTATATTAAAATAAAAGTACATAGAAGTCAAATATATAACTATTAATAGTGTGTGTATATATATATCAAACAGTATAATAATATAGTTATTATTAGTAAGAAAGAACAGAACAAATAGCCAATTTTTTTTACAGCTGTTCTGACACCTGAAGGCAAGTTCAGGTTCAGATACCAGCTGGTTGTGAAAAGAGATAAAGCCCTCTGGGAAGTGGTGTGTGTTGTTGGGGGGGGTGACATCCAACTGCTGACCGAGCTGACACCATTCATTTCACTAGTGAAAAATCGTTTCCTGTATTGTTTATATAAATCAGCAAAATCCTCTTCTCCATATTTGAATAAAGATATGTGAGGCATTAAGAACTCAACGTCTAGAGTATTGATTCCTGACAAAGGCTTTTTTTTTTAGAGATTTAAAACTGGAGTTAACTTGTACACACATATATCTATGTTGCGTTGTTAATATTGAAACATTTAAAAGGTAAATTTCCATACTGGCTACGTAAAACTTAGTCTTTGCTAAGGCATGAAAGTTGAAAAATGTATGGTAATTTAGCACAAAGGTTAATAATGTATTTCAATTAGTGGAACATTTTATAAATGTTCATGAGTCCAAAAGAGATACATAAGGCTTGTTTACAAGTCATATAGGTATCTGTTTACAAGCCATATGTATCCAAATATATATATGTACACATTAGATTTATAAGGTTGCTACAAGCTGTATGTGATCCTCAAACTACCATGTTCAATTTTTGATTTTTCTCTTTTATACATTTTCTTCAAATCATCCCTTACACTCCATTCTCTCTTATTATTCTTCATGCTGCATCCTCCAGTTCGATACTAAATGGAGAAATCAGCTATTTAAACTGGTGAAATTTACAGACGAAGTGACCAAGCTGATTCAGATGAGAGCCCGAAGGTTTCCCACAGGGTAAAGTGCACAGACTTTCTAGAATGGTCTTTGGAGCATCGAGTTTGGCTGCTCAGAAAATGCTCCTTAGTTTTATCATAGTTCCTCCAAATTGCTGAATAAGTTATTTTTGAAATAACATTACAAAAGTTATACCAGATTTTGCCAGCCTTAGTCTTTTCATATTTTCTGCAGTTGTTTGGCCTCAGAAATGAACCCAACAACTTTCTGACTTATTCTAATTAATATCAGGTCAGAAAACAACTAGAACTTTAGTGAATTAGGGTAGTCATAGCACCATTCTAAGATGTTAGCCAGATAAAGAAGATAATTAATTTGCATATTTTTCTATTCTCAATATAAAATCATCCCATAAATACCTTTGGCAACATTCAGAACGCCGCTGTGCTCTAATAAGTTCTAGACACTCTTCCCATAATTAAAACACTTGAAAGGGATCTTAAATAGAACATTCAAATTCCCAAGTGTGTTGTATATGGTAACATTATTGTTCAAAACCTAAATGATTTGGGGGGAGAGATGGTCCTAGAACTACCAAATCCTAGAATTGGGTAAGAATTTTATGCTCTTCCAAAACTTCCCTTCAAGGAAGGCACTTTATTCAATACTCCTGATATCTGTGAAGTTCCTATTATCATGCTTTTAGTAGTTAAAGAAAAATGTGTCTTAAGATACAATCCATTCCATTGTTAAACAGCTCAGGTCAGCTTTTCTTAGAGGAGTTTACTAATTGGAATGTGCCTTCTAATAAATCCCTTCCATGGATTCCATACCCATTACAGGGGAGGGACACCTTGTTTACCTCTCATACATAGACTTCACATTTTCAAATACTTAACAATTTTATATCTCTCTGCACCCATCACCCTCACCCCAACTCTCTCCACTCCCATGCCTCTCACATCCTTTTGTTCATATTTCTCAAGATGCGCTTTCCACACAAGACACTTCACTGCTGTGGCTTCATCAGTTTGCTATTAGTTCTTCCACATCATTCTTTATATATGGCACTCAGATACATTTTAAAGATAAGCCATTTAAGAAACTACAGTTTAAGGAATGAAAAGACAGGTTTGGGGTTTTATTACCTTCATGACCTTGAGATCAACTTCTCCTTCCTTGAGCTTTCCCAGGCCCTTTCTCCATTATTCTTCATTGCCTTCAGTTCATTCTTGAGGCTGCACCTTGTTGACTGCTCTGCATGAAGTCACTAAGCTTGCTTATTTCTTTCAAGCTTCCTGAGAAGCTTAGTTTCCCTCCAGCTTCCTCAATGGCCAAGAAATAGTTGAACTGGAGGTGGCTCTTCATAGCTTTGAAATTGGCCTATGTTCAAATTTAATCATGAAACGTATGTCATGACCTCTCAAACATATCACCTTATATTACAATTTAGAGTCACTTGAACATCCTTGAATAAGTCAATAAGTACATAATTCTGAAAAATACTCATAAGATTATGTTGATGCAACTAGTCAATACTGTCCAAATTTGACCAAAACAGTTTCCCTTTTTGTGTGAGTTCAGAATTTTCAAATGAGGTTCTTTTCCAGCCTTCTCTCAGGAAACAAACTGCTTGAGGTTCTCAAAAGAAAAAAACATGTCTAAGAGAAGAACCAGGATCAGAACTTAGCAACGTAATTTATTTCTGTCACATATTATCTTATTAAAAGTAAATTACATTACCCATTTGTCTCAACACATTCCATACTTCTTGTTCTTCCAAAGTGTAATTTTTTATAGACTAAGTATAAGGAAAAAAGTATGAAAGATAACTAAATTTAAGAACATAACAGATGATGTCAATCCCAGTCTCACTTTTTAAAAGTAATACCTTGACCAGAGAATATGTATCAACAGACTTAAAGTAGTAGAAGAGAAAAAAGAATCTGATAATTACTAAGGGTTCAATAACTGCTCAAGTTTAATATTGATACTATCTTACTAATAAATTCATTATTGGCTCAGCTACAAAGGTGAATAGATGTGTAGTGAAGGATTCCAAGTGACATAAATATTAAAAGATTTTCTTCATTGAATTAAAATTCTCACTCAAGGAAAGGAACATTTAAAGATCTGAATACCAATTTCTTGCTCAAAAAATGGCAAGGCGAGAGAATTGAAGGGGGAGAGTGACTGGAAATAAGCCAATCTTCTGAAGATGAAAGTGCAGAAATCTAAAGGAGACTGGCAGATATCCCAGGTCAGTTAAAGAAGAACCTGCAGAACAGGCAACATATCGACTTTAAAACTTCAAGTTTAGAGAACACAGCTCAAGCAAAGGTAAATGGAAATATAAAATGCAACGAAGCTGAAGGAAAATAACAGATATGGGGTCTTTTTACATGATAAACTAATAACTCATTGACTTAATTCAATAAAGCTGAATCATTTTGTTAATTCAGTGAAGTAAAGGGAAAAAATAATGCTTGACTGAACGGACTACATGATTGGTTGGCTGGAGCTATTATTAAAGGATCAAGCCAATGGTCTCAACTGCACTCTTAAAGGATCAAAGCCGGAAGTTACTGCGCAAAATGTGTCAGCACTGCTGCTGGATGAATTTATTAGACCTTATTCTAGACGATACGTGGTGGTTGTATATACAGATCGTCTATATATATAGGTGTATATATATAGGGCATATATATATGTATACACACACGTATACACATACGTGATGTGTAATAGAGTATATATAGCTTAAGTTGAAAACATCTGGGCTTATAATAGCATTGTCATGTATGTGCCATGATTTTGTTCAAATTAGTACTTAGAAACAGAAACAGGCCTGCATTTGACTCTATTAAGTGAAAAGAAACATCACCACCGATACCATATATTTTTATGGTAAACATTCGATATGTGCCATTGAAATTGCAGTTTTAGAGAACAATATCTAACAAGGAGGAACGGAGTGTCATGGCCTGTTCAGGAAAAGCAATACTCAGGTTATGGGCTACTTTACCTAGAATTAAAAAAAGAGTAAATTAATGCTGCTTTGAAACAAGTTAAACAAATCAATAAGTTTCAGTATTCCAAAGTGATTTAATTTCACAGTTATTTTCTGCCTCTTTTACACACAGAGAATATAATGTTTTTTAAAAAAAGATCTTACAAGTCTTTTCATAACTTATTTTGCTATAAAGAATGAGAATAAAAGGATAAATGTGATGTATGTGGCAAAGGAGTTAAAATGTGAGTTTTACAAAAAAATTTTTCATCACAAAAAAATTATTGGATTGATTCAACAAAAGTATGTTTATTTTTTGATGAGTAAATATAATTCAATAATGTATTTTCTACATACTTGTTATAAAATATTCTATTTTCAAGTACTAACTTGAACAAAATCATAGTACATACATAACAATGCAATTATAAGCCCAAGTAACCACATGTATTATAGGCCATTCACGTCATTTGGAACTACTCAGAAAATTACAAAGTTTGACATTTTGTGAATGTTTAATTTCATTCTTTGGTATCGCTAGTGTCTATACATTATATTTTCTTTAATTTTGAAAATAAACTGATTTAGGGCGGCGCCTATGGCTCAGTCGGTAAGGCACCGGCCCCATATACCTAGGGTGGCGGGTTCAAACCCGGCTCCGGCCAAACTGCAACCAAAAAATAGCTGGGCGTTGTGGCGGGTGCCTGTAGTCCCAGCTACTCAGGAGGCTAAGGCAAGAGAATTGCTTAAGCCCAGGAGTTGGAGGTTGCTGTGAGTTGTGTGAGGGCCATAAAGTGAGACTCTGTCTCTACAAAAAAAAAAAAAAGAAAAGAAAAGAAATTGATTTGGCTTGGTGCCTGTAGCACAGTGGTTATAGCACCAGCCACATATACCAAGGCTGGTGAGTTCGAACCCAGCCCAGGCCATCTTAAACAACAATGACAACTGCAACAACAAAAAAAATAACCAGGTGGTGTGGTGGGCGCCTGTAGTCCCAGCTACTTGAGAGGCTAAGGCAGGAGAATCACTTAAGTCCAAGAGTTTGAGGTTGCTGTGAGCTGTGACACCACAGCACTCTACCCAGGGCAATAGAGTGAGACTCTGTCTCAAAAAAAAAAAACCCCAAAAAACCAAAAAAACAAGCAACAGAAAACAAGAAAAAAAAAAGAAAATAAACTGATTTTAAGACAGTTATTGTGAGTCAAATCATTTTCAAAATCATTTCACTAATTGACTTAACTCATCACGGGTGGCTGGACGCAGTGGCTCACACCTATAACACTAGCACTCTAGGAGGGTGAGGAGGATGGATTGCTTGAGCTCAGGAGTTCCAGACCAGCCTGAGAAAGAATGAGACCCTGTCTCTACTAAAAACTGAAAAATTATCCAGGCATGGTGGCAGGTGCCTGTAGTCACAGGTACTCAGGAGGCTGCAGCAACAGGATCGCTTGCACCCAAGGGTTTGAGGTTGCTGTGAGCCATAACGATGCCACAGTATTCTGTCCAGGGTGACACAGGGAGACTGTCTCTCTCTCTACATACACACATATATATCTTTTTTCTAAATTTATGTCATAATTTTAATCAATTATTTCATCTATTTAGTTATTTTTACCACTAAAATATGAGTATGTTCTCCTTATCTAGTTTTTTATTGTAATTTCAAAATATTAACTTAGTACAATTTGAAACCTTTTATTCTTGCATGTAACCAGACTTTCTAACAATTACCATTTCAAATATATTTGGGAATTATAAAGCTACATATTTATCACATGGTGAAAAACTATGACTTATGAATAAGATTTAAGAAATAAAACAAAATATTCAAAATTCTGGAATTTAAAGGTAATCTACTACAGCACTCCCATTTTACAGAGTGGATGGAAGTCACATGAAAGTTAACTATTGACCAAGCTTAACAGTTGACTAGCAAAAACTAGGGTGCTGTGTCTAGGTGCTGGGCTTCTGAGATCTAGTGAGCAGAGGATGAACAGTAAAGAAATGTCCTCTTTGAATGGAACAGGCTTCTTAAAAAGAGTACTATTGTTAAGAAAAAAGTCCTTCCTATGCTGCAAGTTAAAGATTGGTGGAAGTTTAGTTAAAGAAAAATAGCACTGGGTTGAGCCGTCTGCAAAGATGAGAAGGTTTCCAAAAGGTCATGCCACCTTTCATTTCTTTTCCACTGTGGCATCTATAAGTAGTGAAAGAAGCCAAGAATATCTGAAAATATAATAGAAAACACTATTCTTGTGCCTGATTGTTTAATATAAGGAAAATAGCACATGATAAAAATAGTGTCACATCCTAACCTACCCTTTTATGAAGTCCTTACTGCCAGAATATTTTGAGAGGATAATATAGAATAGTTGATTCATATTAGTCTGAATGGTAATATTTATAAATCTGATTTCACTGTGTTGGTTCATGTCCTTTTAACTGATCTATATAAGCAAGTTTAAATGTAGTGGAAAATTCAAGGTTTTGGTAAGTTAGTTTCAGATACATGTGAAAAATAAATTAAAATAATCTTATTTTATGTTTGTACCATATCTTTCCCACTTTCAATATATTTTTATTAAACATCTATTATGTGTACAATAATTTCTCAGTTGTATAATCAATCTAATTTCTAAGAGTTAATTATTAGATAATATTAAAAACTAGGTTCAGAATAATTGGTTAGATTGTACTAATTTTTTGCTTTATTGTTGATTTTGAATATTTATGGACATTTAAGATCAAGAGAATAGCGATTACATGGACCACATTATATTTAATACTTTCAACTCAATATTTCATGTAAGATATTGCAATACAATTTTAGCATTTTAATACTTATCACACATAAACTGAAATTTTGATATTTGTCTGAGTTACACAGCCACTTGCACAATTTTCTCATTTTTCCTGCATTCTCATATCAGAAACTTTTTGAAATCTAATGAACATTTCCAACCTCTGCTAAAATGTGGCATCATGTATTTAAATTAGCCTCTATCCTATTCCATCTATAACATAACCCATATTTACTTTCTATGTTCTCTTTTCTGTGTTAGATTGTAAATTCTAAGATATTAGGATTATTTCAATTTATTTTTCACATGTACCTCAAGCTAACTTACCCAAAACTTCTTCCAGCATTTTGAATATTTTGCTTTATTTCTTAAATCTTAATTTTTCACCATGGATGGTATATTGTACACTGCACCCATGGGCCCGTTGCATCCACAGCCCAGTGACATAGGAAGGACAGGTTATATGCCCCCGTCAGAAATTACCTCTAACTCACCTAGGTCACACTGTCTGGAGCCCAGGGGAAAGCTCAAATCGAGCTCCCTCTATAACTGCATTTTTTCAATATACACATCATGAAATCTTGGATAAGTAGACTCTGATTTGGATAATTGTAAAATAAACATCCCCAACTCCAGTCTCAGTTACCAAATCCTGCCATCATCATCTCTTGCTCACTATTTTACCCCCAAGATTTTTAGATTGGGACATGCCAGAAGAGGGTAAGTTAATGCTTAACAAAACCCGTTAGTTAATACATGACTCAGGCAGACCCAGGTTCTACCCTCTCCTAATACCTCTTCCAGTGTTTGACTATATTTTGAGACAATGTGACCTATGTGAGTTAAGGGTAAATTCTGATGGGGTCATATAACCCATCACAATATCTCTTCTTTCTAGCAGCTTTCGGACTTTTATTTTTTTTTCCTGCAGTTTTTGCCCCGGGATGGGTTTGAAGCCACCACCTCCTGCATATGGGGCCGGGGCTCTACTCTTTTGAGCCACAGGTGCTGCCCAGCTTTCAGACTTTTTTGATCATGCCCTACAGAAATACCTTTCACACTGAAGAGCTTGCGTGTATGTGAGCGCGCACACACACTAGTGTATCTAAAATAAAATATTTATGAAACTCTATTATTACCTCCACCAAATCCTGATAATTAAATTGTTAAGCATTGTATTCTATACTATTTATTAATATTTTAAAAATTATGCAGGTATTGAAACTGATTTTTGACCTGCACTTTATGAAACACTGTTTTAGGCCAAAATGCCAATAAAATGAATATTAATTAATCTTTGACTATGGGGAAGGAACACATGTATCCTAGTCACCGTTGGAGGGTGTGCTGGACAGGGCTGTCTCTTCCTGAACTTCTTCCCTTCTCAGCCACTTCCCACACCCCAGACTTTCAGGTGCTGGAAGGCCTAAAAGAGATCGGAAACATTTCTCCTCTATTACCTCATCAGTGAAAAGGGGAGAAATTGAGTTAATTTGGATTTGGGTTCCCACTATAAAGGAATATACTAAGTTTTTTCATATAATTCTCACCACCACCATACAAACTAGGAAGTACTAACCTTATTTTGCAAGTAAAGAAAGGTTTAAGGGAACAAAGGACTTGCTCAAGGTGACACAGCTAGTGAATAGCCATTTTTAACTCACTCCTCTTCAAAGTAGCCCCTACCTGGGGAGATAGATACATGAGGTACAAGTTATTGGGAATCAGTGGCGGCTGCTCTAAGCTGGAGCGTCCAGGCACAGGAAGTCGGAAGCTCCCAAAGCCTGAACAGTTCCTGCTTCTCCCGAGGCGGTGTGAAGGACAAGGAACATAGTGTCACCCGCAACTTCCTCCTGTCGTCCACTCGGTCTGTCCCTATTCAACCCCACTCTGTCCTGCGGCCCTTCTATAGTGCCAGAGAAAAGGCTGGGCATGTGAAAAAAATTAAAAAAAAAAAAAAAACTTAATTTTCATTACTGCTTATTGTACACTGCACCACATGGGTCCGTGGCATCCACAGCCCAGTGACTTAGGAAGGACGTCAGAAATTACCCTTAACTCACTTAGGTCACATTGCCTGGAGCCCAGGGGAAAGCTCAAGTCGGGCTCCTCTGTGCCTGCGTTTTTTCACTACACGCATAGTGAAATCTTAACTAAGCAGCCTCTCATTTGGATTATTGTAAAATAAACTCCCAACTCCAGTCTCTGTCACCAAATCCCACCATCATCAGGGCGAGAGCCGTGCTTATGGGTGGATGGACCAATCACCTCTGGGAAGTCCTGGGGTTCTGCCCTCTCCCGCTTCGTCCTGGGCACCTCGTTCTCTGTTTTCTTTGTGGTCTAACAACTCGGGTAAAGCCCCGGGCGCCGGGGAGAGCGCTGGCCCGCTGTCAAACTGGGCATGCTCGGGGCAGGGCGGCCTTGGCGCCGCCGCTCGGGGGCCGCGGGCGGCGAGGACGCGGCTGCTCCGCGCGCCCGCCCCCTGCGGCCTGTGCTGCAGCTGCCGGCCGCCGGAGGGGGCGAGCAAACGTCAACCTGTTGTTTGTCCGGTCACCATCTCTCAACTCAGCACCACAAGGAAGTGCGGCAGCCACACGCGCTCGGGCAGCTCGGCATGCAGGAAATCTGCGGCGAGCGCGGCGCGTAGCTCGGCGGGCCACGCTGCAGGCTCAGGCGGCGAGGGCGCAGGGCGCGGCGTCCGTCCCGGGAGAGGAACCCGGCTTTTTCTCGGAGCGGCGCTGTGCTTCGGTCGCTAATCCCAAATGCACCGGCTCACTTTCGTCTACACTCTAGTCTGCGCAAACTTTTGCAGCTATCGTGACACTTTTGCAGCTCCGCAGAGCGCATCCATCAAAGCGTTGCGCAACTCCAACCTGAGGCGAGATGGTAAGTGACTCACTTTATTTTTTAATTTTAACGGTAATTCTGTTTGTTGTCATTGTACTTTCTGTTGCCGCCTCCCCCTCCTTTTTGAATCTTCCATATGAACTCGGGCTGAATGCATTGTTCGGGGAGGGCGGTCGCGATGTCCCCAGTCCTGAGAAAGCCCTTTTCTTCCGGAATGGGGCTGTGGGCGGTGGGGCGCAGCAGGCTGGAGCGGATGGGACGAGTCAAGTGGCTCATCTCATTGCACCCTGAGAAGTCAGGTTTGGTGTCTCAGGGTCTCTGAGACCAGGATGCGGTGCCCCAGTGGGGAGATGGAGAAAGTTGTAGACAGTGCCGCCCCTCCTTCTGAGGCTCTTCACCTTTTAAACTCGTGATAGGCGGAGGGACTCAAGAGTGGCGCCTCTGGGCGACTGACTTTATTCTTTCAGCGGAGAGAGGAAGAATAATGAGTGTCAGTCCAGCTGTATCTGGAACGGAGTAAGCATTCATTCGTATATTATTTATCTTTAGGAGAGGGCTATGTGCAGCATATTGCCACTTCCGTCCCCTAAGTGACTTTTATTGGAGTTGAGCGTGGTAGAGACCAGGAGGGTAAAACTTCTGGGGTTTCTTCTGTACCGCAGCGGGATCAGGCTTCTGCTGCCAGTTTCCTTGTATAGGTTTTCCAACTGTTTGCAGGGAGCAAAACTCTCAAAGCAGTTGTCCTAAGAAAGGCCCCAAGCTAGCTTGTTTGTTTTCCTTTACTCTGGAGGACACCTGGGTCCAGAGACTCTAAGTTGAGTTTATTTACTTTTGGGGCCTCCACCTAGCTCTTAAGTTGATTTATCCTTCAATTCCCAACTGTAGCTGATGTTCCCAGCAATTTGCAGCTGTTTTTGTCATGTGCCTGAACTGACCCATAGGTTTGTGGTTTTTGTTTTTCCTACATCGATACCCTTCTGTCCTGCCTACTTAAAATTCTAGCATATCCCCCAAGGAGACCACAAAGCTGGCAGCATTTGACTGTCTTACTTGGTAAATTCTTATTATCCACCTTAATGCCTTATGAATTTCATTTTTTGGTGTGCCCTCAATTTGGATTTCACTGGAAGACTTTGGACTTTGAAGGAAAAACAAAACTGTTGTATTTTCTGATACCAAGTAGACTGTGGATTTCAAGGTGCTCAAGTCACCTGCAGTGATGTAGGTGGGTGGGAGGGGAAGCCATGGTGTCACCTCACATTATAACTGTGCTTTTATATAAAATACTATGGCACTGCGTTTTTGATAACCCTCCGTCTTAGTTAAGGCACATTTTCTTACTTAACTTCAGAAAAAGTTCAGGCTCAAGATGCAAGTTTTATGGTTTTGTTTCACTCTCTAATGTTTCCACCAGGGACAGATCTTCTAGTTGAGTTTTAGTTTGTACTTCATATGTCCTTTTAGCTACATAGAGTAAAATTCCATTTATAATTTGCATGACTTCACAGCCATAATTTTGTAATCCTTAGCCTCCCAAATATCAGTTACAAGAAGTCAAGGACAGAAAATGAAAAGTATGTAACCATTGCCCATTTAACCCGAGATTCCAACTAAAAACAAGTTTCACAGCTTAGCATTTTCTTCTTTTGGAAGGGAATAATCTAATTTTAGTTTCTGTTGTTAAAACTCTCTCTCTCTACATACACACACATATATATGAACACACATATATATATATATATGTACATATATATCCATCTAGGCTACATGTAAAATTTATTTTTTATAAAAATTTTAAATACTGACCTGGATCTTTTTTATTTCTTCATATTTTGATTTAAACTATTTAGCCATCACCCCAATAGTCCCCCCAAGACACACTTTTTTATTAGATCTTAATTGTTCACTATTTTCCTCAATATCAATCTCATCTCACAAATAAGACTAGAAAAGAGGAAAAAGTAGGTTAGGGACTAAAATAAAAATTGTTTTATATAGAGTGAAGATATTGACACATTAATGAGTTAGTTTGGGAAGCTCAGAATGGCAACTTTTTCTTAAATAAGAACGCATCGTCCAACAGGGGCAGTATGAACTTGGATCTTAGGGGCTGAAAATAATCTTAGATATTGTAATGGAATGGTTGGTGTTTCTCCAAAGGACTAGCCTATATGAACAGATAGCGGTATTAATATTCATACAGAGGGAGAACAATTTTAAAAAATGTCTAAAAGGCTCATTTTTGGGGTGAACGTTTAGTGATAGTGAAAAAAAGAAGGTTGAGAAACATTGCCATAGACTCCTGGTGAAAAAGTAAGAACAGAGTCTTTTAAAAAGTGTAGACGGCAACTAGAAAATATTAATGGCAATAGTTGAGCTGAAAGAGAGAAAGTAATAAATTAAAACTTGTTCTGATTCCAAGTTTTTTCTACTTGCTCTCCCAGATTTCCCTAAGGAAGGTGACAATGTTCTTGCTTTTTTGACTATTGTATTAAGATACCATAAAATATTGAGGAGACTATGGACAGGGAATAGAAACAGGAGGAAGAGAGAAAACAAAAATTTCCAAACCTTAATTTAAGATCTTTACAAGATCTGGCTCTCAGATTGCAGATGGTAAGAAATCACAACAGAAATTTAGATGTGACTCTTGAATAGAAGTTTGGGGAACCATTATCTGATGATGGACCTGTCCTCACACTTGAATGCCATCCATTTATTCCTGCCATGCTGCCTAATGTTGAGGTCAGGTAGAGAACAAAGAGGCCAGGTGTCCTGTCCAGGTCACGGGGTGTGTTGGATCCTGTCTAGCCTAATATACAAATACTTGGTTTTGATCTACTATGCTGTATAACTTCAGACAACCAGAATAGGTAAGAAATAATGTGGACATAACAGTGTTAGAGTTACCAAATGGTAGTTCTATCTCCATTATAGGAGGCTTCTTGATGGTATTGCGTGGCCTCCCGAATCTTCCCATCATTCTTGTTCTAAAGGTCTATCTGCAGAGCCCTTCCACCTGCAGAAGGCCTAACGGTGGCCCAATGTTAGAGGGCTGTTGAATTTGGTCCCTCTCTCAGGGAGGAAAGCTATAGCTAAGAAAGATCAAAATATAATAATACATAGTACTTAGTTAAATGATTATACTTTCTCATGTCATATTTGTTATTTATTATTCTTGTTAAAATTGAATTATTTTTGATGCTCATTCCTGTCTCTAGAAACAGAGCAAATCTTAATTTAGCAGTAGCATCCAGTTAGTGCTTTTGTAATAATAACTGGCCACAGCTAAGTGTTGCTTAGAGCGTTGATCAAGAAGTGTAAAGGTAGCAATTAAATGACAGCAGTATTTACTTATTTTAAGATCTAACTAGATAGAACTTCCTGCAGAGGAGGGGGTTAAGAACACAGATGCACTCTTCATTTTCTTGACCTTTTGTAGATTTCAGAAAGTATGGGTGTTGGAGGTAAACATTTCCGATTTTAGTTCTGTTTAAATAATACACCAGTGTTTGAGTCATCTATTACTATCATTATCCTGTGGTAGGCCTACACTTTTAGTAACTGTGCTGTTCTGGATGTGAAAGTAACCAAACTCCTTTCTTAAATAATGTGGCCTTCTACTGTCACTTTTGATGGCAGCCCATTGACTTTAGTGCAAAGATACGAGCTTACAGCAAAGACAGCAAAGCATAGGATAATATGAAAAAATTCTAGAAAAGCTAAGAATCAGATTAGTGACTAAATCTTATGTACTTCTGTGTTTATATTTTTTTCAACTCTAAGGATATTAAAGCCTCATAATGTTACAAAGCATAGTGGTGATTACATATTTTAAATTCAACATGCCTTTGACTTACCACTGTAGGTGATGCTATTTAAAAGAGATTCTTTTGAAGAGGAAAGTTTAACGAGGTGTCTGTATGGTATGTAGTGCTGGATGCTGCTAGGTTGTGTCACATTAATAACCACTGTGAGTTCATCGAATGACAGTAATTTTTGTCTACAGGATTTTCCTTTCAGTGAATGAAAGGAAAACTGTATTGTTTAGAACAATTATTCAAACAATGGAGCAGGGCCCACAGAGTCACTGATCTCAGATGACTTGCCCTGAGTGTTAGCGTGCTGTCACAGGAGACACTGAGCAGGTGGGGGCTCAGAGCTCCATCACACAAGAGTCTAGAAGGATATGCCTGCTCCTGTCTCTGTCCTGGAAAGCTGAGTCATAATGTAAATCATCTTCCTTCTGGAACTTACTCTTGAACTTTCTTTGCCGAAATAATCTGATTGATGTAAGTTCTGGATCACCTTGATAAAATCCTTGCTTTTATTAAAATAGGAAAAATCTTTTAGGTGAACCAGGTGTAGGATGTTTGTGACTTGTCTATGCCATGTCATTTAGGGAATACGTTGATCTTTCAGAAAAGGATCAAGAAGATTTGAGGGTGGAAGTGAGTTAATGTCTGAGCTATCTAGACTTTTGCAGAATTTTTTTCTTTTCAGGTCATTCTTTACTTGATTTAAACTGTATTCTAAACAGACAGGTGTATGATGGACATGGAGATTCAGAAGGGGTAGGATGGGTTGGGCGAAGGATGAAAAATCACCTGCAGGGTACAGTATACACTGATTAGTGTCCTGGCTACACTAAATTCACCACTATTAAATCTAGACATGTAACTGAATACTTGTGCCCCTAAAATCTATTGTAATAATGAACAATATCATAACTCCAGAAAACGAGTAAAAGTGAAGGGTGACACACATAGTATTTTGTCCTGAGCTTCCCTGCTGACCCTGCTGTAACAGTTACTTATTTATTCAGTGATTATTTTTTGCATCTCCATCCGCCTTACCTTGTGCTAGGAACTTGGTTGTCTACACAATATGAATAAAATGTATGGATCCTCCCTTCTTGAAATGTATAGTCTAATAGAAAATACAGACCGTTCATAGTTAGTCCCAGTGTATGGCGCTTATCTTCAGATGCGTTCTGGAAAGCGCTGCTATCTGGAGAATTCGCTGAAGGAGGAGGCCAAGCGCAGCATGAGGGTCCCACCTCCTCATCAGCAGACGGCTCCCCAGACAGCTCCCCAGACCTCTCCCCAGACGACTCCCCAGACCTCTCCCCAGACCGCTCCCCAGACTGCTTCCCGGAAGGCTCCCACACTGCTCCCCAGACCTCTCCCCAGACGGCTCCCCAGACCTCTCCCCAGACGGCTCCCCAGACCTCTCCCCAGACGGCTCCTCAGACCGCTCCCTGGAAGGCTCCCCACACTGCTGCACAGACGGCTCACCAGACCTCTCCCCAGATGGCTCCCCAGATGGCTCCCCTAGCTGTTTTTTTTGTCACTGTTGTCATTGTTGCTCATCAGGCTCTGCTGGGTTAGAACCTGCCAGCCCCAGTGTATGTGGCCAGCCCCCTAACCCCTGAGATAAGGGCTCTGAGCTCCACTTCCACACTTCTGTCTCACACATTTGAGTTCATCATAAGATTTTTATTTGGGAAAAAAAATGTATTTTACAGTTAATAGTGTGAAAATTCTTTATGTTGTGATAGGCGCTCAAGGAGCCCCTAATGTACATTCAGG
Source organism: Nycticebus coucang (assembly GCF_027406575.1). Lineage (NCBI taxonomy): Eukaryota > Metazoa > Chordata > Mammalia > Primates > Lorisidae > Nycticebus > Nycticebus coucang. The sequence goes on along the minus strand of NC_069785.1, from coordinate 107,510,776 downwards.
GGATCCGGAGGGGCTTCCTGCAGGAAGTGGCATCTGAACAGAGGAATGAAGGCTGAAGGGGGGGTTAGGAATTGAGGGGTGAGGAAGGAGGGCAGAGTTCTTTAGTCAGGACTTGGAGATGAGAACACAGGTGAACAGGTGTCCTCCAGCGAAAGGCCTGGGGACAGGCTGGTGAGTTTTCCCGTCATGGTGGGGGCCTTGGGAAGCCATAGAAAATTTCTTTTGGAGGGTGGCATGGCCTGTTCTGTGTTTAAATGAGGAGGGTTCACATTCCTGGGCAGTCAGTCAGGCTGGTGCTGTGGTCAGGGCAGCCTTCCATCCTCACCGCCTGTCACACAGACACAAACTGAATTATTTCATTGTTGCTGTCATAGTGAAGGAGGCCGATGGCTTTTTTAGCCCCACATCTCCAAGTCCTCAGTGCCTGAGCCGAGTGCATTGTCCCTGAGTCCCCCTCCCTGGCCACCTCCCTGCAGTTCAGCTCACAGGTACCATTTGCTTTGTTCTCAGTAAGGTAAAGGAAGGGTGAAAGTAACCTGTCTGGTGTTTGACATTTTATTTCAAATGTCTAATACATTTCAGAATTAGTGAAAATTAAGTTAATTAGATTAATTTTACATGAGGGACAGTTTTAGCAAAAAGCTACCTACAGGGAGATAATATATAATAGCAAACAGGATATTATATAAGAGCAAAAAGGAGAGAAGGCTGGAGCAAAAACGTTCTGCCTCCACATGCAGTGTTTTAGGACCAAATATACTTCAGAAGAAAGGAGTGAGCCCAAGGACAACACCAGTGTTTTAACCCTGGAACAAGAATGAGGATGCCTGTTTCTTGCAAATGTAGATGGTGTAGATAGTAACCCTCCTCTCTCTCATCTCCACCCTGGTGTTCTGCTGTCTCTGTATTAGATGTGAAACTGATAGATGATGCCATATGCTTTTGAGACTTGTGGGGTGTGCAGTGCAGTGGCTCTGTGTGGTTAGAAGGCAGGGAGGTGTGTGGCGCCCACGGCACAGGCAGGTGAGCTGCTTTCATTAGGAGGAACGGTCTCTCCTCAGACTTTAGGGCTGATACTTGAGCACTTTTTTGTAAAATGCATTTGTGAAGACAGATAGTTTTGGATGCAGTGTTTTGCCTATAAATGTAAGCAGAACATGATTTGAAGCCTTACGTATTAGAACTAGTTTCAAATTTTGTTTTATGTATGTTTATTTTTGATTGACATAAAAATTATGTATATGTGTGATGTACAGTCTGTTCTTTGAAATATGAAGTTTGATAGTTAAGCTTGCAAACTCATCCTAGAAAAAGTGCTACAAACCTCATTGCTCAATATAACTATGGTGACCAGATGGCCAAAGGAGTACTTGGAAGGTGACTATAGTGATATTCAGCAGTGAGGTATGTAGCCCTTTTTCTAGGATGAATTGGGGACATAATTGTCTGACCTAGTATGGATATGTTGACAAATAATGGCTAACTCAAGCTAATTGACATACCCTTACTTCGCATACTTATGATTTTGTGGTGAGAATGCTTAAAATCTACTTTCTTAACAATTTTTAAGAATAAAATATATTATTATTAACCATAGTCATCACATTGTATACATTAGGATTCTTGAGTTTTAAAATATGAAATCTAGTATTACTTCCCTGGACTGAAGGAATTCAGGGACCGTTGCTGGGTATGAGCTGTGAGCCCTGTTGGTCCTGAACAAATTATTTCATACTCACTGTGAGAAGATGCTGACAAGTTCTGTGTTTCATTGAAATATTTCAGAAGCAATATACTAATCGCTTACTTTTATAGAATTTAGCAATTTGGCAACTCAGCTATAGAAAATGCATCCAAGTGAAATCACAAATATGCAACAAATTGCTTAAAAGCTAAAATGAGAGTCACAAAATGTATAACTGAGTTCATCAGGATCATATGGTAGACACTAAAAGACCATCTGTCTTCACTTCTTCCCACGTGCCGTTCCATCACGCTGGTGTCTGTGGTTCTCACATCCACAGCAGAATAGGAGGGTGGTATGAGAGTTGGGAAGAGGACTGGGTTGAGTTATTCACACTATTATCGTTGACAAATGACAGCTGGTAGTTTTCCTGCCTCCTCTTACATTTCTAGGCCTTGAAAAGCATCCATTAAGACCTAAGTAAGCCCAGATGGCTTAGGCTTTCTTGTTGAATAAGGTGAAAATAGTTCCAACCTGTCTCTGAATGTCACTGGGGACTTACTATTATTAAAGTAAGGTTGTTGATTTTTTTTCTTGAGCCATTAAGAAAGTTCAGATTATGTGTCTGATAGGTTTACCCTCATAAATCGGAAATGGCACTGGCTTAAGTTTATATGGATCCCAAGCAGAAATTGACAATTTTTACTATGAAAACTTTGTGGAAAATAGTAAGTGTAGCCTTGATGATAATAAGCTGTTATTATCATTCCTCTCGTGGTAACTAATGGATTTGTGCTAGTTAAGAAGGAGGTGAACAGTGATTTTAATGGTGCTTTGGATTAGACCCTGTTGGGTTCAGAATCCTTAATAACTTGGATGAGGACATAGAAAACACATCTACTTGAGCTGGAAAAAATAGTTAAGAGGTTGGATCAGATGCAGGGATTGGCAGACGTTTTTTTGTACTGGGCCAGATAGTAAATATTTTAAGGCTTTTCAGGCCATATGGTTTCCGTTGCCGCTACTCAACTCTGCCATGATGACATAAAAGCAGCTATAGGAATTGCAGAGTCAAAGTCAGACTCCATTCAGGTCTCTATCGGTTCCTCTCTTTTACACAAGTCCACCTCTTTCTAACTTTAAATCTTATGTCCATGTCTTTCTAACTCCTTTAATCTCATGACCTAAATCCATAAATTTACTATTCACCTAACCTATCTGTTCTTTTTTTTTTTGAGACAGAGTCTCACTAGAGTGCTATGGTGTCACAGCTCACAGCAACCTCAAACTCTTGGGCTTAGGCGATTCTCTTGCCTTAGCTTCCCGAGTAGCTGGGCCTACAGGTGTCCGCCACAACGTCTGGCTATTTTTGTTGTTGTTGTTGCAGTTGTCATTGTTGTTTAGCTAGCCTGGGCTGGGTTCAGACCCACCAGCCTTGGTGTATGTGCCGGTGCCTTACCAACTGAGCTACAGGCACCGCCCTAAACTATCCGTTCTAACTGGCCCCATCCTTTCAGCCAGAAGATGTTTTCCAAGTTTCTTCCACAACATACACAATCGTTTTACTGTTTCTCTTCACTTAATCATCGTGTAGACTTCCTCTGTCTTACTACAACTTGGTGCGTCTACCTTACTTCCTTTCCTGTATGCCCTGCAATTTTAAACCATCCTCACTGCTCCACTGAACTACCCTGGGGGAGTTCACAAGAATTTATAGTATCCTTGGGGATTGATCTATCTCTTCCTGAAACGTTCCTTCCCCCTCACCTTGACTCTGCTCCTTTTTTATCTGAACTACTCCAAAATGACAAGTTGGCAATGGTGATAGAAGTGAAGCCAAACTAACACAGGATCCCTTTCAGGTTCTTGGGAGAAGAAAGATTAGAGAAATCCTTAAAGAGGCTACATGTTCTATTCTTTCTCTGTTGTCCTTATGAATAGTGAAGAAGTAGGAAAGATTTTAGAATGTAATGGGGAGCTCGTTCATATAAAATGAAAGAATATTCAAAGATAAAAATAATGCCGTAACCTAGTGAGTCATACAACTGCAACATTTTTGAGGGCAAAACAATATTTTTTTTTAATGGGAGGATAGTTATAACTGTAGAAATGTGACCTTGAACTCACACCTACTTTTTAATGTTGGAACGTCCCTTCCTTGTTCAGCTGGCTTCCCCGTGTCCCCGTGTGTGTTCTGGACTCAGACGCAGGCTCCTCACTTTCTCCCACTGCTGCTCTCTCATAGATCTTTGTTTATCCAGTGTCAGGGGCTCATGTGCGCGTGGCCTGTTTTTCATCCACACTTTCTTCTTCTGCCTGTTTACTGTTCACTACTTGAAGTCTGTAATGGATGATTCCACTGGCGCTTACACCCTTTAATTTGGTAAATAATGATATGAAGTAATCAGTTTTTTAAATGTTAGGTTATTCATCCAACGGTGAATTCCCTCACAGTAGTAACCCGTTCTTGTTGTTCTTCCAGACACATCAGAATTGTTTTGAATGAACAGTTGAGTGAACATGCAGATCAGGTACCACTTTAAATTGAAGAATTGCACCATTCCACCTGCACTTTCCTGACTCCCAACCCTCTCCAGGCAGAACTGGCTCCTCCTTTATTTCTCTCACATTTCTATCATGAAGTCTGTAGTGGTACTCATTAGTTCACATGTCTGATATCTTTGGTATGTATGTACTAACCGTATTTAATATGACTGAATACCTTTCTTATGCATTTCATTGGCTGGTACATAGGACAAGTTCAGTAAGTTTTGATGAATTATGAAATGAAAGTGTCCTCTTTTCATGACACATCTGTGTGTTACCTCGGCTATTTCACTATCAGATTGTAAGCAAACGGAACTCTGTCTTAACTCTGAATCTAGCATGGCTGTCAGATTTCTACCTTAATTGTCTAGGTGATTATTATACATCTATTATTCAACAGGACTGGGGATATAAGAGGAAAACCAGATAAGAGAAAGTCATAGGGATAGAGAATTAATTTGGTGACACTTTAATCTTTAGCAGCTTGTACAACATTCTTGTGGAGAAACATAGAGGCAGGAAGGCAAAAAAGGAAAGACCTATTTGCACGAAATGCATGTGCAATGAATAGGAAGTAAACAAGTTTGTATTATCATGGTCAAAGAAAGTGACGTTCATGTTTGTGGGGCGTGATAATAATACCTGATATTTCTTAAGAGGCTTTAACATGGCAAAGTGCTTTCATATCTGTTTTAAACTGTGGCTTTTATGAAAAATTGGTTATATGTTTCCAGAAGACTTTGCTGAGAATTCCAAGGTTATGTCTACTTTTATAGTGTCACTTTGGGCATGATATTTTGGGTTTGTTTTTGACTAATACTGATGGAACGTAGAGAATTTCAACTGTCTCAAAAATGAAGATGAAAACCAACCTGACTTTACGTATAATGCCTCCTAGCATGAATCTTTTTTGGAATACCTTTTCAGTATTGGTATTTCAGTGCTTTTACACAAAATTCATACTCCTTAGTGAAAGGGTTACTAAAAACAGCAGGAAGTACATTAAGGATTAGGGAAACAGATCTTAGGAGTCTGTTTGGAAGATAGACTATAGAAACTTACAGAAACATAATGCATCTTCACTCTGTTTATAAGTTTATCAGTGGGGGAAACATGTTCACACTGTTCTGTTATTTTACAGGTGATAAAAACAAGAGACTTGTTATGGAATGGGATATAAAAGTATGCATTTCCTGTAATAACAGAAACTTCATGACAAACCTGGTAAACATGGAATTAAAGGACTTTTAAACATTTGTTAATTAACAAAGAAAACAAACTCCAATGGAGTGAGAGCTACTTGGAATTTAGTTTCAGTACAGTGTGGGGGGATTATCTAAAGACTTCAGGAAGAGCCCTGTGGCCTCGAATGTTTTGATTTTTTGGTTTATTACTCTTCATCAAACCCAGCAAGAAACACACACACTACTCATTTATTCAACAAATATTTATGGAGTACAGACTACATGCAGAGTTCCAGATAAATGCATTGCCTCTCTCTGTGAAAGCTTACACTTTGGCTAAAGAAAGAAAAGATATATGTGGATAAATACAGGGCAAGGCATTGCCATATGAGGGCCATCATTATGCGACCTAGGATTTTTTTTTAAAGAACTCCAATATCAGGATTCTGTCCTGTTGATCAAACTATAACTTTAAATTACTCATATTAACATTGGTTCAGTAAAAAATCTATTTTGGTTAAGTTGTTGAGCACTATATTATTTGAAGATGAATGATCCTTTCTAATTAAGTTATAACTATTATTATATCAATTAAAACTTGAACAGAAAAGTAACTTGTAATTGAAGGACTTGAAATTTTATGTGTTGGTTCTTTGTGTTCATATTTTAGGTTAAATATTCTTGAACAAATATGTAGTTTCAGTTACCAACCCAGTATGACTTAACTTTCTAATTTGTGATATGCAATGTGATTATTTGACCACCTGGTGGCAGTAGACAAAGACAGCTTTGAACATCATAATTATTTCCCCTCCTTCTCTTGCTTGCAAATGTAAATTAAACCAGGGATTTTCATATTTTCCACATGCATTCAAGAAAATAATCTAGGAGTAATGGGAATCTGTCATGAATTGACGCTGTTCTGTTCAGTATCGTGTCAGTAAATTTTAGATATAAATGAAACATGCTGGAACAATTTGGATGACTGACTGACTTGTGTTTTTTACACGTGTGGTTTATACCCATGAATAGAGTTTGTGAAAGTACAACATGTAAAGAAGATTAGTCTAAGATAATTTTTTGAATAACAGTTGCATTCTGCAGCCATTAGTTGACAAATTTCCTTTGGATACATGACCAGCTAGTTGACCACTCTATCTAGACTTGCAGGAAGTTTCTGAAGACTCCCCATTATTTGCCACGTTTATTAAAAATAAGTACTTTGGTGGGTAATAGCATTATTACCATTTTAGAAGTGAGAATTAATTTTCTCAGAATGTTGCCATGTCTGACTACTGAGGAAACAAGAGTGGAGTGGTGACTATGAAACATGCACCTCCCCACTGATGTAGACAGTGGTCAGCGAGAGACGCGCGGCAGCCACATCGTCACTGCCCGTGATCCGGTTGTGTTCATCAACATCAGTAACAATCGCAAAGTGGAGACAAAACTGACCATTTTTAGTGAATACTTTGGGAATTAGAAAACTGTGTATTGGGGTCCATACTAGGCTGAATAGTGACCCTAAAGATATTGTGTCCTGATCCTGGAAACTCCAGATGTTTCCTTACATGGCAAAGACTTGGCAGATAGGATTTACCTAAGGATCTTGAGATGGAGAAAATATTTTCAATTATCTGAGTGGCCCCAAATGCAATCACAAATACTCTTATAAAAGAGAGGCAGAGGGGGATTTGACATGGGCAGAAGAGACAGCCGTGTGACCACAGAGGTGAGATGTGAGTGATGCTCCCACAAGCCAAGGAATGCTGGCAGCTACAAGGAGCTGGAAAAGGCAAATTGTGGCTCTTTCCCGGGGACTCCAGAGGGAGTGCGGCCCTGCCAGTGTAAACAGCTCTGAGAGACCCCTGTATGTTTTTTTTTTTTTTTTTAAATAATCCTCTTCCTTTAACTACTTGAGTTTTTGAGTTGTGTCTAAGAAATAGTGGATTTTTTGCAAGACAAAGGAGTTGAGATCCTGAAGGTCCCTGGGCAGACTTCCTGAGAATAAGATTTACCATCCTCAGCAACTTAGTCTCTTGTGAAGTTCAACAAAACCTGCTGCAAGGTGTGCAATCCATTGTTAATTTCTCCTCTTGAAAAGGCCTGCAGTTACCTTGGTTTGAGGATAGATCTGAGGCTGTCCTGTTTCCCAGAAAGTCATCTCACCGATTTAGATTTCCTCCTTCCTTGGCAGTTCTCCTTCTCTCAATAATTGGCTGTCTGTGCAGTGAGTGGCGGGCCTCCGTCCTTAGCCAAAATCCCTTTCTGATTTCAGTGACACCAAGTGTGGCTCGCTGAAACTGATTTCAGACTTTCCACCTGCAGAATTGTAAGAGAATAAATGTGTGTTGTTTTAAGCTGGTAAGTTTGTGGCAATTTGTTACTGTAGTAAGAGGAAACCAGAACAATCGTTGATATGAAAAATAAATAGTTGAACTGCCTAGTTTGTTGAGTCTGTCTTCCAGCCATTATAAAATGTCTTTGGTCAGTAAATCTATATTGATCATTTAATGGTGCATTTAGATCTCTACCCTTGAGAGTTTTCTGGTAAAACAAGGCTCACCTCTAACCTAGCTCTGTATCAGAAAGTTTTTAAAATTCTGGCTCTAAGTTTTACCTACTCTTCCGATAAGACTAAGTCCTTAGATGATGATGATAAGGGCATTGTCCAACTTCATTGTGTTATATAGTTGATTCTTAAAAATTTCCATTAACCCACTGTGTCATTTCTTCACTTGGTAGCTTATACAGTATTTATTCATTTTTTATTCCATTTTTTGCTTCTGTACTAGGTTCTAGGGCTAACATGTTGCAAGTGATTTTTGTAACTATGTGATATTTATATGATGATGGCGATGGCTACCATCTGCACAGTATACATCGGTGCCCATAATATGCAGATGATAGTATATATTAAATGATGGGAACGTAGAAGAGAAAGACACCAGGTCCTTGAATTGCAGCATTTCTTTCAACACTGTGTCCTTATAAGGTTGATTCCCTCCCCGGACCACTATCTGCAAAGAGTTTGCACGTTCACCCCTTGTCCGCAGTGGTTTTCTCTGGATACTCCTATTTCTTCCCATCTCCCAGAGCTAATAAATGGCCCCAGTCTGAGAGTGTGTGTGTTGGTATGTGTCTGTGTGTGAGTGAGCACTGTGATGGGACGGCATCTGGTAGGGGTTGGTCCCTGCCTTGCACCCTGAGCTGCTATGACAGCTGCCCTTGGCCCTGAACTGGAAAAGTAGTCTGGAAAATGGACGAGTAAATGAATGAATGCAAAGTATAAGATAATCATATGAGTTTATGGCACTAAATATTGCCAAAGGAAGGCACTGTGGGAGCCCAAGTCTTTGTTCTTGTTTATTTTAGAATTGCACAGTAGGAGGAGCTGTGCCTCCCCATGTTTGTTGACATTTATTCCTTGATGTTTCCTAACCCACCATGACTACAACCAGTGTCTGTCACTGATTTACCAAAAATTGGGTAAATAATGATCTTACTTGTTTTTATTCATCTTCTTTAAACATGTTTGTAACTCACAGGTATTTTAGTTAATATTAGAAGGAGTTTGGGTCTCTAAAAGTTTGGTGATGTTTTTGTGACCAGAAATGTGCCATAGGAACTTAATTCTTGTATATATAAACAAACCTATGAAAAAATTGATTTCACTGTACATACCTACATAAAGTCAAGGTTTCCAAGAACCTATCATCAACATTAAGTGAATACTTACTTCTTAAGTTATTTGCAAGTATTAATATTATTGGAAATTTGGAGTTTAGGATAGAATCAGAGAATTCCAGGTGATTTCTGAGCCAAGAACTCTTAACTGAAATTGAACAAAGCTCTGCCACTCTAGGCCATCATTGTCCAGGAGAAATAGAATATAAGCCAGTGTTATTTTTAAAGTATTAGTAAACACATAAAAAGTAAAAAGCAGTGCACCAAATTAATTTTAATAAATTTTATGCAATCCAATGTATGATCCAAATACATTGGAACCTCTATAGCTGACCACCTCCCAACCTTGACCACCACTGTAAGTTGACCTAATCTTCATAGAACAGACGTGCACCACTTGTAAGCATCAGTGGGCCTACTTCCTTGCCGTGACCACCTCTGTCTGCTGACCAGTTTGTTACAGTCCCTTGGGTGGTTCAATTTACAGAAGTTCTTCTGTATTATCATTTCAATGTTTAGGAAATATTTTTAAATTATTGAGATTTCTTTAAAAATATTTATCACACTAAGTCTTCAAAATCTAGTATGAACTTTATACTTACAACACATCCTATTTCAGACGAGCCTCATTTTAGATACTCAGTAGCCATATGTGGGTTGTTGCCAGTTTGGCCAGGGCACCTCTTAAGATCATTTATTTAGAACAACACAAGTTATCATTGGTCTATTTCCAACATTAAAAAATTTAATTTATGAAAACTATTTCATCATCTGTTTGTTTCACTGTGGTAAAATCTACCTAGTCACTTTTCAGGGAAATTAGTAACTCAGCATGGGTATATAGTATATAAGATTATATATATATAATACATTTTATTTTATTATTACTGCAACATTAGTACAGTTGATATTTCTGGTTACTTTCATGCATTTTCTTTAAAAAACAACCAGGCTACTCGGTTTTTATACCAAGTTGAAAATTTCTGATATTCGAGATATTTCTTATGAAAAAAGCAGCTGGTACAGATGGGGAAAAGTGTGTCTAACCACCATTGATATTTTTCCTCAGTTATAATACAACTTAATTTGATTTAGGCAATGATAATGGTCTCTTTTATCACTTGACCATTTTTAAAAATTACTCTTTCTGGCTGATAAGCAAAGGATTTGTAAATGACAGAATCCTGACATCTGTTGAGGGGTTTAACCTAGTATATATTTGATACTGATTTTTACTAAGTTATTCATGTAGAGGCAAAATATATGAACAGCATATATTTTGAAGTATAACATTTTAGGAAAATTAAATGTTCTGAAAACTGTTACACATTTTAAAAATTCAGACCTTTTACTTAAAATGTGGCCCAGAATTTAAAGGAGACTAATAAAATTACTGCGGAAATACAAATCATTCTTAGTTTTGCTAAATGACACATCTCTACCAAGCTTTTCATCATTGTTGACATGGCCTTCAATTTGCTTATAATTTGGGCAAGCAGAAGCCTTCTGCCAAGTACACCGGCTTAGAAGGGTTTCTTGTTTGTTCCTTACGTGACTTTAGAAACATCTCAGTGGATTGCACTCCAGTGACAGACTCGTCCAGAATGATGCTTGTAAAACTTTCATTGCTGCAAAATTTATTTCTTCTCTTTGTAGAGAACTCAATCGAAGTTGTCCATTTTGAGGCCTTGGAACACGAAGGGCCACAATACTGTGTGCCGTTTCCAAGACAAGCAAAATTGGAAAGGCTGTTCTTTTTTTTTTTTTTTTTTTTTGTAGAGACAGAGTCTCACTTTATGGCCCTCGGTAGAGTGCCATGGCCTCACACAGCTCACAGCAACCTCCAACTCCTGGGCTTAAGCCATTCTCTTGCCTCAGCCTCCCGAGCAGCTGGGACTACAGGCGCCCGCCACAACGCCCGACTATTTTTTGGTTGCAGTTTGGCTGGGGCCGGGTTTGAACCCGCCACCCTCAGCATATGGGGCTGGCGCCTTACCGACTGAGCCACAGGCGCCGCCCTGGAAAGGCTGTTCTAGGGAAGAAACTCCTTCATGAGATCAGAATCTCTTCAACAACCCTATGTATGTGATAACACAGCATGACTCTAGTGTTACTGAAAAAATTTTATTCAGAAGGCATTTTCTGTTTTTCAGCAAAGAAATTTTAGAAACAACTACTTGTTTAGTAGCCCTGGTGCCTGGTGATATTATTTTCTATCAGAAATCATATCATTTATTTTCATTTGTTTATGTTATGTCTTCCTTCAAGAATATAAACTCAGTGCAGATAAAGACTTTGTCTCTTTATTCCCTACCATATCTGTTTTTTAATGTCGCTTTTATTCCCTCCTGGCTCCTGGAATAGCACCTCATATATAGGAGGTAGTCAGCAGACATTCGCCAAATGACTGAATGTACGTCAGTGGAGTGCAGTTCAGGGGAAGCTCAGACTCAGGAGCAGGGATAGGTCTGCAGGTAGCAGAGGTGAACTGATTTTGATGCCAATGAGGTTTGAGTTTCAAGCCTACTTTCTTGATTAGCTCATTCCAAGGCCCTATTACCTATTTTTATGTTTATAATTCAGTGTCCTTTTCTTTTTAACAAAGGCATCCCATATTGTATAAATATCAGACTCCACAAATATGCATCATTCCCTGGTATTATGGTCCCATCTTGTCATTTGAAGTCTGTTCCAAAGAAAATAGGGAAGCAAGTGAAAATATCAGGTGAACACATGAATGTAGTGGGAACTATGTTGCCCCAACAATGAGATTAACCACGTTGTCTTGTTTAATATAAAACAATCTGACCTGTCAGGTGTGGTGGTACATGTCTGTAATCCTTGCACTCTAGGAAGCTGAGGAAGGAGGATTGCTTGAGCTCAGGACTCTAAGACCAGCCTGAGAAAGAATCTCCACTAAAAATAGAAAAATTAGCCAGGTACAGTGATGTGTGATTTTAGTTCCAGCTGTTTGGGAGGCTGAGACAAGAGGTTCACTTGAGCCCAGGAGTTTGAGGTTACTGTGAACTATGATAACACCACTGTACTCTAGCCCAGGGTGACAAGAGTTAGAGTCCGTCTAAAAATAAATAAAAGAATTAGAATAGAATAGAAATTCTGACTGATGTCCTCAGTGACTGTGCCACACTGTGTTACTTCTATGGCACATACATCTGCTCCCATCATTGAAATATAAATACTCCAAAGGTCTGTTGTATTTGTTCTGAAACATTACATTATGTAATGTAATTACATAATTTAATTAAATAGTGTGTGATACAGGGTAACATGGTGTAAAGAGAGAGTTGTCTTTGTAAAATATTTAATTCAGTGCGGAGTCCAAACTTTAATAGTGAGCTGCTTTAGGAAAGGTTATTGATTTCATGTATCACTCTGCTTGAGCGGCCTTAACAAAATGCCACAGACTGAGCAGCTTAACCCAAAGACATTTCTCAGTCTGAAGGCACCAAGATCAAAGGGGCCGGGACTTTTGATTTCTGGTGGCACCTGAATCAGCAGACTGTGGCCAGGAGGTAGTCAGCATCTCATGGTCTTCCTCCTTTGCATGTGGGAGAATCTCTGGGGTCTCTTCATCTTCCTATAAGGACACCCCTGTCCTGTAGGATTAGAGCCCCATCCTATGACCTGAACCTTAATGATCTTTCTAAAGCCCCTCTGTCCAAATATAGTCACACTCGGGGCCAAAACCTCAGCAGACGATTTTTGGGAGAATACAGTTCCTTTCACAGTGGTTAGGTCTGAGTGAGACAACTGAACTATTCTGCAAATAATGAAAATAAATGTAAAATAAGTCTAAAAAGCCTGAAGGGCTCCAAATATAAAGTGTTTCTGATATGTCTTTTTTTAATTAATATTAAATCATAGCTGTGTATATCAATGCACCATATACTGGTTTTATAAACAGTTTGACACATTTTCATCACACTGGTTAACATAGCCTTTCTGGCATTTTCTTAGTTATTGTGTTAAGACAATTATATTCTACATTTACTAAGTTTCACATGTACCCTTGTAGGATGCACTGCAGGTGTAATCCCACCAATCACCCTCCCTGGGCCCATCCTCCCCACTCCCTCCCCTCCCTCTCCCCCTTCCCCATATTCTTAGGTTATAACTGGGTTATAGCTTTCATATTAAAGCCATAAATTAGTTTCATAGTAAGGCTGAGTACATTGGATACTTTTTCTTCCATTCTTGAGATACTTTACTAAGAAGAATATGATGTGTCTTTAAGTTTTTTCTCTACTTTCAAGAAATAGAAATTGGAAATTAGGGATAAGAGCTGGATATGGCTCATTCAAAAATTGTTACAGATAATTATTGATATACATACTCAAAGAAAAGGCCTTTTCATTGGAAGTTGAACATAGAAATGCAGATTTACATTTGTTAAACTAAAATAAAATATAGAACTCTACATTTTAACTGGCATTTTAAATTGATCAATACAGTAGTGTTTCAACGATCTTGGGTAAGAGTGTTTACAATGTGTGTATGGAAAAAAATGTCTTCAAGAGAGGCAATGTGTACAATGTAGCGTTTAATTTATACCAACAGAGGTTAATGAAATTCATTAACTTGAAAATCTAGCCCTATGAGAGGCCGTATGGAATAATGATTAAGAATAACAAGACCTCAGCTGAAATCCTCCTACCATTTGGTAAGTGTATATTCAACCCTTCTTAGTACAACAGCAGCAACAAAACTACTTGTATTATAAAGTGGGAAGATTAAATAGTCTCTGTGTGCAAAGCCCTTAGCATGATGTCAGGGAAACAGCACTGGTCGAGCCTTAAGTTAGTGATTGGATAGGCGGTATTTTCACATTTCCATATGTTTTGAGGATATACTTTACATGATGAAAGTTGTATTTTAACCATAAGTAGTGGTAACAGCTGTCTACAGTATGTTGATATTGTTATTCCATAAACTCACTGAATTTTAGCACTGGAAGGCCTCTTAGATGTGGGCCAGGCCATCTTCTTGCTGGATGTTGATAAAACCATGGCACAGAGACAGAGGGGCACAGTGACTCTTCCGCTGTCGCACAGTGAATCAGTGGTAGCAACGGGATCTAAACACAGATTTTCTCATCTCTCTCTCTCTCTCTTTTTTTTTTAGTCAGAGTCTCAGTCTGTTGCCCTGGGTAGAATGCCGTGGTATCATCATAGCTCACAGCAACTGTAAACTCTTGGGCTTGAGTGATCCTCAGACCTCAGATTCCTGAGTAGCTGGGACTACAGGTGCCCCCACAACACTTACCTAGTTTTTTCTATTTTAGTGGAGACACCTAGCTCTTGCTCAGGCTGGTCTGGAACTCCTGAGCTCAAGCAGTCACTCTTCCTCGGCCTCCCAGTACTTGGATTACAGCCTGGGCACCAGGGCTCTTTTGTTGGATTTTATAAAATATTGCAGATACCTCCTGTCTTTTGTTAGGTAAAACAATTTCTGGTCTCATTAAGATTGATGTTAAAGAAAGTTGTGTCACTAACACCAAATTGGTTGTGCCATAAATATCTGTTTTTTCCTGCTAAGTTGTGTTCAGTGGGACTTTTTTATGGTAAATATCATGGCCATAATTTTTTTAGCATTTAAAATATAGTGATAAGGACTGAGACTTTGTGGAGAAGGGTTTCCATTTTTTTGTTATAGCTTTTAATTTTATTTCTAATTAACCCCCAGTGTTTCATTGGCTGGAATATGTTTAAGTTAAAGTTGTAGATGAAGCAAGTTCATAGCCTATTCACTGAAGACTTGACTTTTTAGAAATTTGCTTGCTGTATATAAAAACATGAATGTAAATAAAGGCAGAAGTAGATGACATCCATTCCCGACTTGTCAATCATAATTTTTGTTAATTTCTAGAAGCAATGTTTGCAAATACAAACTACAGTGCATCCCAAATGTTGCCATTATAAGAAAAATGGGAAATTGTAGCCAAATGTTCCTTTATTTACAAAATAATTCATTATAAAATTGTACAAGATATTTGAAAAATATTCTCTAATTGTTGGCTACCTCTATAAATTTTTGGAAGTTTACACCCTGTGGTTCTAAGAAAAAGGACAGAGAAACTTAAGCTACCTTAAATAATCTTAACTGAATTTGAAAAGTAGACAAACTGGTTTATAATGCAACCAAGGACAAAAACTTAAATCTTTCCTGATATTTAGGTAGTGATTTAGAAGTTAGTTTCTCTTGATTCATCAGTCATTTCCTGAACACCTGTTACCTGCCAGGCCCCTCAGCTGCTAGAGACACTGTGGTAAAAGCGATGTGATTTCTCCTCACCCCCTTATGTACTCTGGAGAATCTCAAGCCCAGTAGATTATATACACCAGAGTGAGTGTTGTGAGAAGAACAGGATCAAGGAAACCCCAAGGAAGGGCTTCTATCCCAGAATCAGGGAAGAATTAAGTCTTCCCCAAAGAGCTTGGATTGCACTAAAATGTAAATGGTGCCTCCAATGATAGAAACAGGTAAGTTAAAGCAGATCTTCTGCTACCAAAGTTTACATTGTCCTAGAGGCCAAATTCAAATAAGAGTTTCAAGAAGCACAGGATTTCTGCCTTATTCTATAAGCGTTGGCTGGAAATCCCTTTCTAACTCATGTTTGCTCCCCTCCCGCATGTGCAGAAATGTGTAGGCTAGGCAGATACTGGATATTGGTGTCATTATACATCTCAGTACCTGATTAGTGATTTTCTAAAACAGGCCAAGCAAACAATTCCTAATATAAAGATGGTCCTTATACAAAAGAGGAGGTTATAGCTTCCTATCAAAATTAAATAAACAAATAAAAACCACATAAAATTATAGCAGACCTTTTAAAATATAATACTTAGTGGAAAAAAGTTTTTCTTACAAACCATTAATGGTAATATCCCATCTTCATGTCCTGAAAATGCATGCTATGAGGAAAACCTCCATGGCTCCCTGAAAATAACTAGGCCCTTGTCTTTCAGTAGATCATGGGAGCAGTAAGGTATCTAAGAGCAGACAAACTGCAGAGGCCTGGTGCTCTCAGGGATTCATTCTCTCTTCCTTGGAGTGTCCACCATGGTTGTAGAAATGACTTTCTGGTATCTCCCAGGACACTCTGAGTGCAGGGGCTTTTAAACTACAATGGGACTGCAGTACTGTGGCCCACACATCACATCATCATCTAGGGGTGACTTATGGGGTGTCCTGTTTGCTTTTTCTAGAGGGTATTATACTAAAAGAGTAACATCCCTCCCTGGGAAAACCTGTCCCTTGTTCTAATCACACAAAATTTCTTAGGGCCTGAGATTTTTCTAAACCACTATCAATCACATCTCAAGCTCTCATTTAAACAGATCAAGAATTTGGAAACTTGATACAAGAACTCACAGAAGTGTTAAATACCCATTGATTTATTTGATAAATACTTAACTTTTGTTAGTAGGGCCTTGTGCTAGGAAGATGAGATGGAGATTAAAAAATCTATTAGATCATTTCTGGAGGTACAGGAGGACTGTTCAGAAAGTATCCAGCCATGTAATATGAAAAACAGTATCAACTATGGCTGAATACTTTCCAGAAAGCCCTCTCACCACCCATATATACACAGAAACTCACATATGTAGGATAACATATATGGTTCATACTATATGTGTATATATTTATGTTCCCATATATACGTACATGCAGATTCATGACACATTTTAACAAGTTTTGGGCACAGAAATACATATGTACACACTTATTTGTTTAGCTGTATTTTGTGATCTCTCTATTATAAAGATATTTGCATGAAATAAATACAGTAATATTAAAATAGTAGTATAAATTAATAAGGGAAGTGTGGATGGGGGGCGGAGACAAGATGGCTGACTGAAGCCAGCTTTCCACAAAGGCTCCTGTCCAGAAGGAGAGTTAAAGGACAGAAATTTAGCAAGTAACCTGGTGGATTAGAGCTGCACCAAGAGAGAAGGTTGAAGAACGCACATCAACCCTACTGAGGTGACCTGCGATCCCAAGGATACAAACAAAAGGTACAAAATCCATCACCAAGCGGACGGGAGTCCCCTCCCCCATGAGAACGTCTTGGAGTGCGCCACAAACAAACAAGCAGAGTTCAAAGGTCTTCCCACTACACTCCACGGGAGAGACTCTGTAAAAACTGGGCCTACCTCCCCTACTAGGGTGCCACGGCATTCTGCCAGGAATAAAACTGTATAAAACTGTATATATTCTCTACCTGCAACTATGGGCTGCCTGCACTCCCCTCCACTCTCACTCTGAGGTCTGGAGGCCTGTCCCCCAGGAGTCCAGATTCTTGGGTGATTTCTCGAGGGGTGTGGACAGGGCCTAAACTGCAGCTGGTCAGTGCTGACTCGGGGGCGCGGAAGTGAGGAGAGGACAGTTGGCTGAGAGGGAACCACACCGGAGTGGCGGTGCCTGAGGTACGGAGCAGCAACTGTCTTTTGGCAACAATAGGGCTCACTCCTGAATATTCTGAAGCCACACCCCCGTCTCCCTAGGCAAACAGTGAAGGCCGGGCATCTACTCAGGGGGCAACCACCATGGAACAGATCTGGGACGGAAATACAGGCCCCGTGAGTAAAGGGTTTGCCTGAAGTGGTACAGGCCTAGGTGGAACGTGCGGACTAGAAATGCACGTGCAGAGCCGGGAAGTTCCCAGGGCAGTGTTGACCCAGAGGATCGCTTTACTGAGCCTAAGACGCACCTGGCCCTCGGGGGATTGTCATCCTATAGACAAAGGAAGACAGGAGGCTAGAACTGACAGGTAACCAAATATAAACCTGCAGGAGCAAACACGGGGCCTGAGGTGCAGGCTCTGGAAAGTCAAAACAGCTTCTCTTCTGCAGGGGAATTTAGCAGGGACAGAAACAAATTCCTGCAAAGTTGTTCTGTTCTGTTCTATCAGTAACATCAATCAGGGGCGGGGCTGGAACTGAGTGAACACCCCCCAGCCTCCATCAAGCGCCTGAGGTTGTCAGGCTCACCTCCCCCTGCTAGATAGAGGCAGAGCACAGCGGCTTCTCTGAGCAGAAATAGATTGCCTTGTGATTCAGGCAGGTGCAAATCCCAGGAGTATCTGTTCACTATAGGAAACTGGGTCAAAGCCCTGACGGACTATCAGTGACTGGGTGTGACAGAGGCACAAGGTGGAGAAGGAGGCGTCAACTTTCCCACACGGATCGATTTGCTAGGTGAGCCCTCCTGACTCCACGGAGCACTGGAGCAAGCCATATCTGAGTAGTCACCAGACCCCAGCGATCCAGTTCAGAGACCTTTTAAACTATCCCACCTAAGACAGGTGCTGACTGAGACAATTGATTTGGACCTTTTGAACTGAGCCAATAGCCTGAGGACTATTCAGGTGATGCCTTGGGTGTGTGGTTGTAGGAAGGTTTGATTTTCCTTTTCCAATTGTTGCCTGTGGGGGGCGGGGTGAATTAATTGCTGGTATTTCTCCACAGCTGAGACTTCAAACCAGAGTAACTGTTTCACTAGGGTTGAACAGAGACCAGCTGAAAACAAGACAGAACCACTTAGCCCCACCACACCAAACAGGTCCCCAATTTCTCAGGCCATATCACTGTACCGGTCCTCGACAAAGCTCCAGGGGAAAAACCAAATGGTGTAAAACAATCATGGGGCAGAATCAGCAGAAAAACTATGGTAACATGAATAAGCAGAATGGATTAACCCCCCCAAGGAAAGATGTGGCAGATGTAACTGAAGATCCTATTCATAAACACCTGGCTGAGATGTCAGAAATTGAATTCAGAATTTGGATTGCAAACAAGATTAATAAAATAGAGGAAAATTTGGAATTAGAAATTCGAGCAGCAATTCAAAAGTCGGAATTAGAAATTCGAGTAGAAATTCAAAAGTTGTCTCAAGAATTTAACGAATTTAAAGACAAAACCACCAAAGATTTTGACGCACTGAAGCAAGAATTTGTAGCCCTCAAAGATCTGAAAAATATAGTAGAATCCCTCAGTAACAGAGTGGAGCAAGCAGAAGAAAGGATTTTTGACATTGAAGACAAAGCCTTTGAACACTCCCAAACTCTCAAAGAGGAAGAGAAATGGAGAGCAAAAATGGATCATTCTCTCAGAGAGTTCTGGGATAATTCGAAGAACGCTAATATCCGCCTCATTGGAATCCCTGAATCCGATGAAGTGGCCTCGCAAGGCACAGAGGCCCTTCTCCATGAAATTATGAAAGATAATTTTCCAGACGTGCCAAGAGATTTTGAAATTCAGATAGCAGACAGTTTCAGAACCCCAGCATGACTCAATCTGAATAAGACATCCCCCAGGCATATCATAATTAACTTCACTAAAGTTAATATGAAGGAGAAAATTCTCAAAGTAGCCAGAGGAAAGAAATCCATTACCTACAAAGGGAAGAATATTAGAATGACTGCAGATCTCTCTGCTGAAACTTTTCAAGCCAGAAGAGGGTGGTCATCGACTTTTAATCTCCTAAAGCAAAATAACTTTCAACCCCAGATCCTGTATCTAGCTAAACTGAGTTTCATTTATGATGGAGAAATTAAATACTTTAATGACATTCATATGTTGAAGAAATTTGCCATAACCAAACCAGCTCTTCAGGATATTCTTAGACCTATCCTCCGTAATGACCAGCTCAATCCTCTACCACAAAGGTAAACTCACTCAGAAACGTTTGATCAAACTCCAACTTCAACAGTGGTGAAAGGATTAAAAATGTCCACTGGACTTTCGAAAAACCCGATACCCAAAATTTTACCAGACTTATCAATATTCTCCAGTAATGTGAACAGCTTAAACTGTCCTCTAAAGAGGCACAGATTAGCTGACTGGATACAAAAACTCAGGCCAGATATTTTGTGCATACAAGAGTCACATCTTACCTTAAAAGACAAATATAGACTCAGGGTGAAAGGATGGTTATCCATATCTCAGACAAATGGTAATCAGAAAAAAGCAGGTGTTGCAATTCTATTTGGAGATACAATAGGCTTTAAACCAACAAAAGTAAGGAAGGATAAGAATGGTCACTTCATATTTGTTAAGGGTAATATTCAATATGATGAGATTTCAATTGTTAATATCTATGCACCCAGAATGCACCTCAATTTATAAGAGAAACTCTAACAGACATGGGAAACTTGTTTTCCTCCAGCTCCATAATACTTAGAGATTTCAACACTCTTTTGGCAGTGTTAGATCGATTCTGCAATAAGAAGCTGAGCAAAGAAATTTTAGATTTAAACCTAACCATGCAACATTTAGACTTAGCAGACACCTATGGAACATTTCATCCGAACAAAACTGAATACACATGCTTCTCATCAGCCCATGGAACATACTCCAAAATCAATCACATCTTAGGTCACAAGTATAACCTCTGTAAATTTAAAGGCTTAGAAATTATTCCTTGCATCTTCTTGGACCACCATGGAATAAAAGTTGAACTCAGTAACAGCAGGAATCTGCATACTCATACAAAAACATGGAAGTTAAATAACCTTATGCTGAATGATAGCTGGGTCAGAGATGAGATTAAGAAGGAAATTGCCAAATTTTTGGAACAAAACGATAATGAAGACACGATTTATCAGAACCTCTGGGATACTGCAAAGGCAGTCCTAAGATGGAAATTTATAGCACTGCAAGCCTTCCTCAAGAGAACGGAAAGAGAGGAAGTTAACAACTTAATGGTACATCTCAAGCAACTGGAAAAGGAAGAACAGTCCAACCCCAAACCCAGTAGAAGAAAAGAAATAAAGAAAATCAGAGCAGAATTAAATGAAATTGAAAACAAACGAATTATACAACAGATCAATAAATCAAAAAGTTGGTTTTTTTTAAAAGGTCAATAAAATAGATAAACCTTTGGCTAAGCTAACCAAGAAAAAAAGAGTAAAATCTCTAATTTCATCAATCAGAAATGACAAAGACGAAATAACAACAGACTCCTCAGAAATCCAAAAAATTCTTAATGAATTTTACAAGAAACATTATTCTCAGAAATATGAAAATCAGAAGGAAATTGACCAATACTTGGAAGCACGTCACCTTCCGAGACTTAGCCAGAATCAAGTGGAAATGTTGAACAGGCACATATCAAGTTCTGAAATAGCATAAACCATACAAAACCTCCCTAAAAAGAAAAGCCCAGGACCAGATGGCTTCACGTCAGAATTCTACCAAACCTTTAAAGAGGAATTAATACCTGTATTACTCAACCTATTCCAAAATATAGAAAAAGAAGGAAGACTACCCAACACGTTCTATGAAGCAAACATCACCCTGATCCCCAAACCAGGAAAAGACCCAAAAAGAAAAGAAAATTATAGACCAATATCACTAATGAATATAGATGCAAAAATATTCAACAAGATCTTGGCTGTGCAGAAGATTTAATAAAAAAAAAATATTCAACAAGATCCTAACAAACAGAATCCAGCAACACATCAAACAAATTATACATCATGACCAAGTCGGTTTTATCCCAGGGTCTCAAGGCTGTTTTAATATACATAAATCTATAAGTATAATTCAGCACATAAACAAATTAAAAACCAAGACCATATGATTCTCTCAATTGATGCAGAAAAAGGTTTTCATAATATACAGCATCCATTCATGATCAGAACACTTAAGAAAATTGGTATAGAAGGGACATTTCTTAAACTGATAGAGGCCATCTACTGCAAACCCACAGCCAATATCGTATCGAATGGAGTTAAATTGAAATCTTTTCCACTCAGATCAGGAACCAGACAAGGCTGCCCATTGTCTCCACTGCTCTTTAACATTGTAATGGAAGTTTTAGCCACCGCAATTAGGGAAGAAAAGGCGATCAAGGGTATCCATGTAGGGTCAGAAGAGATCAAACTTTCACTCTTCGTAGATGATATGATTGTATATCTGGAAAACACCAGGGATTCTACTACAAAACTCTTAGAAGTGATCTAGGAATACAGCAGCATCTCAGGTTACAAAATCAACATTCATAAATCAGTAGTCTTTATATATACCAGTAATAGTCAAGCTGAAAAAACAGTTAAGGGCTCTATTCCATTCACAGTAGTGCCAAAGAAGATGAAATATTTGGTAGTTTATCTAACAAAGGATGTGAAAGATCTCTATAAAGAGAACTATGAAACTCTGTGAAAAGAAATAGTTGAAAATGTTAACAAATGGAAAAACATACCATGCTCATGGCTGGGAAGAATCAGCATTGTTAAAATGTCCATACTACCCAAAGCAATATACAATTTTAATGCAATCCCTATTAAAGCTCTACTGTCATACTTCAAAGATCTTGAAAAAATAATACTTAATTTTATATGGAATCAGAAAAAACCTTGAATAGCCAAGACATTACTCAAAAATAAAAACAAAGCAGGAGGAATCACTCTACCAGACCTCAGACTATATTGTAAATCGATAGTGATCAAAACAGCTTGGTACTGGCATAAAAACAGAGAAGTAGATGTCTGGAACAGAATAGAGAACCAAGAGATGAATCCAGCTACTTACTGTTATTTGATTTTTGAAAAGCCAATTAAAAACATTCAGTGGGAAAAGATTCCCTGTTTAACAAATGGTGCTGGGTGAACTGGCTGGCAACCTGTAGAAGACTGAAACTGGACCCACATCTTTCACCATTAACTAAGATAGACTCTCACTGGATTAAAGATTTAAACTTAAGACATGAAATTATAAAAATACTAGAAGAGAGTGCAGGGAAAACCCTTGAAGAAATCGGTCTGGCGAGTATTTTATGAGGAGGACCCCTCAGGCAATTGAAGCAGCTTCAAAAATACACAACTGGGACCTGATCAAACTAAAAATCTTCTGCACATCCAAGAACACAGTCAGTAAAGCAAGCAAACAGCCATCAGAATGGGAGAAGATATTTGCAGGTTATGTCTCCGAGAAAGTTTTAATAACCAGAATCCCCAGAGAACTCAAACTTGAAGCAATTAAAGAACAAGTGATCCCATTGCAGGCTGGGCAAGGGACTTGAAGAGAAACTTCTCTGAAGAAGACAGGCGCACAGCCTACAGACATATGAAAAAATGCTCATCATCTTTAATCATCAGAGAAATACAAATCAAGACTACTTTGAGATATCATCTAACTCCAGTAAGATTAGCCCATATCACAAAATCCCAAGACCAGATATGTTGGTGTGGATGTGGAGAAAAGGGAACACTTCTACACTGCTGGTGGGAATGCAAATTAATACATTCCTTGTGGAAAGAGATATGGAGAACACTTAGAGATCTAAAACTAGATCTGCCATTCAATCCTATAATTCCTCTACTAAGCATATACCCAGAAGACCAAAAATCACATCATAACAAAGATATTTGTACCAGAATATTTATTGCAGCCCAATTCATAATTGCTAAATCATGGAAAAGCCCAAGTGCCCATTGATTCACAAATGGATTAATCAATTGTGGTATATGTACACCATGGAATATTATGTAGCCTTAAGGAAAGATGGAGACTTTACCTCTTTCATGTTTACATGGATGAACTGGAACATATTCTTCTTAGTAAAGTATCTCAAGAATGGAAGAAAAAGTATCCAGTGTACTCAGCCCTACTATGAAACTAACTTATGGCTTTCACATGAAAGCTATAACCCAGTTATAACCTAATTTTAGTGGGAAGTGGGAAAGGGATGGGAGGAGGGGGGAGGTGGGCGGAAGGAGGGTGATTGGTGGGATTAAAAAAAAAATCTAAAGAATGTAACCTTAAACATAAGGAAAAAAAATAAGGAAATTGTGAAAACATGATGCTGAAGTAGTTGTAGTTGGGGAGGACCACCCACCCCAGACAGTTAGACATCCTTTTATGGAATTGAAAGTGGTAGAAATCAGACTGTAAAGATGATACAGTGTATTAGTGTCCTCGGGTGCTGTATCAAATTGCCACAACCTTGGTGGCTTAAAACAATAGAAATTTAATTTCTCACATTTCCAAAATCAATGTGTTGGCAGGGAGGCCGATGGCCTTCTTGTAGCTGCCGGCGTCCCTTGGCCTTGGCTGCGTCACTCTAGTCTCTGCCTTTATGTCACATCACCTTCATTTCTGTGTGTGCCAGATGCTGCTCAGCCTCAGTCTTACAGGGACACATGATTTTGTATCTAGGTCTTCCCTGGATAATCTATGATAAGCTCTTCATCTCAAAATTCTAACCTTAATTACATCTTTGTCACACAAGGTGTGTCTACAAGTTCAGGTATCATCACAGCTTAATTTACAATTGCCAGTATGTGGAAACAACCTAAACGCCCATCAGCTCAGGAATGGATTAACAAACAGTGGTACACATACACCGTGGAATACTATTCAGCCATGAAAAAGATTGTGATTTCACATCTTTTGTAATATCCTGGATGGAGATGAAACACATTCTTTTTAGTAGAGATCACAAGAATGGAAAAGCAATTATCCAGTGTATTCAGTAGTGATGTGAAGCCAGTAGATGATCTAATACATGCCCACATAGAAGAAAACCTCATTTCAGTTCAAGTTGCGGGGAGGAGTAATGAGGGAGGGGGATGGAGTGGAGTTGGGGTACTCTCACTGTGGGGGTCTGTGTGTGAGTCATAACCACAAGAGGGAGTCGCCCTAAAACAATCAAATATTTTGACCTGGTTGTTTGTACCCTCCCATTAACCTGAAATAAATTTATTTTTCAAAATAAATAAATGAAATGAAAGATCACATGTATTTGGTGGGAAAATAAGAATGTGGACATATTTCTTGGGGGGGGGCGTTCCATTCAAACTACTATAGATGAAAACCTTTACAAAAGCTGAATGTGGGGATTACAGGCTGAGCAGAGATGTAGGGCAAGAAGACAAGGCATGTTGAGTAACGAGGAAGAATGTCACGGGGAGCAGCAAATTACGTTTGGAGGAAAGGAAAGATGGCAGCTAGTGACGAGAAGGGGAACCAGGCCGTAGAGACCGTTTGCTTCTGAGCAGCCCTGTTACGGAGAACCGGGCAGGATCGGACAGCAATTTATTAACACAGCCCAGGTGAAACCTCACAAAATAGCTATTAGCTTTGAGAATAGAAAGGAAGGGAAAGATTTTAGCAGTAAAATCAATAAACAGAATTGATTTGTCTTAGAGTCCATCTAAGAGAATTCCAAATCCCTGGATAACAAGGAAAAGTTTGGGATAGTAACAATGGGGACGAGGTAATAAGGCAGAACGGATTTCTGTGTTCAGATGTGTTGCTGCAGTTTGCAGTATAGTATCCGGGGGCATATGGTGAGAAATGGAGAGTTAGTCTGTGAAGAGAGGTTGGCATTGAGATTATCTGAACTGACCCGTGAGGCTCCCAGAGAGAGAAAGGGAAGGGGAGGAAGAGAAGGTGTCTGAAGGTGCAGTCCTGGGGCTTCTCCCTGGGCTCCTTTCTGTCACTCCTGTGTTTCTTTATGATTCAACAAGTGCACTTCCTGAGCACTTTTTCACAGAGGATGGTTGGGTTTACCGGAGTTTCCACCCACTATGTCTGCCTGTGCTCAATCTCTTTGTGTTGTCTCTGCCCAAATAACTGATCTGTGGCTCCGCCATGTTTCTTTGCATTTTGTGCTAAAGTAATTTACTTTAATTAGGACCTTATTAAAGCAACATGGTTATATTTGCTCTTTGTTTTATGGTAATGCTTGATAAACAAAATGCTAATTGGCATTAAAATTCCGTGCTATATTTGTTCTGATAGTCAATGGTTTAATTAGGATTTAATTTGCACACTAGCCTGAGTAGTTGTCTGTACTGATATTTCTTTTGGCTTTCCTTGCTCAAAGTTGTTTATTAATACATGGCAAGAGTCCAAAGCTTTGTCTCTGTGTGCAGTGTTAATGCTAGTTTCCAGGGAAGAGGGGTTTTTTATTAATCAAGGAAATACACAGTTGATTCCAATGATACCATTGTATGTAAAAGTTTTTTTGTTTCAAGCAAAACCTCGCTGGATTATCCTGCATCCAGTTGAAAGCAGTGGCTGTTAAGGTAACTTTTGTGTTGGTCTTGAGTCTTTAGAGTTTACAGTTGTGTTCTGGGAGATCATTTCTAGCACAGTGTAGACCCATATAAGCCTGTTTTTTCCACCACTTATCAGATAGTGATTTCTCCCAGGCAGTGGCACCTGCCTTTCCCTATTTACTGTCTGTTACTTTTGCTCATTTTACTTCCCAGCTGTATGTCCCGCTCCATCTCATATATCCTGCTCAGAGGAAGCTCTTGGGATCTGTGGAAGATGCAGTGTGAGGGTCAGTCCTGTGCTTCCTTAACCAACTTTCTCATTAACTACTAATCCTTCTGGGTCATCTGTAAGTAGCAAAGAAAAACATATTTAGTTATTTATGGACAAAACATTATGGTGCATTCTGACCACAGAGAAGAAAAGTCAGATGGACTAAAGTTGTGCATCTCCAAATTTATTACATATGTGAATCCCCCAGGGATCCTGTTAGAAGGCAGGTACTGTGGGGTCAGCAGATGTGAGAGGGCATGGGATCCTGCGGCTGACAAGCTTCCGGGTGACGTCTGTGCTGCTGGCTTGTGGGCCACACTTTTAAAGAACTTGTACTTTGTTGTTACACATATAAGGCCAGGAAAAATTGTAGGAATTTATTTAACTCACTTAGAGAATCGTAGCATTTTAAAAACTGGAAAACAAAATTAATCCAACCAGAGAGTTTGTTGTTTAAATTAATTGTATAGTGAAACGTTTTATCATGTGAATTTCTGTCTAAATAACAGTTTATAAATGTGGATTTCCTCATTAGGTTTTCTTAAAAGTGGATTTCTTTTTTTTTTTTTTTGAGACGGAGTCTCACTCTTTCACCTTAGAGTGCTATGGCGTCACAGCTCACAGGAACCTCGAACTCTTGGGCTCCAGCCATCCTCTTGACTCAGCCTCCTAAGTAGTTGTGATGACTAGCACCGTGTCAGCTAGTTTTTCTTTTTCTTTCCTTCACTTTGTTTTTTTCTTTTTGTAGACATGGGGTCTCGCTTTTACTCAGGCTGGTCTCAAATTCCTGAGCTCAAGTAGTGCGTGCACCTTGGCTTCCCAACGTGCTAGGATTACAAAAAGTGGATTTTTTTTTTCTTTTTTTTGCAGTTTTGGCTGGGGCTGGGTTTGAACCTGCCACCTCCAGCATATGGGGCCAGCTCCTTTGAGTCACAGGCGCCGCCCAAAAGTGGATTTTTTTTAATGTAAAAAGAGTTATTGTATAAATTTGAATCTGTTGTCAATTATTTTTTCTATTTAAGAAATGTGGTAATTTGGGGGTAATATTCATCATTTCATTTCTTTATTTAACTCATGGAATTTTATAGTATATTAGCAACCACAACTTATGGATTTATATAATTTGTTCTTAATAAGAAAGTGTTCAGAAAATACTCATCTCCATAACATAGGCCAAGTTGCAGGGTGCTGCAGTCTGACAAGTGTTGGATAGATGTGGAGGATGCCAGATAAGCAGGTATAGTTTCTACTTTGAGGATGTCGTTTTCTGCCAGGGAGGTAGCCTGGTGTGCAGATCAGGGAAACCATGGCCTCTCTCTGCAGAAGGGCAGCTCTACCCTGTGTATAAGGAGGTCTGGAGGGTGTCAGACACATGTCAGCAAAGGCTGAGCAGCGGTGATATGAGTGCTCAGTGGGTCTGCTCAGAGGGTAGACAGAATCCCAGACAGGGAAATGCAGACATACACAATAAGAATGTACGCCAAGATAATCTATGTCACTACAAGATAACTGAGGTACAATTGAAGACTATAATCAGTTATTATGTGATTTATTTGTAAGTCAGATATCACCGTCAACCTCATCAATAAGATGGTCTATGAGATCTGTTAACTCAGCCCTAACTTTATAAAAGTGTGGAATACAAAAGGGACTCAGCTACTTTTTGGAATACAGTAGCTTTTCTTTGTGCCAATGACAAAATTTACCATAGATGCTTTACTTCTTTTATTCCAGAAATGATGCTGTAAATTTTCTATCTTTGGACATATTTGTAATTACAGATTTTACAGTACATCACGTTCCCATGAAGTTTTTCTGATGCCAATCATCCCTTTCTATTCCACTTTCATTTAATTTTTCCTTTCTCATACACAGGATATATGTCTAGCAAATGAAATAAGCAACAGAGGGAAGGACGGAATCTCTCTTACTACCACGTTGGAGTCCACTTAAGGTGCAATTCTGTATTGGCTCAATGTTTAAGGATCTTCCTTTGTTACTGAAATCCTAAACAAAATAGAAATTTGAAAATGCACTTAATATTGGCAGTACTGTTACTATTTTATGCAGACCATTTGGTATAATGGAACTAGTGTCCAATAGACCACAGCTTGAGAAATTCTGATTTAGTGGAACAAACAGTGAACCAGGAAGGGGGAACTCTGGGTTTTTTTCCAGAGCCAGTGATGAGATGTTTGACCATGAGAAAACTTACTAGTAAGGTACTTAATTTTTCCATATGCAAAATGAGGATATTGGACTAGTTACATTCTAAAGTCCCATTTAGGCTGGGTGTGGTGGCTCCTGCCTATAATCCTTACTTTCTGGAAGGCTGAGCTGGTGGACTGCCTGAGCTCAGGAGTCTGAGACCAGCCTGAGCAAGAGTGAGACCCTGTCTCTATTAAAAATAGAAAAATTAGTGTTATGGCAGGTGGCTATAGTCCAGCCACTTAGGAGGCTGAGGCAAGAGGATCTCTTGAGCCCAACAGTTTGAGGTTGCTGTGAGCTATGATGCTACAGCACTCCACTCTGGGTGACAGAATGAGACTCTGTATCAAAAAAAAAAAAATAGAAAATAAGTTAAAGTCCCATTTAGTTCTAGAATTCTATTGTGTATGACAATAAAATATGACTGTAAAAGGTTTTAGGGAGTTGGCCCACATATTTGAGTGTTTCTTAACAGTACTTAGTCTGGTAGGCATGATAATTCTTTACGTTTTTATCTGCAATAAGATGTAAAAGTGGGCGCCTGTAACTCAAGCAGCTAAAGTGCCAACCACATACACCAGAGCTGACAAGTTCGATTCCGGCCTGGGCCTGCCAAACAATGACAACTATAACCAAAAAATAGCCAGGTGTTGTGGTGGGCGCCTGTAGTCCCAGCTACTCGGGAGGCTGAGGCAAGAGAATAGCTTGAGCCCAAGAGTTTGAGGTTGCTGTGAGCTGTGATGCCACGGCACTATACCCAGGGCAATAGCTTGAGTCTCTGTTACAAAAAAAAAAAAAAAAATTATATATATATAAAGTGATGACAGATTGGTGTTTATGCAAGATGAAGATGCCTGGCAGAGCAAGTGTTGATGTAGATTTGGTTTGGAATAATTGTGCTTTTCATGATTTTATTATTAGAAAAGGTATATGTATTTGTGAAAAGTTAAATGAAAACTAAATCTCATCCTCACTTCATTGATGTTGTAATTTATAAAATGTTTATCTTTCCAGAGCAATACAGGTATATACTTTAAAAATCAAAGCAAAATCCCCCTGAGTTTGTAATAATGAACTGTGTTCCTTTCAACCCCTCCTCATCCACAGTCCCAATTCCCGAGGGATCTTATTTCTTTCTTTAATTGGCAATTGTTTTGTTATTGCTTTCATATACTATTCTTTTTGTGTTTGTCACTTCAGATGTTACTTATTATCTTTTTGCACTAGGAGATGACGATTTGTGGGTTTTGTGAGGAAAAGAAGGTAAAGACATTCATTCGATCTGTCATGCTTAACTGGAAGCCTGCAAGTGTGATTTTTGATGTGTTTCATTTTTGTTTCTGTGTAATCTTTATAAGACAGTAGCTAGGGCTCTTCACCATGTGAGGATACAGTAAGAAGGTGGCAGTCAGCAAACTACAAAGAGAACCCTCTCCCATAACTGATGCTATCATCTGTTTTTTCCTGGAATAAGAAAACTGTTAGCCCAAGAGTTACTGTTCACTTAATTGGAAGATTCAGAGAATTCAAGTTCTCTGTTTTCTCATTAAGATTTTATTTCTTGGGCATTTGGAGCAAGATGGCAGCCGAATAGCACCTTCCTTGCATCTGGGCACTGTGAGTCTGGGGAGATAGGACTCCGGGCATCTCTGGCTGGTGGGATCTGCCTATAACCATCCTTGTGAGGATACAGGGAGTCAGCGAGAGACTTCTGGACCCCAAGAGGAGGACTAAAACAGTGGAAAACCAGCAAGTGGTTGCGTGTCTTCAATGGGTCTAAACCCGCCAGCAACTTTCACAGGCACAAGAACTTAAAGAGCAGAGGAAGTGAAAGGAAAATTAGGGCAAGGAAACATATAAAAGAAATCACTCATGAGGAAGAATCAGCAGAAAACTCCAGGCAACATGAAGAACCAGTCCAGAACAACCCCGCCAAGGGACCATGAGGTAGCTACTGCAGAGGATTCCACCAATAAAGAAATGTTAGGAATGACAGAAAGGGAATTTAGAATACACATGATGGAAACTCTGAAAGAAATGATGGAAACGATAAAGGAAGCTGCTAATAAAGTGGAAAATAACCAAAAGGAAATCCAAAAACAGAATCAAATAAGAGATGAACGATATGAAGAATATAGAAAGGATATAGCAGAACTGAAGGAACTGGAACAGTCAATTAGGGAACTTAAAGATGCAATGGAAAATATCAGCAACAGGTTAGACCATGCAGAAGAAAGAATTTCAGAGGTAGAAGACAAAGTTCTTGAGATAACTCAGATAGTAAAAGAGTCACAAAAGAAGACAGAGAAAGCAGAACGTTCACTGTCAGAATTATGGGACTTTATGAAGCGTTCCAACATACAAGTTATAGGAATCCCAGAAGGGGAAGAAGAATGAGCCAGAGGAGTGGAAGCCATACTAGAGAATATTATAAACAAAATTTCCCAAATATCACCAAAGATTCTGACACATTGCTTTCAGTGGGATATCGGACCCCAGGTCACCTCAACTCTTAACTGAGCTTCTCCAAGATACATTGTGATGAACCTGTCCAAAGTCAAGACAAAAGAAAAGACTCTGCAAGCTGCCAGAAGTAAGCGCCAGTAGACCTACAGGGGCAAATCCATCAGAGTGACCGCAGACTTCTCTAATGAAATTTTCCAAGCAAGAAGAAAATGGTCATCTACCTTTAATCCACTTAAACAGAACAATTTCCAGCCCAGAATTCTGTACCCTGCTAAGCTAAGCTTTAAAATTGACAGAGAAATCAAATCATTTACGGATATACAAACATTGGGGAAATTTGCCACAACAAGGCCAGCTGTACAGGAAATACTTCAACCTGTTCTACACACTGACTATCACAATCGATCAGCAGCAAAGTAAGAACTCAGATATTAAAGGAGAGAACCTAACCTCCACACTGATGCAAAAGATTAAAACTAAGCAATGGACTCTCACAAAATAAGACGAATAGAATACTACCACACTTATCAATTATCTCAATAAATGTTAATGGCTTGAATTCCCCACTGAAGAGACATAGATTGCCTGACTGGATTAAAAAACACAAGCCATCCATCTGCTGTCTGCAAGAAACACACCTGGCTTCAAAAGACAAATTAAAACTCAGAGTCAAGGGTTGGAAGACAATTTTTCCAGGCAAATGGAATGCAGCAGAAAAGAGGAGTTGCAATCTTATGTTCAGATACATGTAGATTTAAAGCAACTAAAGTCAAAAAAGACAAAGATGGTCACTTTATATTGGTCAAGGGAAAAATACAACAAGAAGACATTTCAATTCTAAATATTTATGCACCCAATTTAAATGCTCCCAGATTTTTGAAACAGACCTTACTCAGTCTGAGCAGTATGATATCTGATAATACCATAATAACAGGGGACCTTAACACTCCTCTTACAGAGCTGGACAGATCCTATAAACAGAAATTAAACAAAGATATAAGAGATTTAAATGAGACCCTAGAACAACTGTGCTTGATAGACGCATATAGAACACTCCATCCCAAAGAGATACATTCTTCTCATCATCCCATGGAACATTCTCCAAAATTGATCATATCCTAGGACACAAAACAAATATCAACAGAATCAAAAGAATTGAAATTTTACCTTGTATCTTCTCAGACCATAAGGCACGAAAGGTGGAACTCAACTCTAACAAAAACGCTCGACCCCACCCAAAGGCATGGAAATTAAACAATCTTCTGTTGAATAACAGATGGGTGCAGGAAGAAATAAAACTGGAAATCATCAACTTCCTTGAGCATAACAACAATGAAGACACAAGCTACCAAAACCTGTGGGATACTGCAAAAGCAGTTTTGAGAGGAAAATTCATCACTTTAGACGCCTACATTCGAAAAACAGAAAGAGAGCACGTCAACAATCTCACAAGCCATCTTATGGAATTGGAAAAAGAAGAACAATCTAAGCCTAAACTAAGTAGAAGAAAAGAAATATCCAAAATCAAATCAGAGATCAATGAAATTGAAAACAAAAGAATCATTCAGAAAATTAATGAATCAAGGAGTTGGTTTTTTGAAAAATAAATAAATCCTATGTACTCAATCTTGATATGAGGACAATTAATGACAATTAAGGTTATGGGGGGGGAAGCAGAAAGAGGGATGGAGGGAGGAGGGTGGGGCCTTAGTGTGTGTCACACTTTATGGGGGCAAGACATGATTGCAAGAGGGACTTTACCTAACAATTGCAATCAGTGTAACTGGCTTATTGTACCCTCAATGAATCCCCAACAATAAAAAAAAAAAAAAAGGAAAAAAAAAAAAGAAAAATAAATAAAATAGATAAACCATTGGCCAGACTAATGAGAAATAGAAAAGTAAAATCTCTAGTAACCTCAATCAGAAATGATAAAGGGGAAATAACAACTGATCCCACAAAGATACAAGAGATCATCTCTGAATACTACCAGAAACTCTATGCCCAGAAATTTGACAATCTGAAGGAAATGGATCAATATTTGGAATCACACCCTCTCCCTAGACTTAGCTCCTAAAGAGACCAATTTCAAGAAGAAATAGAGCTGCTGAACAGACCAATTTCAAGCACTGAGATATAAAGAAACAATAAAAAATCTTCCAACCAAAAAATGCCCTGGTCCAGATGGCTTCACACCAGAATTCTATCAAACCTTCAAGGAAGAGCTTATTCTTGTACTGCAGAAATTATTCCAAAACATTGAGGAGGAAGGAATGTTCCCCAACACATTCTATGAAGCAAACATCACCCTGATACCAAAACCAGGAAAAGACCCAACCAAAAAGGAGAATTACAGACCAATCTCACTCATGATAATAGATGCAAAAATTCTCAACAAAATCCTAGCCAATAGATTACAGCTTATCATCAAAAAAGTCATTCATCATGATCAAGTGGGCTTCATCCCAGGGATGCAAGGCTGGTTTAGTATACGCAAGTCCATAAATGTCATCCACCATATTAACAGAGGCAAAAATGAAGATCACACGATCCTCTCAATAGATGCAGAAAAAGCATTTGATAAAATCCAGCATCCTTTTCTAATGAGAACACTGAAGAGTATAGGCATATGTGGCACATTTCTAAAACTGATTGAAGCTATCTATGACAAAGCCACAGCTAATATTTTACTGAATGGAGTAAAACTGAAAGCTTTTCCTCTTAGAACTGGAACCAGACAAGGTTGTCCTCTGTCACCTTTACTATTCAACATAGTGCTGGAAGTTCTAGCCAATACAATTAGGCAAGATAAGGAAATAAAGGGAATCCAAATGGGAGTAGAAGAGGTCAAACTCTCCCTCTTTGCTGACAACATGATCTTATACTTAGAGAACCCCAAAGACTCAACCACAAGACTCCTAGAAGTCATCAAAAACTACAGTAATGTTTCAGGATATAAAATCAATGTCCACAAGCCAGTAGCCTTTGTATATGCCAATAACAGTCTAGATGAGAAGCTAATTAAGGACACAATTCCCTTCACCATAGTTTCAAAGAAAATGAAATACGTAGGAATATACCTAACAAAGAAGGTGAAGGAACTCTATAAAGAAAATTATGAAATCCTCAGAAAGGAAATAGCAGAGGACATTAACAAATGGAAGAACATACCATACTCATGGATGGGAAGAATCAACATTGTTGAAATGTCTATACTTCCCAAAGCAATCTACCTATTCAATGCCATTCCTATCAAAATACCAACATCGTACTTTCAAGATTTGGAAAAAATGATTCTGCGTTTTGTATGGAACCAGATAAAACCCTGTATAGCTAAGGCAGTTCTTAGTAATAAAAATAAAGCTGGGGGCATCAGCATACCAGATTTTAGTCTGTACTACAAAGCCATAGTGGTCAAGACAGCATGGTACTGGCACAAAAACAGAGACATAGACACTTGGAATCGAGTTGAAAACCAAGAAATGAATCTAACATCTTACAACCACCTAATCTTCGATAAACCAAACAAGAACATACCTTGGGGGAAAGACTCCCTATTCAATAAATGGTGTTGGGAGAACTGGATGTCTACATGTAAAAGACTGAAACTGGACCCACACCTTTCCCCACTCACAGAAATTGATTCAAGATGGATAAAGGACTTAAATTTAAGGCATGAAACAATAAAAATCCTCCAAGAAAGCATAGGAAAAACACTGGAAGATATTGGCCTGGGGAAAGACTTCATGAAGAAGACTGCCGTGGCAATTGCAACAACAACAAAAATAAACAAATGGGACTTCATTAAACTGAAAAGCTTCTGTACAGCTAAGGAGACAATAACCAAAGCAAAGAGACAACCTACACAACGGGAAAGGATATTTTCATATTTTCAATCAGACAAAAGCTTGATAACTAGGATCTATAGAGAACTCAAATTAATCCACATGAAGAAAGCCAACAATCCCATATATCAATGGGCAAGAGACATGAATAGAACCTTCTCTAAAGATGACAAGATGAATGGCTAACAAACATATGAAAAAATGTTCATCATCTCTATATATTAGAGAAATTCAAATCAAAACAACCCTGAGATATCATCTAACCCCAGTGAGAATGGCCCACATCACAAAATCTCAAAACTGCAGATGCTGGAGTGGATGTGGAGAGAACGGAACACTTTGCTGGTGGGACTGCAAACTAGTACAACCTTTCTGGAAGGAAGTATGGAGAAACCTCAAAGCACTCAAGGTAGACCTCCTATTTGATCCTGCAATCCCATTACTGGGCATCTACCCAGAAGGAAAAAAATCCTTTTATCATAAGGACACTTGTACTAGACTGTTTATTGCAGCTCAATTTACAATCGCCAAAAAGTGGAAACAGCCTAAATGCCCACCAACCCGGGAGTGAATTAACAAGCTGTGGTATATGTATACCATGGAATACTATTCAGCTATTTAAAAAAATGGAGACTTTACATCCTTTGTATTAATCTGGATGGAAGTGGAAGACATTATTCTTAGTAAAGCATCACAAGAATGGAGAAGCATGAATCCTATGTACTCAATTCTGATATGAGGACAATTAATGACAATTAAGGTTATGGGAGGGGAGGAAAAGCAGAAAGAGGGACAGAGGGAGGGGGGTGGGGCCTTGGTGTGTGTCACACTTTATGAGGGCAAGACATGATTGCAAGACGGACTTTCCCTAACAATTGCAATCAGTGTAACCTGGCTTATTGTACCCTCAATGAATCCCCAACAATAAAAAAAAAAAAGACAGTAGCTAGATCATTAAGTCTTATATAGCCTTGCCTACTTGCCTGGCCAGCCTCCAGGGATTAAATCACAGAGACAATTTCAGGTCTTTTCTGTGTATAAGAGAACTGAGAGGTGCCCACCGTCCTCCTTTTCCCAGATTCCAGAGCTGAGGTTCACAGGCTTTGCAATCTCTGTGCTAAGTCTGCCTCTTTCCCGTCCCCGTTCCATCTTACCTGCCTACCTGGAGGACTCCTCCTTCCAGACTCCAAGCCAGTCTTTGAAAATCCTTCCTGGGCTTCCAGAGAGTAGATGGCTCCACATTTGTATCCCCACAGCTCTTAATGCCTGTATTTATTTATGTGTTTTTCTCATTAGCTCTCCACCCACTTTTCAGACCTCTTTCTTGAGCTCAGACCCTTAAATTCAGTTCCCTTAAAAGTATCTCACCTCATAGCTGAATTTCATATGCTTGAAATTCATTTATTTTTTTTATTAAATCATAACTGTGTACATTAATGCATTTATAGAGTACAATGTGCTGATTTTATGTACAATTAAGAATGCTTACATCAAACTGGTTAACATAGCCATCGCCTCACTTATTTTTCGTGTTAAGACATTTATACTCTAGTCTTAATAGTTTTGACATGTACCCTTGCATTGTGCACACAGGTGAGGTTCCACCAATTACCCTCCCTCCTCCTGGCCTTCCCCCT
Organism: Nycticebus coucang; assembly: GCF_027406575.1. Classification (NCBI taxonomy): domain Eukaryota; kingdom Metazoa; phylum Chordata; class Mammalia; order Primates; family Lorisidae; genus Nycticebus; species Nycticebus coucang. Next base: position 107,474,221 of record NC_069785.1, on the reverse strand, counting down.
CCCCTCCCCTCCTCTTCCCTCCTTCATTCTTATATAGTAGGAGTATAGTTGTGTTTTATCATTTGTATGAAAGAGTGGGTAATTATATATTGGTTTCATAATAGTACTGAGTACATTGTATACCTTTTCTTCCATTCTTGAGATACTTTGCTAAGAAGAATATGTTCCAGCTCCATCCATGTAAACATAAAAGATGTGAAGTCTCCATCTTTTTATGGCTGCATAGTACTCCATGGTGTACATATACCACAATTTGTTAATCCATTCATGGGTCGATGAGCACTTGGGCTGCCTCCATGACTAGGCAATTATGATTTGGGCTGCAGTAAACATTCTGGTGCAAATAACTGAACTCGGCCCAACGTTTCCTGAAGCAGCTTTTCTGTGGCACTCTGTCTTGGTGACTGGCTCGCCTGTTAACTGACATTTCTCATCTCCCATTGTCCTCTAATCCAGCATCCTCCACACTGCAAAGCACGGGTGGAAATCAGATCTGATATTTCCCCTTTTTAAAGTTCTTCAATGTCACCAAATAGCCTTCTGAATAAGGCTCATGATCTGACCTCTTCAAACTCCTCAAGCCCCACCTCCCTCTGCGCCTTTGCACAAATACGTACCTTGAGCATGTGGATACTCAGCCACTTGGAATTTCTGGAGAATGGCATATTCTCGGTATCACTGGAATTTTTTATTTACTGTACTATTTTGGAGTCCCCTCTTCCCCCACCTGCCACAGAAACACCCCGTGTCACCTATGTAGCTCCCTCATCTTTTACCAGCTCATCTGGAAGCCTTTCTAGATTCTTTTAAAACTGGTCCCTCCCATCAGACTACCCCTGGCTTCTGAGCTTTTGTTTACCTCATAAAAACCTAACACCGTGTAGCATCATAGCCACAGAAAGAGTACTAGCCATTGTGCTGGATCCTGGGCTGAGTGTTTTATGGGCACTATGGCACCTAAATGTGATTATCAACTTAGTTACTGATATAACAGGCATAGTAGTTAGTTTACCTGTCTTATACGTAGGGCTGTTCTCTGAGATTCTAACCATAGCCCCTGCTGGGAGGGTAGGGGCTCCCCTTTCTGCCCGGTGGCCTCAGGACATTCAACAAGCAACAGCCTGGGTTAAGCAGATTTCCTCTTTCGTAGGAAGCTGTAATTGGGTCTCAGAGACTCTAATATAGGAGGTCATTGAAAGCGAAGCTGAAAAGATTCCCTGCTTTCTATTTTGTGCCTAAAAAAGTCACAACCAGTAACAAAAGAGAAAGACAACTACAGACATGTAGTCCTTGACTTCTTGGGAGCTGGAGAGTAGGCCTTTTCTTCAGAGTCTGAGTTTGGAGGTAACTCCTCCGGAGAGCTGTAAACCTACTGCCTTGGGTTCCAGGAGACACCTGTGTGTCTGCCCCTAAATTCCCTTTTACCTTAGCTAAATGAATAGGTTCTATTTCTTGAAACTAAATTATTCTTGATTAAAATATTGCTCTTAACCAAAATACCAACCGTAAGCTATCTGGGGACATGGAGTTGACATCTCAGAGCTGAGCATGGGGAGGTGTTTAATTAATAAATAAGTGGGTCCAGTGGAGGAATCAGTGAATCATCCATCCTACAGGCTGTGTCCCTGCAGACGCTCAAAGCCGTATGTGACCCCTCATGCCCAGTGTTCCTGGGGCTGTACAGTTTGAATTAGTAGGGCTTTACCTGAGGTTCATTATTCACAGTTTGGAATTGCATTTTCTGTATTTGATGAATTTTCTAATCCAACACAATAATCTCTTTTAATAGTATACTTAGGATGCTCTAACTATGATTAATGCAAAGTACTTTCTTAGAGAAACTTGGAAGCTGAAAAAATGATTAAGGCTCATGTTTAATGTGGTTAATGCATTGCCTGATTTTTGAGCAGTTACCTGGTGTGTGGTACCCCAAAAAAGGCATCATGTGTGTTAGTACATACTTATTTCTGTATTTCTGTGTGTGTGTAAACCCTAAATGCCCACTAATATACACACAGCTGGGTTCATACTTGAAAAGGGCAATTTCGTGTTTATTCTCTATTTCATTAGTGGCTAATAGGAATAATTAAGGCTACAGAAATGCAGGTGGTTGTCAAAAATTCATTAGAAGAAATGAAGAATAAGCATGAGTGTGATCCCCACATGCACCTCTCTTGACGTATCAGCAGTTGGGTGGCCTCGTTCTGATAGCTGCTGGCATCATCCTCTTATGTACAGCAGCTCAATAAATAGTTTTGTGTTTTTTTTTTAATTTTTGTTTAACTCAAGGAGAGTTATTTAGTTGCTGTGAATTAAAAGTTGGGTGTACATAGTGAAACACATCAGTGAGGCATCTGCAGAGAACTGGAGCATTTGTCCCAATAACACCATCACGCCTTAAAATGCCAAGCACCTCTGTCACTTATCTAGACAACTCCCAGTGTGTAAATGTTTGGGCGTTTTTGCTGTATTCTCCTCGGTGTAGAAGCTGGAAATATATTGAGAGCTTTCAAACTTGGCTTATGAGTATGACTTTCAAAAACAGTAAGGAAGAAGTTCAGCAACAGAAGTTCTTGCAGCTTTAAAAAAAACTGCCATAGCTATAAAATCTTGCTAGAATCTTCTTCAAGAACATACTAGTAATTCCTTCTTTGTTATTCATCATTTCTTATTCATGGTTTCTAAATTGGTTTATTAATTGAAACCATAAAAATGACATCATTGGATGTCATTTTATTGAATGCTGACTACCATTTAATCCTTTATTATTTAGCGAATATGTTCATTGTAGTACCAGACACAGTTGTAGGTCCTCTATATATAATAATTGCCAAGAGAGACAAAATCCTAGTCTTAAGGAAATAGCTCTCTAACTGGGGCAGAATCAAAGGACACTAAAATAAACAGAATGACTTGCAAAAGTTAGAAGCACGTTGGAGAAAATAAACTGGGGGGTTGCAACAGTGACCATGGTGGGTAGATGGTGACATTAGGTGGTCTGTAGAGGAAGAAACTCTCAGGAATTGACATTTGAAATAGGACCCTGGATAATAAGGAATAAGCTTGGTGAATATTGGAAGAAGCAGCATTCCGGGCAGTGAAAGCAAGTGCAAACACCCGCAGGCATGTGAGCTGCAGGCCAGCCAGTTCCCTGAAGCCTGCTGCCGTGAGCAGGCCCTGATCCCTGAAGTCTGGGAGTATTATTAGACCGTACAGAGTGAGGATTTTGCAGATGCGATTAAGGTTCTTGAGATGATTCTCCAAATGGTCCTTAAATGCCAACACAGGTGTTTATATAAGAGAGAGGTAGGGAGACGAGGAGGAGGAAGTGACAGGAAGAGGAAGCAGGTGGGAATGATGCAGCCGCAGGTAAATGAGCACCGGGAGCCACCAGAAACACAGGCAGCGAGGAAAAAATTCTCCCCTAGAGCCTCCGGAGGGAGCATGGCCCCACTGCCAACACTTAAGATCCTGGCCTCCAAAACTGTGAGAAAATAAATTCCTGTTGTTTTAAGGCACTAAGTTTGATGCATGTGACAGCAGCTTTAGGAAGCTGATCACGGAGTGGGTGGGAGTGAGAGGGACAGCAGTCCAGCAGACCTTTTAAAGGTTTATTGCCAGAACTGGACTTTATTCTAAATGCAGTGAAGAATTTTACATAGGTCAGTTTGGTTGCTATCTGTCAGGAGGAACTAGATCATGGTGAGGAGGGGATATGTGTGGGTTAAGAGTGGAAACTACTTAGGGACCTATAGAGGAATCTAAGCAAGAAATAATGGTGGCTTAGTCTAGGGCTGAAGCAGTGGAGATGGAGTGCAGCAGATTAATTCTGATCGTATTTTGGAGACTGAGCCCACAAAACTCAGTAATGGATGAGGTGTGAGACCTCGGGACAGAGGTATCTTGATCTAGGTGTAAATAAACTCTTAAAATTAAGGACAAAATAGCTATTTGTGTTCAACTTATGGATAGGAAATAGACTCTAATGGATCTTAATAATTCTTTCTTTTATTGGTAAACAAATTCAAAGTCAATCTTCTGTAAAATAGTTCACTTGTAAGGTATTTTCTAAGATATTTTGTATATCTTCAGCTCAGGTATAATCGGAAGGAGATTAGACTACTTGTGTTTAAGAGCATTGGGTAGAATATTTATGTGTCCCAGTGGATTTTGAAAAATATATTAGAGAACACTATGGAATGTACTGATACCTGCACTTCTCTGAACATTTTTAGCATCACTCCTCTTTCTGAGGTTCTTGGAAACTCTGTAGTCACTCATGGCTCCAAGTATGTGCATTACAGACATAACAAGGACAACTGTAATACAATTCCATTTTTATGTTTTACCATTATTGATGATAACAAGAGGTTTGTGGTGAAAGTGACTGATAAAAAATGATTAACACTTACAAGAAATTATACAATATTTATTCTCTGTTAATTGTATTTCATTAATAGAGGGAGAACTTATGTTTTCTTTATTTTTCAAGTAGGATGTGGGAAATTCTTATCCATATGATTTAATTCTCATTATTTAGGAAAGTAATTTTATAAATGACTAGAACTCAAAAATCAGTCTATAAAACTGAAATATTTTGGTTCCAATAATATTGAGATAATTATAATAATTACAGTAATATTTATATTGCTATAGTAACAATGAATATTTAACAATGTAATATTCAAACAAGGTAATTAATAACTAAACCTTATTGAATGTTACTAAAGGCTAGGCATTACTTTATGAGTTATCTATTATTCATGTAATCTTCATAACTAATCCTAGATAACAGTAGTAGAAGTGACATTTGTCAATTCTGGGCTGAGGCAGTTAACAATTTGGAGTTACAAATGGTGGACCTGTGAGAAGCTCAGTTTGAATTTTATGTGAGCAAGAAACACACTTTGAGTTAAACTACTGAGGTGTCAACTGTTACTGCAGCATAGCTCATCCCATCTGACTAATACAATCACTGCACCACATGTCCTCATATTATTTACTTATTGTGTTCTCAGAACATCATGGAAAGGTAGGTTTAATATTAAGCAGGTATATTTTATTTTGATAAATCAGCTAATTGTATTCTTATAATCTATAAGACTAATAAATGAAGACAGGATGATGGTCTTAATGATAGCACCAATATTCAGCATAAAGAATTCTTTAATGATTTAAAGATGTATATCATCTGTAATAACTAGGTCATTAGTTCACTTTATAAGCATGCCTTGCTCATGTTATAGAGTATAAAGAACCTAGGAGGGTTGAAAAGCTGGTACAAATAGTAATGTCAGGAAGAATCACTAGAGAAGAAACTTTCCCTAAAGAGGTTGCCAAAGAGGGCATAGGGAACCCAGACCGAAGTCACTGCGTGTTTCATCTCTAACCATAGGAAAGTGGATAAGTATTTTTTTTTTTACATCTCTGTACAATGCTGGAAAATAAAGAGAATAAGAAATTTTTGCAGTAATATCTGAAATTCCTATGAGTATATTTGTGTTAAGATTATGCTGCTTATGCAAACTTTTGGGATTTAAAGTACATTTTCTAAGAACTCTTGCCTATTCAGTATAGCTTCACCTAGCTCACTACAAGGAGGAAGCACAGAGAGAGGGTATTAAGGAAAACAAGGACACGCTGACCCACAAACAGGCGACATGACTGTCATAGGATTGCACATACAGATGAGAGTTTTGTCTAATACAACCTGGGTTTCTGATGCTTTCCCATCTGAAGGGGATAGGATATTTTCCCACAGAGACTCTGTACACCGATCCCAAGACTCATCCTGGTGCCATTTGTCATTTTTATCTCCCCTTTGCCAGTCTTTTGCAAATGAGAATTCCAGCCTAGAGGTTATCGCATCAAAGAGTAGATCACCACACATCCCATTTTTTTACAGTTCATTGCCATTTAGGGAACTTGTAGGAAAACACGGAGACAGTGTCTTTGTCTAAAGAGATGAGGTCACATTTCTTCTCACCGGTAGCGGCAAACCTTGAAGGCATAATTACTAGACCAGAAATGCCACTTGTAAATTGACAGAGCAACTTCATTTAAAGCTTTTGTTCTATCCTACTTTACTCTGATGGTGAGGCACTGGCTTTAAGAGAGAAGACGTTTAGCCGGGCGTTGTGGCGGGTGCCTGTAGTCCTAGCTGCTTGGGAGGCTGAGGCAAGAGAACCACATAAGCCCAAGAGTTACAGGTTGCTGTGAGCCGTGTGATGTCATGGCACTCTACCGAGGGCGGTACAGTGAGACTCTGTCTCTACAAAAAAAAAAAAGAGAGAGAAGACGTCTCATTCTTTGACTAAATGTTTTTTGAATACCTACTGTAATGCCTACAAGGTTCCTGCTATCATAGATCTTATATTTTAATAATGGAGGAGCTGAGTTGGCAGGCAGTAAACAAATAATCAGTTAGCTTGTTGAACTGACTCTCAGGTATGCTTTTTTTTTCACATTTTAACAATTTTGAAGTTAGATCCTCTTCACAATTAAAGGAGTCTTCTTTGCCAGGCAGCAGAAGTGATGTAACTGTCATTTCCTGCCTATGTCCAAACTTGTTCAAAGAGGGCCATACCGGCTCCACTTTTCATGAATTATGCGCATTGCTGGTTTTACACAAATTGAGTTAATTGCCATTCAACATGTTTTTGAGAAGATTACACAATGATTTGACATTAAAAGAAAAAAAAGTTTTAATATCAAATCTTTGACTGCAGAAAAAACAGAAACAGACTCATAGGACCTGAATTTGATATTAATGGAGTTAATAGTAATTTTTAAAAGAACTTTATATTTTATAGCAAAACAAAAAATGGCCTGTCTCCTTTATATTTTACTATTTATTTGTGTACAAGAGTGATGTATGATGAAAATCAATGTCTATATAGATATAAGAGACCTCTTCCAATTAAAAATACAATCAGAATTCAAAATGGTAAGAAAATACTGTGTCATAGTTTAATTGGCACCATTTAGCTTTCTTAGAAGTACTCAAGAGAATTTGAATTTTATCATTGATGAACTTTTAAATTTAATGAAATAGAATTTAATAAATAAACCACAAATTTCAGGCAATTTTGAAAGTCTGAGGAAAGTCTTATAATAGTTCTCAACCTGTAGGTCACGACCCCTTTGGGGGTCGCCTAAGACCATCGGAAAACACATATTTCCCGTGGTCTTAGGATAACAGTAGCAAAATTACAGTGATGAAGTAACAATGAAAATAATTTTATGGTTGGAGGTCACTACAGCATGAGGAACTGTATTAAAGGGTCGTGGCATTAGGAAGGTTGAGAACAGCTGGAAACATGAAGTGATAGGAAATGGCTGATGCCAGAGGGGAATAGGGGCTGAGGGCTTTGTGAAGTTGTTTGAGTTCAAATCTTTAATAACAAAAATGAGCCATGCTCTAAGAAGAGGGCCAGGCCTGGTGCAGTGGCTCACGCCTGTAATCCGAGCACTCTGGGAGGCTGAGGTGGGTGGATCCTTTGAGTTCAGGAGTTCAAGATCAGCCTTAGCAAGAGCAAGACCTGTCTCTTAGGGAAAAAGAAAGGAAAGTGGGATGGAGGAAGGGAGGAAGGGAGGAGCAATAAAGGCAGGGAGAGAGGAAGGGAGGGAAGGGAGGGAGGGAAAGGAAGGAAGGAGGGAGGGAAAGGAAGGAAGGAGGGAGGGAGGAAGGAAGGAGGGAGGGAGGGAGGACGGCAGGCAGGCAGGCAAAGGCCCCCGACGGTGAACACACATAGTTTATCATGAAGAAGACTAGAGGACCTGAGGGGCTGAGTGTAGGAGCAGGCTGGGGTAAGGATATTTTCATCTTCCGTTGTACTTTTCAGCAGCTAGAGATGTTAATTTATGTTGCTCCATTACTGCCCTTCCCCCAAACTAAGGTGCTCTTTTCAGAAAACAGCGGGCTCAGTCTCCTGCTTCCCTGTGTCTGTCCAGCTGCTTCTCTGCAGCACTGCTGTGGTCACCGTCTGGAGACCCGGCTCCTCCTCACCGGGTTTCAGTGCTTCTCAGAGGTGCAGGTGCCTCCTGTGAAGCCCTGACTCAAAAACACGTGGGGCGGGTCGCATCAGACTCCCCTTAAAGATTGGTAGAGAAAGGGGGGACGACAAATGAACAGAATGTAGAGATCGTTCTGCCCTATCATATGTGCATCCCTCATACATGGGCACCCGGAGTCTCTGCGGCCCACAGCCTCCTATTGTGCTGCTCAACCCCCAGCTCTCTCCTTCCTCATTGGCTGTCTTCTATGCTGTTACCCCACCCACAGCTCCCCTTTAATTTCTTATGCTGGGAGGTTTACGTATTTTTCGTTTTATTATTTCCTTTCAGCTCTTGCCTTCCTGTCTCACTCTCCACCCTCCACCCACCCCAAGAAACTGATTCAACTATGTAACTTAAAGACTCTGGTTCTGACTTTTAAGACGGCCGTTTTGCACCCTGTGGCTCCAGGGAAGGGTCTCTGATGTTGGTGCCTGGTGCTCCCTGCAGACCGTTGGAGCAGGGTTTGTTCTACCTTTGTTTTGCTTTCTCCTCTGTGTTGTGAGTGACAAAGGAAGAGAACATGTTCCTGGAGGCATGTGTTTATTTCCATGTGTATTCATGATTCAAGATGATCACGGGAAGAAATGTCACAGGTTAAAGGGAAAGTTGACAAGAGGTGCGGTAATATCTTCTTGCCGCCCTTGTGTCAGGGCTTTCTCATCATTAAACCACTCCCCAGGGTGCCACACAGTGCTCCCTGAACAGAGAAAAATGTTTGAAGTTGCTGAAAGGAGAGAGGAGAAAAAGAAGAAGATAATGACAATGACAGAGTGAGACCCTCCTTTTTGGAAAAGTACAGTGTTCTGATTGGAGGCAGAGCTTCATGCTGCTCCGCCAGTTCCTCCCTGTTTGCCGTGTCTCTTATATTAAAAAAAAAAAAAAAATCTATGCAGGTTTCCAGTTTATTCCCCAAAATTCAAGATGTGCCTGCAGAACATCTGCAGTGTTACTGTAAGACTGATAGTCACAGCATCCATCTGGAAACCCTGCTCAGTCACTGCATGTACAGAGTTTGCATTTCTAGGCCGCCATGAGGGTAATTTAATTTCCAAATGCAATACGTTGTCATTAAGAATAATGAGCAGAAATAATAGAAGCAGCAGCAACATGACAATCACTGCCTTCTGCGGAGCCTGGTGATTCCAAGCTCTCCGTGGGCATTCTCAGTGTGCATTGTTTCATTTTATCCTCACAGTAAATTTTCCAGGCAGGTATGATTATTGGCCTAATTTTAGAGTTCAATAGATCGATAATTCCCAATGAAATGCCAGGATTGCAAACCAGATTTTTCTCATTCTGGGACCAGTTCTATATTGCGTCTTACATACTAGTATTTTTTGATAGTAAATATCGCTTATTTGTTGTTTATGATATGCTAGAGAAAGAAAGAAGGACACCTGTAATTGGGTGCAGAGTCATCCACGCATCCTGGGCCTTTGAGGTTGCTGGAGGGTCTCAAATGGAGATGACACTGTGTTCTGGAGATGTTTGGAAGCTCATGGTGCGTTTGGTTGCAGTGATACTGGAGGACACCAATGGTGTGTAGTGGATTTGAGCCAAGGTGTGGGGCTTCTGTTCTCTGAGTAGAGTATGTTCCCACACAAGTTTTAAATTAAACACACAGCACTTTAGATTGAGCCGCCCGTTCCTATGTAGACAGCACTGAGCTGCCTTCTTTTCTTATTGTTGAGGACGGCATATCCTTTACCCAGGTATGACAGACCTGGACCATATTTTCTCAGTGGGCGCCGGTAATCTCCCTGTATGTTCTTTTTCTCAGGTGGGTCAGGGTAAATTTAAGACTTAACATGTTGCTCTGGACAGAAACTGAGGCTGTGGGGAATGGGAAGCTGGCCTGGGAGCTTTGATAGCAGTTCCCTCAGCAGCTGCTTATGTAGTTCCTGGCTCATGACTGATTGGCCCGTGGAAATTCCTATGACTCTTCTTAGAATTTGCAACAGCAATGGAGGTAAGTGAGGAGACTAGGCACATTGGAACACTAGATACTAATATTAACACGAAGAACTAAATGGCAGCCCTGTCAACTAGGAAAAGGTCCGTACAGTTTGTGCTGAAGTCCTCAGGCTGCTCTGTCCTTCTTAGCCCCGGTTTATTGTTCATGTTCTCATTTGATTTTTTTGAGCTCCGAGTCCTTCATATATGAGTATGTATCATACACACACGTACCTGAGGTACTTTAAAAAGTTCGTGCAAAAATGGAATTAAAGGATTAAAAATTTAAAAATATAAACTTTATAGTCTATCAAATCAAGATACTTTTGTAAGTGATGATTCCAGCCATTTACAGTGTATCCCTAAAGAACTGAGGGCTGCAGGAATGTAACCTTGTCAATGCAATCATTACTACATTAACTGAAGAAAAATGGGTGCCCTTTAAAGAAAGATTAGGAAACAAAAAGAAGTCAGAAAGAGCCCACTCAGGGCTGTAGGGTAGATGCCTAGTGATTTCCCATTGAAATTATTGCGAAGTTGCCCTCGTGTGCTGTGAGGAATGAATGAATGGGCAGGAGCATTGTTGTGGAGGAGAAGGACTCTCTCGTGTAGCTTTCCGTGTGTTTTTCTGCTAAAATTTTGGCTAACTTTCTCAAGACGCCCCATAATAAGCAGATGATACTGGTTTGGGGTTCTCTAGAATCCACGGAACTGTTCCCATGAGCAGTGGTCTCGAGCAGACCCCTTTTGCTGAGACTGGACAATTCCTGCGTCTTGGTGGCCACTGCTTTGACTGTGCGTTGTGTTCAGGGTTGTGCTGGTAAAGCCATGTTTTACCTTTTGTGAAAGTTCTGAAGAAACGCTTCAGAATCCTCTTCTCACTTTTAACACTTCCATCGAAAGCCCTACTCTTGTCTGCAGCTGATCTGGGCACAGTCGTTTTGGCATCCACTAAGTGGAAAGTTTGTTCAACTTTATTTTTTCACTCAGAATTGTGTTATTGAAACCAATGACATGTCTATGTTGTGGGCTGTTGTTTCTGCTGTTAATTGTCCGTCCTCCTCTGTTAAGTCACCAATAACATGATTTTTTCCCCTGTGGATGTGGCTGGTCTGCCACTGTGGGCTTCATTTTAAACAGTATCTCAGCCTTCTTGTAAGTTCTGTTTGTAAACTGCTGATTTCCTTGCGGCATCATCCTCAGTGACATTTTGTGAATCGTCTGTGATTTCATCATTCTTCACCCAAGCTTTACCATAAGTTTGAGGGCTGTTCTTGCTCCAATTTCAGCAGAAGGAGTGCTGCTCAGAGGGGCTCTTCTTAAACTGATGCTTTGCCTTCTAAGCACTTCCAACTTGACCCTTTTCAGACATGTTATAATAAATTAGTGTGAGTTTATTTTGGTAAAAAACGTTTTTGAAGTCCATGCACAGTTTTTTTATAATATGTATTTTCCATGCACTTTTTGAAGACTCCTTGTATGTGTATGTAGATACTTCGTACGTATGCACATACGTTTTTAAATTAAGGTATAATCATTTTCACTGCTTGCAGTACCAACCAACCAACAAAACCTTGGCCAGTAGACAAGTATATGAGGCCTGGAAGTGATATTAAAAGCTATTCTGTGCAGCTACTTCTGCATAAATAGCTTGAAATTTAATAAATATATAACATTAAATGCTAAAATTTTATAAAATTTTAATATATAACATTAAATGCTAAATATAACAACCAGGTTGTTCTAATATTCAGTAAGTCACAGAACTACTGTCACCGACAAAAGGGGAACATGGTGACAAAGCCAGATGCACTTCTCAAAGCAGTCAAATTTGTGCTGTGTTATGTTACAGCCTAACAAGCATTTAATGTTATATATTTATTAAATTTCAACCTATTTATGCAGAAGTAGCTGCACAGAATAGCTGGAAATCCAAAAAAAAATAAAAAAAAAATAAAATGCCAAAAAAAAAAAAAAAAAAGAACAACCTGGGAACTTCCAGCACTCTCTAAGTTCATATCACAGTGCATACCCCATACTAATTACGTCAGAAAGTCTTGAGGATATGATCTAGGCATTGAGATGGCTGAAGATGCGCAGGTGATTCCAGGATACAGCTTCATCGCACCTGTCATGTGTGCTCCACACATGTGACTAGACCCTAATCTCCTTAGGAACAGCAATCACAGCCTAATGTCATTTCTTTAGCATCTAGCAGAATGTCTGGCACATATGTGACATGTGATATGTATGTGACAAAGGTGGTCTGTCTCCTTAAAAATCAACTGAGTAACGACTGGAGCTTGTTCAAGTGTAAAGAGTCCTGGGTTTTGAAACTACTGAGGAACACGCAAAAGGACAAGGCAGATACAGTTGGTAAAACTGATTCTGAGGATGTCTTCAGAGGTGAGGGTTGTTACTGCTGGAGGAATCCCAGTCTGTGGTCCTAGCCCAGAAGAGTGCAGCAGACTCTGTGCCTCCTCTTTGCAGGCTGCTCGCTCCCTGTCTGGCTCTTGCCCAGATTTTCATTCCAAATTCACTGAGTGTAGATCAAGTTACTCTTTTTTGAGAAAGAGAAAGGGAGCAGGGGTGTGAGGCTAGCAGAGCTCTCCTCACCTGGAAGGAAAAGTCAGAAGTGGTGGAGGGAATTCTCCCTGCTCCTTCTCTACCACTGTAGCCACACAGGGGGCTCCGCAGTTCTGCAGCTCCACCCGAGAGCTTTGGTCCCCACTGTAGGAGATGTGTGAGGTTACAGACGCCCAGCCTGTGTAATGGTGGTGCCGTTATTCTTGTGTCCTGAATTGAAGGCCTTGCACTCTCAGTGTGAAACAGCACTGTTGGCCATAGTCTGAACGGCTTTACCCACTGCCTGACTTCAGTATCAGGAGTCCCCATGCCAGGTGTGTGCTAATAAAATAAAAGCAGTTTGACATTTTATACTCCTACGATGAGTCATTGGTAATAAATACACAGTAAAGTGGTAACATTTGACTTCTACATTGTTCCCAGTAGTGGGACATTCTGAGAGTCCACAAAGAAGAAACATTTTGCTGTAATGTCATGTTTTTAGTTGAACCGAGGTTTGAATATATATAATCTTAATTACTATTTTAAAGTAAACATTGGTTCCTATTTTCATATGAACAATTAAAACAATCTGAAATTCAGGTCTCTCATGAGCACTTAAGGTAGAAATTCTCTCAGTATCATGTAATAGTAATAATAAACTGAAAGAGCGTGCATGAGTGTTTTCTTGTTATGTGAAGCCCTTTATATGTATTATTTCCTTCAACCTGCAAAACAGCCCCATGGACTATTTACTTAGCCCTGTTATCAGATAAAAATACTTAAATTTGGAGAGGTTAAATAACTTGTTCAAGGTCAAATAGCTGATAAGCAGGAATTTCAGACACCAAGAGCAGGTGCTTCTCAGCTCCTAAGTCACCATGCTGTGAAGGAGACACACTTTCTAACCATCAGTGAGGCTCATAGCGAACATAATTACTTTCATATCTACCTCTTGTTACTATGTAATGGAAAAAAAGACAACGTTTCTGCTATTCCTGAAAGTTAGCAGGACTGCCCAAGGGTGAAGCTGGAGTTCTTTAGTCAATACCAAAGGCCTAGTTATAAAGATGGCCATTATCAGAGTTCTCCTTTGCTGTAGCAATTTTATTATAATAGTAAAAGGAGATAAGTGTAAAAGTTATTGTTTTTTTACTAATCTGGTTTTAAATGAATGGTACCCAAATGATAATCTTTATTATATTCTACTTGAAAACTTACTGGGAGTTATTTAACTGACTTGTCTGGACTCTTTAAGCTCCTTTGTCTTAAATCTTTAAGAAGTTTGTGTGAACAGGAAGCCTGTGCATTCAGGGTGGCTCTTCTGGAAAGGAAAACCTTTATTTTTAAAGAGCCTTTTGGAAACAGCATGGTTTGGAGTAGAGCCAATACCAAAAAAAGTTCATTAAATTATTAAAACAATTACATTTGCTTGTCAAAACTTTGTTTCACTATAAACTAGTAAAAAGCATCTAAACTTGTTCCAGCCACTATGATAAACAAAATAAATTTTATGAACCTATTCTGAATCAATAAGAAATAGAATGTGAACACAGCTAATTTAATGAGTATAAACATTTAGATCATATTATTTACAGTACTGTTTTATATTATGGGATTCACATACTGAAGTTGTGGGCGTTAAGTATCTGTTAGTTTTCTGCTCGTGCAGCTCTCTCCTGAGAACACTCTGATGGATGTTGATACAGGAGTTCAAGTGAAGGAGACCTCACACCAGGCTACACAGCCCATCTGCAGCTGGTGGCTCAGTCATAAGGAAGTCCGTCATACCTTGAAGTGGAATCTGCCTTGTAGAAATGCTCACAAATTGCTCTGACTTGTTTCAACTGCTGCTTATGCAAATGAATCTTTCATCCCTCCTCTGTCAGGGAAGAGGATTGGTGAATTTAAGGACAAGGTTCTCCAGTGCTTCAGTAAGGCCTCTTCTCTGCACATTTTCTTTCTTTCTTTCTTTTTTTTTATTAAGTCATTTGTACATAGATCATAAATACATTTATGCCATTATGGGATTCAGTGTGTTGATTATTTGTACAAATTGGAGTGCTTACATCCTACTAATCAACATAGCTTTCACTTCATTTACCCAATTACAGCATTAAGACATTTGTGTTCTACACTTGATAGATCCAACATGTACTTGCAATGTGCTCCATAGGTGTGGTCCCCCTACTAACCCTCCCTCTGTCGACCCACCCCCCCTTCCCCTCCCCCTCCCTTCCCTTCCCTCCTTCATCCTAGGCTATAGTTGTGTTTCATTTTTCATTTGCAAGTATGAGTGATTATAAATTGGTTTCACGGTAGTACTGAGTACATTGGATATTTTTTTTCCATTCCTGAGATACTTTACTAAGAAGAATATTTTCCAGCTCTATCCATGTAAACGTAAAAGAGGTAAAGTCTCCATTTTTTTAAATGTTGCATAGTATTCCATGGTATACATATACTACAATCATCAGAGAAATGCAAAGCAAGACTACTCTGAGATACCATCTAACTCCAGTAAGAGTAACCCACATCACAAAATCTCAAAACTACAGATGTCAGTGTGGATGTGGAGAAAAGGGCACACTTCTACACTGCTGGTGGGAATGCACACTAATATGTTCCTTTTGGAAGGAAGTTTGGAGAACACTCAGGGATCTAAATATAGACCTGCGGTTTGATCCTGCAATTCCTCTTCAAGGTGTATTTCCAAAGAACCAAAAATCATTTGGAAATAAAGATATTTGCACCAGATTGTTCATTGCAGCTCAATTCATAATTGCCAAGTCATGAAGAAGCCCAAGTGCCCATCGACCCATGAATGGATCAATAAATTGTGGTATATGCGCATTTTCTTTAGGAGTGATCTGCCTCCAACTCACCTCTGCAGTCACCATCTGTATGTTGTTGGGTCCTACAGGTTCTTCCCTGGCCAGACTTTTATATCCAGCTGCTTACTGGACATCTCTGCATCCATATTTTACCAATTACCTTGTAAATTTCATCATATCATATAACTTAAAGATGACCCCCGAAAAATCAGTTTTTTACTTGCAGGACAAAATGTTTTAAAACTTAGTGAATAGTTATAGAAGGACTGTAATAATTGGGTCTTTGCCAATTTTTTATTACTTTTTCAATTATCTAGAGTCAGTGACGACAGTAGATACTGAAACAGAAAAAAGAAAAAAGTAGTATCAGAAAAAATGTAGACTCCCATGAGAAATATAACACAGAGGAATATAGGTATGTAAAAAACAAAGGGCATTTGAAAAATCTTTCAAAGTCTTCATTAAAATTGCAAGCTTCACTAACAAGTTATTTATTTTTCCTTTGGATTCATGAATTCAGAATAAAAAAAAAAAAAAGAAGACCACTTTAAATGTATTTAATTACTTGAACTCATGGCTCCAGGATATTATTGACTCATAGTTTACTAGGTTTAAAAATTGATAAAATGATTAATAATAGATGACCGTGCTCATTATTTAACATTCACAAGGCAACCATAGTTTGAGACAATTAACTAGGTATTTCAAGAACTTTTTCCTTGAATTGTCTAAGTAGTTTCCCTGATGCCCTGTTTGTTTTTCATATGCACACAAGGAGAAAGATAGAATATAAAGTTTTCTTTCTTTTTTAAAGTTAGTTATAGAAGAAAAGACACTTCATGGTTGACCTGGGGACCTCTGCATTTCTTCCCAGGTATCATATAATCTGTGTTATGGTCAGAAGTTGTAAAAAGGCTGTTGTTCTGGTCTTTTACTTTTTAAAATTTGTGTATATTTTTTGAAAACAAAAGTGGATTATTTCTCCCATAGGGTACCATATTTAATAAATACTCACTTTATTTATGGAAGTTCCCAGGAAAACATTCTTTAACAAAAAAAAAGAAAAAAGAGAAATACCAAAGTCCTCAAACTCCCAATGCTTTAAATTGTTGGTATTAGCATTTGTAAGAGAAAAAAATGTAAACACAGCTGTGTGTAGTGGGTAGGAGACCAGGGTCCTGCCTCTAAGATTGTCCTTAATATTTAGATTTAGACTAATAGTGATTGTTTTTCTCCTGCCTCCTTTCTCTCTCTCTGTCTTTTTGTTTTACGGTCTTTTTATACATACAAAACCATCAGGATAAAGGCCAGCTGTGAAAAATCCCAAGATTGGTTTTCTAAAAACTGAAATTAAGGGCAAGTTTATTTTTTCTTTCACAAGACTTTTGATTCCTTGAAGAAAATAACAGTTTTGCAAGTTGTATTTCATACACACTGAAATATGTATGAAATATACATACATTTCTGACATACATACATACTCAGCCCTGAGGAAAAGAGCTTGGAGGTGCTCAGAATTGCTGCTGATCACCTGTTGGGTATTTCACCACATTTCACAGGCATCAGTTTCCTCAACTGTAAAATGAGAGTAGAGTTCACCTAGGTCAACACTGTGTGGTAAATAGCTGGAGCTAAAATAAATCAGAAACTATCATGGGTCTCACTTTGCTCATCGGTAAAATTAGGGGGCTGTATCAGTGCTCCTCCAAGTGTGGTTTGCAAACCAGTAATAGACCAGGAACTAACTGGTTTTTGATGAATTAAGCATAGAAATTTAGAGTGTGTGCACAAATTTTATATAATTTGTGAGAATAATTATTTGTCTATTGAATCTAATAATAGAAAAACCTGGAACGTGTATTCTTGTAGATTGCCTTTTCATTATTTCATTGTGTAGTAATTCTTTTTTTACTATATATTTAAAAATTATTGGTCTATACCAGATTGAATTAAAAAAAAAAAAAGCTGGTCTTTCATCATAGTTTGTTTACTATCACTGGGCAAGTTGACCTCTACATTAATCTTTCTAGCTCTACATTTTTGTAATTCTGGGTAAACTATACACATTTTCTCAGAGCACTGCAAAATGTATTTGCAACAGATGCAGATATTTTTTTAAGTGAAAATCACTTCACTGAATTAAAATTCCAACTATGTACCCCTTAGTATTTATTCACATTGCCACCTGGATTAGAAAGCACGTTATAGGTGCCTAAGGACAGGAATTATGTGTGTGCATTTTTGACAATCAAATTAAGCTTTCAATTTGTTCTTTAAAATTTAGTCTATTTGGATTCAAAGATCTGTTTCTAATAAAAAGCAGTGGTAGACGACAAGATGTTAGTGACTTGTGCTGTCACTTTGTATCTTCAATTGCCTTAGTTGTATTAGAAAGGAAATAATTCAGGTCTCAAAACACCACTTCCATCGTTTAAAGGCCCTGTGATGAGCAGGCAAGTTAATGCATTTTACTGTGGGCCTAATATGTGCAGGGCTCTGTTTTGCACTTGTGCTAAAGAGAACAGAGCCAGTTCCAGTTCCTGCTGTCCTCAGAGGACTGCTGATCTGTTCTGGGGGTGCGGCATGTGCACAGGAAAAGAAGGATCTCAATAGTTGGCTGCTTGTGAAAAGGTGGTGGGAAAAAACAAGAAGAAGTAAGCAAAAACAGAAGAAGTAAGCACCATTTCTGGAGGAATAGAGGGCCCTGCAGGGGTGACACTTTAGTGAAGGAAATAATTGATTAGGAGGGGGACATGCACAGAGACTCTGCCATATGGAGACAGCAGCATCAAGTTCCTGAGATGGCAAATAGATCTAAAATTACCTTGGCAAATTTGGGGGCTGTCAAGCTCTGTTGCAGAAATAGAAAATGATAATATTGAAATACTATGAAGAGAATAGATAGATGAAGGCCTGAGTACCAGATCAAAAGTTTAAGCTCATTCTGTTCCAGGAGTGATAGGAATCCACTGAAGACTTTGGGAATGACAAAGAGACGGAGCTGGAGGCATAGGAAAGATAATTTACAGTCAGACGAGAGGCTGATGGAAAACGAGATAGATGGCAATTGCCACAATTTAGGTATCAAAGAATGAAAGCCTTTGGTTGGAATGATGATAGTGGCAACATAGGGAAAATGTGTAAAGAAAGGAAAAATTAATGTAATTTAGGGAAAGTTTGTGAAGAGAGAGTGAAAGGGCTATAAGTCGGGCTTGACTTTCTACAGCTAGGAAAGAAATGGTCTGGAACATCATAGACTATTATGTATGAATAACAAATAAGCACATCAAATGGAGCATTTTTTTCTTAGTTAGGGAGATGCTGAGTATTATTTTTAAAACTATACTGTCCCGAATTAACAATGGGATGCTGCTATGATCATACACAGTTAGTGAAGATGAGCCTTTGACTCCTCATTAATAGCATTACCAAAAAAAAAAAAGTATATTTGGAAATCAGTCACACACAAACGTAATGCCTGATGACAAATAAATGAATTGACAGAGGTAGTAAGGAAGTAGGGTTCAGCATATTGAATTTCAGAGAGATCTCCATCTAATGTAGAGGAAGCAGATTTTAAGGCATCATTTCCCAATGATTGTGTTGCAATATATTAATTAGTCATACTAATAAAAAAATTAAGGCATATTCAAATGTTCAGAAATAGTGGATGAAATAAAATTATACTTACCTCTTTAACAGAGGACTTTTCTAATTATTTTTTATGACTTCTAACCTCTAGAACTGTAAGATAATAAATTTGTGTTATTTTAAGCCACTAAGTTTATGGAAGTTTATAATAGCCATGGAAAACTAATGTGAGGAGGCTTCTCCCAGGGACAGTGTTGCCGTCTTCTCCTGCCCAGACTAACAGGGCCACGGGGAGGTGCTTCCTGGGCTCAGGGTAATGCTCTGTTCCCCAAGCGTCTGTTCATTGCTCTGCTGCTGAACAGACAGCAACAGAAATGAACTTAGTTCTCCCCTTTTCCTCAACCATGCACCAGCTACATTATGAATTAAAAAGCATTTGAAAAACTACCTGTCAGATTTTCTTGCATGAAGTCATCAAAGGAAATCTGAACTGTAAATTAGTCTGAGGTTGAAGAGAAACCCATGTTGTATCTGGTTGTAAGTGTAGACAACTTGGGTCACCTGAATCAAAGAAGAAATCTCAAAACATTAAAAAATATTTTGGGCTCAGCACCTGTCGCTCAGCGGCTAGGGCACCAGCCACATACACTGGAGCTGGTGGGTTCGAATCCAGCCCAGGCCCGCCAAACAACGATGACACCTACAACCAAAAAAAAGGTGGGCATTGTGGTGGGTGCCTGTAGTCCCAGTTACTTGGGAGGCTGAGGCAAAAGAATCGCTTGAGCCCAAGAGTTTGAGGTTGCTGTGAGCTGTGACACTACAGTACTCTACTGAGGGTGACATAGTGAGACTGTCTCCAAAAAAAAAAAATATTTTGAACTAAATTAAAGTAAAAACAACCTATCAAAATATGTGGGATGCAGCAAAAGCAGGGCTTAGAGGGAAATTTATAGCTTTGAACATATATCTTAGAAGAGAGATTCAAAACCAATAAACTTCAGCTTCTGGAAACAAGAAGAAGGAGAGCAAATTAAATCTAAAGAAAGCAGAAGAAAAGACATAAAAATTAGAGCAAAAATCTATGAAATTGAAAACAAGAAATCAACCAAAAGAATTAACACAACTAAAAGCTGGTATTTTGAAAAGATCAATAAAATCAATAAGCTTCTAGCTAGGCTAACTAAGAAAAAAGAAGAGGACATACATGGCTATCAGAAATTAAAGCATGCATATCAGTGCAGATCACATGAACCATGGAAGGGGAATAGAGGCCTGTAACAGTCGTATGCCCACAAGGTTGACAACCTGAATGAAATGAGCCTTTCTCAGGCTCATTGCACAATCTGCACAAAACTCAAACAAGAAGAAGCTACAATCTCAGTACACTTATATCTGTTAAAGAAATTGAATAATAATATAGACTTCTAAAACAGAAAGCACCTGGCCCAGATGGGTTCACAGGTGAATTCTGCTGAATATCTAAGGAAGAAATTATGCAATTTTTTTACAGTCTCTTTTTTGAAAGATAGAATCAAAGAGAATGCTTTCTCATCCAATGAGACCAGATTATCTGAATACCAAAACCAGACAAATCTATCACAAAAAAACTACAGAATTAATATTTCTCATAGATATTGATGCAGAAATCCTCAACAAAATATTAGCAAATTGAATCCAACAATAAATACAGAGAATTATATATATTTACATATAGAAGATACACAGGGGCAACAAACGTGAAAAGATCATCATATCATACATCATCAGAAGTGTAAATTAAAACAATAAAGAGATACCAGTACACACCTATTAGAATGGTTGAAATTCAGAACACTGAAAACACCTAATGCTGGCAAGAATGTGCAACAACAGGAACTCCCATTAATTGCTGGTGGAAATGTCAAACGACACAGCCATCTGCTTTGGAAGACAGTCTCTCTGCCAGCTCTTACCATAGGGTCTAGCAGTCGTGCTCATTGGTATTTATCCAAAGGAGTTGAAATCCCATGTCCAAAAACAAATCTGCATATGGATATTTTTGGCAGCTTTATTTGCAATTGCCAAAACTTGGAAGCAAACAGGATGTCTATCAGTAGGTGAATAAACTATGATAATAGAAATAAAGGAATATTATTCAAGCTAAAAAGATACGAGGTACAAGCTGTGAAGAGATACAGATGAAACTTAAAGGCATATTAAAGCGAAAGAAGCCAATCTGAAAAGGCTGCTCACTTTATGATTTCAACTATATGGCTTTCTAGAAAAGGCAAAACTACAGAGACAATACAAGAGTCAGGGGATGTCAGGGCTGGCAAGGAGGAATTCATAGAGCACAGGGTATTTTTATTTTTTAGGGCAGTAAAAACGCTCTGCATGCCACAGTTGTAGATACCTGTCACACATTTGTTCCAGCCTATGCAGCACCAAGAGTCAACTCTACACTGTGGACTTTGGGTGGTAATGATGAGTCCGAGCGGATCAATCAGCTGTGGTAAACGTGCTTTGTAGTGGGAGGTGTTGATGCTGGGGGAGGCTGTGTACTGGGAGGGCAGGGGTCATGGGACATCTCTGTACCTTTTGCTCAGTTTTGCCATAAATCTAAAATTGCTGTAAAAATAGCATGTGAAAGAAGTACTGATCAGATTTTTTATATGAAATCATCAAGGGTGATATGAATTATAATTAGACCCGTGAATAAGGAGTGGTCCAGATTTTGCTTTCAAGCATATACAATTTGAGGGCTCTGTTTGAAAGAAAGAACAGAAATTTAGTTATGAAAGTAAGTATTAGAATAATACATATTTAGCATTTATTATTAATAATCCATATTTACTAAATAATACATATCATTTAGTTATGAAAGTGAATATGTAATAGAATAAGTGGGTTAATTACAAAAAGATTACAAACTTTAAAATGCTAATAAGCACCACTAATAACAAAATGTGCCCCAAATTAATATATCTTCCTGGGTTAAGCAGACGGCACGCCTGTGTAATGTTTTTTATGTATTTCTGAATGTAAACCCTTATTTCATTCCTTCATATGGCCGTGATTTTGTCATATCATTTTCTGTAAAGAGAATAAGAAGAATCATGCAGTCTTTCTTCTAGCATGGTTAATCAATATTTGGGTTTTTTCCCTTTTTTTATTGAGAGTTGGGGAAAGTTTCTTCCAACTGACACAGCTTGTTATTAGCAATCCCATGTAAGTTTCTGAGATTGTTGCAAACCTTCAGTGTCTTTCATATATGAACTGAAAGACTTAGATTTTTCTATAGTCCAGCTGCTAACTCCATGTCTTGCAAACATTACTTCTCCTCCGCTGTCTCTGTTCTTCCAATATCAGGCACCAGTGGACCTTTTTAAATGTCTGTAGAACCTCTGGCTTTGCAAGTGTGTGTCTGAAGTTAGATATGGGAGGAGTCAGCATGGTAAGTTGTTAGGAGCATTTCTGGAAGCCTTCCTACACCAGGACAGATATCAGTGAGCTGACTCTAGAAGAGAGTAACTGTGAGTAAAAATACCCCATTAATCAAAAACTAAATATGTCCCCAGCTCAGTGTTCCCTTAGCAAGATCTTGCAACGCTTCCACACAGACCATCACCTCCTAACAAAGGGGGAGCATGATGGAGCCTAGGCAAGAATGGAAGAGAGAGCAGTCTTGATTTCATTCAAAATATCCTACTTCTGCAAGTTTAAAAAAAAACACATGACTATATAAGTCCATAGCTAGGGTCTCTCCCAGGGCCTTGAAAGGAGCCCGTGCCACAGTTGGGCCCTCAAGCTTTATCAGCTTCTCCGTAAAAATGTCTGTGATGGGACAAGCCTCCATACACAGGCATGATTCTATCATTTTTGTTTTGAAGTTTTCCAACCCACGATTCTGGAATTCCAAATATAGAAGTAACCCAGAAGCACGGGTCATTTCCTACGGTCCAGATGTTTATTTCTATGGGATACTCTTCCCGCAACTTGGGAAGCCCCAGCGTCACACCAGGGTAAAGCTTTCAGGCCTGTTTCTGTTTAAAGCTTTCTTATGTGCTATAGATGCCATTAAAGTCTCAGTGTCTGCATTTTTTTTCATTTGCTATGATTGTAGCCATGATTTAATCTAAAATAGACCATTTTGCACATTCCAACTAATTTGTCATCTAGATGAACTTAAGCTTCCAAACTTTTTTACAAGTGATGGAAAAGTAGAGGAATAATGTTAAACGGAATGGAAAAGTAAATGTTGCAGCAGATTTCTAATGAAACCAGAAGGAATGGAGCAGTGCTATCTGTAGTCACGGGTGGAAAGGCTCACAGGATAGATGAGGGACTTGGCTGGGTGGGACTTTATAAACATCACAACTGGTTCCTGCATTTCACCGCTAAGGAAGATGAGACTCAGAGAAAGAAAATATTTTACCATTGCTGAATAGGTGTTTTCGCTCTGGTTGACAATGCTTTATTCAGTATTTTTAAGTGTTCTTATATTTAACTGTTGATAGTATATATAAATAAGTCACTACTGTAATTTACTTGGATTTTTATTCCCAGCAGATAGAATTTCAAAAAATCAGTGAATGTTCACTTAGACTAAGTCTTTGACTTGCTTGTTTTCTTTCTTTTTTTTTTTATTAGATCATAACTGTATACAATGATATGATTATGGGGCATCATACACTCACTTCATAAACCATTTGACACATTTTTATCACAGTGGTTAACATAGCCTTTCCGGCGTTATCTCAGTTACTGTGCCAAAACATTTACATTCTACATTTTCTTTATAGAGGGCGATGTGGAGCAGAGATGCTGCAGGAACATCTGTCAGTCTCAGGTTAGGGAATTCTGGAAAATGTAAGATGAAAGCGAGATATAAATTGATGACTCAGAAGTCGCTCATACAGACCATGCGTAGTGACTTCAGTGCAAAGCAGATGGGTTGTTTTCATATCAAGTGCACAACTCTTCCCCAGATCAAAGTAGAACATTCTGAAATTTAGTTTGTGGGAAGCCAGTTTGGAAGCCTGTTTGAAATATGACTGTGTGATGCCATGGAGAATTGAGAACTTACTCTGTCTTGGTAAACTTGTGGGTGAGCGTGGAGTGGCTCCAGTTGGGAACCTCTTCAGTCTATACTGGGCAGCACCTGAAGCCCCCCTGCCAGGCTCCCTCCCTGCTGGTCACAGGGGGTGTCCTCCCACCAGCAGGGGCTGTGTTGCTCATTTGTGACCTTAAACATCCTGCTTTTTGTGTTTGCCACAGTCTGCATTTGGCAGCTCCTTTTAAATCCTGCCTCTCATGGACTGTTTAAATGCTAACAATTCTTTAAAGTCATTCTCAATTTCCCCCATTGAAATCGATCAGTAAATCCCCCTTTTCCCTTCACTCTTCTTCTCTTACTATTCTTGCAAAGACTTATTCTTATATTCTGCATTGTTTTATAAATCACTGTACTTCTCCTGGCTGGCCTTGTAAGATACATGATGGAAGAGATGGTTTCTGTACTTCCTGGTGTTATCCTTGGTGCTTTGTATAAATATGAGATGTTTTGTTTGTTGCATTGATTCATTGATTCCACAAATATTTGTCAAGGACATACTATTTGCCAGGCATTACATTCTAAGCACAGGAAACATAGAAGTGGTCCAAAGTGATAAAAATTTCTGCCCTAATGAAACTTACATTAATTAATTTGAATTATATTTGCATGTCCTTCTTAAATCTCTTGTGTACTCTGCAATTTATAAAAAAATAGCATTATTCACTGTTGTTAATTCTTGCTAATTAGTATTAATAGGTATTGTGTTACAAGGTTCATATTCACAAGTTGAACAAAAGATTTTTGTAGAAGTCTATAGATCAGATGCCTGGCTAATCTATAGGATTGCATGTAGCTTAGTTACTTTGGAGTCTTAATACTTCTTCTGACTACTCTTCACTCTCAACCCACTTACCTGTGTTAATTTTTTATCCCTTTGTTATTCTGTTATGGGGTAACACGTTTATTATCTGTACCTGGCAATATAGGTTCAGCTTTCTGCCAGTGGGAGCTTTGATTTGGTCAAGACAACATTCCCAGTACCCAATACTCTATCTGCCTAAAAAAAGGTGCTCATTTATTGCTTTTTTAATCATTAAAAAATGAATTAACAATATCTTCTTTATTTCTGGGGGGAGTTATATAACCTTAGTATAGGTGATTTCCCCTGTGAAATTAATTTTTCAAATTGCCACTCCTATAAATGTCAATGCCAGCTAAATGTTCTGACTGAAAAGTATCCTCTTGCAATTATAGGTCCCATTCTTAATTTTTCAAATCACATCATTGGCTTAATCTTCCTAATTCTGCTTCATATTTTCTTTGACTAGTTGAATTAGTCAAGAAATATGTGGTATAATACATGGATCTTTGCACTGATAATTTTATGAAATGACAGCCAGCATACAAATGGCAAAATTGTTTGCAAAAGATTGGCTGAATATTCTTGAGGTGGGGTTTTACCTATAAATTCCTTTGGATGAAGACCTGAAATTTACAGATGTACATTTCCATAGCAAACAATATAGATTATAAGCTACTTATTGGAACAGGTATAGATGTAGTAATAGAAGATGTTTAAATGTCTGAGCTATTTTACTGTGACTTATAACCATGCTTAATTTTATAGCTCCTACTTCATTATGAATTCTACATTTTAGGAAGCCATCCATTCTTACTAGAACTCCTAAAATGGATAGGATGAACATATGTCTAAGTTTTTCCCCTTCTTCATCAGAGAAGGGAACACTTTTACAGTGCTGGTGGGACTGCAAACTAGTACAACCTTTCTGGATGGAAGTATGGAGAAACCTCAAAGCACTCAAGCTAGACCTCCCATTTGATCTTGCAATCCCATTACTGGGCATCTACCCAGAAGGAAAAAAAATCCTTTTATCATAAGGACACTTGTACTAGACTGTTTATTGCAGCTCAATTTACAATCGCCAAAATGTGGAAACAGCCTAAATGCCCACCAACCCAGGAATGGATTAACAAGCTGTGGTATATGTATACTATGGAATACTATTCAGCTATTAAAAAAAATGGAGACTTTACATCCTTCGTATTAACCTGGAGGGAAGTGGAAGACATTATTCTTAGTAAAGCATCACAAGAATGGAGAAGCATGAATCCTATGTACTCAATTTTGATATGGGGACAATTAATGACAATTAAGGTCATGGGGGGTGGGGAGGAAAAGCAGAGAGAGGGAAGGAGGGAGGGGGTGGGGCTTTGGTGTGTGTCACACTTTATGGGGGCAAGACATGATTGCAAGAGGGACTTTCCCTAACAATTGCAATCAGTGTAACCTGGCTTATTGTACCCTCAATGAATTCCCAACAATAAAAAAAAAAAAAGAAAAACAAAAAAACAAACAAACAAACAAAAAAAGAGTTCCTTCACTTTTTTCCAGATTAAATTTCTCTCCATGGAACATTGTTTAAGCAATCCAGAACCTAAAATGGTACACAATGGGCTTTAACTGTGCACAGAAAATTAATGCCCAGATCATACAGAGTGGATTTATTACTAATGCTGTTAAGGTTCAGAATTTTAGTTTCTCCTGAATGGGAATTTTAAGAATTGGAGAAAGGTAGGAAATAAACTCTGAGTCTATTAGGACTCATACTGTTTGTATAGTTACAGTCAGTATTGTTATATTAATAAATACCTAAAATTC
The DNA here is from genome assembly GCF_027406575.1 of Nycticebus coucang. NCBI lineage: Eukaryota > Metazoa > Chordata > Mammalia > Primates > Lorisidae > Nycticebus > Nycticebus coucang. The sequence goes on along the minus strand of NC_069785.1, from coordinate 107,447,505 downwards.
TTGTACTTTTAGATAATAACCACTGTGGGAACATTTTCTTCCTGTAGAATTTCACACAATAAACCAAAGCTGTATGTTTCTTGGGTTGAAACTGTTTGCACTAGAGCAAAAAAAAAATCATTTTTGGTAACATACATAATGGTTAAAAAGAGTTTTTGAGTGTTTATACCTTCTATTCCAGTTGCTTTCACATTATTTTATCCTGAGATTTTAGTCATTCTTGCATACTTTCCTAAGACTCTCATAATCTCCCTACCATTAAGAAGGGGGACCAGAATGCAAGTAGACCCCAGGATGAGCCTCTCAGATGCTGCCCTCCCCAAGCCATGCTCAGAGCTCTGGGACCTCACCACTCGGAAGTGTAGACAGCAGCAGGTAAGGGGCTTGTATAACAACCCCCCTGGCATGGAGGGTCGGGGCTACATGTCCCCACCCATCAAACCCACAGCCTAGACAGATGAGGGTCTTGTTAGTGATCCTGTACTCCCAGGTATTCTGGCTCAGCCTGCTCTCTAGTTCCAGTGTGCCTGGTGAGTCTCCTTGCCAGTGCTGGTGCTTCTTGCTTGGAAGTACCTGTCATGGGCACTGTAGTGGAAAATATTTTGAAGAGATCAATTTTTTTTTCTTTTTTTTTTTTTTTTTTGAGTCAGAGTCTCAGTCTCTCACCCTGGGTAGAGTGCTGTGGCATCACAGCTCACAGCAAACTCAGACTCTTGGCCTCAGGGATCCTCCTGCTTTACCCTCCCAAGTAGCTGGAACTACAGGCACCAATTAAGATGCCCTGCTGATTTTTCTATTTTTAGTAGAAATGGGATCTCACTCTTACTCAAAGTGGTCTTGAACTCCTGAGCTCAAACAATCCATCCACCTCGGCCTCCCAGAGTGCTAGGATTACAGGCGTGAACCACAGCACCTGGCTGGATAAAATTTCTTTAAATGAATAAATGCTTTAAAAACATAGTTGACTGCAAAATCACAATCATGTGAGCTCTTTGTAAAGCCATTTACTAATTCTGTCACATGCATTCATTTTATTCCCCCAGACTGGGCTAAGTTTATGTGTGTAGTGGACAATGTGGACCTGTTTGTCTTAATTAAATTAATGCTGATGGTAATAATGATAGCACTAATGGTAGCATTCATAATAACCTTTTATGGAACTTACTATTCAAGAGGAACTGGATTTAGCATTAGAAATATGCTCTCTCAACTGAGCCCTGATGAACGCCTCATACCATTCCCATTTTATAAGCGAAAACACTGAGGCATTAAGGGGTTGAGTTACTTGCCACAGATCACACAGCTAGTTAAGTCTGGTTCTAGAGTTCCTTACTCTAATAGTAGTGACTTTTGTGATAAGGGGAAAGTGGAGTTTTATTCTCACTGAAGTTTGCAAGATATCATCTTTACCATGGAATTTTAGTGTATGTTGACTTACATATGCATTTACTAGTTTGGTGTGATAAATTATCACCCATTTAGCAGCTTAGAGCAGCACTTGTTTGTCATCTCACCGTTTTGGTGCGGCGATTTGGTGGGGAGCCCAGGCACAGTTTGTCTAAGTCCTCAGTTCAGATGCAGATCGAGGTGTCAGCAGGGGCTACAGTATCCCCTGAGGTTTGGGGTATCTAAGCTCACTGCACTTTGGAAGAATTTAGTTCTTATGTTTATAAAATCGAGGTCCTAGGCTCCCTGAGTCTCCCAGCATCCACACCCACATCACTCTCTCTGTAACTTAGAAGTTTACATCTTTAAAACCAAGAGGAGACTGCCCCTGCCACTTCCCGTCTGTGTGTATAGAGACGCTTCCTCCAAAGGCTCCCCTGATTTGGTCTTTTGGAGGAAACTCCGTTTCGATGAGCTCAAAGTCAATTGATTAGCAACATTAAGCACGTCACTTTTTTTTATGTTCGCCGTATTTTGTCTCTGATCATGGCAGTGGTGTTTCATCCCCTCATCTTCACAGCACTGCCCACATTTGGAAGACAGTATTGTACAAGGGCTTGGAACAGTTAGGGGCATGTTAGAATTCTGAAGATTTCCCTTATCTCTGCTGCTGCAGACCTAGGTTTGTGAAAGGCCTGTAACTACCAGTCTTTGTTTCTCCGGCTCACATGAAAATGTGTCAAATGGTCTATGAAGCGAGTGTATGATGCCCCATGATCATATCAATGTATACAGTTATGATTTAATAAAAAAAAAGAAAAAAAAATGAAACACCTGGCACAGCCAGGCAGTCCATGCTTACTGCACGGAGGAGTGAGTGTGGCCTTTTTATCTCTGTTGTGTGTATTTCAGCCTCTCCTGGAGGGTCCTCAGTGGCCTGTGATCTGTATTAACATCAGTTACACCTATTTTTAGAAACAGAAACAGAACCGTCTGCTGTCAGAAATCATGCTGATGCAGAGACAGCGAATTTGTCCTCAAAAAAGAAAAAACTGTGTCTTGTGATACTGGTTTAGCTGTGCGTCTTAGTGGTCACTAACGTTCTTCAGAGTAAAAATGTAAGCATGTGCTATCAATTAGTGGGCTCATGAGGAATTTTGCAAACAAATAGTGCCAAAGTGCTGAAAAATTGGGATTACCTCATCTGTTTACAACTGGCCTGCATGGAAGTTTGAGATTACATAGTTTACTAATTATTGTCAGAATCCTTTTAAGTTGACTACCAGTGATTTATTCTGTTCCTCGGTACAAAAATGTATCTTTCTAATATATGTATGATTTAAACTCCATGTGGTGCTGGTTTAATTTTTTAAGTGACTATTTAACCATATTTCTAAGTAACTCTTTTGTAAATATTACTTTTTTTTTTTTTTGTCACTGTAGCAGGAATTTTTCACAATACCACATATCATTCTGGTTTTCTTTGTAAACCTGTCTCAAATTCAGGTTTTTTTTTTTTTTTCTAACTCACAATAACAACATTTCCTTAAATAAAACATTTAGAAGTTTACTTTTTCTTTGACATATGAAGTCTTTTTTTAGCAAAACTCCAGGAGAATTTCCGGGAATCCTTTTCCATGGTAGTTTTTCTCCTTCATCTACGTTTATTGTCCATGTCCTTTATCTTCTCAGGACATTATTTTTCTGCTGTCATTTTGGAAATCATAGGTTTGCAGAGCTGAACAATGTGAGCCGTCACCTCTATACAGAATAATACCGGCTCCATATAGAGAAAAATGTCATATAAAGCTGAATAAGCATTTGGAAAATAAGAAAACTTTTACAGCCAGACGGTTTGAATAACTGGGGATACAAATATTCTTTTCTTTTTCAGAAACAGTTTCATGTGCGTTAGATAAATAACTGTCCAAATACTTTTCTTTACCTATGTAAACATGGTTTATTTTTCTTCTTCCCTTGGTTTTCCTGCAGCCCTGATTCCTTTATAAAGGTGAAGTGGCTTTATCTATCAGGCATTCGTGGGGGAGGGGGTTATGACTTGTTAGTTAGTTCATGTAATTGGAGAAGGCCTGTGGTTAAAACGATGGTGTAAAGAGGGTCATGATGAGGACTGAGATTTACAGACCTGAGTTTATCTCTCAGTTCCATGTGGGGGAGTGTGGGCTTCACGTCAGAAACCTGGGTTCAGTACCAGCTCAGCTGTCAACTCTGTGTGACCCTGGGCAAGTTGGCATCTGGGTGATATTAATCTATTTCTTCATCCTGTGAAATGGCAATTGTGGAGCCCCCCTTTGTGAATTGCTGCATGGCTTATGTGAGCTGTGCACATAAACCGTTTAACACAGCAACTGGCACTTAAGTTTCACTTCATTGTTAACTGTTATAATCATTATATTCTATCTTTCATGATGGTGAGCAGCAAGAGGGAAGTCCCTATTAGTGGAGAATAAGAGTTTTCCTGTGTCCTACAGATACATGTAGATTTGCATATGATGTCAGCTGTCAGCGTTTGAAGGGACTTGTAAATCTCCCACCTGTTTCCTTTGCTCTCTCCAAACAAATGCCTAGCCCAGAGCTGGACGTGTTGTAGGCACCAGATGGGTACTTTTACAAGTTCAAACAAATGATGTGGTGGAAGTGGAATGTTTTCAGATAGAAGTTAAGGGCCTATCTTTGCAATTATAGAAATGCTTTTATGCAAAGTACTATTTGTAATGATATTTTAAGGAGGAAATCCTCTTTCTTAATGACTGAGAGTGATGATTTTTATTCAGAAAGGAGTTCATAGTTATGGACAGGAAGGTTGGAGTATTCCTTTTAAGGAGAAAGATCCACCATTGTGAGTGTCCGAAATTTGCTCTATGATTTTAATGGTCTGTGCTCGAAACCGTTGTGTGTTTAAAGGGAGGCAATAAAAGTATGCGTAAAGTAAAAACAGGTTTCAGATAGACCTGGGACAAGTTGAAGCCCGGTTGGACAGATTACTTAGGACCACTAAGCCTACTTTTCTTCATTGAAAATAAAGATAATAACAGTACCTTCCTCATAGAGTTGGTGTGGGGCTTATTCAAAAAATCTATGTAAAGCACTCAGTACAATTGAAGAACACAATTTACAGATATGTGACTGTTGCTACTGAAGTGTCAGCATACTCTCTCTCCAACATTAGCATCTCGAAAGTATTTGAGGGCTGGATCCCCCTTTACTGAGCAACTTGCATATGCCAAGCATTGTTCTAGATGCTAGTGTTATTTTTTTCAGCAACTTTACTAGTAGGCTCCTGCGTCAGTCACAGTGAGACTCAGCCATCCATACCTAAAATTATCTCCTTGTCACAGATGAACCTTAAGAACAGAAAAATGCATAGTCCCAGTTTCTGATCAGTGTGAAAACGCACACCTCTGACTACTAAATTTTAGAGTACTGGAAATCCTTTGTGTGTGACATTATCATGTTTCTTGAAAGAATACAATACAATTTCCTTTGTAATTTTTGTGTGTAAAAGCTACTGATGTGCTAACATCCTAGTAAATTTTCTAATACACATCAGAGTCTTGTGTGAGTGTCTTGGTATACTTATGACTTTGTTTTGAAACCACATGAGGTTATCACTTAAGCACTGCACTAAGAAATCAGCTGAAGCCTGGGGTAAACCTCTTGACCTCGTTTACTCTGCCTTTCAAGAGTAGGGAAGTGATGGTTTCCAGAACTGCGGTAAGGGTAAGGCCTGACTTATTGAAGAACAAAACTATGAAAAGCTGTTGAGATAAGAAGTAACACATAGTGACCTCACCAAGCCCTAACCACATAACACATCTTCTTTCAACTAGTCTGGCTTCCCAAGTACTTAGCGCAACTTGATTTTATACCCCTTGGAGAAGGGCATGAACAATCGGCTATGATTGTAGCGTTGTAGCTTCTCCCACACCAGTCTCATATTCAGATGTGTGCCTAAGTTACAATTTATACCTTGCATTGTTGTCCAGGTTACTAAATATTGTTCATCCATGAGGCAGCTTAATAAGTGATCTTGGAACTTCTACAAGTAAGACGGTTGAGACAGAGACACTCTTGGAATGATGGCATGAATGGTGCATGTTGAATCAAAGAAGCTGGAACGCTCTGTGTCTCTCTCACTCTAAACTAGTGTTCTGTGTTTGGTACAGTCTGAAAATATTTGCTGAATGAAAAAAAGGGACTTTGGGTATTACCAGTAGTAATAATCCATTTTTTTCTTTATTTTCTTTATTCTATTTTTTACCCTTATTCTAGGGCGGAATCAAAAGTTTAATAAATACACTGTACACATCTCCTACTCTGCATTACCAGTTGGCTTTAAACTGTGTAATAAATGCAGTGCCTTCCATTTTGTTTTTCTAGCATTCCTGATATTTTCACTAGTACTTATGTGTTCGTTGCATTGTAATAGCTTTATAGCTATTATAGCTTGTATATTTTATAAGAAAAGTTCCCTATCTTTTTTTTTTTTTCTACAATCATGTATGTAATCTTTTTGTGTTTTTGCAGGAAGAAGAAAAAAGCTATTGGACATACAGTTCTTGGACAATTGCTTAGAGAAAAATCGAATTGCAGCTCATTTTATAAACTTCAGTTGGTATTTTTAGATGGAAATTATTGCCTTTTCAAGGAACACATTGCAGAAATTTCACTGTAATAATAACGGGAGATTTAGAACTTAATATCAGATTCTCTGAGTCCCTACGTGATTCCCTCAGGAGTGTATTTAGGCACATCTGCAGATTGTATTAATTTTTTTTGTGCCACTGGGGGAGTATTGAATGAGTTATTGTTTGAAAGTATGTGCCGTGGAATAATTTGCTCCAGAACTAATAGAGCTAACTCACATTTTTATCTCCTCATATATCAGTAAAAGGGATTTCATTTCTAGTGTGAAATATATGAAAAAATAAATGTGATAGTAAAGTTTGTAGGGTGCTTCATCCTAAAGATTGGAGCTGTGTATTCGGCCTGATGGAGATTGCATGTGCAAGTGCTCATCACAGAGATGATAGGCTTTTCTGTGGGGCGTGTTTTATAGACTAAAGCTTACAGGAAAATGGTTGGAGTATTTCTTATATATCAAATGTGCTTCAACTGCAAAAATTAAATATTTCTCTCTCCTTTCCCCCCTTCTCTTCTCATTTTCTATTTGTCTGTTTTTACTTTATCTTTTTTCTTTCTTTTATTTATGTATTTATTTATTTTTGTCTCTGAGGCAGTCAGTAACTATGTGACAGGAAACAGATGTTATAACGAGAATTTTAGGCATGGATGACTGAGTCTTACTGGGGCTGAAGCAGCAGCCTATAAATCTCCCTCCAGCCTCCTGCTTATAGGGCCCATGTTAGGGCTGAGAAGGCTGCCTGCTTCAGAGAGATGAGTGGTTTACAGTACTCAAAATCTTTTTTGTTTCTTAATTGACATACAATTCGTGAGTATATCTTGTGTACACTGTGCTAAGTGCTAGAAATGCAGTAGTTAAGATATAAAGGTCTAATTCTTACCATCATGGAGATTAGAGTTTAGTTGTATGACACTAAAGCCTGAAAAGAGAACAAATAAAAAATAAATAAAAATAGTAAGAGAAGAATACTTGGGATTCTAATTGAGGTTCAGTGGATGGGCAGAGAAGACATCCATGGATGTGATATTTAAACTGAGACTTGAAGAGTAAGTACAAGTGAGTAAGACTAAGGGAAGAGGGAAGAGGTTTCCATCCAGGGGAACCTGTAAGAAGAAGAAAGATTAGGTTTATCACAGCTCAATTTATAATCACCAACATGTGGAAACAACTTAAATGCCCATCAACTCGTGAATAGATTAACCAACTGTGGTATACGTATGCCATGGAATGCTACTGAGCCATAAAAGAGATGGAAACTTTACATCTTTTGTATTAATTAACCTGGGGATGGAGTTGAAACACTTTCTTCTCAGTAAAATATCACAAGAATGGAAAAGCAAATATCCAATGTACTCAATACTAATATGAAACCAGTAGATACCCACATAGGAGAAGAAGTCATTTTAATTCAAGTCTGGGGGAGGAGGGAGAGAGGAGGAGGGTAGGGGATTGGTGTGCTCCCACTAAATGGGAACAATGTCAGGTGTATGACACACCTTTTGGGTGTGGGAACAATTATAAGAGGGGCTCTACCTAACAAATTTAAATACTGCAACCTGGTTACTTATACCCTCACACATTTACCTAAAATTCAAAAAAGGGAAAAAAACAAAAGAAAGAAAAAGAAAGATTAGGCAGGAAAGCTCGTGATGCATTCTAGTAACTGGAAGGAGACCAGTGGGTTTGGGGTGCAGAGAACGGGGAGGAGGGTTGGAAACCTAGGCAAGGAGTTATGTCATACAAAGCTCTCTGGGCATATGAATAGTTTTTATTTTGTTTTAAATTTAGTATAAAACCATTAAAGGACTTTAAAAAGGAGAATGTCAAGACTTGATTATATTTTAAGACTATCACTTGGCAGTGTGGATTGAACAGTGGATGAGAGAAATTGGGTGGAAAACTGTTGTGTTTGCCCATGAAAGGGATGACATTATGGCTGCAGTTGTGCCGGGATAGTTGGGAAAAAAACTGTGTATACATATATATACACATACAGATAGAGATAGATAGATGGATGGATGGATGGATGGACAGACAGATGTAGATATGGATAACAGAATGATTCTAACTTGTCAGATAACTGGACGAGGGTCATGGGAGACCAGGAGATCTCACGTTTAAACCCTAGATACACATCATGAGCAACTGGGTAGATGATAACGCTGTTTCCTAAAAAGGGAGACAAACTTTGACAGAGAAGGTGAGGAGTTTTAATTTTCAAAAAGTTAAGTTTGAAATGCTTGTATCTCATGTTGGTTTGGGATGTATTATTTTGATGCTGAGAGGTAACTTTTGGTATATTTGGCATAAAGATAATATTGTATGGATGAGACAACCTAAGGAAACTTACATGCAGAGAAAAAGGAAGAGAGAAGCCAGGATGGCCTCTCAAGGAATTACAACCTTGGGAGTTGGACTGGAGGAGGAAGAGCCCACACACGCTACTGAAAGAGGGAAGCTGGGCAAGGCTGGCACAGTGCTTTTCAACCTTTTTATCTCATGGAACCTGGGGTTAAACTTCCACAGCACATGTAAATTATGTTGATAAAAAGAAAGAGTAAAAGAAAGAATGTACTTACTGTGCTTTGATCCTCTTTTAAAAATAATTTAATTAATGGTCTTTAAAAATTTTTGCAGCACAACTAAGATCCTCGTGGTGTGCAGCAGTGTCCTGTGGCACACAGGCTGAAAACCCTGAGGTAAATCATGAAGTTGTGCTGACATGGTGACCAGGGAGGAGAGAATATCAAGACAGAGGGGGTGGCTGATTTGAATGTGCCAGATGCTGCTGACGGGGCTGGTGAGTTAGGAATCAATCGAAGCAAGTCCAGTTAGATGTAGTGACACGAGAATCATCTAATTTTTTGTTTTTTTTGTTAGAGACGGAGTCTCCCTTTGTCACTCTCAGTAGAGTGCTGTGGCGTTACAGCTCACAGTAGCCTCCAACTCCTGGACTTAGGAGATTCTCTTGCCTCAGCCTCCCGAGTAGCTGGGAGGATCATCTAATTTTTTTGTTGTTATTATTGATAGAGACAGAGTCTCACTTTGTCCTCCTCAGTAGAGTGCGGAGGCGTCACAACCTCCAACTCCTGGGCTTCTGTTTAAGGCAGAAGTAGCTGGTGGGATGGTGGAGGCTGAGGCAGGACTGGACATGGGGAAGAATGGATGGGCAGGAAGATGGGCAGCTTGTGCAGACAGCTCTTTAAAGATTTTTTTTTTCTTTAAAAAAAAGGAGGAGTTATGAACTTGGCTAATATCTGGAGATAGTTGTGAAATTGAGAGGAATGTTTACTTTATTTTTAAAGATGGGAGATGCTAGGCCAGAGAAAGAAGAAGGTAACCTGATAAGCAGAGCAGGAATCCTTGCAAAAGACACAGAATGAGACTTAGAGGCAGAGGAAGGCGGCTCTGCTGGGAAGGAAAGACGAGAAGGTGGGTGGAGAACAGATTGAGAACACATGGCGATTTGATGATGTCACTGGATGAGAAAAGTGAAACATCATGGATTTTATTTTCTCAGTGAGGAGAAAATTGAAGTCATTGGCTAAAAGTGAGAGATTTAAGAGACTGAGGGAGAAAAAAAGCAAACTTCCTAGGGGGATGTTATGGGAACTATACTCATTTGATAACAACTGCATAGAACCTTGATATATAAAGTTAACAAAATAAGAAAAGTTCTGTTTGAATACAAGACAGGAAGAGCAGAAGTTTTCTCACTTACTTTTCTCCACAGTATTATGGTAGCCCTAGAGGAACCCCTCCGGCTCCAAAGCACTCAGTTGGAAAACACCTCACGTGGAAAACTGCCTGTCTTCCCAGCAGAGACTGCTTGTGCTCATGTGTGCAGCCACACAGCCGCCTCCCTGGGCTGACCTCCGTGGGGTGATTCAAATCTCCCATCACCCACCCATCATGTCTCTCTAAACTTTATCAGTAAAGTTTATTATTTCACCTTGAAGAAATCCAGAATTTTCAGTGAAAAATCACTTTCTTCTAGAAGGGCTACTAGTTTGTGAAACTTAAAGGCAAGGAGGTTTTAGCCAGGTGAAAACAAGAAGGATATCTATCCCCAGAACCTGGGGGACCTCAGAGTAGGGAACAGAAAACGAGGGGAAATTCTGCCTTATAATTTTGTGGTAGTACGATTTTGCTTTCTCTAAGCTGTGATTTAAGGTCACAGGACCTGGTGGGTTCTCAGCCCACCTGTAGAGGGACTCATTCTCCGCATGGGTCAGTCATACACACTCGAGGAGGAATGAACACACAGGACAAATGTTGAAAACCCCGATATGATCATATCTTTTTTCTCCATATAGTGATTTTCACTAGTGTTTTTCTACTGTTTATTAATTCAGCATAGCACATTGATTTATATGTCAGAAAGGCCAGCACCACTGTTGTACCTTTTTAAAGGGGACATTGTATTTCTCAAAATTAGATAATAATTACTTAACCATATGCCAATAATATAACTCTACATAAAATGCAATCATTTCTTTCAAGAAATCAGTGTTAGTACTTTTTTCTCCCCTGGGGACATGTTTTAATTATAAAAATGTGCCCTTTGGCAAAGATATCTTCTAATTTGGGAGAAAAGCTATTGTCAGAATGTCATTCAAGTTGATTTTAACATCGTAAAAGCAAGGGATCAAATTCACTGTCTGTTTTGCTGTCTTTGTACCTGGAGATTTGGGAGAGGGCAGAGGGAGGGGGTGGGCTCCAGGGTGCACTGCTGGTTGGAATCAGAGGCACTTTTCTTTCCTCTTCTGTAAAATGAGAAGAATAAAATTACCTCCTTCAGGATGTTGTTCTAAGGATTTAATGTGTTCATAAACCCCAAACGCTTAACTATTGCCTGGTAACCAATAATCATAAGCCAGTTTAAGTATACGAAGAAGCTACAAAACTGATTGGGAGGCCACATAATGCAAAAATTCACCATTTTTGGAGTCAGACATCCAGAGGTTCAGATTCTGGCACAGACATTCACTAGTGATGCGATGGCCTTGCTCTCTGAATCCAGCTCATTTAATCTTAAGGACTTAGATGCCCTACTTTTTTCCCTGAGCTTCAGTTTCTTCATCTTCAGTCTAGAAATAGTCATCCTTACTTCATAGAGTTGCTATAATGATTTCATGGAAACATGTATAGAAAGTAACTGGGAAAGCACCCTGTATAAGGTTTTGTTTAACATTTGCTGTGGATGGTAATACTGTAAGTCTACTTCTGCTTTATTGGCACCTGAGTTGTTCCTATCCTGACAGGTGTGACTATAACTATAGTTATTTATGACTTAATCCCCACAGTCTGGTCACACCCACAAATTCCCAAATATTAGATTGTTTTTGCAATGAAGTGTAGATTTTGGAACAAGTCCATTATTTATTATATGAACAGTGTATGCTCTGTTCTAAACGCATGAAATCTAATTCCTGAAGAGTGCAGTCTTAGCTGACTTCTCATCGAAGGCGTGCACAGGGAGCGTTCAGCTGGCTGTGAACTATGACTCATTGAAGACGTCTTGACTGACTTTCCCCGGCAAGTACACAGTGCTATATCTCCGAGCACTGGTGCCGTAGCGAATAAAAGATGAATCAGTTGTAGAATATAAACCCCAAAGGCTGTTAGCTCAGTGACATAGAGTAAAGGTTTCTTGTGACAGTAGCTGTGTCTTTTTCATGCAGAAATAGGGGGAAGAGCTGAAGAACTGAACGGTTTTTAATGAAGGGGCACCTCTTCTCTCTCAGATACAAATTAAGGACCTCATGCCATCTATTCCATAAAATAGAAGAAAGTGTTTCATAGTTGAGCCTGCTGTATTAAAGCATTTCCTTTTTAGGAGAGGAAAAACAAATCACCCACATGATTTTTATGTTTAAATATGTGCAACTGAATAGCTATTTTTTAAACTATTTCTACAGTTTTGGCCAGAGACTGTCAGAGACTCTATTTTAATTTACAATGCTCCTTTTCTTTTTACATCTAAGGTATCAGCAGTGTGGCTGTGTAAATCACACTGTTTTAGCTGGCTTAGAGGCCCTGGGGAATGCTTTTTTAGATATTCAACATTACATATGGTAGTTTGCCTACGGGGCTTTTGAGATACTAGTTGCAGGCCAAGTTGCTGCATCTGTTTTAGAGCCGCAATAGAAACTGTATCAGAAGCACAGTGACTACTGTAGCATCTGTGTGAACTGTCCCAGAAGGGACCCAGGAGATCAGTAATATGGGTCCTTCCAGGCAGAACGAGGGGAAGGCATTTTCTTAGCAGGTAGGCCTGCCTCACATGTGAAACACAAAGAGAAAAACAGAGTCGTTTATTCCATTTTGCTGTATTTCTCTATTGCAATTTTTAAAATTTTTTTAAAATTGATTATTTTTAAAAAGTATTTCTTTTTAATTAATAACAGACAGTGCTTTGTTTTGCCATGTCTGTTTTTAACATTTACCACACATTGAAAGTGATCTCACAAATGATGAATTTTAGTTGGAAATTGTGTACAAGCTTGGAAGCCACAAATCCAAAGGTTAAAGATGGTGAATCTATTTTTGTAAGATTCATAGGTTTTATTGACGTTAGTGTCATAATATGGTTCCAAGAAAAATGTTTTGAGAGAAAATAAAAAGAGGAAGTACAGTTATGATTTCTTCTTTTCTGTCTTCTGTTGCTGCCTTTTGAGAAGAGATGACACAGTAAGCAGTCTTCTAAAAATTATATTACAGACTCGATTGATAGCAAAACTAACAGTTTTTCATTGCTGATCTTCATTAATTGATAGGGTAGATAGTTATATATTCTACTCTAAAAGATCTAAATTTGAGGCGAGTGAACTGGCTCCTAAATCTCTCCGTCTATGGAGCGGTGGTCAATTCCACTTGTATCTATACAATTTGTGCTTCCTTTGCTATATTGTGATAGGTGTGACACTAATAAGAAACGTTCAGTGTGTCCCAACAAATTGACTATGTTTCACATGTATCTGAGAGGCTTTATTTAAAGCAGCCTTTGAAAATTTCTTTTAAGTTTAGAACGCTGCATCTTGTGATAGAAAATGTGCTCCATTTCACATCTTACTGGGCAGCCCACGGTAGACACTCATCAAGAGCCATTTCCTCATCTATAACATGGATAGGGTAGGTTAGTGAAGATGGATTGATGTAATGGAACACTTGGTAAACTCTACTCTCAGCCAACATGATTAAAGTTATGTATGCTGGGGCTCAGCACCTACAGCACAGTGGTTATGGCGACAGCCCCGTACACCGAGGGTGGTGGGTTTAAACTGGCCCAGCCCAGCTGAACAATGACAACAAAAAATAGCCAGGCATTGTGACAGGAGCCTGTAGTCCCAGCTACTTCAGAGGCTGAGGCAAGAGAATCACTTAAGCCCAAGAGTTGGAGGTTGCTGTGAGCTGTGACGCCATGGCCCTCCACCTAGGGCGATATACTGAGACTCTGTCTCAAAAAAAAAAAAAAAAAAATTATGTATGCTGGTATTTTATTCTTATAGTCAAACTTTTACTTTATATAAACTTGAAATTTCCAGCATGAAAACCACATAAAAGGGTACAATCCTCTGTATATAGAAGATGGAGTGCATGTGGTCACCTGTTAATTATTATTTGACAGTATTTTATTTTATTTTTTTTTGTAGAGACAGAGTCTTACTTTATGGACCTCGGTAGTGCCGTGGCCTCACACAGCTCACAGCAACCTCCAACTCCTGGGCTTAAGCGATTCTCTTGCCTCAGCCTCCCGAGTAGCTGGGACTACAGGCACCCGCCACAACGCCCGGCTATTTTTTGGTTGCAGTTTTGGCCGGGGCCGGGTTTGAACCCGCCACCCTCGGTATATGGGGCTGGCGCCTTACCGACTGAGCCACAGGCGCCCCCCTATTTGACAGTATTGTTTTTAAGGATTGCTTTTAAGTATTGCACTGCAGAATCCTGGGAGTTCAAGCTCCGTGTGCTCCTCACAAGAGACGATGTTCTCCCTAGATTCCTTCTTCCCAAATTCCTCCCAGGGGAATCGTGACTGCTATTCATAACCTATTCAGACTTTTCCTATGTTTTAGTGTACAGTTCACAAACGAGTCCCCTCACGGGATGTCCTTCAGGGGACCCCAGAGTCGAGTCTCCTCACAGGATGTCCTTCGGGACCATGGAGTCAAGACCCCCTCACGGGACGTCCTTCGGGGACCCCAGAGTCAAGTCCCCTCACAGAGGTCCTTTGGGGACCCTGAAGTCGAGACCCCCTCACAGGACGTCCTTCGGGGATCCCAGAGTTGAGTCCCGTCACAGAGGTCCTTTGGGGACCCTGGAGTCGCGTCCCCTCACGAGACGTCCTTCGGGGATCCCAGAGTCAAGTCCCCTCACAGAGGTCCTTTGGGGACCCTGAAGTCGAGACCCCTCACGGGACGTCCTTTGGGATCCCAGAGTCGAGTCCCTTCACAGAGGTCCTTTGGGGACCCTGGAGTCGAGACCCCCTCACGGGATGTCCTTTGGGGACCCCGAAGGACGAGTCCCCTCACAGAGGTCCTTTGGGGACCCTGAAGTCGAGATCCCTCACGAGATGTCCTTCGGGGACCCCAGAGTTGAGTCCCCTTACGGGACGTCCTTCGGGGACCCCGAAGTTTATCAACAGCTCTGTGTTTTAAGACAGTTTCTCATTCACAGATCACCACTTTACCACGTATGGATTCTAATCTTTCTAATTAGCTAATTTGTCTCATTTTCTAAGTTTAGCTTTTGGAGTTCCTTAAAAATGGTGGTCATATAACTTTAACTTCCTCTTGGGATGAATTATTTTCTCAAAGTCCTTTATGCCACCAGGATGCTCATGATTTCTTGGAGGAGTGAATGGACACTTGCACCAGTAGAACTTTGCTGGATATGCGGGAAGAATTTTGGTTCAGGGAGTTCTGAGAGTGCTTGCCTCACTGAGACAGTAATCTGGCTGTTCTGATTCCCCTCACCATCACTCATCCTTGAGGCTGGTTTTGGTCCAACATCTGGCATTCTCTAGCACTGTGCCCTCTGTGTTCTTCCCAAAGTCATCTGCTTTGTTGAACAATCTGCCTTCCCAAAGAGAAGATGTCTGTTACTCAGGCATAGCTCCTCTAAAGTTGTATTAGCCAGACAAGAAGTCCAAAATTCAAGAATTTAAATTCTGCAATGTCATTTCTGAAAACCATGGTATCACTTATACTGGTAGAAGATTTTATGTAGTGTTTCTGTGTATCCATGAATTTGCCCTTTGTGGTTTCTTGGTAATGAAAGTTTTTAGTATGAAGGAATGAATTGAGCTCTTAAAGTAAATTGTCAGGTATTGAATAGGTAAGTAATATATTGAGCCTCACAGAGAAGTTTCAGTAAGGCAGAATAAACAGGTAAACTTGTAAATATTTGTTTAACTGTAGTTATTAGTCTATAAAATTGCGTGTGTGTGTGTGTTATGACTGAGAGTGTATGGAGCAGCCGCAACATGCAAGGTCTTGTGCTTCAGGTGGCACGGAAAGAAGTAGGCACAGGCTGTGCCCTGATGACTCACTACACTCATTTGAGTACAGTCAAGAAAACGCTATTAGCATGATGTAAGAGGAGCACAGAAAAAATGATTAATTCTTTGGAGGACAGGGACAGCTTTACAAAACATGTGAAGCTTCAGCTCCCTTTAAATGGAAAAGTAAGACTTCACAGAGCAAGTGCAGAATGTGGAAGGTCATCACTTGTTTAGGGGATACCTTATTCAGTGCGACTGAGCGTGTAAGAGGCCACATCGTGGAACATTATTCTAAAGTAGTCCAGATCTCTCTGCCAGTTACTCTAAATGAAAACATCGTAGTCCTTCTTAACAGATAATTAATACCTTCCTGCTTGGAGCACAGCGCAAAGTGTTGAATACAAGCAGAGTTTCTTCCTGTTGAAGGTAAAATATTTCAGAAGTTCCCTGGGCATCCTGAGCCTAAAATCTTACCAAATAGATGCTTAGGGGAAGATATGGAAGTGGTGAACAGATAGTGCTTTGTAGGAAAGTGACTTAACTTTGGATTTTGTGTGATTTTAATAAAAGAATTAAGGAATAGATGTCAGATGCATTGACAAGATAAAGGAAAAAAGAGGCCTGAGTGTCCAGATAAAAAGAGGGAACTGCTCCTTCTCTTGCTCAGTACGACTGTGTGATGGGTGCTGCATTGTAAGCTGTAGGCCACTGGTTCTAACTCTGTGTTTTTATTTATTCTGGAAATATTTAACATTAATTCTGCTGCTGCATGAGGCTGACTATTGCTGACGCTGAAGCATCACTGTTTACCTCTGACTCTAAACACATGCCTCAGTTTTCACTTAAATAAAATTATTTTGTTTATATATTATCCTCTAAGGGAATTGAGCAAGATAAGTATATGAAAAGAAAAGTATTATTACAGCGTTTTAGTGATATGTTTGCCTAAAGTTAATCTCCTTTGGTCTGAACTCTGCATTATTGAGGCTATGTTTATTTCTAACGAAGGTACCAGCAACATGGAGAGGAAAAATGGAATCATTAAACATTTGGTCACTCAGTTGTGAAAACTGCCTTTACAATCTCTACTGAGTGCAAATCTGTTTTTATACAATATTGGGATCAAGAAGCAATGTAGTCCCTTGGATATAAGATGTCATTGATTGTAAGAGACGTTACCAATGTAATAGCAGCTTTGGAAGAAGTGGGAAATGTGGGAATTGTGTGTTCCACTAAATGTACACACTTTCCTATTTTTTGAAAAATGCATCCTCAATCTTGTTGTTCCTCCAAGCTTTATCCTTACAGCAGTGAGTGCTCGAGTGAAACTAGGTAAATTATCTCTGTTTTGTCTCCTTCCCTGTCATCTCCTACTTGAAACTCTGCTTACTAAAAAGGCACAAGATCAGTGCCATTTCCACTGCCCCTGCTGTAGCCTGTACAGCTGTGGTCATTTGCCAGGACAGCATGAGTAGCCTCCTGGTCAACACCTCTACTGTTACTTTGGCCCCGTTGATATATCCTCAGCTGTTACCAGCCACCCTAGTCCTTCCTTAGGTACATAGAAGTCACAGGGGCAATTTTTCAAAAGATACTAATCAAGTCGTGTCAATCCCTGCTTGAAATTCTACAGCAGGCTTCCTTTGCCTTGAAACCCAACCTCTTTATCATCTAAGCCCGTCACTCAGTGGTTCATAGTAGCTCAGGTATTCCTGGGAGTCCCTTAGACCTTGATAGAGATCCAAGAGGTCAAAACACTTTTCATCGTAATGTAAAGATGTCATTAACTTTTATCTGCCTCATTCCCTTATATGTGTTCAGAAGAGTTTCCCAGAGTTGACTTGACATGTGTTATCCCAGTACATTGAGTGCAGAGGCGGGTATGACAAAATCCATGATTCTCTTTAAATTTTGAAAAATACAAATATTTCTCATTAAAAATATATTATTTCTATTACCATGCAATGGATTTCTTATTACTATTTTATGTAAATATGTAAATGTTTTAAATGCTTCTATTTGAATTTCCAATACAGTAAATATCAATTCTATTCTATTATTCTAACATAAGCAGAAGCTATTTGGAGCCTTCATGACCTGTGAAGGCTGTAAAGGCAATACAGATGTCCTTCCCTGGGAGCATGGACAAGCAGACGGTGTGTCCACATCTGAAATATGACTCAGCAATTAAAAGGCACAAACTATTGATATACACAGCAACTTGTGTGGAGCTCAAGGATGTTTTGCTGAGTGACAAAGCAAATTAGCTGATTTACATAACATTTATGTAACATTCTCAAGGTGAAAAAAATTATAGAAAATGTACTAGTGGTTGCCAGAGGTCAAATTTGAAGAGAGAGTGTGGCTATTAAGGGATAACACAAAGGTATTTGTAGAGCAGTTCTGGAGTGATGATGGTAGTCGTAAACAAATCAACACATGATAAAATTTAATAGAAATGTCTACTCTCCCAAAGTACAAACTGGTGAAATCTAAATCTCAGGTAATAATATTGTACCAACCTCAATTTCCTTCTGTTGAAATGTGCTGTGATTATATAAGGACTTAGCCTTGGAGAAAGCTGCAGGCAGGTTACACACTGTGTACACACACACTAACACACACACATGCACGTGCACACACGTGCAATTTGTATATGTATAATTTAAAAATTAAGTTATATAAATTAATAATAAAATAAAAATAAAATAATATATAAATTATTTTTATATATAACATTAGTTGTATTATAACATTTTTAATATATAATTAATTTTCGTAAGTGTAAAAGGACACAGACAACAATAGCAAACATCCGAGAGAAATGTTGCCATCCGTGAATCTGCCACTCGTCTGCCTTCCAGGCCTTTCCTCCCTCTGAACACATCTTTCTCTGTCCTTTCAATAAGCTGACTTTAGGGACTCTGTATTAAATACTAGTAGCCCTTTCTTCTTCCTGAAAATCATGGGCCCAGATTTCTTCAAGGCTGTCCCATCGTTCCATCTCAGTGTAGACAGCGTTGCTCTGAGGACCTCCCTGAATGCATGGCAGGAACCGTCTTGGCCTAGCTCTGTGTCTCTCTACCGTCTGGTTTTCACCTGTCTTGCCACCAGCAGACATTCCACATTCCGTATTTGTGTGTCACCTGTGAGCGAGACTGGGAGACCCATCCACTGCGGATCCTCAGTGCATGGAGTGATGTGGAGATGTCGTTTGAACTGAGTCCGTATTTTCTGTGTTCCCAACGTCACATCCAAGTGTGACATATACATGTCTTCATAAGCAGCTCTGAGTCTATGAAGAGTTAGTTCAGTGAGTTTGCAGTTGCTTAGCTGCTTCTCATAACACATGAATGAGATTTTAACCTTTTCAGCAACTTCAGAATCAACAATATGCTTTTCTGTTTGGTATCTGAAATTCAGAAATAACTGGGTGCTGTTTTATGTGACAACAGTACCTAGAAGATGCTACATTACTTTAATTCTTCTCAAAATGGGATGGGCTGACTTGACTGTGTGGCCATGAACCAGTAGATAGAAAATATATGAAGCTCAGAGCATTGTGGTGCATCTGCTCTTCTGCCTGTGTTTTCTTAGAAGTTTGAGGATATATTTTAAGATTTTTTTAGTCTTTCATGATTGCTTTTCCATGTTGAGACAATATCATATTCTGTTTGGTTTGTTAGTTGTTTTGAAAGCTTAGAGGATAGAGAAATTTTATGTGTAATTAACAAAGGGAAAATTTGATACTTTGTGTTATCAGGAATCTAATAATGTTAACACTAGTCTGGAGAGTGATTTTCAGCCAATGTACCATGGCTATGAGAGGATCTTAGGTGTACCACAAAA
Source organism: Nycticebus coucang (assembly GCF_027406575.1). NCBI lineage: Eukaryota > Metazoa > Chordata > Mammalia > Primates > Lorisidae > Nycticebus > Nycticebus coucang. Next base: position 107,428,102 of record NC_069785.1, on the reverse strand, counting down.
AATTTTAAGTTGTTTTTGAAAGAGGTTCAAAGCACAGTAAGTATATTCTTCTTTTTACTCTTTCTTTTCTTTTTTAGATCAACATAATTTAAGTATGCCACAGAAGTTTAGCTATAGGATCCAGGGTGCTGTGAGATATAAAAGGTTAAAAAACACTGCTATAAAGTAAAAATGATCAGAGTTCAGGAAAGTCATAAAATATGAAATCCGTCAATTCTTACAATGTCCTCAGAAACCTTCATAGATGATTTTGAATAATGTTTTTGTTTCTTATAAGCCAAATGCTTTAAACATTCTGTTAAAAGTAATGCTCCAGTATATCATTTTAGCTTTTTCCCCACCTTTTTCCAGATCCAACAGTTTGTTTTCAAAACAGCATTTATTGTTTCTGTCACCTCTCCCAGAAGTTAGTTAAAAAATGATCAAGATTCTAAGATATTTTAAAATTTTTTATTCTTCATATTACCTCAAAAAAGTTCATGAATCTGAATTTTACTTTGTGCTAAAAGCCACGTAAGACCAATATATTATGAGATCAAACACACTGTATGGGTGATGTTTAGCAGCCTAAACCACAGGGTGGATGTAAAGACTGTGTGCAGTTTACACATGGACCTACGTCCACCCATATGTAGGGCTGTGACTGGCTCTTCACAGTGGACCTGATGGTAAGGAAGATGGTGACCCCGCTTTGGCCACAGTCAGTACATTGGTGGTAGGAGACACGGTAGGATGTTCTTAAAACTTATTTGTGAGTTTTAAGTAATTGTGGTAATACAAACAAGCCTACCTTTAGTATTTTCAAGTGATATTGAAAATGGATGAAAAAAATCTAAGCATACAAATTCTGAATGCAAGTCACTAGGATTGCGGGTACCTAAACAGAAAAGATCATGACTATAATCTATATGCTGAAAAATAAAATCAAACCCAGAAAATAATATCTTTCTTAGAACTTCATTCAAGACCGGTTTCAAATGTGAGGTTTACATAGGAGAGCAGATTTGGAGAAACCCAAGGACAACGTTGAAACTCTGCTTAATCAGGCTGGGCACAGTGGCCCTGTAATCCTAGGTTTTTGGGAGGCCAAGGCAGGTGGATTGCCTGAGCTCAGGAATTCCAGACCAGCCTTAGCAAGAGGGAATCCCCGTCTCTACTAAAAATTAGAAAAACTGGCTGGGTATTGGGGTGGGCACGCAAGTCCTAGCTACTTGGGAAACTGAGGCAAGAGGATTGCTTGAGCTCAACTTTGAGGTTGCTGAGATACAGCACCAGGGCATTCTACTCAGGGTAACAGAGCGAGACTCTGTCAATAATTAAATAAGTAAATAAAAATCTCCTGAGTCAAAAAGAGGTAGGCACTCCGAAAGAGAAGCACCTTTGTCTGAGGCCGTCAGAGAATGTGTATTTAAGCAGCTAGTTGAGAGCTTGAGTTTTTGCCCATATATCTGTATGATTTGTGTCATATATATATATATATATATATATATATATGTAATAGCATCTGCAAAAATACGTTAAACTTTACATTGCCTGATTGACAAGCAGCTGGGAAAAAGGTCAGCAATAATTGGCATCTCTGTAAAAAGCAAAGCTTTGGAATCTCAATAGACGCATCTAGTTATTGCTGTATTCATTAAGAATCGTCTGTCTTAAAAAATTTAGCCATGCTTATCTCAATGTTTTCAATGGGATGATCAAAAAAATATGTATATATATATTTTATAAAACCAGCTGCTTCAAATACCTGTAATTTTAGACAAACATTTCATGAGTTAGAAGATGAATTCAAAAATGTGTGCTATGAGTATATATTTTGAAGTGGGAAAGGTGGTTAAAATGCTGAAGCATGGGTTTTAATTTTTTTTTATGAAAAGGAAAATATGGGATAGCATGACAAGAGGCAAAGACCTGGGTAAACAGCTAATCTCATTGTTTTTGTAAACCGGCTTTATTTTGCAGAATTTTTTATTGCTGAATAATTCCTGAAGCTGCAATTGCAAAATGTACTGTTTCTTACTGTTTATATCAACATAACTACAATAAAAATGAAATTTTATGGTTGGATGAAGAGAACTGATCATAGAGATTGTGTGTTCTTTGTGGCTTTTAGGTCATTTGGATTTAATAGAAATCATGGGTTTCTTGATAAAAGAAAAATAATTTTTGATGGCATATTTTTCAAGACATTAAAAAGCAGACTGAGTAGTATTTCAGAGAATGTATCGATTTGTCACATAAAATAAGAAACTTAATTTCTTACCAAGAAGATTAACAATGAATTTTCTATCAACAGTAGCATAAAAATAGAACTTCATGGGCTTATTATGATCACGCACAACTCTCTTCAGGTGCTGCTTTGACGTAGTTCACAAAAAAATAAAAATAATTTGCCATCAGTATCCACTTGCTTATTATTTATCTATGTGTATAACAAAATGTCCTAGAAGTTAGTAGCTTAAGGAAACAAGAAACTCCTTGGCATTTACTTAGAGGAGTTGAAAACTCAAGAACACACAAAAGCCTTCACATGGATGTTTAAAATAACTTGCTTAATAACTCCCCAAACTTGGAGTCAATCAAGATATCCTTCAGTAGATGGATTGATAAGGCCTTCCAGACAATGCTGCATTAGTTATGAGCAGAAAAAGAGAGGGACTGTCAAGCTATGACAGTACCTGGAAGAAACTTAAATGCACCTTATAAGTGAAAGACATCAATCTAGAAAACCTACATACTGTTGAATTCCAACTCTGTGACATTCTAGAAAAGACAAAACTGTGGAAATGGTAAAAAAATTAAGGATGGCCAGGGGCTAGAGGAGGGGAGGAATGAGGCAGACAGAACACAGGCTGTCTGGGGCAGTGAAAATACTCTGTGTGATGCTGTTCTTGAAGTTACAGGTCATCAGACTTTTACCTAAACTTACTGAGCGCGAACCCTGATGCCACCTGTGGTCTCTAATTCAGACCTGATGGTAATTGATATGATTGAAGGTTCTTTTTTTATTTAGCGTCATTTATTTACTGTTGATAAGCATATACATCAACATTTATTCTCTTGATGATATCGTTGAAAGAATGCAGCATTAAAATACCAAAGAGGTAATGAATTTCAGTCTTCAGAAAACCTGCTTTTACGTGAGGGCAGTGCTAGCAATAGATTTTAATGACTCAGACAAAAAGCTCCATCTTTTCTCTGGAGGACACACCATAGCAATCCTCTTTTCACTTCACTTAGTCACATTTAGTCACTAAATGAATTAGTGGAGAAGATCAAGAGTAACTCATAGAGCTTTTTGGCCACATTTGTATGCATAGGCAAATAAGCTATTAGGACCATTGTCTTTTAACTCAAAGAGTGTGCATATACTTCAGAGCATGTACAACACATACATTTATAGAGGTTCTTTGCTTACCTCAGAAATGTTAAGTTTATAGTATGCATAAATACCATTAAATTCTATTTAAGCCTTCTTTATATCTTTGCCATTAATAATTCATTCATAGATGTGGTGATATACAGGTATTTATGCAAAGATTAACTTTGTGGATTACAGGTATTCCATTACTCTGCATGTGCTGGTAAAACTAGACAGAGCGTTTGTAAAGGGAATTGTTAATAGAGATCAATGGTGGCCCTTAGTCTAGAATCAGCCCATCTGTTCAAGATATTCAAAAAAACAACCTGATAACTTTAGAAGGAGGATAAGATAGATAAGAGACTTATTGTAATTTCATAGGTCTTTCTTGAGTAAGTACAGTCACCTGTACATTGTGCTGAGGTGATAAAATACTGTGACACACTCTCCTGGCTGGGTTCCAGCCCCTGAATTATCCAGCTAATATACATGTAACTACATTGGTTTGAATTTGTTGGGTGAGTTTTTCCAGATTTTTTAAATCTGTTCTTGATATTGTCAGAATTGAGTAAAGTTAAATTCAAATATCTACTAAAATGAAAATAACAATTTAACCAATTATCTCTTTAAGCAATGTTCAAAGTAGTCTGTTAAGAGCATCACGAGGAAAAATGCCTTTTTAAACCTGCCTAATCTGCTAAATGGAGGCTATCTTTAAGTGCAGGTTAGCCTTCACAATGTTAAATATTGCATTTATTTTGGACACCTTTATAAAGGATATAAAGAGAATCAAAAGACATATTTCTCCCTTTATTAGCTAATAGCCAAATGCCTAAATATTAAATATTTGGTACTATGGAATAGTTAGTTAAAGGTGATGCTTTGATGAAAACCTATTATTGAAATGAGATATTTTGGTGAACCACTTACAAAGTCAACATGAATTACATAACACCCAGTCGATGTTAATGTATCTCATAAGCATTTTGGATGAGATTTTATTGTATTTTCAGGTCAAAGAGCTAAACCATGTGGAACAATAAAAATTATCCAGAAAAGTTAAAATATGATGGTCATGTTCAAAGTAGCGGGTAATAGACCAAACAGAGCAGCTGTCACTGAGACACTGCCCCATGACTGCACAGAGCCACAGGGGCAGCTCTGCCCTGTGTGGGCAGCCGCTGGGCATGGGACAAGGGCAGTGCCAACTGTGGCAATAAAATCCTTTTTTTTCAAGTCCTTACTATCCATTGTTTTTACTGAACCAACTCTTTTTTATTTTTGTCATTCTCTTATTTTTTTAATTACACAAATGCTACATCAATACAATACCATTTTATAATAATTAAACATTACATTGTTTATAAAACAATGTAATTAAACATTACATTGTTTATATTTAAACAATTAAAATAAATGTGCTCTTGAGCTCTCCATTGTAATAGAACTCCGCTCCTATTTATATGTGAACATAAGGATGTATATGCTTGTTTTGTAAAATATTTAGACCCATATTTTATATTGAATGCATTTTGCTGATGTGTTTTTACTTTTTTTTTGAGACAGAGTCTCACTTTGTTGTCCTTGGTAGAGTGCTGTGGCATCACAGGTCACAGCAACCTCAAACTCTTGGGCTTAAGCAATTCTCTTGCCTCAGCCTCCCGAGTAGCTGGGACTACACCTGCCACAACAGCTGGCTATCTTTTTGTTGTTGTTGTAGTTGTCATTGTAGTTTAGCTGGCCTCGGATGGGTTCGAACCCACCACCCTCAGTGTATATGGCTGGCGCCATAACTGCTGTGCTACAGGCGCTGAACCGATTTATGTGTTTTTTAACATTTGTATATGTTGGTATGTATAAATCTTTACCTATAGAAGCAGGCACATTTCACTATTGTTGAGGAGAATGAAAATTGGTATTAGCTTTTCTTGAAAAAAGTTTCTATGGCTCTTAAAAATATGCCCTTATGTTAGCCCAGCAATGATAAATTTAAGTATAAATGTAGAAGAAAATTATAGTCATGTACAAAGAAGTAGATTCAGGAGGTTCACTAAAGTATTGCTCATAATGGTAAAAATCAGACCCAATGCAAATGCCTCTTAACAGAACACTCATTAAATAGACTACCTACATTCATATCACATATAAAATCCTTTTGAAGTTGAGCCATTTCCTGCTGTGCAGGTTAAGTGGCAGAGATGGAGAAACACAGCCAGGCGCGTCCTGCCTCTGTGGCCCACCAGACAGACAGTGGAAATAACTTGTTTTTGAGGTCTGCTGTAAGTGAGGAGTTCCTTAGCTATGTTGAATCTGTCTTCATCTGTAAAATGTAGATTAAAATATTTGCCTTATAAAGTTATTTTGAGCATGATAAAGTTATTTTTGAATTTTGAAATACCTCCCGAGGTGTGTCCCTTTTATAGGTAAGTTTTTTTCCCCCATCCTGTACCTCATGTACAATATGGCCCCAGAGAGAGAGAAGGGAAAGCTCCACCTTGTGAAGGAAGAAGATACCTCTAAAACAAGTGGGAAGTAAAAGAAGTCTGAATCTGGGAGAGAAGGAGAAAGTGATGAGGTGAGAGAAGATGGAGAGGAAACTGTCAGATTAGAAATGGCATTCATTAGAAAAGGAGGAATCTGAGAACTGTCAGCTTCTAGAAAGACCCTGTGCAAAGCCTTACAAGCAACAAGGGAGCGCTGATGGACGACGTCATGTACCTAGCCTGAGTACATGTGGTGCACATGATGGAGAAGTTCCCCATTGCACACCCCCTCCCCCCTCCCCCCAGCCTTATATAAGGAAGTGCCCAGTGAACTGGCTGACCAGTGCAGACCTGTGTTCAGAAGACACTGGCCGGGCATGGTTGCCCATGCCTGTAATCCCAGCCCTCTGGGAGGCCGAAGTAGGTGAATTCCTTGAGCTCAGGAGTTTGAGACCAGCCTGAGCAAGAGTGAGACCCGTGTCTACTAAAAATGAAAAATCTAGCCAGGTGTCATGATAGGTGCCTATAGTCCCAGGTACTAGACAGACCAAGGCAAGAAGATCTATTGAGCCTAAGAGTCAGAGGTTGCTGTGAGCTGTGATGACATCACAGCAGGCACTCTACCCAGGGCAACAGCATGAGACTCTTGTCTCAAAAAAAACAAAAAAAAAATGAAAAAAATAAAAATAAAAATAAAAAAATGAAAGGAAAAAATAGATTAGAAGAAGACACTGAGGCTGAGACTCTGGAGGGACGATAGCAAGGTCCAGAGTGCGCAGTGGTGGATGAAAACCTACGTCAATGGCCACAGAGGGCCAGCGGCATCCCCAGCACATTCCCTGTGGCCAGTGCTCTGAGCTTAGCCAGGGGACATGTCTACAGAAACCCTAGGGCAGCCTGGGTCACTCCCAGCCCCCAGCCAGGACTTGAGCTTTCACTGAACCTCACCGACCCACATGCCATTTTGAAGGAGAGCATAAAATAAGCAGGAAAAAAAAAAAAAAACATTGTTGCAGAATATTAATTTTAAATTGATTTAATATTTATCTATAATTTATTGATTAGAATAAGTAGAACAAGTTAACACTTTAACCCAAGTCAGTGAAATGCATTTAATGAGCAAGGTATTTTTTTCCCTGCTATCCTTTGGGATGGAGAATCATGAGGAAATTTAATGTAGTTACAGAGACATAAAGAGGCTACAGTATTTTGTATCATCATGCAGACTGGAGGTAAAGTTTCTTTTCTCTTTGTGTTTTTAATAACTCTATTCTGTCCTTGGATGTCCAGCAGACATTTCAAAATCCCTCTTTTAGGACTTAATTCATTATTTCTCATTTACCTGACAAATCTCCATTTACCTCTCCAAAGCCCCATTTCTGCTGCTTTCTTTTTTTGGAGATGACAACTCCAGCAACCTCAGCCAGTTCTATAACTCTATGTTAACCAATGTGATGAAAATATTTCAAATTGTATATAAAATCAGCACATGGTACCCTATGATTGCATTAATGTACACAGCTATGATTTAATTTTAAAAAAATCTCTCTTTCATAATTTACTCTGCTCTCACTTACTCTGCCTTAGATTTCATCTTCTTCACCTCCCACCTGATTGACCTCAATTCCTTCTCCTTCTCACTACAGGCCTGTCCCCAGGTGTATTTCCTATAGAGCTAAGATTGCTTTTCCAAAGGTAGATCTGTCCTTGTCTTTTCTTTTCCTAAAAAGTCCTTTTCCAACAACCCACTGCTAGAGAATACAGTTGATGCTTGAACACCCTGGGAGAGAGGAGAGCCACCCCTTCATGCTGCCACATATCCACATACAACTTTGGCTCCATAGAAGCTTGACTACTGATATCCTGCCATTGACTGGAAGCCTTTCCGACAACATAAACAATCAACATGTGTTTTATAGGTTACATGTAGTATGTACAGTAATCTTACAACAAAGCAAGCTAAAGAAACGAAATGTTAAGAAAATCACAAGGAATAGAAAAAATAGTTGCTATTAATTAAGTGGAAGGGAGTCATCCTTAATATCTTCATTGTTGAGTAGGCTGAGGAAGAGAGGGGTTAGTCTTTATCTCGGGGGTGGGAGAGGTAGAAGAAAACCTGCATGTAAATAGTTTAAACTGTATTGTTCCAGGGTCAATTGCAGTCAAATTCCTTCATGAGTTAGTTACAACCAGCCTTTCAGAACAAACGCCTCAGAATGTTTGGATGTGAGCCTTGTTGGGATGATTTTTTCTAAGGCTTCCTGGGAAATTTTGGTAGGATATAAGGTTAAGAAAAGCTGATTTAGATAAGTCAGAATAAGTTCACTAAAAAAAGATGAATCTAAAATGAAAGCACAAAATTTTAAAATTCTCATATAGAACTTGCACACGCCTGAGATTTGCCCATGCAACACACTGTGGAAACACTACCCAGTCCCCAGCAGAAAACACGGGAAGGCATGTGAGCTGAAAAGTGACATGGACACACTGAATCATAATAGTAATTATTATAACCATTTTAAGATTGGATGCAAAGAGTACAGAGCTGTTAAAATTAAGTCATATTAAGAGGACTTTGAAATAATACAGGTATGAAATAACCTTTCTATACAAAGATAGAGGATAGAAAGAGAAAAGGCAAAGAGAAATCATCACGGAGCTTGTCTAGGAGAGTGGGGACGATTACAGGACCAGGCGGTGAGATCAGACATCTCAGGTGTAAGGCAGCACATCAGAGAGGGGCAAGTCATAGGGAGCTGGGGAGCACTACCAACGTTTTCAAAATGTCGAAATTATTCTCTACCTAAAAACAGTCTCATATTAGCTAACATCTGGAAAGACAGGGAAATGTGTCCCTCAGACTTAGTACAGATTTTTTAAAAACCTGAGCAGTTCAAGTAGTGAATTCGAAATTCTTAGTGTCTTTTGCCAAAGGCTTCTGCTTAGGTTGGCAAATATAGTTAATGGTTCATTAAAACAAGGTTTGCAAATTGATCAATAACATCCTTTACTATTACGTATGATAAATAAATCCTATCTCTTGTGACCAGTGAACATTTTATCCCAGACATATTTCCAAGCTGCACCTTCGTGTAAAGACATTACAAAATGATGACCCTGGGTCATTAAGGCAAAGGCAGACAGCCGCCCCAGTATATACGTGTTATTTATTGTAACACACTTCTCAGCTTTCTGAGACACCAGAGTAATTTATTTTACTTTATGTATTGACTGCTCTTACTTAGTTATTTTAAATTGTTACAGATTTTTTTTTGTAGAGACAGAGTTGTTATAGATTTTTTAATAATGAAATATAGCAACCTACATTTCACCATATCATCTGCAGATCCGCATGCCTACTCCTCCAAGGTAATCATCCTGAATTCGCCTATCATTCCATTTTCTTTATAAAGAATTTTGTTGCAAGTTGTGTATATAAAATAGGTATCGCAGCATGACAACCCAGAGTGCATAGTCTTTCTGTGCTTTTTTACTCATCCATAGAGTTGCCTGTTGATGTAGCTCTCAGAAAGTGAGGACACTGCAGTCACCCACGCTGACTGCTGTGAGAACTCTACCACCCACAACAACTGATGTGGGGACACTGCAGCCCCCATACTGACCACTGTGAGGACACTACCGCCCCTCACACTGACCGCTGTGAGGACTCTGTACCTTCGACACTGACCTCTGTGAAGACTCTGCAGCCCTCTACATTGACCGCTGTGAGGACTCTGAACCCACCACACTGACCACTGTGAGTACTCTGAATCCCCCATACTGGCTGCTGTGAGGACTCTGAACCCCCCACACTGACCACTGTGAGGACTCTGAACCCCCACACTGACTGCTGTGAGGACTCTGAACCCCCCCTCACTGACCGCTGTGAGGACTCTGAACGCCCCACACTGACTGCTGTGAGGACTCTGAACCCCCACACTGACCGCTGTGAGGACTCTGCATCCCCCCACACTGACTGGTGTGAGGACTCTGTGGCCCCCTATAGTGACCACTGTGAGGATTCTGAACCCCCACACTGACCGCTGTGGGGACTCTGAACCCGCCCCCACTGACCGCTGTGAGGACTCTGAACCCCCGCACTGACCACTGTGAGGACTCTGCACCCCCATCCCCACTGACTACTGTGAGGACTCTGAACCCCCCACACTGACCACTGTGAGGACTCTGCATCCCCCCACACTGTCTGGTGTGAGGACTCTGTGGCCCCCCATAGTGACCACTGTGAGGACTCTGAACCCCCACCCCCACTGACCGCTGTGAGGACTCTGAACCCCCACACTGACCGCTGTGAGGACTCTGCATCCTCCTCTCCTATTGTGCCTGATTGGCTGTACGTGCTCAGGCCCATCCCACACTGCTTCATAGTGAGTCTTGATTTCTACTTTTATTTTTGCAGATATTTTTGGTGCCTACTCATATATTTAAGTTTTATAATCACATTATCAAATTCCATTTTTTAAAAACTCCATTGAAAATGGCATAGCATTTTAGAGATTTTGGCACTGAGAAACCTAAGATGCCTTACTAAAGAAAATCTTAGGCACTTTGTATAATTGTCCATTGTCACAATTATACTGCAAAACGACCACTATTTGCGTTTCACAAGTTCACATGTTTAATTCAGGTGCTTCTGTGGAGCCGATTGTTCTCCACCGGCTCGGCCAAGTGTCTGTGGCCTTAGTGACGGGTTGCCCAGGATTGGTTGGTCTGGTTCTACTTTTCCTCTAAGACAGACAAGCCCAGAATTGTCGTCAGGGTGGTAGCCGAGCAAGCACTTCCTCATGCTTCTGCTGGGTCAAGTTGTACACTTTTAGCTCTTTGGAATTCTTAACACTTCTTTCCATAGAGGCTGTAATCCCATTACTAGATATCTACCCAGAAGAAAAAAATAAATCATTCCATCACAAGGACATTTGCACTAGAATGTTTATTGCAGCTCAATGCACAATTGCCAAGATGTGGAAGAAACACAAGTGCCCATCAACCCATGAATGGATTAATAAACTAGTATATGTATACCATGGAATGCTATTCAGCCATCAAGAAGATGGAAACTTTGCCTCTTTTGTATTTACCTGGATGGACTTGAAGTATATTCTTCTTAGTGAAGTATCACAAGAATGGAAAAGCAAATATCCAATGTACTCAATGCTAATATGAAACCAATAGAGAAACAACAATGTCCACAGGAGTGAGAGAAGAACACAAGTGTAGTCAAGTGGGGGGAAGGAGGAGGGAAGAGGAGGAGGGGACTGGTAAACTCTCACCTAATGTGCACAGTGTACCAGTGTAGCTGAAAGACTCAGCTACAATTAGAACTTTACCTTAGAAATGAAAACAATGTAGGCTAATCATGTGTACCTTCATATTAATCTGAAAAAAAAAATGTAATGTTAATCCATTGGCCAGAATAAGAGTGGCTAGAAGAAGGGTGTGCTAACAAAAAGTGTTTTTATACAAAGGTCTAAAAAATTACAGCCAAGGCAGCGCCCGTAGCTCAGTGGGTAGGGCCGTGGGCACATATATCAAAGCTGGAAGGTTTGAGCCCCGGGCCAGCTAAAACAACAATGATAACGGCAACAAAAAAATAGCTGGGCATTGTTGTGGTGCCTGTAGTCCCAGCTACAAGGGAGAATGAGGCAAGAGAATTGATTAAGTCCAAGAGTTGGAGGTTGCTGTGAGTTGTGATGCCATAGCACTCTACCCAGGGCAAGAGCTTGAGACTCTGTCTCAAAAAGGAAGGAAGGAAGGAAGGAAGGAAGGGAGTGAGGAAGGGAGGGAGGGAGGGGAGGGGAGGGGAGGGGAGGGGAGGAGAGAAGAGAAGAGGAGGGGAGAGAAGAGGAGGGGAGAAAAGAGGAGGGGAGGGGAGGAAGAAAGAAAGAAAAATAAACAATTATAGCCAGTAATGCAGTCTGCTTGTGGTTTTTATCAAGTTATTAGTATTAATTTACCTTGTGTACATATCAATTAAAAATAACTCACTTCGCAAGGATTTTAGAACTTGAATCAGCCACTAGAGATGACCAAGAACAATACTGCGCAGCCCTCAGCAGTGTGGTGGCCCACTCAGCGTGGTCAGCAGTGTTCTGATTCACACCTACCTTCAAGTAACAGCACATAATGATCAGCAGGATTTCAGCCAAAAATGCACAAGCAGTTCTATTCCAATTTTTATAATATCATAGGGTCTTAATGCAAAATGCAGTTTTAAGGTGTATTTTATAATCCTTAGTAGAGTGATAAAAAAATCTTCAATAGAGAGAATAAGGATAACACCAATTATGATGAAGGACCTCAGGAAAACATGGGGACAAAATTTGTTTACACACTAGAAGTTGCTTGTCTTTAATATTATAATATTCTGTGTTTTATTTCTTATCATAATAAAAATGAAGAAGTTACAATTAGTCTAGAAATTGGCATTTCTGCCCTAGAAAACCGAAGATATACTTACATTCAAAGAAAAGGTTCTTTTTTTTTTGGCCGGGGCTGGGTTTGAACCCGCCACCTCCGGCATATGGGACCGGCGCCCTACTCCTTGAGCCATAGGCGCCGCCCTAAAAAAGGTTCTTTTTTAAACTTTGAATAAAATAGGAAATAATGCTGTGGTGATTCCTTGCTGGTATTCTTCAGTGTGATCCTCTGTACAAAACATAACTGGAATCCTGTTTGTTTGAGTAGTGTTTTTAACTGCAATTAATTACAAACATTTGCTACGTGCATTTTTTTTAATTGCAGTACCCCTGATTGCTCTAGAAAATTAATAGCATGAAGTGTCTTCATTTGCAGCTTATATAGTAGAATTCTTTTTATGCTAATTTTGAGGTTAAAACTAATACTACATTGTAAGTTAATAACATCATAGCATCTATTTAGTCTTCCCTAAACTGATTCCCCATATAGAATTTACAATATTTGTAAAAGCCAATGTTGTAATATAAATTTCCTATGAATCCTGTCTCATGATTTCTTTTTTATTTTTTTAATTTTTTTATTAAATCATAACTGTATACAATGATATGATTATGGGGCATCATACACTCACTTCATAAACCATTTGACACATTTTTATCACAGTGGTTAACATAGCCTTTCCGGCCTTATCTCAGTTACTGTGCCAAAACATTTACATTCTACATTTACCAAGTTTCGCAAATACCCCTGTAATATGCACCACAGGTGTGATCCCACCGATTCCCCTCCCTCTACCCACCCCCCCCCTTTTCCCACTTCCCCCTATTGTTAAGTTGTAGCTGGGTTATAGCTTTCATGTGAGAGTCCCAAATTAGTTTCATAGTAGGGCTGTTTATTGCAGCCCAATTCATAATAGCTAAGTCATGGAAAAAGCCCAAGTGCCCATCGATCCACGAATGGATTAATAAATTGTGGTATATGTATACCATGGAATACTATGCAGCCTTAAAGAAAGATGGAGACTTTACCTCTTTCATGTTTACATGGATGGAGCTGGAACATATTCTTCTTAGTAAAGTATCCCAAGAATGGAAGAAAAAATACCCAATGTACACAGCCCTACTGTCTCATGATTTCAAAGGAAACATTAAAGGATAAGATAAGGAATTAGTACTTTTTTCAATTTTCATGTATTATGCAACTTGTGAACAAAATATCAAGAGAATATCAAAGGTCCTTCAGTATGAGATATTTGTCTCCGTACCCAATGCAGACATTTCTGAAAGAGCAAGCATATATTTCTAATCTCTAAAGATCCTGAAAAAGCTTTGGACAAAATTTAACACCTATTTCAGGAAAAAAACTCAAAATAAAAATTAGTGGGCACACTATATAATAAAATATGTAGACATTACATTAGTAAAACCAGAATTTACTTCATGGGGAAACATTAGTGGCATTTTCAATAGTAGCAGAAATAAGTCGAGATTGCCTCCTACCCTTCAGCATTGTCCGGGAGGTTTCCTTTAATGTAATTTGAAAAGAGAAATCAATTTAGATGCATAAAAACTTGAAAAAAAGAAGACTATCTCTATTTGTAGGTGATAATTTTATACCTAGAAAACTTTAGACAATGATAAAACTAGCTCAGATAATAAAAGAATTCAATAAAATCTGAGACTATAAAATTAGCATACAGAAATCAATACCTTAATGTACACACAAATAATACTTAAATACTATAATCGCAAAAAACTGCCACTTATAATAGGAGAAATATAAAATACACAGGAAAAAAATTAACAGAATGTTAATTAAAAAATTAACAGGCACTACTGAAACACATAAAAGAAAATTTAAATAAATGAAAAGATTTAACTTACCTTGGAACGGAATACTCAGTGTCAGATGTCAGTTTTCACTAAGTTAATTTATCTATTTATTGTATCTTATAAATGTAATGAATCTTCAAATACGATACTAAATGTATTTAATGGAACTAAACAAATTGATATGAAATGTTATATTAAAAAAGTGCAAAATTAGAAATAAGTCCCAAAAACCTAAATAGAAAAATATACAAAGGGGGAGTGGCCCTACCACACATTAAAACATATTATCATCTTTATAATTAAAACAATATGGTTCTGACACAGGAAGATAAATATAGACTAATGGGATAGAATAGAAGGTCTGGGAATGGCCTGGAGCACAGATGGAATAAAGGATAAAGGCAGCATCTCCAGTCACTAAAAATGAACCTGTTTACTAAATGGGGCCAGAATCACTGGAAGAAGTTAAAAAACAATGAAAACACACAATTCTAGATAAAAACATGGGTGAATTCCTTCTTAGCCTGAATTTGTATATTTGTATAGTTGTATAACTATAACTCAAAATCCAGATTTAATACATGAAAAAATGGCCACATTTGATTGTCTAAATGAAAAAAATGTTTAATGTTTATATCTGAAACAAATGATACACAAAAAGTTCAAAGACAAATGGCAGAAAATATTTGCAATGTTTATCAGATATAAAGGAGGACTATTAAAAATGTATAAGAAATGCTTAAAATGAAGGAAAATTTTTTTAAAAACTTGAGAGAAAATGGACAAAAACATGAACATGTATGTGTATGTATATATAAACATAATATAAACAGTCATATATACAGGTTATACATATATATTTACAATATTATTATAGATAATGTATGTATTATTATTAGACATATGTAAGACATTCAGTGCAGCTCATAGGGAGGGAATTCAGCAATATCTAACTTACCTCCATAGGCACTGCATTTCTTTTCTTTTTCCTGCAGTCACTCGTTGAGGAATTTAGTTTGAAGATGCACCTTCAACAATAATGAAAACATGTATGCACCAGATACTCATTTCAACATTCTTTGTGATTCCATAACCATGGAGAGATCTAAGATGTCCACACGCAGGCAAATGTTTGAATAAACTATGCCCTATTCATAGAGTTTTCTGTGCATGCGCCTGTGAAAAACAGAAATTAAGTGAAAAAAACATAAGGTATAAAAAGAGTATCTATAATATTCTACATTTTGTGTAAGGAATAAGAGGAAATAAGAAAACAATGTGTATTTCCTCATACAAATAAAATGAAACACAGGAAGGAAATACCAGAGTCTACTGAGATGGGTTACCTGGGGAGCACGAGGGAAAATCTGATGGACAGCTTTAAATGACTGTGTGAAGGATGGGACTGTCTCCTTTTTGAATGTACCTTTGTGTGTAGTCCTAACTTTTGGGACCATGTTAATATTACATATACATAAAAATAAAAGAAAAACAGAATGACAGAAAATTCTGAAATTGAATAAAACCAGAAAAAAATAAAATTATCTTAGAAATGAATAGCATTGGGCGGTACCT
Source organism: Nycticebus coucang (assembly GCF_027406575.1). Classification (NCBI taxonomy): domain Eukaryota; kingdom Metazoa; phylum Chordata; class Mammalia; order Primates; family Lorisidae; genus Nycticebus; species Nycticebus coucang. The sequence continues at coordinate 107,412,416 of NC_069785.1, read as the reverse complement.
GTGGCTCAGTGGGTAGGGCAGTGGCCCCATATACCGAGGGTGGTGGGTTCAAACCCGGCCCGGGCCAAATCACAACAAACAAATAGCTGGGCATTGTGGTGGGAGCCTATAGTCCCAGCTACCTGGGAGGGGGAGGCTGAGGCAAGAGAATTGCCTAAGCCCAGGAGTTGGAGGTTGCTGTGAGCTGTGACGCCATGGTACTCTACTGAGGGCAATGAAGTAAGACTCTGTCTCTACAAAAAAAAAAAAAAAAAAAAAATGAAAATAAATGAATAGCATTCTTTCACCAAAGGCAAAAGAAGGAACTAACCTGAATTATTTTGAACACAGTATTTCCCCTCAGTCTAAAGATAAAAAGAACTCTAAATATCTATTGAATTTGAGTAATTATTTTGAGAGGCATGGGTGAGCAATTCTGAAACTATCTTCTATTTATTACATGATTGAGAAAATATATCTATATCCCTTGTGGAAAATGGGGTTCAGGTTTCTCACTGTTGGAGAAGTCAGTTACAAATACAGAAAAGGAGGGAAGGAAAGAAGGAAGCTTGTGATAATGCGTTGGTATTTGATGTATCGGTGTGGACTAATGGGTTGAAATATAGATAGCTAGATACAATCTGTTCCCTAGGTCTATTCTCTGAAAAGGTCCAGAACCCATGACACTATGTTGGGAATGAATACACTAGGTACTTAGATTTTGGTTACTAAATACCATTCTCTGATAAAAGGACCAAGACTTCTGGGAGAAATGGCTGATTTCAGAGCTAGGTCAAGGAAAGTCCAAGATTATCCTGTGTGCTGAGGAAAATCTTATGTGCCAAAAGGTGAAGAACTGTTCAAAGAATGATGGGGAAACGAAAAAACTAGAGAGGGGCCAAAATGTAGGGGCTTCCACTGGCCAAATGTTGGAGACTATGGACATCAAAGTAGTGATAACAGACGATTTTGACTATTAAATAAAGTTAGAATTCATGAACCCATTCTGAGAAAGCTCTTGTTTCTGTAGAAAGTCACCTGATAAATGTAGAAGAAATGCTGGAATTAGAAAGCACTGTTCGATTCAGGCAAGAAATTTTAATGGATGCTCGAAGAAATGGATGAAAGTGTGAAAAGTAACAATACTTGCATTATTTAAAAATATCTCTCAACAAGTTATTTATTAATTATAAAAAGGAAAATAATTTTAAAGTGGAAAAACATGACAGCCACCACTTTAACCAAATAAATAAAAATAACTGTAGTTGATAGCACATGCTTCCTGAGGTCGACATGCTGAGGGCAGAGTAGCATTTCTGTGGCATTTCTTCCAAAAGTCCACAAACAGTATCTAATCATGAATGAACATCAGACAAACCCAAATTGATGGTTATTCTAGAAAATAATTGGCCTATTCTCATCAAAGATGTCAGTGTTAAGAAAGATAAAGACTCAAACGATTTCATATTAAAAGGGGCTGGAGAGACAGGATGCTGTGTCTCATGAATGCAGGGTGTGAGCTTGGATTTTCATTTGCTCATAAGGACGCTATTGGGACAACTTGACTGACAATTGCTTGAGGTTTGTAACATCCATAGATTAGATAACAGTATTGTATCAATGTTAATTTCCTATTTTTTTTTTTTTTGAGACAGAGCTTAAAGATATCACCCTGGGTAGAGTGGTCTAGCATCACAGCTCACAGCAACCTCCAACTCCTGGGCTCAAGCTATTCGCTTCCGCCTCCCAAGTAGCTGGGATTACAGGCACCCACCACAGGGCCCGCTATTTTTTTTTTTTTTTTGGTTGCAGCAGTCATTGTTGTTTGGCGGATTCGAACCTGCCAGCTCAGGTGTATGTGTCTGGCGCCTTAGCCACTTGAGCCACAGGTGCCAAGCCAATTTCCTGATTTTAATGACTGCATCTATGTTGTCTAAGAGAATTCCTTGCTTCTAGAAAACATACACTGAAATGTTTAGGAGTAAGGGAAAATTACGTCTGCAATTTACTGTGAAAGAATTCAGTAATAAATTACACACACAGGCATAGGGAAGAAAGGGAAAGAGATAGGAAGATAAAAACAAATGTCATAAAATGTCAAAATTTGGGTGAAGAGTATTTAAAAATTCTTTGTACTGTTCCGTCAGGGTCCTGCCCCGGGAGCAGAGTCCTCTAAGATCTGTGTAAACTGGCCGCGACCAACTGAAGGAATATAGAGTTAGAAAGGACGGTGAATGGCTCGGCGCCCGTAGCACAGTGGTTACGGTGCCAGCCACATACACTGAAGGTGGTGGGTTTGAACCGGGGCCAGCTAAACAACTCCAATAAAAAAAGGAACAGTAGCTGGGCGTTGTGGCGGGCACCGGTAGCACCTGTAGTCCCATCTATTTGGGAGGCTGAGGCAAGAGAATCGCTTAAACCCAAGAGTTTGAGGTTGCTGTGAGCTGTGATGCCAGAGCACTCTACCAAGAGCGACAGAGTGAGACTCAGTCTCAAAAAAAAAAAGAAAGAAAAGAAAAGGAACGAGGGTAAAGAAAGAGACACGAGACATAGAATAGAGTTAAAGGTGGGAGCTCAGGCGTCCATCGCTGTTTGTGGGCTTCTGGCAATGGACGGAGTGTTTGCTCCACTGTGATTTTACTCAGAGGGTAAAATGAGGGTAGGGAACAAAGAAGCCAGCAGTTTCTCTGAGTGGACATATCAGCTAATTTTGTTATTATTATTAACCTTAAGGGTAGCCTTGAGAAATCTGAAATCTGAGCCTTCTTCTTTGTCCATTTTTCCTCAGAGTGCTCAGACGCAGCAGGTGTGTTTGTAAACTTATCCCCAGTGGGCTAGAATTTCAGAAAAGGCAGGAAGTTTGCTAGCAATGGTGAGCTCAAGTGTAAACTAGCTGACTTTTCTTTGTTCCCACTCTTACTTTTTAATTTTCCTCTTTTTCTGGGTGCTTTCCTTTGCCAGGAATGGGGTCTTCGGTACCCATTCTCCCAGCACTGTTCTTACAATTTTGAAATTATATCCAACTATTTATAAAGTATTAGATCCACAAATATGCAAATAAATATTTTCCCATTGCTCATCAATATCTTTGATGAATTAATCAGTATTGGTTAATCCTAATTTAGTACCATAGAAATGAAGAAACTGTATAATATTTGTGATAGCTATTTACAGACTGCTGGCAATATTAATCTGTCTGTACACAATGAAATCTTGGAACATCTTCTTTAATCCCAAATTTCAAAAACTATGGAAAGAGAGGTAATCACGGCAGCGGAAGAAAATAATCATTTGTGTTTTATGCTTTAATGAAAATGTGTTTCCTCTTTTGAGGTTAAGCATGCGTCCACTGCCTATAGAAAGTAGTCAAGAAAGAAAGCAGTTTGTAAGAACTCTGGAGCCAGTTTGGAGTTCCAATTCTGATCCTGTACTTAATCTCTGAAATGGAGACATTGCTTTCCACCCCAGAGGGTGTGGGTGTGGCTTAATAAGATAACTTAAGGCAGCAGAGGGTTGCTGCTGATGTTATTTCTTCAGTTTTCCATACAGAGAAGGAACACAGTCAATCAGCTGCTTTCTGCTCTCTTAAAAACAATTACATGGGAAAGAAATTTACTCCTTAATGTGTTAACGTTTTAAGTATGTGATAACGCACCATTCTCTTTCACTTAACTGGAATGTTCATGGTGCTTTCACACATATAATTCCCTCTCCCTGCAATCTTATTAGCATTATTCCCATGAAATGACCAGAGAAATAAAGCAAAAGTATTTTAATTAACTCAGGTTTGATACGTTTTCCTTATCTTCCATTGCTACAAATACCAGATGAGCGTAACTGCTCTATGTATTCAAAATCTTTTAGTTGATTAAAGAAAGGGGTCTGCAGGAAATTCAAGAGGAGAAACTCATTAATGCCAGTTAGATCATGGGCATTAACAGAGGCCATTTATCCTTCAAAGTGTCTTAAAATTTCTGTTTTTCTACTTGAATCTGATATTTTTTAGAATTAGCCTGGCTTGCAAAAGCAAACACATGCTAACTCCTTATTTTCTTCCAGTCTTATCTTACCAAAGGGAGATCAAGAGATTTTTTTATGGCAAATTTGAAGATACTTTGAGTAGAATTTAAATAGATGTGTGTATGTGTGTGTGCACACTAATATGATAAATTCTAATGAAAGATTTTGTAATTTAAAGTACCTTTGCTTCTTTATTAATACATAGGAAGCAAGAAAAACAAGGACATTTTTAAGTGACTATTGACCATTCAATCCATTAATAATGATGTAGTAGTTCTGTACTGCTGGAAAAGGTTTAATGGATATAATTTCAAGGTGTGATTGGAAAATACCACAAAATCCTGTTTGACCCTGCCTCAAAAAATATGTGACAATCCCCAGAATGTCCACATACAGAAATAGCTCCATTAGTAACTACACAGATACTACTGAAAGTGTTTATGTGATCATCATGAGAGCTGATTGGACATTAATAGATTTTATTTCATTTGCAAATAACTTACGTGTTCAGCATACATTTTGTGGAGATGACTAACTCCTTGCCTCAGAGTCCTGAGATGAGACCAGGCATCTTGGTACTGCACTCGCCTGTGCCTGCCAGCAGCTAGCACAGTGCCTGGCCCGCATTTGGTCCACAGTAACTATGTATGGGAAGAATCGAAACAAATGACTTAGTGTGGAAGAGTAAATATCTGGATATGTTCACCAGACTTTCCAGGAATTTGTTAGTAGAGGTGCTTTTCTTTTTAAGACCTCAACAAAGAAGAATATTGGAGCTAATTCTCAAAGGGAAAATGTGATTCAATCATGTTATTTGATCATATGAGCTATGATAGTACTATCCGGGATCAATCAGTAATGCTGACTGAGCCCAGAGCTTCCTACAGCAACATCAGGGATTTTATATCATTACCCTCTAAAATATATTTAGAAGGTACTATAATGCCCTCAAAATACTTTTATAAACTCTCAAAATTATAGTGGGTATTAATTTATCCTAATAATCACTTTATACTGTGTCATCACTGGGTCTTAGGTGAGGGAATGTGTTCCCTGCTATGTGAAGTGTGTTATTTCTTATTACTTTTCTGAAAGCTGCTATGAAAGCGTTGCATTATCTCTTCTGGAGATTTTACTGAGTTCTCACTCTTCAGATTTTACTGTACTGAGACCAGACCCAGAGTAGATCCAGAAAAAATTACAGCGTTAGCACTTCTTCATGAAGTATCTGATCATTTCTAACTGTGACTATGTAAGATAAGAATCCCATTCAGCTTAATTCAACTTTTTAAAAATATTTTAAAACTTATTTTTATGTGTTCATTATACAGCCCCAGAAAAAAGGACTTTTTGTGATTTTAATGAATTGTGGCTTATAATTCCTGCCAAGGCATATAAAGCTCTTAAAGATGAGGAAGGGAGAGCATTGTTCTACAAAACGTGGTCATTTCCCTTCATTTTTACTAGGCCACGTTGCTGCCACTGCTTCCTGTTTCAACAGTAAACTTGCAGCTTTATGTCTCACCAGCCCATGGGATGTTGTATACATGACACCAGCTTTTCTAAGTAAAAATTAAAATATTTTCGTTAACGAACCAGGTGACCAGATTATTAGCCTAGAGTGATTACAACAATTCAGGTAACTGCATCTCTGCCCTTCATTTACTGATCGAAGTGCTTTATATTTCTCATCTCTTCAGTATTTTTTAAGTACATGTTAGAGATCCTTAGGAAAGACTAAAAAGTCTCTAATACTTTAATGAAGTTTAGTTCTGGCACATATACAGGGTTCACTACCCAGAGGAGTCAATACTGTATGTTTTCAAATGATGCGAGGCTAATTTTCCACACCACCTTGATGAGGAAGGTAGAATTATACAAACATTTAAGATGACTTTACTCAAAGGTTGCATTTTCAGTGTTTACTTTCATATTGAATTTGATTAATTAGTGAATTGCAATAAGGAATTTTCCATTGGCACTTAAACTTGTTAACAAATTTTTAAAAGCCAATTCTATTTTAAGACATATTTGTAAGTTTTATATCCTAGTCTTATATTTCTTGGTAAGTAGCCCTTAGGACAGTTTTTTATAAGAAATAAATGTTTATAAGTATTTTTAAATCCCATGCTTCATAATGAAAAATTTTTTAAGATAAAAACTTTCTAGAAAATCTAAACTTTTAAATAGAATAATAGTTTGTTAAAGCTGAGTAAGTTAAAGACATGAACATTTGAGGTATAGAATAGAATTGAAATAGTACCCTGGTAATTTGATTTTAGGTTCAGTTAATTTGCAACAAAACAATTATGTATTGCCTCAGTTTGATTCAAATCAGAACATGGGAACGTAAAAAGAGTTGACGTTTATAGCATTAAACGTGAAAGTAGAATGTGCCGCAAATGTGGCCACTGATCCAAAGTCACGTTCCCAAGAAAGTGGTGCCTCCTCTCACGAGGTTCCTTCCTTTCCTCCTTTTCACTTCACACTCTCACTGTCATATCTTTTTTTTTTTTTTGGTCCTTTGTTTACTTTATAAACACAATATTATAAATTCATCACAATCCAAAAATGCCTTCTTGGAAATGTCATCCCTTTTAGGGAATGTGATTTGACTATGCACTGAGTTCTCCTTTTGAACATCTTAACTGATTCTCTCTCTCTGCTTCTAAGAGTATTATGAATGCATCTACCTGCCTTGCAGAAAGGACAGTTACATAATTGTTACCATGTGCTCCCAAAGTGCATTTGGCTCTGTCTAAAGAACACTTTGGAAATGTAATTCATCCAGGATGTTTATTAGCACTTCCACTGGCTTGCCTTGTAAGCCCAGTCAAGGGACTTATGTGGCAACCTGATGAATAAACCCAGCAGCACATCAACATAGTCAGACTTAGGGGATGTGACTGTCTGAGCTCAGTGGGAAAGGACGCTTTGTAAAGTCAACCATTTTTTCTTTTTTCTACCTTGTGAACACATTGTGAAATCAACCATGAAGGGTCGATTTGGGGGTGCTGTGGATGTCCTTGTACTTAAATCACTGCCTTCATGTGGAAAATCACTAGAGACCTGGTCTTCATGGAGCAGGTTCAGAGCAAAAGCTTTGGAGCTCATTGGGCTCAGCCCCCAAACACAGGCTCTACCACTTACCACAATACCCTGAATGAGCTTCTCACAGTTTCTGAATTTGAACTTCTTTCTGCATTCTTCTCCCTCCTCCACTTTCCTCCTCCTCTGCCTTTTGAGGTAACATAGAATTTTTGATGGGGTTGGATTTAGTGATTTTTTTTTTTAATTTCCACTTTTAATTTTAAGGATGAGGTGTCTGTGACTCAATGATGTTACCAGGATCACTTCTCTAATTATTTGCAGAACTTAGATATACATTAGTTTGCCCCCACTGCTCATTTATCAAAATAAAAATATTCTTTCTCTCTCTCTCCCTCTCTCTCTCTCTTTCTCTCTCTCTCCCTCTCTTTTCCTCCCCCTCTCCCTACCTCCCTTTCTCTTTCTCTTCCTCACATATACAAGTATCTAACTAAAATAGCATTACAGGGCCAGTGCAGTGGCTCAGCCTTAATCTAAGCACTTGGGAGGCCAAGGTGGGTAGATCGCTTGAGCTCATGAGTTTGAGATCAACCTGAGCAACAACACGACTCTATCTCTAAAAAATAACCGGGCGTTGTGGTGGGCGCCTGTAGTCCCAGCTACGTGGAAGGCCGAGACAAGAGAATTACTTGAACCCAAGAGTTTAAGATTGCTGTGAGCTACGATGCTATGGCATTCCTACCAAGGGCAACAAAGTGAGACTCTGTCTCAAAAAAATAAAATAAAGTAAAACAGCATCATAAACAAGAAGATCAATCATGAAAGGATTCTTTAAAAGGTTTCCTGTTTGGGTGGCACCTGTGGCTCAAAGGGGTAGGGCACCGGTCCCATATGCTGGAGGTGGCAGGTTCAAACCTAGCCCTGGCCAAAAACTGCAAAAAAAAAAAAAAAAAAAAAAAAAGGTTTCCTGTTTTACCTGAATGTCGATGATGATATTGGTGTATATTATCTGAGTATGTGTACTTGTAGAAAGGTCTCAAGATCTTTTGCTTTAGGAGAAAACCACCTTTCTTATCTCAAAGGCGTATCCCCATTCTGTAATATTTAGCAGCATAATTGAATGAAGGTCTGTTTAGTATTTTTCAAAGCTTGGAGTTAGGGAAAATTGCACTAGTTTGCTGGATCTCAGGGGAAACTTCTCAAAGTATTTATATAACCCCCAAATTTCAAAATTAGAGGTTTTTAACTTTATTTTGTTGTTGTTATTCAGAGGAAAAAGACATCCACCAAGTTTAATATCACTGACAGAGACTCTGTTCCCCTAGAGAAGGCTGTCTCTGATCAGTAAACTCATTAGCACAGCTGTTGTGGGGATGATGGTTAATCTGATTAAAAAGATTTCTGTTTTCTCCTCTTAGCACGAATTTTCAAACATGCCCCCTTGACACTAAGAAGTAGTTTTGAATTTACTTTTTTGTTGTTGTTATTTTTACTGAAACCATTTAGAGGATGTTTGTAGATGTCAATTCTCAATTGGTTAGTTCTGCAGTAAATTAAGGATTTAAGTGGGAAGGTAAGAATGTTTAATTAATGTAAGTAATTATTTCTAAGATATTTTAAGGTATTGAGCTGCTACCTGGATATATTTGCAGCCTTACAAAAGCAATAATTTAATTCAGACCTTATATGGGCCATATCCTATCAGATTGATACCATCCGTTATGTTGTCTCACATACTCTGAGTAATTAGATGAAGTCAGGGAAAAAGGATACGCAGAACCAGGTCATGTGACAGACTGGGAAAGAACAGGTGGAGGTTACCTTTCCTGTGGCCAAGAAGGCAGGGGTGAGAAATGTCCCAGGAAGAATTGGCCCAAGATTGTAACTAGAATTCTGGTTGAAGTTATTTGTTTTCCTGTGACAGAGAGAAACACTCTGGGAATGGGATGGTGTTCACTGCTGGGCATGCAGTCAGCCACCGTTAGCCTTCATATACACGTTCCAAATAAAATGTCACTGAAAAGGTTTGTGTCCCCACTCCTACCTTAGAAAGGCTTAGCCCTGAGCAGAGGGGATGCTTTCTCAATTAGGAGACATTCTGTGAAAGATGACCCAAAAAAAGGGAATAGGAAGTGGAGACATAGATGAGCCTAAATTGTGCTAGAATAGGGGAGCTCACCCCTGTCTGAACTTCAGCATGGTAGTGTTCAAGTTGCCGGACTTGAAACCACAGTAATACTAAGAAAACTTAAAAGTATTAAAGATACAGATGCCATATTTCATGTTGTGTCTATGCCACATTTTATTTATCTATTCATCTGTTGGCAGATGCTCGGGTTTCTCCTCAGTTTTTATAATCCAGGGCAGGTCTTCTTTCCCACCCCAGATTCAGGGTTAGAAATGTGCTTGTCAGAACACTGGTGTGTTTCTGGTCACACCTGTGTACAACTTCTCTCACTCTGAGTCTGGCTTTTTCACTCTCTTGTTTTGTTGTTTTTCAGGGAATAGATGCTCTTAATTCATTCAGTTTTAAAACCCTTTTTCTTCCCTGTTGGCTATTATTTTTATATCTTAGCTAAGAATTCTTTGCTTATCCCAGTGTCATGAAGATACATGGTTATCTTCCTCTCATAGAAGCTGTGCAGTCGACCTTTCATATTTTGACTTGTTACTCAGCTATAGGAAGTAATGGGGATCTGGTACATGCCGCAAACGTAGACTAACCTTGAGAACACCTTGCTGAGTGGAAGAAGCAAGACACAAAAGGATGAATAGTGCTTGATTTTACTTTCAGGAAGCTCCGAGAATGTGCAGAGTCCACATGGGAGGTTACCAGGGGCTCGGGGAAGGGAAATGGAAAGTTGTTGCCTCATGGTTGTAGAATTACTATTTAAAGTAATGAAAAATTTTGGAAATAATAATGATGGTTACACAATATTGTGAATGTAACTAATGCTACTGAATTGTACACTTAAAAATGATTAAAATGGCAAATTTTATGTTATATATATTTACCACAATTTTAAAAAATTACTGAACAAAAAACATTGAATTGTGCACTTTAGATGGGAAAGTTACATGGTATATGAATATCTTGATAAAGTTGTTATAAAAAATATGCACAAGCATATATCATATGGAGAAAGTGGTTTCTGAAACAGGTTTGTTCATTCATTTAATAAATAGGTTTTAAGCAAGTATTGCTTTGCTAATTAGCTAGATATGTAGAAATGTATATCGAAATCTTTACTAATGAGCCAGTCACAATTCCCTGGAGCTGCCATCCTGCAGGGGTCCTCTAACTTTTAAAACATGGGGCCAGTTCACTGTCTCTCAGACCATTGGAGGACTGGACTATAGTTAAAAAAAAAAAAAACAAAAACTATGAACAAATTTCTATGCACATTGCACATATCTTCTTTTGAAGTAAAAAAACAAAACGGGAACAAATACAATCACATCGTCGCATGTGGCCTGCGGGCCGTAGTTTGAGGACCCCTGCATTAACCATGGGCAGAATAATTGGATCTGAACTACCATCCAGAGGCAAATTTCAACCCTCCCCTACCTGTGCACAGAAGAAGACAGTACTACCTTCCCTGAGCCCATCACACCAGATGTGCACCAGGCCCAGCATGAACACAACTGTGTTCCTCTTGGTCCAGTCACCTGGTCACAGAAACGTGTCCACCTGGTCTAAGGGGGTGGTAAGAACTGGTCCAGGAAGAAGGAAGCTTCTGAGTCTTAAAGGTGCAATTGTGTCCAAATGTACCTGGAGATGCTCTAGATTGCTGATCTGGGCAAAAATCAGATGTAGGAGGGAATGTACCAAGACACAAATGTGAGTCATTGTGTGGTGGGTCTGTCACACTGTGTGCTTCTAATGCAGACTCCCACCCGTCGGTCCTTGGGGATGGCACAATGCAGTTAAGAAAAAGAAACAAATGACAAGCAGGCAAAATCAAATTAAGAGTTAGTATACTGTCCTTCAGATGTCATTGCATTCTGAAATCTCTCCTTGGCTAGCGTCCATTTAGACCAGTCTGTTGCAGAAACTAGAGCGCCCACACAGTGAAATGACAACTGATATTTAAGATTATTTATTTTCAGAGCAAACTTGTATTTAGAACCTTTTTTGTGTGTGAGGCAGTCTGCTAAAGGTTAGGAAAATAAAGATGTATAAGCTAGAATCCTATTCTCATCTTAGTAGAAGAGATAAATAAATGTCAGAAAGGTAGTATCCCAAAAATGAATTTAGGTGCCCTGGAATGCAGGGGAGAAATTGGTGAATTAACAGCAGCATCTTCAGGGAGGAAGATTGCTCATGAGCTCTTGAAGGATTAGGTGTAGTTCCTTAGGCAGACAAGGCCTCAGAAGAGAACAACGACAACAAAAAAAATGCATTAGCACATGGGAAAGGCTAAAAAACAGAGCTTTTATAATGTAAATTGGAAAAAGTCAATTAAAGAATTGGATTTGATTACCTAATTTTAAAATATTAATGCTGCAACAGTCTAAAGCTAAAACATTTTGGGGCACTATTCACCTGGGAGAGGTGTGTTTGACTTGCAAAGAAGTCCCAAAAACTATTCAGCCATAAAAACAGATGGAGACTTTATATCCTTTGTGTTTACCTGTATGGAGCTAGAACACATTCTTTTTAGTAAAGTATTTTAAAAATGTAAAAAAAAGTATCCAATGTACTCAATACTATTATGAAACCAACATATAAACACTTACACAGTTATACGAATGATAAAACACAAAGAGAGTCAAGCAAGGGTACACTTCAAAATAACTAAGAGTAAATTATAAATATCTTACTACAAAAAATAAGTGAGGTGATGGTTATATTAATCAGTTTGATTTAAGCATTCCACATTATACCCTAGAAATATATACAGTTGTAATTTTAGTTAAAAATTAAATTAAAAAATAAAACTATGGATGACAGTACTGATAATTATAAGAGGAAAGTGTTTATGTTTAAATAAAATATACATACGGAGATTGTATTTGGTCAGGAATGTTTAGGATTTGAATTTTTTGAGCAGTGTCAGACTTTTTGAAGAATTCCACTGGGTTAATAAAACTCCAGAAGGACAAATACCCTTTACAGTTAATCTGAAACTCCTAACTCCAAATACTTCTTTTTGACATTGATTTTTTTTTATGGACTGATTTATTGAGGTATAATTTGCACATAGTAAAATTAACCATTTTTTAGGCATACAGGTCAAGTTTTGACAAATATGAACAGTTGTGTTGCCACCACCAAAGTCAGGATATGGCACGAATTTGTCATCTGCAAATGTCCCCTGATACTTCTCTGTGGTTGGTCTCCCCTGCTGTCCTCCTGCCTTGGCCACACTGACCTGTTTCCTGCCTTTTTATAAACAGCGTATAAATGGATTCCTGCAGGGTGTAGTGTGGGCCTGGCTGCTTTCCCTTTGCAGGATGCTTGGCAGATTCCTGTGTTGTTCCTATATCCAGAGTCCATGCATTTTTGTTGCTGGCTGGTTTGGTATTGCGTAGAGATCCTGTCATTTGCTTATCCATTCATATGCTCCAGAAATAAACATTTTTTCTAGCTTTTTGGCTATTACGTATAAAGCTGCTCTGGACATTTGTGTATAGGTCTGTATTGTCTTTTTTTTAGTGTAAATACCTGCAGGTGTAGTAAGTGTAGGGTTAACTTTATATGAAACTTCCCAAATATTTCCCCTTGTTCCTCCTCTAACAACATGTGAGAATCCAGGTGCTCCAGATCTCGGCCAGCGCTCATCCTTCTGAGTTTTTTGTTGTGTAATTTTAGCCATTTAGTACACATGTCCTGATAGATCACGGTTTACATTTCACATCCTGGGTGACAGCTGGTGTTGAGCATCTCTCCGTGGGCCCGTGTATCATTCACGTCTTTTTCAGGGAAGTCTCTTCAAATTTCTTGCCCATCCGTGCTGAGTTGTTTTAGCATCAAATTGTAAAATATGTTTTAAACGTGTATTTCAACATTTATCACATATACATTCTGCAAATAATTTCTCCCAGTCTGAGGTTATCTTTTCAGTTTCTGTAAGTATTTGTCCAACAGGTTTTAATTTTGATAAAGTCCAGTTTATCAATTTATTTTTTTATGATTCATGCTTTTTTGTGTTCTAATAAATTTTTGACTAACATTTATTACCAAAGTATTTCTTTTTTATCTTTCCTTAAATTTCACATTAATATGAGTGTACAAATGATTAGTTTACATTTGTCAGGTGAAGCTGCTGTTGTAGTTGGGCCCTGCACCCAGGAGGTGCGCCATGCACCTTCACGTTGTGCCCATTAGGTGGGAGCTCACCAGTCCTCCTCCCCGCCCCCAACTTGAACTGAGTTTTTCTTTTGTATGGGCATGTATTAGTTCACCTACTGGCTTCATAATAGTATTGGGTACATTTCCCTTCTTGTGATACTTTATTAGGGAGAATGTGTTCCAACTCTATCCAAGTTAATACAAAAGATGTAAAGTATACATCTTTTTTTTTTTTTTTTTTTAGAGAGACAGAGTCTCACTTTATCACCCTTGGTAGAGTGCTATGACATCACAGCTCACAGCAACCTCCAACTCCTGGGTTTAGGGGATTCTCTTGCCTCAGCCTCCCGAGTAGCTGGGACTATAGGCGCTTGCCACAACCCCCGGCTATTTTTGTTGTTGTTGCAGTTTGGCCGGGGCTGGGTTTGATGACTAAATTGTATTCCATGGTATACATATACCACAGTTTATTAATCCGTTCCTGGGTTGATGGGCATTTAGATTGTTTCCACATCTTTGTGTGATTGTAAATTGAGCTATGATAAACAGGTCTATTTTGAGTTCTTTGAGGATTCTCCCTACCTCTTTCCAAAGAGGCTGTATTAGTTTGCAGTCCCACCAACAGTGTAAAAATGTCTTACGTTTCCTTTTAGAAGTTTATTGGCTTCACATTTAAGTCTGTCATTTTGAGTTAATTACTTTTGGATGGTGCAAGATGAGGGTCCAAGCTCCTTTCCGTGTATATGGATGCCCTATTGTCCCGGGACAATTTATTGAAAACATAATATTTCTATACTGAATCTTGACTCTTTGTTGCAAATCAGTTCTCTCTATACACACATACACACACACATTGTGAATTAGGTTTATTTCTGGACTCTGTTTTTATTTTTTATTTATTTATTTTTTTATTGTTGGGGATTCATTGAGGGTACAATAAGCCAGGTTACACTGATTGCAATTGTTAGGTAAAGTCCCTCTTGCAATCATGTCTTGCCCCCATAAAGTGTGACACACACCAAGGCCCCACCCCCTCCCTCTTTCCCTCTTTCTGTTTCCCCCCCATAACCATAATTGTCATTAATTGTCCTCATATCAAAATTGAGTACATAGGATTCATGCTTCTCCATTCTTGTGATGCTTTACTAAGAATAATGTCTTCCACGTGCATCCAGGTTAGTACAAAGGATGTAAAGTCTCCATTTTTTTTAATGGCTGAATAGTATTCCATGGTATACATGGAATACCACATATACCACATATACCACAGCTTGTTAATCCATTCCTGGGTCGGTGGGCATTTAGGCTGTTTCCACATTTTGGCGATTGTAAATTGAGCTGCAATAAACAGTCTAGTACAAGTGTCCTTATGATAAAAGGATTTTTTTCCCTTCTGGGTAGATGCCCAGTAATGGGATTGAGCAAGATGGACTCTGTTTTTAGACTCTGCTGTGTTCACAGATGTGTACGGCTGTCTTTGGAATATTACATTGTCTTTATTATTGTGACTTTGTAATACGTCTTAAAATCAGGTATTGTCAGACTTCTAATTTTGTCATTTTAAAAATTATTTTAGCTATTTCTGACCCTTTGTTTCATGTATAAGTTATAGAATCAGATTGCTGATTTTTACCACAAAAAAAAATTCTGCAGAATTTTGGTTAGGATTATCAGATTAAAAGGGATTGTTGACATTTTAACAATATTGGGTTTCTAATCCAATGTTCCTTAATTCTTCTTATTAATATCATATAGTTTTATGCTTATAAATTTTGCATATAATTTGTTAATTCTGAAGAACTCTGTTTTTTCATTATATTAATAATTTTAAAATTCAATTTCCAAGTGATCATTGCAAGTAATAAAAAATGCAGCTTTGTATGAAATAATTTTTTAAACCTTTTATTAAAATATAAATATGAAAATAAATTGCTGCTTTAAAATTCAATTAGTGATAAGTTTTTTTAGAAGCAACTGTCATGCTCTAAAGGAAAAATACATTTTTAAAGCATGTGATAGATACATGACCACTCAAACAAAAATACTTTCCATTTCATTCATAATAAATAAAAACTAGAGTTATGTTAGAATGTAAAAGTGGTGATGTTATTAGAGAAAAAAATTTTTAAATATTTATTTTTAGTTGAAACCTCTGGAGACCATGAGCAGAACAAAAAACACACTTTCTCCAATTCCATTTTCCCAGATAACTCCCCCATCCTCTCCCCATCAGAAACCTTGTGAAAAGTGAAAACTCTCTTTTGAAAGCCAAAGTGACCTCAGAAGGGTCACCCTGTTGAAAGGAGAATGAACTTGGAAATCAGAAAGACTTGAGTCTCAGCCTTGACTTTGGACTACTGGATGACCTTAAAATCCTTAAGTCCCTTCCCTGAGCCCTAAAGTCTTCCTCTGCAAAATGGGGGCAATTTTGCGAGATTAAATGAGGTAATAAATGCAAAGCACTTAGCCTGGTTTTCCGTGCATTGTCAGGACTCATCCAGGGTCAGTTTTAGTGGCTTTAAACAATAGAAATGTATTCACTCGTGCATGTGGAAGCCAATGTTTGGATTCAAGGCGTGAGCAGGGCTGATTTCCTTTGGAGCCTCTGAGGGAGAATCAGTCGATGGGCCTCCGCGAGCTGCTGGCGACTCCCAGCGTTCTTTGGTGTCCCTTGGCTGGTAGCACACTTCTCCACTCGCTGCCCCATCTCAGTCTCTGCTGTCCCCTTTATGTCTCTATGTCCCAAGTCACTGTCCCCTAACACCGTGAACCATTGGATTTAGGCCCACCTTAAATCCAGAATGATCTCATCCCACGATCTTTAACTTAATTATATCTGCAGAGACCTTATTTCCAAATAAGGTCACATCCACAGATGGGTTAAGACTCAAAAATACGTTTCAGGGGAACATAATTTAATACTCTACAAATGTGCACAGAGGGTAAAGATACATTGAATAACCTGTCATTGCTCAACATAGGTAAGAAATATAGAAAAAATACAATTTGGACATATGATATTTTTATATTTGTATATAATCTGACACGTATAGGAATTATTCTGTTCCTCTTTCTCATTTCTACATTTAAAAAAAAACTTTGCTGTTCAATAGACTTTATACAAATAAAAACAGCTTTAAGTTTGGGGGTAAGACAATTTTTAGCATTTTTATGTCAGTTAATCTTTTAATTTTGAGGTAGGAGTGAATATTCTGACTCTGCTTATTGATTTTTATTTTTTATTAGGTGTATTATTTTAAAAGGTAAAAAAGAATAACCTAAATGAGAAACAGAAAGTACTGTTAGTGTCTGGGGGTTTGGTGGGGTGGCCCCCTGTATGAAGAAAGCACCTCCAGATGAGGAGAACAGGGTGGCCAACGCTGTTTCTATGATGACGGCTCCATGAGCTTGTGCTCCAGGAGAGATTTCTGCAGTACACTGGTTCACCATGGTCAGCACCTGCAAAGCACTCAACTGTGGAAATAACGCATCAGTATCTATTATGTCACTTCACAAATTCTGGTACAGTATCGCCAAGTAAAAAATATTTTATACTTTTCACCTTAATGGTATCCTTTAAGATTTTAAGAATAATAACATTTTTTTTCATCTTTTTCTTAATTCTTCACATCCTTATGGATTGGGTTTTCTTGCTGCTATTGTTGTTTTTCCTGTTACTAATGAAGCCTGGTTTTTACTACATAGGACCAACTCCGTGCCAGGCCCTGGATCGCTGCTTCAGTGCGTTTCCTCTGTTCCTTGTAAGTCCCACAAATCCAGAAGCCAAAGCTGCAGAAGTTAAAAACATTTTCCCTCTTACTTATTGGATAAGTATTTATTAAGCCAGGTACTAGTCTGAGTATCAGAGAGACAGCAAGGATAAGACTGAGCTGGAGACGGATGGGCCTGCAGTTCAAGTGCATGTCTGCAGGACTCTGAAGTCTGCGTTCCTTCCAGTAAACACTCACTGCTCAATCTGACTCTGTTAATTCCTTGTAAATGATTTACTGGTGTTTGTGGTACAGTGGAGTAGCATGTACTTTTCTTTGCCAGAGAATTTGCTTTTTTTTTTTTTTTTGTAGAGACAGAGTCTCACTGTACTGCCCTTGGGTAGAGTGCCGTGGCATCACACGGCTCACAGCAACCTCCAGCTCTTGGGCCTACGTGATTCTCTTGCCTCAGCCTCCCGAGCAGCTGGGACCACAGGCGCCCGCCACAACGCCTGGCTAGAGAATTTGCTTTTGAATAGACATCACATTTGTGTAAAAGCCACTGGTAGGAACAAGTATACTTAGTATACTTTGTTTTAAAAAATTCAAATTAAAGTAAATAAAATGTTCATGCCAGATATTTGCATAATATTTTCTGAGTGATGGACATTGTTTTTTGATTTAAAGGTAAGAATTTAGGTTCAGATACATGAACATACTTGCTCGTGGCCTTGGAAATGCCGACACCTGCTCTGTCTGAGGACAGCCCCTCCACCTGCGCTCAGCCTCTCCTCCTCACCTGCAGCGTCTCCCTGGGGCTAGCCTGGTTCCCTTTACTAGTGGTTTATTTTTGGCATTTCGGTTTCCTCAAGTGTCTTTCATCTCAAAGCAAACACTTTTGCCTTTACCCAATTCACCTCTAGCTAGTGTTTTATTTCTCTTCCTCTGAAGAAAAGTAGTTTTAAATCATTGTCTCTATTTGTCAGTATTGCTTTCTTTTCCATTTATTTCCTACCATCTTTCTTATTTTCTCCCTCTCCTCTAATTGTTGTTTCCAAAGACAAGGCCCACGTGACACTAAACATGGTTCCTTGTGGCCAGGTGATGATTTTATTTCCAGTGTGACTGAACATGCTCTCCTATCTCTTGCCCGTTTCTCAGAGAAGTGTTTGGGTTGCTTGTTCAAATATTTTGCTCATTGTCTTATTGAGGTTGCCTTAGTTCTTTTAAATTCTCACATACTTCGTGGGGGGAATAGATGATTTCATAACTCTGTGACCAACATTGGGCAGAACTAAGAAGAGAAGACATCGTCTCTGGTAAAGGTCAGCAGGGGAAGTCTGGCTGGGGACACTGGGCGGCCGGCTCTGAAGGATATTGTGTAAATATACAGTTAGCACTTCAGCAACGCTTCATTTTGCAGCAGGGTGAAGCTTTCCTCTTCCTTTGCCAGAACCATTTCCCAGGAGTCAAAATTCAGTAATGAAATCAATATGTAATGCTGTTTTACCAGCGTTTGTTGCCGCAGCATTTGTTCTGGAGCACTTTGGAGACTGACCTGTGTGCCTCGTGGCCTGTGTGGGCTTCCAGCAGGTTTATCTCAGTGAAGATGGCATGCCTCCTCTTTTGCCCGTTGCTTTTACTTTTTCCATTGATATAATTCATGAAGCTTCTACTTTCATACATGTCTCTGCTCTGCCTCTTTCTATAAATCCCCTTTATCCCTCTCATGTGGCAGAGCATCATCGTAACCGAGACTGTCCTAACACTCGGGAGCTTCGCGAGTCTGGGGCGTTGTTCTGTCCAGAGTTACCGTCATCAGATTTTTCAGTGAGCGTGTGTTCTTTTGTGTCTCAGCGTTGTATCAGGTTTGATTTCTCTGGATTATCCAAGTGTTTGTAAGATCCTACTCAGTTGAATATACGTGCTTCTTGTTCTGTATCTTCTAGAAGAAACTATGTTCCACATAGTTGATCTGGCCCCTGAAATTCGGTTTTATAGATGAGTGCAATTACACTAAAGGATACAAATTGTTAATCTTCAATTTATAACTATTACAGCTAATTAATACATTTTCATAGGCACACTATACCAACATGAAGCATTTTGGTAATAACATATCCTGGAAGCTCTTTGAGAAACTATTAATTTCTATAGGAATTAATTGCTATCTCACTTGGGTTACACAGGTAATATGACCACAGTTTTTAAAATACTCACACATTTATGGAAAGACAGACATGTGCAGAGGATCTAATTTCAGTTATTTTGCATATTGCTTTTGCCCAACTATCTAAAATAAAAAACGAACTAATGTCTCCTTGGAAGAAAATTTATACATTTTAAATTGACTCTCACTTTCTTAGTATTCTTTCTGAAGACTCTGGCAGTATAGAAAGGGCCTATTTTCCCCCCTCAAAGGTATCATTAGGAAATCAAATTGGATTGCTAGCCCACTTCAGCTCAGTAGACAGAGGTTCTTCAGAGGAGTTCCCCATCCCAGATTTCATAAGAAGAAAGTACTGGTTCAGTTAATCATATGCGTGTAAACTAGATAATAAGAAAAATCTGACTTAAAATCAGGGGGTGGAAAGTCACAGTTAAGACCCATATTCTACTTCACTGTGTCTTGGACAGTAACTAAAATGGTGAAATTCTGTACTAGACACAGTTAGAATAAAGGTCCCACTGGGTCTTACTGATAAAAGCCATGGAGAAGGAAGTTATGTTGGAGACATAAATTTAAAAGAGAAAGAAGGAAAGTCTCTGACTTTTTTCTACAGCCTACTTAGGACATTTCATAAAAAATCAACTAGTTCCAGAAGTCCTGGTGTGGACGAGAACTACCAGTTTACAAACAGGTTCATGTTAACTCCAAGAATCAATGAAATTGACACTAAAAGCAGAAAGAACTCACCTGCTGTGTCAGTGGTGTGGCATTAGTCCCAGCTAGGCAGGAACAGACACCCCCCGAAACCGGCAGCCTTCTGTTCTCACCACCATCATTGAAGGGCACCCCCTGAGTGCCCCAGCATTGGCTCCAAACCTTCCAGCTCAGCAGGAATTCATGAATATTTATAATGTCTCATTAGTAAAGCTCTAAATGTCACTTAAAAACTAAAGAAAGGACTTTCTAAGCAGTGGCATCTTTCATTTCATGAGAGATTTCTGGTAGTAAAATTAATCAAATAAGCTTTTATCTGCTTTTCTTTCCTTCAGAGTTACATTAATCATGATGGGCTAGGTTGTGCTGGATTTCTGTTGGATTTTGCTTGCTGTTTTCCCTCAGAACCAGGGCAGCAGTCCATGGTGTGAGTTAAAGTTAATATTGCAATTCAAAAGCACTTTGACTTCAGCGGGAAAGGGGAGCAAACCACTGATACACATTACAGCACGTGATGAGTCTTGAAACACACGTGTAAGAAGCCAAATACAAAAATTCATACATTGCATGACTATTTAAATGAAGTATTTAGGATACAAAAATCCACAGAAACACATGCCAGATTGGTGGTGGCCGGGGTAAGGAGGAGGGGCCGCACAGAACATCTACTTAACATGTACGGGGTTCCTTTTGGAGTAATGAAAATACTTTGGAACTAGATGGACGTAATGGTTGGAAAGCATTGTGAACGTACTAACTGCCAGTGAATTTTCACTTTTAAAAGGCTGACTTTCTGTTACAAATTTAACCTCACTTAAAAAGTTGTACCAAAAGTTTTTTTGTTTTTTTTTTAAAAAGCATTTTGACTAAGTATTGTCTAAGCTTTTTTTTTTTACATTCCATAGATGATTTGTAGTGTTTATAATATCTAGCAGTCATTTTTATCCAATAAATGTCAGTAATAAAACTATTTGCGATCTGTGTCATCACAAGAGTTTGGGGGTTTTGTTGTTGCTGTTTTCGGGAATAAGCAGTTTGGGGGTTTTGTTGTTGCTGTGTTCAGGAATCAGCAGTTTGGGGGTTTTGTTGTTGCTGTGTTCAGGAATCAGCGTGTTGCTGTCAGAGACGTTCTTCATGGAATGTTTCTCATCCGCCTGTATCATCTCACTATACAGTTGCCTGCCTGGCCTTTTAAGTCTTCTCAGAGCCTCTGTATTCATTTCTATTTGTTATTACTATGATGTCGGAAGCTTGCATTTGGTATAATCCCCACAGTGAAATCATTTTGGAGAATCCATTCATGTACTAGTCTTCCTCTGACACATCACTCATGAAGGCGTCAACTAGAAAGATCAGTAAGATCGATTCCTGCAGCACCCCATTGAATATTTGAATAGAATTTGACATATTGCCTTTAATAATTGCCCCCTCCTGGTCAAATGGTTTTCAGTTCATATCAGGGGCTTTATGGCCAACACAATTACAATTAATTTTTCTCTCTTTATGGTAGGTAGCAATACGTAACTGATCTTCATGCTGGCACTCCTGGGCACAGCGCTTTCTCTGCTGCTATTGAGTTAAATTGCTGATGGCACTTATATTTGATGATTATATTAGTTAATGACGATGGTTACCTTAATAATGGAAGGAAACTACTGTTTTTCTGTGTTGCCCTGTGCTGGTTCTTCTTTTCTTGTTGTGGTCTATAGACTTTTTCACTGCTTATTAAGTGCCTCTAAGCCTGAAGAACAAACAAGGGCAAACTCTACTTCTGTTCATTTTGCCTGGCTGGTAACCTGTCTTCAGTCTAACAAATACTTCAGGAGACAAGAGTGAGGCTTGGTAGTGGTGAATTAAATGCAGGTATGGTTTGTCCATTATCCATGGTTAATCAGACTTCCCCTGACACACAGTTAAGGTTTCAGTCAGTCATAGAGTCAAGAGGACGTGAAATCGTCTGGACCTGGAGCCCCTAGGACACATTTCCAGGCGCCTCTGAGCGCTGGCTGTGTGGCCCCCAGGACACATTTCCAGGCCCTTCCCAGCGCTCGCCACAGTGGCCCCCAGGACACATTTCTAGGCGCAGTTCCCTGCAGTCCCCCTGCAGTTCGTAAATAAACTGAGGCCCAGAGAGTTTTGGCACCTAGCCTAAAGGAATGTGTCCAGTAAGTGGTAAAATTGATGTTAGAACAAAAATGTCCACTTACCTACCCTAGAGCTCCTTCTGTTACACAGATTCATTTAAATTTTTTAGACTAGAATCTTGAGTCCTCAGCATTCCTCTGAAATTCAGTTATGTTTTCTACTCAGTTTACTCTCATGTTTTGAAATGACTATTTCACACATTCTCCTTCCTCCTCAGTCCTCCAGTGCCCCCTACTTCCCTCCATTCCTCGCTGCGCATGTCACTGAGAAAGCAGGAGGACAGAGGAGACCAGTGTCATCTACCCCGCGGTGCTACAGCCACACCCCGGCTCTGCCAGCGCTGAACGCGTCCCACTCCTCTGTAAAGCCCAGCTCCACCCTCGTGTGCAAGGACTGTGCTCTGAGTCACCATTTGAGCTCTCTTGCTTCCGCAGTTTCACCCTCCCATCAGTATAAGCCACCTGTGGGATTTCGTAGCACAAGACATGTTCTCGTGGCTCCTTCATCTACTGTGGTGCTTCTCTGCTTCCCGAAGGAATCCTCTGGTGAATTATTAGTACTTCTGTCCCACCTCTTCAGTTCAGTTAGCAACTCAGCCCCCTCCAGACTGGGCTTTCTCCCCACCCTCCATCCCCACAGAGTCACTCTTGTCAGCATCACCCTCAGCCTCCCCTTTGCCAAATCCAGCCATCACTTCTCAGCATCATCCCAGCCTCCCAGCCATATTAGATATGGTGACCTCGCCATTCTTTATGGAAACCTTTTCATCTGTCCTCATAGACACACTTTCCTTTCTTTCTTACATCCTAGCACACGGCCTACCCTTTCTAAACTCCTTTGCTGATTCCTCCTCTGCTCAACCTGTGGCCACTGGACTTCTCAAGAGCCCAGTTCTTAGCCCTTCTATTTTTAACAAAGAAACCAGAGGAAGCTTTAAAAAATAAATGAGATGTCTCTCCCTTCCTTAAAACCCCTTAAATGCTACAACAGTGGAATAAAACCAAACCCGTTATCTAGAAGTACAGGGCCTACATGGGCCAGCCTTTCCAGACCATGCTTTCCCTCCCACACTACCCCACCTTCTTGCTTTCCTCCAACTCTTCTCATCTGCTCCTCCCTTGGGAATGAGCTCTGTGACTTCTTCCTGAAATGTTCTTCACCTGGATCATCTCAAGAGCTCCCGTCTCTAACCATCCAGCTTTCTCCAAAGATATCTCCCCCCAGACTCTTTTACTTGACTGAGTGTTCACCCTTCCCCCATCCCTCTCTTTTCCCTTTCAAAGCTTCATCTTTATTTATAGAACATGTCCCTATGTGATGTCCTTATTAATGTATTTGCTAATAATGAGAGGTACTGTGACAGAGTGACCAGCACACACTCCCCGAACCCCATGGTCCGTGGGAGGGAGTGTGACAGAGTGACCAGCTCACACTCCCTGAACCCCACAGTCCATGGGAGGGAGTGTGACAGAGAGACCAGCACACACTCCCCGAACCCCACGGTCCGTGGGAGGGAGTGTGACAGAGTGACCAGCTCACACTCCCTGAACCCCACAGTCCATGGGAGGGAGAGTGACAGAGTGACCCAGCACACACTCCCTGAACCCCACAGTGCATGAGAGGGAGTGTGACAGAGTGACCCAGCACACGCTCCCCGAACCCCACAGTGCATGGGAGGGAGTGTCACGGAGTGACCCAGCACACGCTCCCCAAACCCCACAGTTCGTGGGAGGCAGTGTCACAGAGTGACCCAGCACACGTTCTCCGACCCCCACAGTCCGTGGGAGGGAGTGTGACAGAGTGACCCAGCACACGCTCCCTGAACCCCACAGTCGATGGGACAGAGTGTGACAGAGTGACCAGCACACACTCCCTGAACCCCACAGTGCATGGGAGGGAGTGTGACAGAGTGACCAGCACACACTCCCTGAACCCCACAGTGCACGGGTGGGAGTGTGGCAGAGTGACCAGCAACACACTCCCTGAACCCCACAGTGCACGGGTGGGAGTGTGACAGAGTGACCAGCACACACTCCCTGAACCCCACAGTGCATGGGAGGGAGTGTCACAGAGTGACCCAGCACACGTTCTCCGACCCCCACAGTCCGTGGGAGGGAGTGTGACAGAGTGACCCAGCACACGCTCCCTGAACCCTACAGTCGATGGGACAGAGTGTGACAGAGTGACCAGCACACACTCCCTGAACCCCACAGTCCGTGGGAGGGAGTGTGACAGAGAGACCAGCACACACTCCCTGAACCCCACAGTGCATGGGAGGGAGTGTGACAGAATGACCCAGCTCACACTCCCCGAACCCCACAGTGCATGGGAGGGAGTGTGACAGAGTGACCCAGCTCACACTCCCCGAACCCCACAGTGCACGGGTGGGAGTGTGACAGAGTGACCAGCACACACTCCCCAAACCCCATAGTCTGTGGGAGGGAGTGTGACAGAGTGACCAGCACACACTCACTGAACCCCATAGTCTATGGGAGGGAGTGTGACAGAGTGACCAGCACACACTCCCTGAACCCCACAGTTGATGGGACAGAGTGTGACAGATTGACCAGCTCACACTCCCTGAACCCCACAGTCCATGGGAGGGAGAGTGAGTCTTGGATGCAGCCACTTACTTGTCTGTGACTTTGAACATGTTGCTTAACTTCTCTTCAATATCTTAATCCTTAAAAGGGGGCTGATGTTTAATACTTACAGATTTTTTTTTTAGTTTGTTTACATGAATTTTTTTTTTTTTTTATTGTTGGGGATTCATTGAGGGTACAATAAGCCAGGTTACACTGATTGCATTTTTTAGGTAAAGTCGCTCTTGCAATCGTGTCTTGCCCCCCGAAGGTGTGGCACACACCAAGGCCCAAACCCCCTCCTTCCTTCCCTCTCTCTGCTCTCCCCTTCCCCCACTCCCACCATGACCTTAATTGTCATTAATTGTCCTCATATTAAAATTGAGAACATAGGATTCATGCTTCTCCATTCTTGTGATGCTTTACTAAGAATAATGTCTTCCACATCCATCCAGGTTAATAGGAAGGATGTAAAGTCTCCATTTTTTTTTTTAATAGCTGAATAGTATTCCATGGTATACATATACCACAGCTTATTAGTCCATTCCTGGGTTGGTGGGCATTTGGGCTGTTTCCACATTTTGGCAATTGTAAATTGAGCTTCAATAAACAGTCTAGTACAAGTGTCATTATGATAAAAGATTTTTTTCCTTCTGGGTAGATGCCCAGTAATGAGATTGCAGGATCAAATGGGAGGTCTAGCTTGAGTGCTGTGAGGTTTCTCCATACTTCCTTCCAGAAAGGCTATACTAGTTTGCAGTCCCACCAGCAGTGTAAAAATGTTGCCTTCTCTCCACATCCACACCAGCATCTGCAGTTTTGAGGTTTTGTGATGTGGGCCATTCTCCCTCGGGTTAGATGGTATCTCAGGGTGGTTTTGATTTGCATTTCTCTAATAGATAGGGATGATGAACATTTTTTCATATGTTTGTTAGCCATTCGTCTGTCTTCTTTAGAGAAGGTTCTATTCACGTCTCTTGCCCATTGATATATGGGATTGTTGACTTTTTTCATGTGGATTAATTTGAGTTCTCTATAGATCCTAGTTATCAAGCTTTTGTCGGATTCAAAATATGCAAATATCCTTTCCCATTGTGTAGGTTATCTCTTTGCTTTGGTTGTTGTCTCCTTAGCTGTACAGAAGCTTTTCAGTTTAATGAAGTCCCATTTGTTTATTTTTGTTGTGGTTGCAATTGCCACAGCAGTCTTCTTCATGAAGTCTTTCCCCAGGCCAATATCTTCCACTGTTTTTCCTATGCTTTCTGTGAAAATTTTTGTTTCATGCCTTAACTTTAAGTCCTTTTCCATCTTAAATCAATTTTTGTGAGTGGAGAAAAGTGTGGGTCCAGTTTCAGTCTTTTACATGTGGATATCCAGTTCTCCCAACACCATTTATTGAATAGGGAGTCTTTCCCCGCAAGGTATGTTCTTGTTTGGTTTATCGAAGATTAGGTGGTTGTAAGATGTTAGTTTCATTTTCTGGTTTTCTATTTGATTCCAAGGGTCTATGTCTCTATTTTTGTGCCAGTACCATGCTGTCTTGACCACTATGGCTTTGTAGTAGAGACTAAAATCTGGTATGGTGATGCCCCCAGCTCTATTTTTATTACTAAGAATTGCCTTAGCTATACGGGGTTTTTTCTGCATCCATACAAAACGCACAATCATTTTTTCCAAATCTTGAAAGTACAATGTTGGTATTTTACTACAAATGGCATTGAATAGGTAGATTGCTTTGGGAAGTATAGACATTTTGACAATGTTGATTCTTCCCAGCCATGAGCATGGTATGTTCTTCCCTTTGTTAATATCCACTGCTATTGCCTTTCTGAGGATTTCATAATTTTTTTTATAGAGGTCCTTCACCTCCTTCGTTGGATATTCCTAGGTATTTCATTTTCTTTAAAACTATGGTGAAGGGAGTTGTGTCCTTAATTAGCTTCTCATCTTGACTGTTATTAGTGTATACAAAGGCTACTGACTTGTGGACATTGATTTTATACCTGAAACATTACTGTATTTTTTGATGACTTCTAGGAGTCTTGTGGTTGAGTCTTTGGGATTCTCTAAGCATAAGATCCTGTCATCAGCAAAGAGGGAGAGTTTGACCTCCTCTGCTCCCATTTGGATTCCCTTTATTTCCTTGTCTTGCCTATTTGTATTGGCTAGAACTTCCAGCACTATGTTGAATAGTATGATGACAGAGGACAACCTTATCTGGTTCCAGTTCTAAGAGGAAAAGCTTTCAGTTTTACTCTATTCAGTATTAGCTGTGCGTTTGTCATAGATAGCTTCAATCAGATTTAGAAATGTGCCTCCTATGCCTATACTCTTCAGTGTTCTAATTAGAAAAGGATGCTGGATTTTATCAAATGCTTTTTCTGCATCTATTGAGAGGATCATATGATCTTTATTTTTGCCTCTGTTAATACGGTGGATAATGTTTATGGACTTGTGTATGTTAAACCAGCCTTGCATCCCTGGGATAAAACCTACTTGGTCATGATGTATGACTTTTTTGATGAGAAGCTGTTATCTATTGGCTAAGATTTTGTTGAGAATTTTTGCATCTATATTCATGAATGAAAGTGGTCTGAAATTCTCCTTTTTGGTTGGGTCTTTTTCTGGTTTTGGTATCAAGGTGATATTTGCTTCATAGAACGTGTTGGGGAAGATTGCTTCTTCCCCAATTTTTTGGAATAATTTCTGCAGTACAAGAATAAGCTCTTCCTTGAAGGTTTATAGAATTCTGGTGTGAAGCCATCTGGACAAGGGCATTTTTTGGTTGGAAGCTTTTTTTATAGTTTCTTTAATTAAGTGCTTGAAATTGGTCTGTTCAGGAACTCTGTTTCTTCCTGGCTATGTCTAAGGAGCGGGTGTGATTCCAAATATTGATCCATTTCCTTCACATTGTCAAATTTCTGGGCATAGAGATTCTGGTAGTATTCAGAGATGATCTCTTGTATCTCTGTGGGATCAGTTGTTATTTCCCCTTTATCATTTCTGATTGAGGTTAATAGAGATTTTACTTTTCTATTTCTCATTAGTCTGGCCAATGGTTTATCTATTTCATTAATTTTTTCAAAAGACCAACTCCTTGTTTCATTAATTTTCTGAATGATTTTTTTTTGTTTTCAATCTCTGATTTGATTTTGGATATTTCTTTTCTTTTACTGGTTTTAGGCTTAGCTTGTTCTTCTTTTTCCAATTCCATAAGATGGCTTGTGAGTTTGTTGATGCACTCTCTTTCTGTTTTCAAATGTAGGCATATAAAGCGATAAATTTTGCTCTCGAAACTGCTTTTGCAGTATCCCACACGTTTGGTAGCCTGTGTCTTCATTTTTGTTATGCTCAAGGAGGTTAATGACTTCCTGTTTTATTTCTTCCTACACCCATCTGCCATTCAACAGAATTCTGGTTGTTTAATTTTCATGCCTTTGTGTGGGGTTGAACATTTTTGTTAGAGTTGAGTTCCACCTTTAGTGCCTTATGGTCTGAGAAGATACAAGGTAAAATTTCAATTCTTTTTATTCCATTGAGGTTTGTTTTGTGTCCCAGGATATGATCAATTTTGGAGAATGTTCCATGTGGTTTGAGAAGAATGTATATTCTTTATCTTTGAGATTGAGTGTTCTATATGCGTCTATCAAGCACAGTTTTTCTAGGGTCTCATTTAAATCTCTTATATCTTTGTTTAATTTCTGTTTAGAGGATCTGTCCAGCTCTGTAAGAGGAGTGTTAAAGTTCCCTGTTATTATGGTATTATTGGATATCATATTGCTCAGACTGAGTAAGGTCTGTTTCAAGAATCTGGGACCATTTAAATTGGATACATAAAAATTTAGAATTGAAATGTCTTTTTGTTTTATTATTCTCTTGACAAATATAAAGTGACCATCTTTGTCTTTTTTGACTTTAGTTGCTCTAAATCCACATGTATCTCAAAATAAGATTACAACTCCTCTTTTCTTCTGAATTCCATTTGCCTGAAAAATTGTCTTCCAACCCTTGACTCGGACCTTTAATTTGTCTTTTGAAGCCAGGTGTGTTTCTTGCAGACAGCGAATGGATGGCTTGTGTTTTTTAATACAGTCAGCCAATCTATGTCTCTTCAGTGGGGAATTCAAGCCATTAACATTTATTGAGATAATTGATAAGTGTTTTAGTATTCTATTCATCTTATTTTGTGAGAGTCCATTGCTTAGCTTTATCTTTTGATTCAGTGTGGAGGCTAGGTTCTGAGCTTTAGTTTCTGAGTTTTTACTTTGCTGCTGATCCATTGTGATGGTGTGTAGAACAGGTTGAAGTATTTCCTGTAGAGCTGGTCTTGTTGTGGTGAATTTCCTGAATGTTTGTATATCCGTAAATGATTTGATTTCTCCATCAGTTTTAAAGCTTAGTTTAGCAGTTTACAGAATTCTGGGCTGGAAATTGTTCTGTTTAAGTAGATTAAAGGTAGACGACCATTGTCTTCTTGCTTGGAAAGTTTCATTAGAGAAGTCTGCGGTCACTCTGATGGATTTATGCCTGTAAGGTCAACTGGCGCTTACTCCTGGCAGCTTGCAGAGTCTTTTCTTTTGTCTTGACTTTGGACAGGTTCATCACAATGTGTCTTGGAGAAGCTCGGTTAGAGTTGAGGCGACCTGGGGTCCCATATACCTCTGAAAGCAGTGTGTCAGTATCTTTGGTGATATTTGGGAAATTTTCATGTATAACATTCTCTCATATGGCTTCCATTCCTCTGGGGCATTCTTCTTGCCCTTCTGGGAGTCCTATTACTCATATGTTGGAATGCTTCATAAAGTCCCATAATTCTTACAGTGAACATTTTGCTTTCTCTCTCTTCTTTTTTGCCTCTTTAACTATCTGAGTTATCTCAGGAACTTTGTCCTCTACCTCTGAAATTCTTCCTTCTGCATGGTCTAACCTGTTGTGATACTTTCCCTTGCATCTTTAAGTTCCCTAATTGCTTCAGTTCCTTCAGCTCTGCTATATCCTTTCTATATTCTTCATATTGTTCATCTCTTATTTGATTCTGTGTTTGGATTTCCTTTTGGTTATTTTCCACTTTATTAGCAGTTTTCTTCATTGTTTCCATCATTTCCTTAATTGTTTTCATCATGTGTATTCTAAATTCCCTTTCTGTCATTCCTAACATTTCCTTATAGGTAGAATCTTCTACAGTAGCTACCTCATGGTCCCTTGGAGGGGTTGCTCTGGACTTATTCTTCATTTTGCCTAGAGTTTTCTGCTGATTCTTCTTCATGAGTGATTTCTTTTATCTGTTTCCTTGCCCTAATTTTCCTTTCACTTCCTCTTGCTCTTTAAGTTCCCATGTGGACTAAGGTTTAAATGAGTCCTTTTGGTACAGGACCAGAAGGATGAGAAGGTTGTAGAGCAAGAAGGGATAAAAGGAAGAAAAAGAAAGAAAGAATGAAAAGGAAATAGAGAAAGGAGAGGGGATGGATAAAAGGGAATATTGACGAAAAGAAGAGAGGCACAGAAAGAGGGGGACAGAGCAATATAGTTGTACAGTAGGGTACTTTGACATAATCTTAAAAAAAAAAACAACCTCTGGGGGTGCCTGCTTGGGTGGTTCCCTTGAGGTCAGCAGCTGTTTGCTAACCTGATCGGACACAGTACCCCACCTCCACCAAGTAGAGAGGAAAGACAAAAATGCTATAAATAAAACCAAAACAAGCAAACAGAAAACTTTATGGGATAAAATTGGGTGGAAAACCAAATAATAGGGGTAGAAACACTAGCAAAAATGGAGTTCTTTTTTTTTTTTTTTTTTTTTTTAATTTGGCCGGGGCTGGGTTTGAACCCGCCACCTCCGGCATATGGGACTGGCGCCCTACCCACTGAGCCACAGGCACCCCCGCAAAAATGGAGTTCTAATTATTGAAAAAGGCAGCAATGGGAAATTGTATTTAAACTAAAAAAATGGAGAAAGAAAAGAAAAAAAGAAAAGAAAAGGAAATATCTGTACAGAAAAGGTTGAAATTAAAAAACAAAACAACAACAACAAAATAAACAAAAAACAAACAAAAACAAAGCAGTATATGTATCTTGTTGAATATTGTCTGGGCAACGGATGGTCTTCTAGGGTATGAGATGTTAATCACAATGCTGATACGACTGGTGGCCTCCGCTGATTTCTCAAACCCCACAGGGTGGACACCCTAAATCTCTCTTCAAACCTCTTAAAAGGCACTTTGAACTTCTAAACTTGGCTAAGCAGAAGCTTTCCAAGGAAAGCGCTTGTCACTGGGATCACTGCTGAAGTGGCTGTCCACTTACCCAGTGTGCCAAAACCATTCTCACTCTGCCCCTGAGGGTTAAGGCTGTATGGCGGCTCAGTCCCCGCCTCTAGGCTGCTCAGTCACTAGGTTACTAGCTCCCGCCCAATCCTTGCTCTGCGACCCTGAGGGCGGAGCTTGCCGGGACTGTTCTCTCACAATGGCTCCCTGAGGCCCACAGCCAAACACTATTAGCTCCGTCCGGCTCAGCGGCTCAGTCTGGGGCCCTAGACAATGCCCAGAGTTCTGCACACTCCTGCTCAAGCTCTCCCCAAGGCAGTTCAACTGAGTGCCAACTCCAAAAACACCAAAACAGATCACAGGTAAGGCCTTTCTGGTTTGCAGTCTTGCTGCTGCTATACTTACAGCTGCTGGCATGATTAGACTGATTGAACACACCTGACCACTTGCCAGTTTTCCACTGTTTTTGGCCTCTTCTTTTGACCCCCCTCTTGGGGTCCAAAAGTCTCTCGCTGACTCCCAGTATCCTCAAAGGGATGATTAAAGGCAGATCCCACCAGCCAGAGATGCCTGGAGTCTTATTTCCCCAGACTCACGGTGCCCAGTTGCAGGGAAGTTGTTACTCGGCTGCCATCTTGCTCTCATTCCTAATACTTACAGATTTTTATGTAGTAAAATGAGTTAAAATATGTAACATGTAGAATAAGTGACTCACTTGGTAAATGCTGTGTAAATCATAAGTATTATTATTATTATCTTTGTTTGAATCTTATATTGGAAAACATTCTTCCAGAGATTGAGTACTTTGACGTTCTTCTACACCACTGTTTTTCTGACCCCTGAAGCAGTGCTTGGCTCTTCATATGACTCTCAATATCTACTTTTTGGGTGACTAAATGAATGACTTGCCACTAATTGGGTGTTTTTCCTTAGCATACTCTCAAATTGTATTTGCAGCCTGGAAACAAGATAGCTTTGAGAATGGCCTATACTCATAGCAAAGGGGAGTCTGAGCTTTGAGAAGGGCCTATACTGGTAGCGAAGGGTAGTCTGTCAAGAACAAGAAGTGACTTGGAATACTTGTAAAATAAAGCACCACATCTGTTCTACCTCTCAGTAGAGTTTCCATGACCTTCCAGTTAGCCTGATTTGTGTTAAGAGCCTTTCACTCATATGGACATCTTAGAACACATGCTTTCCTGGAGAAAGTACCAAGTGCTTGAGGTGAACTAAGAGACAAAACAATGATGAGTTAAACGGAGTAACTTTGCTCATCCAAAGAAGAACAGAGCAGAAAAGTAAAGGAATGGTAGAATTAGAATTTGAATCTGAATGTTTACCTTTATCTTCTTGTTTTTATAATCATTTAAAAATTCTTTGGAAAATTGTTTCTTAATGTTATGTACGTGGAATTAAATTTTCTTTTGTACCTAGCTGGCTAGATTCATCAGGTCAGTAAGTTACTGTCAGGTGGAGACGTGCTCTCCTTAGAGATTTTGAATACCTGTGACTTTTAGAGTTATCAAGTAAAAGTTACTAAAATGCAGCCAAAGATACTATATAAAAGTGTTTCTATAAGAGAAATACTAACAGATTGTCATGTATGAGACATTACATATGGAATCCAGGAATCACTGTAGTCCTGTAAAAAAAAAATGTGTATTAGATTATTCATTTGTATTTTGGCAGTGGCAGACTAAAATAAATTAGTGGCTTCCTATTAATAATCACTACCAAAGATATAAAAGGTTTGCTTTAGCTATGTACTGTAAACTCATTTGGCCAGCTATGAATGAATGTTACGCATTTCATTTGACCTGTAAACTTCCCCCTTTCCTATGCCTCCCAACTGAAGGCTGCTAAATCATGAACCCCTTCTCAGAACTTGCGACAGGACTTTCACCCATCCATTTGGTTGGCTTCCACATTTTTTTAGAACTTTGCAAAACTATAGAAAGTTATAGTACAATGTAAATTTGAAGCTAACTTCCACATGTGCCACAACCTGGAATATGTTTAGAATGTTTTACAAAAGGAAAAAGAATTGAACAGTATGTTCTCACTGGTCTTACGTTGGAATTTTTGCTTAATTTTTTTTTAAATAACTTAAACTGAATTACTGAGACCAGACAGAATGTGAAGGGTTTTGTATTTTATATAAAACTTAAACAGATCTGTTGTTGAATATTTAACTTAAAAAGAGCGAGCACCGTTTTTTAGTTTCTTCTATTAACGCAGACATTCATTACATAATGAGGCTTTCCCAGTGAAGACCTTGCCATGTGGGGACGTAAATTCCTATAGCTATAGAATATCAGTGAAATTGTTTTCTGTCAATTATTGTTTTGGAGTCCATTTGGAATCTAAGTGATGGCAGTTGGCAGTGTTTGAACAGAGACTATCACTATTGCTGTTTCAGTCTAACTGCCCATCTGTTACTTTAACTTTACACAGTGATTTCTGATAGAATGAAGCCTATACTGCTGGCTGTATTATTTCTATATAACATTTTTATTAATATCATTTAATTCTGAACTCTTGATGAGATAGACTATAAGTAAAGTTCCTAACAGTGAAAACTGACAAGACCCCTTGTATGTGTTTCTGATGTTGCGTTGATGTCATCAACTACTCTGTGCCAATGTCCCTCAACTCTGTGTGCACTGCCCTTATCATGGGATTTGTTTATTTATTTTATTAAATCATAGCTGTGTACATTAATGCAATCATGGGGTACAATGAGCTGGTTTTATATACAAGTTGAAATGTTTTCATCACACTGGTTAACATAGCCTTCACGGCATTTTCTTAGTTACTGTGTTAAGACATTTATATTCTACACCTAGTAAATTTCACATGTGCCCTTGTAAGATGCACCGTAGGTGTGATCCCACCAATCACCCTTCCTCTACCCATCCTTCCCTCTCCCCTCCCCTCCCTCTCCCCTTTCCCCATATTCTTGGTCTATAATTGGGTTATAGCTTTTATAAGAAAGCTATACACTGGTTTCATAGCAAGACTGAGTACATTGGATACTTTTTCTTTCTTCCATTCTTGAGATACTTCGCTAAGAAGAATATGTTCCAGCTCCATCCATGTAAACATGTAAGAGGTAGTCTCCATTTTTCTTTAAGGCTGCATAATATTCCATGGTGTACATATGCAACAATTTATTGATCCATTCATGGGTCAATGGGTACTTGGGCTTCTTCCATGACTTAGCAATTATGAATTGGGTTGCAGTAAACATTCTGGTACAAATATCTTTGTTATAATGTAATTTTTGGTCTTCTGGATATATACCTAGTAGAGGAATTGTAGGATCGAATGACAGGTCTATTTTTAGATCTCTAAGTGCTCTCCAAACATCTTTCCAAAAGGAATGTATTAATTTGCATTCCCAACAGCAGTGTAGAAGTGTTCCCTTTTCTCCACATGCATGCCAACATCTCTGGTTTTGGGATTTTGTGATGTGGGCTAATTCTTCCAGTGGCAGAGGTAAAGTTCACTTTGCCATTTTACTTTTTTTTTTTTTTTTTTTTTTACATTATTGGGAACACTGGATGTTAGCGGCTGACCCATTTTTCCTTAGGACCTTCTCAAACCTCTGCTCTCATGGCAAACTCTGCTCCCATGGCGACATGACAGTGTGGTCACATCATCCTCTCTCTCCCTGCTAGTCCCTTCCTCAACTTCTTATAACTTCCTTCCCAGGCTACCCACACTTTTTCCTCTTCTCCACCAGACACTCAGCACCTCCCCCAGGCATCCTCTGCTACCTGTAAGCATATCCCTTTATCAAAAACCTGCCCTAGCTTGCAATCTCTTTATTGTTTCTTGACCTTTGATAACTCCATGACAAGTAAAATGAATGGAAAGGTAACATCATTATTTATTTGTGCTTCTTCTGAAGATTCGGCTCCTTTGTTCAAATATTTTCTTAAAAGCTCAAAATATCAAAACCTCGGATTTACTTTGAAACCTACTGTCCTTACGTGAGCATAAAACATGGCGTAATTTTTCTTTTCCATGATTATCCAGGTTCTTAGATAATCTCATTATCCCTTTTGAGTGTCTGATGGCACCATTTCCAAGAAGACATAACAATTAAAGCAATTTCATCAACTTCAGCTGTAGTATCAGTATTTTTTTTAATGTAGTTTTCTTATACTTTTGCATTGAAAAATGTTCCGGATTGAGGAAACCCAGCAACTGGTCCTGACATGCAGCAGCTGGTCAGGGCTTACAAGATTCTTCAGAATAGATGCTGCTTTGCTGTAGTGTCTCAAATGGGAAACAGGAGCCATTCCCTTCAACTCCGTATCTATATTTTAAGATTAAGCACTGAGTTAATTAGTCTAACTGGTCTTCTAAGTGCTTCCCAGGTGAAGGCTCTGGCTTACGCACCCCAGTCTCTCTGCGTGACCTAGGCTGGGTGGGGGATCTGCCACCTTAAGGCCACATGTGACCCTACTAGGTCTGTAAGTACAGTCTGCTGACCGAATCCAAATTTCATAGAAAAAATCCTTTTATTTTAATTAACACATTTTTGTTCATCTTTTACATTTTTATTTTATTTTTAAAATGAACGTATTTAAAATACCAAAGAATAATGTAACTTTCAATGTAATAATCCTCCCAAGTTGACTGGCACCATCAGAACATTAGTCAGCGGTAAGGGCTACCTGATCTCCTTGTAACTTCTCCTGCCTCATGGTGCCACCACCACATGAAGCTGGTTGGCAAGAGTTTATGGGGATGAGTCTGCCAGTCTGTTATCAGCTTCTGACAATGGTGCACTATTTCTGTTTGAAGTGGAGTTTGTGAATAGTTGCACAGCCTGAAAGTAGTTTTAATTCTGCCTCCTTAACAACCTGTCAGGTCAAAGGAGACCAAGAGATCACTGAAGGAAGAAAGTAGTTTTTTTAATGAGTATTAGTAATTAAAATATTGTCTTGTTTCTGCTAAAGATAAGATGATTTGCTTGTTTTGTGATACTGCAATATCAACATAAAGAAATTCATTGCTTTATCAGCATTATAACACTCATAAAGAACACAAACATTGTATTGTAAATTAAAGAGATATGAAATGTTGTATTACAGAAATTAAAGATGAAAAGCAAAAGCAAAGTCAGTTCTTTCATGTGTCAATAAGACCTGGAAATAAAGCCAAGGAAGCAACTTACAAAATAGTTCATGTTTTGAACAATAGTTTTGAACAGTAGTTCCCTCACTTAGGGAAAAGTGAGCCCATTCAGTAATGTAGAAATTGAGAAATGCGTTAAGTTGTAGGAGGCTTAGACCCAAAACATTTTAAAGTACAAAGAACTGCCTTTCTCAATGAGAATGGTAACTAACTGGCTGCATGAACTAGCCTTCAACTTAAGAGAACAATACTTTAAAAGGAAAATATTATTCAAAAGCTTTGGAGTAATTGCCTGATACTGCTGACTCGGTGTATGATACAGATTTGTATCAGAAGAGTTTCTTTGCTGTGAAGAGTTACATGCTTTGATGTCTTCAACAACTTTCAAGATAAATGTTGTGAAGTTGGGCTGAATTTAGTAAATTTATTGAGTGTATGTACAGACCCCGCACCTTCCATAATAGGAGGATATGAAGGGTTTTTTGCACAGATTAAAAAAGTACAGTGGAACCTCCAAGGTTCACCAACCACCTCCCTAAGTTGACTTAATTTTTATAGACCTGACATGTACCGCATGTACCTGTCAGCACAGCAGGCTCCTTACGTTGACCACCTCTGTCTGCTGACCAGTTTGTTACAGTCCCTTGGGTGGTCAACTTACAGAGGTTCTACTGTATTAATAGATCCAGATAATCTCATTTCTTTTCACTGTATCTTATACCACCAAAATCCCTCTGCTAAAGCTACTATTTTAAGTGACACTTTGCAACAAGTTATAGGTATTGTTAAATATATTCCTGCAAAAGCAACATGGCATCATCAGTTTTGACATGCTACAGTAGAAAGATGAGATATTCAGTGTGGCATTGCTCAAATCGTTCTGAAGTGTGTTGGCTATCACAGGGACAGGTGTGGAGGTCCAGGCTCCCATTCAGGGCCATAGTGTGGAGTCCCCAGAGCACTCACAGCACTCATGTTTCCCCCAGAAGCATGACCACCAGTGACCTAGCGGGAGAAGCCACACGGAGGCAGCCCTGCGGCCAGCCCAGCACTGGGCCCTGATCCTGACCTGAGCTGCAGCCACCAGCCCTGTGACCAGGCTGCAGCAAGTGGGAGAGAAATCAGTTCTCGGAAGACAGCAGGCAGGAGAGCCTGGGCCTTTACTGCCCAAACACACATAGCTTTCCTGGTGCCCCGTAACTCTTTACCTTGTATGAGGTAGAAAATAAATTCCTAGTAGCTAGCAACAAAATAAATAGGTAAATAAAAATATACTCACTATTTGATGCTAAGGAAGATCCAATGAAAATATGGAAAAATGCAGTAGAATACCCACACCTTTGGCAACATACCCCAAAAATATTTTATTTTCAACCACTTATTGCTGGAAATCTATATTCTCCTACCTAAGCCAGATCAAGACTCCTTAAGGTCACAAATGACTGACACCCATCTCAAGACCAACTGAAACTACTGCAACCAAATATTCAAATGCTTTTCAACAAAAAGCAGACACAATAAAGTCATTAATTTTAATTACAATTTAATTAAAATTAACGAAAAGCTTTCATTTTTTAAAAATTATTAATTACATAATAGTTAGATTTTTATATATCCCATCAAAGTTTCTTGACTGTGGCCTTATTTGATTAGAGCTAAATTAATGTGGCTTTCCAGCATGACAAGGTTCCCTACCCTGGACTTAGGTCAATGACAAGACCCTTGAAAAAATACATTGAATTAACGGTGACATGTATAAATGCAAAACACTGATACGTTTTGACTGGTAGGCTAATTGGATCTCCAGACCTGACACAAGTTTGAAAGGGACAATATGTAATCTGATTTTAAATTAATTTTCCTCTTCATCTCAAAGGATCCTTGTAGGGAGGCTCTGATGGAATAAGATTTCAAATTGGTGATTGATTTCGCAGAGTAAGAATTTGATGGATTTAACTGATTATTTATCTAGGATATGTTTATTTGGTGATCATCATCTAATTTATTTAGACAGGGTGTCAGTACATCAATAACAGTGGAAAATACACCCTTTACCTTATCTGAAGCATAGCCCACACCATGGCCTGTGGACTTCATCACAGGAGGAAATCGTCTTGCAATTTTTATAATGATCTTAAAATAAGGTACTGGTTAGGAAAATAGAAG
Organism: Nycticebus coucang; assembly: GCF_027406575.1. Lineage (NCBI taxonomy): Eukaryota > Metazoa > Chordata > Mammalia > Primates > Lorisidae > Nycticebus > Nycticebus coucang. The sequence continues at coordinate 107,374,176 of NC_069785.1, read as the reverse complement.
AACCATATTTATAAAAATCTGTCTTCAAAGAAAGAAAGCAAACAACCATCAGAAGATATTCACTAGGATGTGAGGCAAAGCCTTCCCAGGTTAGACGCATCCTGGGAGGGAAACACGGGAGGCACAGCACAACCACAAGCTCCGCTGTTTCCGACAGCGGACGCTGGGTGGTTCTGAGATTCTAACAGGTGCACCTGGGTCTGGAAACAAGTTGGGGTTGGAAAGCAACTTGAACTCAGCTCTGCTGTGAAAGTATTTTCATTTTTAACTAACTTGCCAATGCTGAATACAGTGTTTGGGGACAGAAGCTGATCTGTAATCTCAGCCCCCTTATCACCCACCAATAAATGCATACTTAAACTGAGAATCAGTTAAAATCAACCCAGACTTCTGGTTTTTTTGTTTTTCCTTTCTTCTCTCTGTATCTTTGCCTTTATTCCTCTAATTGGGTTTTCCAGGCTCTTGCTGACCTCAGAGAATCTGGGAATGCTGGATTGACAAATGACAGCTTTGCCATCAGGTTCCTGGTGTCGGGCCCAGATCACCCTCATTCATTTACTCAAGTGTTTTATTTGTGGAATGTTGGATGCCAACTAATGACCCTCTTATAATTGACATTCTGAAAGAGGCACAATTGTTCTTTCAGCTAAAAAGGCAACCTTTAGTCCCTCCAGGGAAGATGAATTCATACACGCAGACACCCATTTGCATTTTTCCTTTTAGGGGAATAGATTGCCCTCTAGAAACAAGAGAAATTTTATGACTACATGTTTTAAGAAAGAAGTTAAGATTATAGGTTCTATTTATCTCAAACAACAGCACCCCTCAGGTTTAATTGCTGCAGAATGCATTATTGAAGTCTTGAAATAAATGTTTATCACAATAGTGATTTTGTTTTGGGTGAGATGTGTATTTAAATGGGCACTAGACGAAACAAAGAATTTTTTAAATGGCTCATTATCTTAAACAGGGTGGGTTTATTTTATCACATGGTCTACTTCATCTTCATTTCTAAAAGAAAGAAAGAACATGAAGGTTTCCTCATCTTTTTCCAAGTACTAAATTTGCAGTGAAAGATAGTTAGAATTTAGCAAGCTAAAATTTAAGAGGAGGTTAATGTTTCCTTTTCAGCATCAATGATGGACATTTTAAACATATCATTTACTGGCTGACATTTTATTTTAAAATAACCCCAATGTAGAATTTATTCTTGTGTAACAACATATTAACTTCATGCCTACCCTTTCTATTCTTAGCTGGTTACAAGTCTGTCTGATATCTAAAACTGTAACTTACTCATTTCCATATTTATAAAAACCTGGGCTGGGGCTTATTTCATGGACACTCAATCAGTAATTATTGAGTATGACCTGACTCTTGCCACTCTGTTGTCATTTTTATTGATAGTGTTTTGGTATCCATTAGATAAAATATTATAACAATTTTGCACCTTTTGTATCAGTACCTGGAATTAAAATATGTCAGGTAAAAAAGTTACATAGTGGAAAAAACTTGGCATTTCAAATCAGAAAGATTAGAATCTAGCAGTATAGTAGGTTGGTCAGTGTTTTGTGAAATGTAGGTCAGGATATCTTAGTGGGATACATAAAATATAATTTTTAAAGGAAATAGACTAAGAAAACAGAGCATTTTATATTGTTTCAAGAACCTTTTTGTTTCATTTATGTAGAGAGATATACAGGGTGGCCATACACACCCTTTTTGTGTGTATGTGGGTAAAACTAGGTCCCCATGTAAAATGTAGGTAGTTATCCAAGAAAAAATTAAAAAATACTGAGTTTGGATATTTGAATTTTACTAATAATTCTGAGCTTCACATTCTCTCTCGGTAACACAGGGTTAAGAACAGCTATTTTAATGGTGTGTTATGAGGATTAAGGTTAGTAATATATGCAAAGTACCTTGCATAGTATCTGACGTTCATACGCATACAAGACAAGCAAAGAGGGTCCCTTTACCAAAACTAATCTGTTTAAAAATTAATTGATTAGGGCCCTGTCAAGTGTGTACAGGATTGCGTCAAGACCTTACATTCATTAAACAGCAGATGCTGGCATGAATGTAGACAGAGAAGAACTCTGACACACTGTTAGTGGGACTGCAAACTAACATAACCTCTATGGAAAACTATGGAGATGCCGCCAAGAATTTAAAGTAGACCTACCATTTGATCCAGCAATCCCACAGCTGAGTACACACCCAAAGGAAAAAAGGTCATTTTATAAAAAGGAGACTTGCACTGGAATGTTTACAGTAGCACAATTCACAGTCACACAAATGTGGAACGAACCCAAGTGTCCACCAATACATGAATGGATTAATGAAATGTGGAATCTACATACCACAGAGCACTACTTAGGCATAAAGAAAAATGGCAATTAAATATTTTTTGTGACAAGCTGGAAGGAACTGGAGATCATTTTCTAAGTGAAACATCACAGGAATAGAGAGACAAACACATGTGCTCTATGCCGGGTTGGAGCTGATCAATCAATATTTAAGGGCACACTTGGAATAAATCTCAGTGAAAGTCAAGCTGGGGAGGCGGGAGGGGGAGACGGGAAAATCCACACCTGTGGGGTATGGTGCAGACTATCCTAGTGGAGGGACATGCTTACAACCTTGACTCATTTTGTGTAAAAACAACGCATGTAAAAAAAATATATGCATACCCTCTAATATTCTGAAAAAAAAAAAGATTGCTCAGTTATTAGTATTTTACTATAATTAAAAATTTAAAAAGAAAAAGTTCATTAAACTAATTTTTAAAATACTTTCTGATTAAAAATACAATGATTTAAAAAAAATTATCAGTGAGGACATTGCTTAATTAATTCACTTTGTTTATTGATTTTTCTTTGAGGTCATTGCTGCTTAATTCAGTATAAGTGTTTTTAATTTACTTATCTGTTCACTCAAGTAATATTTTTAGAAGCTGGAATACATCCAAAGAAACATAATAGAAACTTTTAGGAGACTCCAAACTTGTCCTAAGAAGAACAGTTAAAAAATCTCGTAAAAGCCTATGGAAAAGAATATGTAGAATGATACAGATTTAATATATTAAAAAGCATTGCCTCATAGTGGAAAGGTGAAATGTGTTCTTGGCAGAAAGAAGAATGAAGACCAATTTATTGGAAGTTACAGGACTGTAGATTTTAGCTCAAAATCAGAAACAAAGAGTTATACCTGAAACTTGTTCCAAAATATTATAGCTACTGCAGAAAATATGCTCCTCTGGGAAGGCAGGGTGGTATGGTTGGAGTTGACATTGTGTCTTTAACCTTGAAGATTCTGTGATTTTTAAACAAGCTTTGTTGGGCCAGACATTTTGATAGGCCATATACTAAATTTTTCTTTGACATTGAAGAGACCCAGGTGACATACAAATCAGATTTTATTTTTGCATAAATAGACCTTAAAGTTAACTCCAGAAGATGTTAAGGATCTTGCATATTTTAATCTGTCAGAGAATCTATGGATTTGTCAGATCAGTTTCTATTAATTCATAGGCATTTTGCTTATCCCCGACTGTATTCTGAATGTCTTCCATTTTTCATTTATTGCATTTGTCTTGAGTACTTAGAGACAAAATAAAAATCTATCCATTTGGTCATTTTTAGCAGTTCTAAGTGTGAGTGAACCTTGGTGCAAATATAGACAAGATCGGGGAATGCGACTGTTAAAATATCAATAAGAAAGGGCGGTGCCTGTGGCTCAGTCGGTAAGCCCCTGGCCAAACTGCAACCAAAAAAAAAATAGCCGGGTGTTGTGGCGGGCGCCTGTAGTCCCAGCTACTCGGGAGGCTGAGGCATGAGAATCGCTTAAGCCCAGGAGTTGGAGGTTGCTGTGAGCTGTGTGAGGCCACGGCACTCTACTGAGGGCCATAAAGTGAGACTCTGTCTCTACAAAAAAAAAATATATATGTATCAATAAGAAAGAATAAAACAAGTGTACTGATGGTGGCTCATCTTAGAAAGGGTGTCATTAGTTATCACCAAGAAGGAACCCTAAAACAAGTATGGTAATTACAGGGGAGGATTTCTGCATCTTTAGCTTTTGGAAATGCTTTCAGTGGCTTTAAATCTTGCTGGGAAGGTAGAGTGACTTAAAGGATATCCTAAATCATAACAGAGTTTCAACACCTGGAAAGTGACTGCCTCATCACTGAAACAATTTATAGGTGAGGAATACGAGCTATAACGTTGGGGAACTGGTGTCTAAGTAGTATACAGCTAGGAGAAAACATGCTCCTTGACTTTGAATGTACTGCTGTGCTAACAGTCTGGATGAGTTACTGTCCTGAAACATTTCCTGTGCATCTGATGGCCTTAGGTAGGTGGGCCTCTTCTCTTAGGTGTTCTAGCTATGGCTTGTAATTAGGACTAGGATCTTCCATTTCTCACAATCAGTAGTAATGAAGAGTGGCTTTGTCTGAACAAATCATTCTGAATGAAGCCTTAGAGATGTTCTCATTCAGAATTTTTCAAATGTTATTTTAAATGTTATTTTAATAGTGAAGCCCTTTGTTGAAATAATATTTATGCAGCAGATGCTAATATATGAAGCAGATTTTGTGAATAGTAGATGATTAGTTGAAATGACCAGGGAACTCGGGCCCATCCTGCCTGCTCCCGCTTTTCACCCCATGACCAAACGCCCACTAAGCTCCCAAGAAATACCATATTTTTTTTTTCAAAAGGCCATATTATTTTTTTCAATCTGATTTTTGGCCTTTGTTTGACAACCAAGTCTTCTTTAAATTAAGGGAAAGGAGAAAATTAATTTAAAACATCCTAGGGAAAAAAATCATTTTGTGTAATATGTCAAGGGGATTGCAGTGAGTATGACTCCAGGGGAATCTAGGGGATGGGAATGTAAGTAAACATGAGGAAGCTGCCTTTACCTTGCTCAAAACAGGTGTAAATATTAGTTAGGGGTATGATTGACCCATCATGTCTAATACCTTTCTAAAAGAAAACAAAATGTGTGACAGTGCACGTACTTCTCTGAGTGTAAATAATTGTTGGTGCTGAGGTGTGGATGCCTGGTCAGGTCTGCAAGGAATTCTGCAAAATCGTAAGTGGTTTGGACAAACCACCCTGTCATCTGATAGGACAGTGTCTTTAAAAGAAGCAGCTGGTTTTCCTTTTCATGGATTGTCTGGAAATCAGCTGGAACCTCCAGACCCTTCCCCAGCTGAGGTTCAGTGGTCTCTGGATAAGGGAAATGGAAGGGGGGCCAAGACCATGCCATCCTGATTCAGTGGTCACCCATCTGTGAACTCAGTCCCAAGGCCAGGATTAGTTGTTACCCATGTTTTTAATGATTAAATTGCCAGTGAGCTCATGTTTTATAATTTCCTGGGCCCTGAGGCTCCCTCAAGGTGGTGACGTTTTTTAGAACCCGCTTCAACGCGTTGACTTTCCCGAACCCGTGGTGGAGCTCGGGAGCACCTGCTACTTGTCTAGGGACGCGTCCTGCCCGGCGCCCTGGACGGTCTTGGCGCACGCGGGTAACTCACCCTCTGGGAGGAAGTGAGTCTGTGTGCCCGTGGTGCCGATGACCAGCACGTTCCTCTTCAGGTCGATGGAGCACTGGTGCCTCCTGAGCATGTCCAGGCCGAGAAGCATGTCCATGGGCTGCTCCTCCAGGATGGAGAAGGAGGACTGGAGGAAGTCGCCTTCGATCTGAATCTGTGCCAAGTGCACGCGGCCGAGGATCCTCTGCGTGCCCACGCCCTTGGCGACCCCCGCCCAGCGCTGGTCCACCAGCCGCATGATGTTGCACCTGTCGGCGCAGGCCTGGCTCATGATCGTCATCTGGGCGCCCGAGTCCACGAACGCCTTCAGCGGGTGCCCGTTCACCTTGCAGTTGATGTAGAGCATGGCCACCTGCCCGAAGCTCTCGGGTGCCTCTTCCATTGCGATGTTCATGTTCTCTTCAATGTTCTGCTGCCGGATTTCTTCCTCTATTTTAGCCTGAGCGTCCAGATCGAACGGGTCAGCCGAGTAGAGGCGGAGCCGCTCCTGCTCCCTCAGGGCCCGTTCCCTCTGCTGCTCCAGGAGCACCTGCGAAAAGGTGTCCAGGCTCCCGCTGAGCAGGGCCTCGGCCAGCGCGGGGTTGCGCTCCTTCAGCAGCGACAGGTCGTGCGGGCTGGACAGCAGCATGCTGCGGATCAGCGCTGGACTGTCCAGCCCACGCGCCACCGCCTTCTCCCCGGAGCCCAGGCCATGTACGTGCGGGGCGGCGCTGGGCCGCTGCCGGGCACTGGACGTGCCGGGCACCGCAATGCCTGCGAAGTCCACCCGGGCCTGGGTCGAGGTCCGTCCCGGAGGCCGGTGGCCTGCGCTGTCCTTCTGCAGCAAGACGACCACGTCGCCGTCCTTGAGGCCGTAGGAGCTCAGGGAGCAGTGGTCGTCAGCCAGGAGTCGCTCCATGAAGACAATCTGGATCTCCTGGGCAGGGACCCCAGACTCCAGCTCGCAGAGGACGCGAAAGTTGCGGAGCTCAAAGTCGGGGCTGACCTGGACGGAGAAGGTGGCCTCCGAGAGGTCCCTCCGCACGCAGTACACGTTGACCAGCATGGCCGGGGCCCACAAGGGCCGGGTGGGCCGCGGGCATGGGGCACGCTGCCGGCCAGCGGGAGCTGGTGGTCTCCCGGGCTGGCCCCACCGCTCTGTGCGCCGAGGTGCGTCCTGGGCTCATACACCTCTCCAAGACGCGCGGACGCTCGCCCGCTGGGGAGCCTCACCCTCACCCGCGGGGGCTGCCACCCAGCCTCAGTGCAGCTCCTGGCCCTGGAACCTCGAGGTGTGCTTGGAACTTAGAACGCCTGCCCCGCAGGAACAAAGGCACTCACGGCCTTAGGTGTCCAGCCCTTCCAAGCCTGTGTGTCACAGGGTAGGAAGGGGATTGTTTCAGCTTTTTTGAAAGAGCATGTTATCATTAATTTGTTCATTTTAAAATTGCATTCTAAGTGCTTTCCTTCCCTCCCCGCTCCCACCCCCCCAAACAGTAAAGGTAGGTTCCCTACGTGGCAGGTACCACTCTGTGCGGAGGGATGGGTCACGCTCTGCATCTGCCTTTGGGGAGCCCCACACCCTGTGGAAGCACAGGCAGTGAGCACTTCACAGACGTGCAGCAGCATCCTCTGTGCTCTGCCAACACAACAGAGGATGCTTTTCTAAGAAGGAGACTAGCTGGATATTGAAAGATGAGCGCTTTCCAGAGGAAAATTGGTTGAGGGTCACTGTAGATGAAAGGAATTACACATTTCAAAAGCAGAAATTCATGACAAGGCCTCTTCTTTCTAGAGAAAAGTAGGACATTTTATGCAATAGGAGAAATTCGTACTTGAATTTGAGCGGCAGAATCTAACACTGGGAAAAACGAAGAATCGTTTAAATCCATGGAGTTCTAGTATTATCAATTAACAAGTATCCCCCCCCCCAAAAAAAAAGTAAAAAAAGAAAGGAAGGAAAAAAGAAGGGACAGGAACTGGAAAACATTTGAAACAGGGATTTGTAATTTGTTTTTCAGTGAGTTGACTTAAGGAAGAGGCTTCTTGGGATGTACATAATGTGGCTGGAGGCCACTTGGAAGGCTTTTCAACCAAACAAAGAGAGGGTTTTGCTAGAATCTGAAAACCCAGAGAGGGTTAAAGTCTAAACCAGTGTTTTTCAACCTCTGTTTATCTTATGGAACACTTGAACCTATAGTTAAATTTCCATTAACAAGTTATCTCAATCAAAAAAAAAAAGTTAAAAAATCATATATTTACTGTGCTTTGAACTTCTTTTGAAAATAATTAATGATGTTTAAAAATTTTTGCAGCACACCTAAGATCCCCTCAAGCACACCAGTGGGCTGAGGCACACCAGTTGAAAATACTGGTATAACCAGTGGAAAGGAGAAATGATGCTTGAGTAGAAAGAGCAAGATGTGTTTACCCAGTAGACACGGGGAGGGTAAAAGGAGCTGAGTATGTGAATAATAGGGAGAGTCTCTATGATGAGACCCTGATCTGGAAAGGATTAGTGGGCCAAGCCTTTGACACGACCAATTTGACATGGATTCTATAGTAAAATACATCACATATGGCAACCTGGAGCCCAAACATCTCTTTCTCTGAAACTAAGGCATAGCCACCCACCCCCACATGCACATACACACACACCTCTCAGAGTGGAATCTCTTGAGTAAGGGAGAAAAGTCCTTCAGGGAAAATGGCGATCGGGCAGAAATCCCTTGTATGCTGGCCATTTTTCTCTGTGTTTCATAAAGCTTTTTGCGCTGAAAAAGTTGTGCTTCCTGCACTGGGTTCCCAGGTCTGTGTACTTTATAAGTCTACTGACTTTTCATTTAACCAAGATAGTTGACAGCGTCTTCCTGGGTCCCCTTCCTTATTTTGAGCATTGTCAGACGCCTGTACCATTACACCAATCCAGAGAGAAGGATGTTGCATCAGTCTGAAGAATTTTTTTCATGTGTTGGTTTCAGATGGAAGACTATGTCTCACTTGTTCTAATTATCAACCTGTGTCCATATACGTATTCGTTTGTATTAGGAATACTGACTGAGTGCCCGGTGTCTGTGAAGCATGTGCTGAGTGCTGGAGACAAAGACATGAACGATGTGACATGCAGGCAGCATTCTTAAAAAAGCCCCCAGTCTGTAGGAAGACACATGTTCACATGCACACTGGGGATAGGAAAATACCACAGTGGAACCCTGCATGCCTCGGGATAAACTAATAATTTTCGGAGTATTGATGAGGAAGGTGATAAGGGATGTTGGTCAGGGAAGCCTTCCTGGAAGAACCCGTCATAGAAAGATGACCAGGTGTTAATCATGCAGGGTGAACAAGGGCAGAGAAACCCAGGCTGAGAGACAGGACCCGAGTTACGGACTTTAACTGGAAGGCAGTGCTTTGTGATGTGAGGATTTTATAAAATTGTAGGGAAAAACATCTAGCATTTTAATTTTTTTCCTATTTGTAGAAATGAATGGCCCTTTGACCCAATATGAAATGAAAGGTATAAGCAGTGGTGCCCAAAAGTGAGACTGGAGCAGAGGATGTTGAGACAACATTTATTGAAAGGGGCGGGTGACCCACCTGGGCAGAGCAAAGGTGGCTTCTGTGCCGGGGGGCAGTCAGAAGGGACCCCTTTTATATGGGGCAAATGGTGGGCAAATGCCACAGCTTGCTTGGAGGGCTGTGGTGAGTTAGGGTCCTTTGACACAGACTTCCTAGAGGTGGAGATAACTAGTCTTTTGTGTCTTTGTGTTTGGAGGACAGGCGGAGAGAGGGGAGAGCACGGAGGCGGAGCAGGAGGAGGAGTTTGTGTGGGGCTGCATCAGGCCCCCAACATTAAGTTTTTAATTTCCCTCAGTGGTTCTTAGTATCCTGATAAGTTTCTCTGAGATCACTAATAGTTTGTCCCAATTTGGGGAAGAGCCATCATGTGAGATGTCACGTGAAAACTACTGTGCTGAAGAGCAGATTGAGAAACCAGTGAGGCTTGGATTAAATGTCCCTTTTTCTTTTTCCCTCAAGTTGTTTTGTACAGTTTGTTCATAAAGCCATAATAACTTGGGATAATTCTAGGGCTTTTGGGTTTTTTATATAAATAGTGGATGATACTATTTTTTTAGAATAAGCTTTTTGTGGGAGTTCACATTAAAGAGAAACTGACATCTTTTTAAAATACATCACCATTGTCTTGATACTGAACATATTTGAGTTTTACGTGATATGTTACTCTTTACTTTGGGTGGCATTTTGCATTTATATGCTTTTTAACTATTTTATATTTTACTGAGAACACAATCTAGAAAGCAAAACCACCTCAAAATCTGGCCAAGGAACTGTCATCATTCTGTAGGTCACAGGAGGTCAGGACTGGCAGGAACCCTTTGGTCATGTAGTCCAGTCACCCATCGAGGCCTTAAACCTCTGTCATAAAATAGCGTGGAATCTGAAGAGATGACACAGTCTCCTGGGGCTGTGGGGGACTCCTGTTCACATGCATTTGACTTTCATTTTACTCAATACTACAGGTGATTCAAATAGTATGTTTGTAATTCTCTTAACTCAAAATTTTACTTTAAAACATCTCCTGATGAGTTAAGACATCTATGTTAACTTACTCTGTCATATACTATGAGTTAAGACATCTGATGTCTTAAACTATGTAATGAATCTGAAGGTCATTGAGAGTATGTATAAATATCTTTAAATATAAGCTGTTTTTATACTATAAATTCTTATTTCACAGACTGTTGAGAAATGCATGATCTGAATTATAGGTGTATTAATCTAGGTAACTGAACATTATTGAAACTATTCTGGAAGAGTTTTTTTGTGAAGTATGTTCTCTTACTTTTTGCCTTAGTAAGTACAACATAAGAACATAATTGAATCTTTCTATGATAAGTGAAACTCCTTCAACATTTCAGGGCTATCACCCAGAAATCAATTCTCATTGTGTGTCCTAAATGCCCAGAAAATAGAAGAGATGGTGCTGATTTCATGCTGGCCAAGTAAATAATAGTCCCAAAGTTATTTTTTTTGGAATAAAAAATAGTCCCAAAGTTATTTTTTTGGAATAAATCCACAACAATAATGATTTATCTCTTTCTAAAAATCTAATGCAGAAAATAATCCAGATAATTTAGGTTTCTGCTTAGTGCAGTTGATATTTAAATTACTATTTATTGCTTTACAAAGTAAATAAATGTCTTTTTTTCTATGAAAAATAGACTATCTGCATAAATGCCACTATGTGACCTATACAAGAATTGAAGCATGGTAACTAAGTACATTTACTTGCTACATAGGGATTCCTTTCTCTGCATATGTGTGGTATTACCCCTAAAAGTAATCCAGGCTTGCAAGACACTTAAATCATCACTTGAGATTTTCAGTGCAGTTTAGGAGAGATACAGAATTTTTAAAACTGTTCCCTTAGATTAAATAACTATTTTTTTCCACTGTTCCTTTATTTGCTTTACAATAATATGATAAATTGTTCCAGAACAGTTATAAATGAATAACACACATTTCTTCAGAAAGTTAATTTATTTATGGGTGGTGCCTGTGCCTCAGTGAGTAGGGCGCTGGCCCCATGTACCAAGGGTGGCGGGTTCAAACCCAGCCCCTGCCGAACTGCAACAACAAAAAAAATAGCTGGGCGTTGTGGCAGGCGCCTGTAGTCCCAGCTGCTTGGGAGGCTGAGGCAGGAGAATCACAGAAGCCCAAGAGCTGGAGGTTGCTGTGAGTCCTGTGATGTCATGGCACTCTACTGAGGGTGGTAAAGTGAGACTCTGTCTCTACAAAAAAAAAAAAAAAGAAAGAAAGTTAATTTATTTAATAGGCACATTGAAACGTGCTGTGATGAACTAAGACCGTCAGTATGCTTTGCATCTGCTCAAGAATATGAGAACCGTCTTTAAGATATCTTATGTGTTAAAAGCAAAGAATTTTCCAGTAGGACGGTGTACCAAGTTAAAATAAGAAACATTACCTCCTGCTTCAAGCTCAGTAGAAATGCTGCATAAAATATTTTCAGGTTTTCCCTAAGCCCTTATTGTTAAGGGCTTATTTAGTCCCCATATGTTTAAAGAATTTTCCACATAAAAAGTCCATACTTGTATTTACAAAAAAAAAAAAAAAAAGTGCTATAATGAAAGTCTAAGCTTTTATTAGTAGTTTGGACTTGAAAAATTATGAAAAATGGAAGCTTAGAGTTGCCTGTCTTTGAAGTTTGAACACCATTATAAGATCTGTTAAATATATATATTAAACAGATGTGTAATTGAAGAAACTCATGAATTCTGAGAATTTATTCTGTCTTACTTTGAAAGTACAATCAAAAGATTATGTCATTTTCCTTTAGGGGGAAATGTTCATAGGATACTTTATTGCCATATTTTATAGTTTTATTTAGCATTGTATCATGAAAAGAGATTCACTTATTAAGTTATATATTACATGTTGAAAATAACATAATATGTAATCTCTTGATAACTTTTGGCATTTTCACACTACTTCCTACATCTCTTCTGTGTTTACCTACAATTTTGTGCTGTCTGATCCCTCCCTTCCAATATCTTAATCGTATTATAAAAATTACTCTGAGATTATTTATGGTTTATGAGAGACACATTTATAGATTAAATAAATGTAAGGCAACAAATTAAAAACAAGATAACAAAGATTTATGACTCAGATTTGCTTGTTTCTTGACTTTCAATGTAGCTTAGTAAAGGAATGTTTATGTATTCTTATTCCTGCTGTGCGGAGAATAGCCATGTAAGGTGAAAATAATAGTGATGATAATGAGGCTGTAGGTTTTGAATTCAGCTGTTACTGAAGCTGAAGTCTTTGCTGATGTGTCCCTGGCTTGGTCTTCCCAGGTCTCCCTAGTTGTGAACCGAAGCAGTTACTGTTATCTGAAGGCTCCTCCCTCCTGTTTCAAGTATCATCAGAAGACCTGCACCATTACAGAAAGGAGGATATTGCATTTTGAGAGAAAGCCTTATTTAAAAATTACTGTTATTATAGTCTTGAAATACCAATGAGACCTATTCCTAAGTTCAAATACATTTTAATAACTTCATCCTAAATTTCCTTTGTCTGAATATTAACACTGGTGTCTACATGAATTCACTATTGTATTTAGGTAATCATGTATTATCCAGAAAATGAGAACATTGGCTAGTTTCCTCTTGTGTGATATTAATAGTCACCAAATAATACCTTTGAGTTACGTGTCTCTTCTAGAAGAGTCGATTGAAAAGACGTATATCTCTGAGAATATTCTTTAACCTCCAGATTAATAGTGTACATAAGATTAAAATATCAGAGGACAAAGCAAAGTCAGCACTGTCATTAAGTCTTCATTATACTCTTATATTTTATTTCATAGTAAAACTATACACGAGACTTTTTCTATTTGTTTGGTTAAATGTCAGATACCTCAACTTATTCAGCTTTGTAATAGTCTAAGTTGTTAACACAGGGTATTGATCAGGATGCATTTCCAGAAATGTTTGAGTGAAGAGCCGCAGGCCTCGCACTGGACCAGAGTCTGCAGAGAACAGTGTCATGAAAACCCTTCCTCTCTGCTGCCAGGAGGATGCTGCTAATGTTTAAGCCTCTGCTTGTGATTGTTTTCTGTTCAGTTCTATTGATGTCTAGGCTTTCATGCTTCGTCATTTGTCATTGGAAGCATCTCAGCTTGGTCCCATTGATTGCACAGAAGTGTGTGTATTGGGAAGGTTATGGACTGTTTAGCATTAATATAATGAAAGTGAGCTTTTTCTCATTTGGAGATAAGCTTAGAAACATGTTAGTAATTTCTCATAGTAAATATTTAATGACTACTTCCTATGAGTGAGGCTCTGAGTGAGGGTCTTTGAGGATGAATGTGAGTTGGCTTCCTCCTTCAAAGAACAGGCATCTCCTAAGGGAAATAAAACTCGTACCCTTGGGATTATTTTATGCAATAGAAAAAAAAAATGTCATGATAGATATATAAATAAAATTCTGTGGCTGTTTACAGGAGGTAAATTTTTTTGTTTGGTAGGGAATGGATGGGGTACAGAATGGGCCTAACCAGAACGCTCAGTGGAGAAAGTGCTGCTGACATGGGTCTGGAAGAATGATGTGGTCACAGCTGTGGTTAAACTTAAACTTCCTTGGGTTCCAAGAAACAGCCCTTCCTTGATGTATCATATCATGCTCTTGACCTCACTCCCCTCACATGCATGTATATTTTTGTGTTCATATTTTTCGTGGTGGATGCTATAACCAAAAGGATGTATTAAGATGGTAGGATTGGTGTAGGGAAGGAATAGTATTATAGTTTAGCCTTCTCAAAATGTAATCTCCACCACCCTGCCATTCACCCACCTCAACATAAACAGAATGAATGCCCATTCTGGCCTTCTTGATCTTTATTTCATGACAAGAGATCATGTGCCCTGAATTAAAGTATTAATAGTCCATCTTCTCAGTTCACTTTCATCCTTCCTCCACTTTAAAGTTAGTGAGGATTCCTTCAAGACTTTGCCCTTTACTGGTAGCTTTTGGTATTCTTTAGGCTGAGAAAATATTTAGTGGAAAATAGGTAGAGGATGTGTGCATCAGGGGTTTCCAAAAGTCCCCATTGGTCCTTTCAATGTGAAGGAACATATAGGCTGAGTATTCCTTATCCAAAATATTTGGGAACAGAAATGTTTCGATTTAGAATTTTTCTTTTTGATTTTGGAACATATAAGTGTACATGATAAAATGTCCTAGAAACAGAACCCAAGTCGAAGTACAAAATTAGTTCATAGTTTATATACACTTTATATACATAACCTAAAGGTAAATTTGTACAGCATGTTTAATAAGTTTATGCATAAAAAAAAGCTTTGACTTGCATTTTGACTGTAATCCTTCATATGAAGTCAGATGTGAAATTTACCGCTTATGGCATCAGGTTGGCACTCAAAAAGTTTCAAATTTTGGAGCTTTTATGATGTCAGATTTATACTTTAAGGATGCTCAACCTGTGATTAGTGGATGTAATACTTTAATTATGGATAGTGCTAAACACTTACTGCGATACAATACAAAACTCTCAGAGTACCAGTTCTCCTGTTGTCATATAAACACATTTATCTCTGTGACGAGAGACTCCTAACCTCAGAGTGCAGAGTAACAGCATGCAGTCCCCCCAAGCAGGAAGGATCTGATCTTCCAGCCACTGGCTGAGACACCTCCCAAGGCAGGTGTATGATATGTTTATTCATGGTAACATTTTTGGTCAATCTTTGTGGAATGGATAGTTTACTGATAGGACAAGGTTTATTGACAGATCCCCCCCCAAATAGAAAAGCTCATTGTACCATAACAACACGGTCATTTGGATATTTTATGAATTATACGCATGAATAGGTGATAGTTCTACAACTGTCTTATAAAAGACAAAATTTCCAGATAGATGTTTATGTAGCTTTGTCTATTGTAAACAGCAGCTGAGTTAATTGATCTCCATAGTAATTAGCATGGCGAAAACCCATCTGTCTATAGAATTTAGTTGTATTCCAACCATGAAATGAAAAATAAAGCCTGATAAAAAACTTTATTTTTTTCAAATAACAAATATAAAGTAATTCAACTCACTTTCCATTTTTCTCAGAAAAATTAAATGTAGCAGCCTAGATATAAAGAGGATTCTTAGACTAACTAAATGACATCAGGTCCATTTTCCTTTTTACCATTAGCGTGGTCCGAGAACCTAGTGTCTCTGCGGGCTGTTCCTCCCTCCCTCTCTCTGTTCTGAAAGAGGTGGGACTCCCATGCCCATCGCTGTTCTATTATCATTTCCATTCCACTTACGAATATTCTGTTTACCTCAACTCATAAAGTGTGGTTAACTGCTGATGTGCTCTTGTTCACTTGTGTTGGTGAAGTACATATGTCAGTGCTGCTTATTTAGAGAACAGAAGTCTTTTTGTGGATGCCTCCAGAGTACAAGCACTAATCAGAATAACCACACACTCTGGTTTTCAGAGTCAAGGAACCAAGGTATGGTGTTGAAGAGAAAGAAGAGCATCGTTGTTTTATTTTTTTCCTTTATAAACTGTAAATGAATTTGAACTAGAATGTCCCAGGCAAGCCTGTTTTGATTTTTTTATTTTTCAGCATTCTTTTCTTTTACTCAAAACAAAACGCTATTAACTTTGAACAAAGACTTGGTTTTATTTCATGTTCTTACTTCAGTGTTTTATTTTGTTTATCTATAATTTGGGGTTGTGACAGGCATTTCATGCCTGTGGCTGAAAGACACTGGACCCAGTGTTCTAAGGATAGCTCATAAATTACCATTTACACAATGTGAAATATACTGGCATTAGATTGACATCAAAAGTGAAACCCCACTATAGTTAAATTTCCTGATACTAAAATTGAGCTCTGAGACTATTTCTTTATAGAAAATTTAAAGCAAACAGGATTGTCAGCTCCTGAATTTGCACCAAACCAGCCTGAAAAAAAAAAAAAAAAATGACAGATTCGAGTAGGAGGTGTAATTTGTGTTTGTTAGGGTGGATATGTGTGGACAGCAAACTTCACCGGCAGTTACTGCCCTGGTTCTCTGCCTTCTCTGTTGTGGTTCTAGGTTAGATTCTTCCTTTACGGTGTTGGATTTTTCATCAAAATAACTAGGATTGTTCTAGACAAAAGTATATCAACTAGAAAATAGGAATTCATACTGTTTTTAATAGGATCTAACCTAATCACTTCTTACCAAGAAGGGCAACAGATTTGTTCCTTGAAAAATATCCACTCAGTCTGCCCTGTGACCAAAAAAACAGCAGCAAGAAACAAACATCTCCACAAACTGGTTTCAAAAATTTAATCAAGGTGTGTTATTCTATCTTTGCATTAAATGACAGTATTGTATACCTGAAGTTCTGGAAAAATAATCTCTCTCTCTCTCTCTCTCTCTCACACACACACACATACATACACACACACACACACGAAGTGGGAAAGATATATAGATAAATGACATGGAAAGTCTAGTCTGGGTTTGAAGTTAGAAAAGTAGAATTCAGGTTTCCTTGATGTGTCACTTACTATCTGAATGTCCTTGGACAAAGCATTAACTTCTGTGAGCCTCATTATCCTCTTATCTAAAATGGTTATAATGACAATAATCTCTTTTCCATTGGAGTTTGGTGTAGACTTAAAGGATAATTTGAATTTTTATTGTAAATAGAAAAGCACCATACCCAAGTAAGTTTTTTTTTCCTTATATAAGTAAAAGCAATAATTAATAACCTGGAAAAGTAAAAAAGAGAAGATGGAATTTATAAATGGTAAAAGAACATATAAATTAATTTCTAGCCCTATACCAGCTGGGGTCTGGAGCTGCCCCACTGGAGAGTGCTCCCTGCTCCCTTCAAACTTGCATTCCGGATGCCATGGACAGTTTTTATCATAGCAGTCTGCAAGGTGTTCTTGGAGGTCACAGAAGGTGAACACAGGATCCCTGTCCAGAAGGTGCGTGTAGAATCAGTGAGCAGACAAAACACAGAGAAAAGACAATTGATTACTCCTAATGATGAGTGAAAAAATGCTGTGTATTAAGTCAGATTAGTATTGCTTATACTGTGTGCAACCAAGCTGTTGAGGTTAATGTAAGTATGTAAATATGATCTTTCCCATAAATCACGCTCTGGCATCACTGTTGTGGATGGTCATTTGTTAGATAGAATGATAAACATTCCATGGGGAACTTTCCTCAAAGGCTCTCCAGCACTCTGGGAGGCTGAGGCAGGAGGATCACATGAGCTCAGGAATTCAAGACCATTCTGAGCAAGAGGGAGACCCTGTCTCTACTAAACATAGAAAAAATTAGCCAGGAATGGTAGCACAGGGCTGTAGTCCCCACTACTAAGGCAGGAGGATTGCTTAAGCCCAGGAGTTTGAGGTTGCTGTAAGTTACGATGACACCATTACACTCTAAACTCAGTCTCAAAAATTTAAAAAAAAATTAAAAAAGGACAAAAGTTTCTGATGCTTTCAATGTATGGCCAAGGACCAGGCTTACTTTACAGATGGCATGGACTAGGATCAAAACGACAGATCAAATAAAGTGTAGTCTGGAAAGGCCTTGCAGAAAACAAAACGTGTAATGAGCTGAGACTAACCTCTTCTAACACAGCATTTAGCAGGGAGCAGTCAGGCAGGGATAGTGTGGTGGCTACTGCCACACTGCTGGGAGCTGTGGAAAACCCTGCTGCCCACCGTGGAGGCCAGCACTGCCCAGCACAGGCATAGACACAAACACGCAGAGCTTCAAGAGCCTCCCAGAAAGCCCAGGGGGAACCTGGCGGTCGGATGATGTGGGTGGGTTCGAGAGAAAAGGCAGAAATGAGGGAGCAGACTTAGAAAGACATTGCCTCTGTGGTCCAGAGGGTGTGTTTCACCACTTCTTCAGAAAGACAGCATTATCACTGTGATGCTGTACTTTTGTGTTTTTGTTTGTTTGTTTTTGTTTTGTTTGATACAGAATCTCACTCCATCCCCTGTCATGGCTTCACACCTCACAGCAACCTCAAACTCTCAGGCCCAAGTGATCCTCTTGTCTCAGCCTCCTGAGTAGCTGGGACTACAGGCAACTTGCTGCAATGCTGGCTAGTTTTCTGTTTTGGGTAAAGATGGGGGTCACTCTTGCTCAGGCTAGTGACACTGTACTTTCGAAGCAGACACTTGTGCTGCCCCATTTGCCCCATCTGCCTGGTCCATGTTTACCTCCCTGTAAATGCTGACAGCCTCCCATTTCCAGGGCCCCTGTGCCTGGGTCTCTCTGTCACTGGGGAGCTTGCTCAGACCTCCTCAGCTGAGAGTTTCACACCCTTACAGACAACTTGCAGTCTGTCCACGGTCTCACCTGTGCTTCCTGGGATGACCTCCCAAAGAAAGGTCACCTGCATCCACACCTTCGTTGTGGTGTCAGCCTCTGGGGAGAAGCAGACCATGACTGAAGTTGGCGGGGGTGGGAGGGACACTGTGTCGGCTTCACTCATTGCCTTCTAGAGTCGCAAGCAGTTCGTGCAGATTGTACAGAGTTCAGCCCAGTGGATTTGCCCCTCGCACCATCTGGCCGAGATCTTTGTGCCAGGATTGGGGTTCCATGTGCGTAGCTTTTAATTAATTCTACATGTTCTTTTAACAGTGTTCTCAACTACTGCTCTGCATCAAATGGTTTAGACTTAAAAGAGCTCTGCGAGTAGATCTCAAAGTTTTACATATTTGACAATTACAATATATAATTAAACTTATCAGGCAGACAGTTTGGTAAAAGTCTTAAGGGCATGAACTTTGGATTTACTCAGGTTCAATCTCCTACTTTGACACGATGAGTTCTACACAGAATTACATTTTAAAGAAGGATCTCAACGTTGATCTCCTGTCAGACACTGGAAACGTCACCTGGCATCGATTTGGAGGCTTATTTTAAAGCATCAATAGCTCATGGTACTCAGTTAAATTGGGCAGTATAACCTAAGGACATGTTCCATATTCTGCCCACACACAACTTGAGAACAGTTCCTACGAAAGATTATATGGATTTGACACTTACATTTGCAAATAGGTTATTTGTATGCACATTTTTGACACAGGCCTATGTATCTATCTCATTGTTTTGGCAATGTAGTTAGGTGTCACTTGAAGACAGGGATACCTCTGACAAATGCACTTTTAGGTGATGTCATCCTCACACAGCCCACTCAAACCCAGACTGTGCACATCACAGGGCACACTCACATAGCCTGCTGTATACCCGGACTGTGCACGTCACAGGATACACTCACATAGCCCGCTGCACACCCGGGCTGCGAACGTCACAGGGCACACTCACACAGCCCACTGCACACCCGGGCTGTGAACGTCACAGGACACACTCACACAGCCCGCTGCACACACGGACTGCCAACGTCACAGGACACACTCACACAGCCCACTACACACCCGGGCTGTGAACATCGCAGGACACACTCAGACAGCCCGCTACACACCCGGGCTGCAAACATCACAGGGCACACTCACACAGCCCACTGCACACCTGGGCTGTGAACGGCAGGACACACTCACACAGCCCGCTGCACACACGGACTGCCAACGTCACAGGACACACTCACACAGCCCACTACACACCCGGGCTTTGAACGTCACAGGACACACTCACACAGCCCACTACACACCCGGGCTGTGAACATCGCAGGACACACTCAGCCCGCTACACACCCGGGCTGTGAATGTCACAGGACACACTCACACAGCCCGCTGCACACCCGGGCTGCAAACATCACAGGGCACACTCACACAGCCCACTGCACACCTGGGCTGTGAACGGCAGGACACACTCACACAGCCCGCTGCACACACGGACTGCCAACGTCACAGGACACACTCACACAGCCCACTACACACCCGGGCTGTGAACGTCACAGGACACACTCACACAGCCCACTACACACCCGGACTGCGAAAGTCACAGGACACACTCACACAGCCTGCTGCACACCCGGGCTGTGCACGTCACAGGACACACACAACCCACTGCACACCCGGGCTGCACACGTCACAGGACACACTCACACAGCCCGCTGCACACCCGGGCTGCGCACGTCACAGGACACACACACAGCCCGCTGCACACACGGACTGCGAACGTCACAGGACACACTCACACAGCCTGCTACACACCCAGGATGTGAATGTCAGAGGACACACTCACACAGCCCACTGCACACACGGACTTAGTGGTGCAAAATTATGGGATGCCTGAGAAATTTTGTTGCATGTGTAGAATGTACAGTGATGACGTTGGATATTCGGCACGCCCACCACCCAAGTGCGGTGCATTTTTCTTAAGGATAAACATCTTCCTTGAATTTATTCCACCTGTCTTGCTATGCGTTTGTACCCTATAGGACACTTCTCACTCTCCCTCACTCCCATTTTCCCTTCCCAACCTCTGTTGTCTGTTTTTCCACTCTCTACTTCTGCGTGTCCAAATTGTTTAGTTCTCACATAGAGGTGAGAACTTGTAATATTGAATACTTGTATATATATATATATTTTTTTTTTTTTTTTTTTTTTTTTTTTGCAATTTTTGTTCGGGGCTGGGTTTGAACCCACCGCCTCTGGCATATGGGGCTGGCGCCCTACTTCTCTGAGCCACCAAGCGCCACCCTGAATATTTGTCTTTTTTGTGCTTGGTTTGTTTCACTTGAGGGGATGACTTCCACTTCCATCTATGTTGCTGCAAATGATGTGACTGTGTTCATCTTCATGTCTGAATCGCATTCCCTCAAGTGTATGCACCACAGGTGCCTTCATCCCTTCATTCATGGAGAACAGTGCGGCAGTAGACACGTGAGGGCCGGTATCCCTTTCATAAGTTGATTTCATTTCCTTTGGCTCAAAGGATCAAATAGTAATTCTGTTTTTAACTTTTTGAGACATAGCTATACCTTTTTCCATAATGGCTTTACTAGTTTACATTCCCAGCAAGAGTGTGTGTTTGTTTTTCTCTGCATCCTTGTCAACACTGTTGTTACTTTTTGTCTTTTAATAATAACCATCCTTTCTGGAGTAATGTGAGATCTCCTTGTGCTTTTGATTTGCTTTTCCCCGATGATTAAAGGTGTTGATCATTTTTTTCATGTACCTGTTGGTTTATCTTCTTTTGAGAAATGTTTATTTGTGTCCTTTGCCCTTTTTAATGGGATTTTTCTCCATTTGAATAGTGAGTCCTTTGTATGTTCTGGACATTAGTCCCTGTTGGGTCGGTAATTTAAAAACGTTTTCTAGGTTATAGAGGGGGGCAGAAAGAGGGACGGAGGGAGCGGGGTGGGGCCTTGGTGTGTGTCACACTTTATGGGGGCAAGACATGATTGCAAGAGGGACTTTACCTAACAATTGCAATCAGTGTAACCTGGCTTATTGTACCCTCAATGAATCCCCAACAATAAAAAAAAAATAATAATAATAATAAAAGAAAAAAAAAACGTTTTCTCCCATTCAACAGGTTGTCTGTTCACTCTGTTGACTAGTTTTTTACTGTGCAGCAGCATTTTGGTTTAATTAAATCCCATTTATCCATTTTGTTTCTGGTGCCTATACTTTTGAGGTCGTAGTTACCTTCTTCACCTATATTACCAAAGTTGGTAAGCCCTTCAATCAGAAATGACCTAGAAAATGTCTTGGCCTTTGTTGCCACCATGGCTGTTAATATTACAATGATAAAAACCTCATTATCCCAGGTTCTGTGTGAGAGAACATGAGGCAGAGCCCCAACAGTCCAGAGCAGGCATATAACATGGACCAAAGTGAAACTCTGTTGTTAACACCCCTGAGATTTGGCCTAGTACGGCCTCCCTTCTAACACCATTTCATGGATGTACCTAGAACAAGGGAAGAGTCCATGGAGGAGGCACATTAGTCCAGATAAAAATACTTAAAGAGATTTGTTACCAAAGGATTTGGCAAGGAAACAAAAAGCTTGTTTCATTCAAAAACACCATCCATTGTATGACCTAGTCTTGCTTTAGTAATAGCTTTGGAAGAGAAAAGAAAATCTTCATTAAAAGCATAAAGAACGCTGTAAGAAAATGATGATAGCATGCATTTATCCAGAAAAGTATAATTTTCTTATTTCATTATTCCTGTGAAAATCTAAATCCAACCTTTTTTCACTTTGAGTCTGGAAATTCTTCTAAACCACCTCTGTGCTTCAGTATCGATACATAGCTTCAAGGTAACATGTCTTTTTTTAGAACCGGTGTGTGTATCTTGATTTTTCTCAGTTTAGCACTTTTAGGACATAAAAGAATTTTAAGGACAATCACAGCATACTAAGAATTCATCTGCTTTTTCTATTTAGTTAATTGTGTCATTCTGGCTTACTGAGTTACATGTCACTAGACTTTACGTAGTTCTTTTGGAAATGACCAACTTTTGATGGTAGATCTTCAGCACCATCATAATGCATGGATTATTTACATTAATCTCATGTAACTTCAGAAATTCCTTGACCTATTCTGAGATACTTTATAATTTCTGCTTCTTTTAATTTTGTTGTCTGATATAGGCAGATTTATCTCTGTGAGCATCAACGACAAATCAAAATACAGTTTTTACCTAATATACATCTTCCCAACTTTGGTCCCATATAAAGCCCTTATTTCTTCATCTTTTACTATATTTGTATTTTATTTTTCCACATGGATCAGATTTTTAAGCATTGAGATTTTCTCAATCATCTTCTCCGTCCCATGCTCTAAACCACACATCAGCTTTATTGTATTGATTACTTCCTCTTGAATCTTACCCTGAGAAATTCCTAATACTCTGTGATCATTGAAATTAAATTCAAACTTTAAATACATAGTTTTCCTTGAGAATACTTATAAAAATGTTGGATTTTCCTATAATGTTCTCTAGAAAAAATAACTAAATCTCGTTACTTCTGGATGTGACTTTTCTCTGTATGTGCCTCTGAGCTGTGGAGGCAGTGGTGAAAGCAGATATTTTTGTCATTGTGGTGGTCCTACCCTTGATTTTGTAATTCCTTCTGTATTACCTCCCTTCCCCATGTGTCCTAACTATAAATTTTGTTATTTTTTTATATTTTTTAGATATAAAGGACAATATCATAACACAAAAAGATTACAATAAAAGAGAATTATCAGATAATTAATTAATGTGAACTACCATAGTGTGATAAAATATAGCATGGATAATTTAGATCAATCTTTATTTACCTAGATTTTACTTTTCTAATAAATAGACTAAAAACCACTTCAGGAAGGCAAATTATTTCCATCTTAATATCATCATTTCTGGATTCGTATTTTATAAGTAAAATACAAACTATTTCGAAGAAATGAAGATGATTGTTGATTAATGTACAATAACAAAACAGATTTTTGTACATGAAAACATCCAGTGAGGGAAGGAGAAATAATTATCAACATAGTGCTTTGGGTATTACTACACTCTTGGTGAGTTTCCACAAATGTTCAGAAGAACTCTATGATACCTTTTAGTTTTTTTTTTTTCTTTCTTAGTGGACTCAGATTTTTGAAGAAGAATAATTTTGAGCTCAAGAAATAATCAAGTGATTATTCTCCAAAAACAACTGTCTCCAAATTGTTACTATGAACAAGCTTGTTTATTTGACATTAACAAATTTGTGCTTTGTGCTAAAAGAAACTGTAATTAACAAAAAAAAAAGTGTGTAATTGGCAAACAACCCTCTCCTCCCCAAATCTTCATAAACACAAAGGTTTTGTATTATCCCTGAGTTCTTAGAAAAGTCTCTGCTGGAGAATTCTAAATAAATATCTGATATTTAATTAGCTTTGCTCTTGAATAGCTTAAAAGAAAGCCATAAACTGACCCCAGGTGAATGTTTTTAGAAAGCTGATGTGGGCAATTAGAAGATGGTTCACACCACAAACATGCTTTAACCTTTAACCTAAAATTCCTTAATGAGCACTGGCCTATTAGGATCCCAGGAGGAATTTAGTTTCTTGATTGCAACCTCCCCTGCTTCAGCAAACATGGAGGGGAAAATGAAAAGCTTTCACAATGGTTTTTAAACTTGCATTGTGAAAGTCTACTTTTCACAGAGAAAAGGGAAATTATTAATTAAATTCAATTTAACCCCAATTGTGTACTTTAGGTTCTATTCTACAAATTGACTTGTTCATTTTTAAATCAGGAACTTCCTGCCCTGCACTCCTTGTAACCTGCTTCTCTCCCACGTTCCTTTTTTGCCTCTTCAAAAAAACGCAGCAGGGTGTCTCACCCATTAAGGTGCTGTTTTGTTTGCATCCTAGGACACTTTTCTAATGTGAAGACATTATTTGAGGTGGTTGAGTAGTGGTAACAATAATACTACTGAATTTTGATTCATGTTGCTGACCTTGCGATTCTGAATTAAATGTTTGCACAGGATGAGAACTCATGGGATCTGCTCAGTCACCTGATTATAGATATCCTTGCATCGATCTGAGAGCCTAACAGCAAACTCTCCTACTTCTATTCCAGCCTTGTTTTTCTCTTGTTTCTGGCTGACGGCTTTGAGACTTTACCTCTTTCATGTTTACATAAATGGAGCTGGAACATATTCTTCTTAGTAAAGTGTCTCAAGAATGGAAGAAAAAGTACCCAATGTACTCACCCTTATTATGAAACTAATGTAGGACCTTCACATGAAAGCTATAACCCAGTTACAACCTAAGAATAGGGAGAAGGGGGAAAGGGAGGGGAGGGAGGTGGAGGGAGGGGGATTAATGGGATTTCACCTGCAGTGCATCTTACAAGGGTATATGTGAATCCTAGTAAATGTGGAATGTAAAGGTCTTAACAAAATAACTAAGAAAATGCCATGAAAGCTATGTTAACTAGTGTGACGAAAATGTGTCAAACGGTCTATGAACCAAGTGTATGGTGCCCATGATCATACTAATGTACACAGCTATGATTTAATAAAAAATAATAAAAGAAAAAGTGCACTAGGCTGGCTATGGTGCATCTGGTAGATTGTTTGATGGGAATAAGACAGGAAAAGTTATCACTTCAGATTCATATCTAAACCAGATGGGAAGCAGGGTCATTTCAGTGGAACTCTGCCAAAATTAATCTTTTAATGTTCATGCTAAATGTGCTCTTGCAAATGTCAAAGCCCTTGGCTACATTAATATTGAATTTCTTAGAAACAAAATATTTGGGACATTTTACAACTTTATTTCTGATAAAATTGGCTTTTATTTGTTATCCTCATAACATCTCTGAGTTTTGTAATAATTCTAGATGTGCATTATTTCCAATAATGATTCATCCAGTATGTATTTAACAGATAGATTTCAAGCGTCTCCATGTGCCCAGGCTGGCGAGGCACTGGAGTTTTGTTGATGAGCTAGATGTAGTCCATTTAATATTCTTCAACATCATTTTTTTTTTTTACTTTCCCATGAAACTTTCAAACTTTCAAAGGAATTGCAAAGTACCTTTGAGTATCTTCAAAGCCTCAGAGATAAGTCTTTACTTAGTTATAAAGACAGCAGAAGATAGAATATATTGTTTCTAGAAGAAAAAAATTATTTCAGTTCCATGATAATATGTTCAACACAAATGAATGTGCTAAGTGGATAATTAGGTGCCTAGGATACTTTGCTACTTAATGAGAAATAAAGAATAAACAGTATGTGTTTGAAAAACTTATTGAACTTATGCATTAGTATACTCTTAGTTTAGAGATAGCACACAACTTTATATAGTATCATCTTTAAATGGAAAAGGTATCTGACCGCTTATTGCAGTGGAGATTTGGGACTTTAAATTTCACTGTCTCATCACTGTTTCATTTGACCATGGTAGTTATGGTCAAATCACTATCAATTCTGTCCACTTAAAAGGAAACTGTCGAAGTGTGTTGTCATTTTGGACCTGAAAAAAATAATAAGTGCCACGTTATCCAGCCCCCTAAAGTATTGGAAAACAGAAGCCGGAAAGATGACATGTCCGTATAGTGCTGGGGAAAGTTACCAGGCCTGGAACAAGGCAGAGCTGAATTCAAGGCTCAGTTCTTAACAAATACCAGGCTTCCATTCGTCTGTCTTGCAACAAATCATTTTAACTTTTCTGTGTTGGGTTTGATTTTCTGTTAAAGTAACAAAAAAAATCGTTTTTATAGAAAAACAGAATAAAAGAAATGATATTTACTTTCTATAATTGTCAAGTTATTTTTATGATGAACTTACCACATGGATGCTCATAAACTGTAACGCACCCCCAGGAATCATGCTCTGTGACTACAGTCGGAGTGGAGCTATGTGGTCCAGGCACCGCCTGGCTGCACTTGGCATGAGCTGTATTGCTCAGACATTGTAGGATCGTGAAACAACATTTTAATCATGATATTTTGTAATAGGTCCCTTTGCAAATTGGGAATTGCCTGACTCAATGATTCTGTCTTGCTTTCAGCGTGTAGCTGAAGAATACAGGTTTTACAGCTGTCAGTCGCGCCACTGGCTTCTAGCTGTCTATGGAGACAGTGGCACATGGGCATGTCTGGTCTCTGCCGCTGAGTTTGGAGAGATGGCACAGCCTGCAGCTGTATAACTGTTCCTATGGAATCATGGATCAAGCATTTTAATCCTTACTTCCAAAATTCAATATTTTCTTTTTTCTCTTTTTTTAATTTTTATTAAATCATAGCTGTATATATTTATGAGCTACAATGTGATGACTTGATATATGACGTGGAATGCTTAAATCAAACCGATTGACATAAGCATCACCTCACTCCCTTGCATTGTGCACAGTAGGTGAGATCGCACCAAGTGCCCTCCCTCCACTCACTCTCCCTGCTCCTCTCTCCTCTCCCTGTGCTCCACTCCTTCTTTCTGGACTGGATTTGTGTTTTATCATTCATAGGAATGTGTAAGTGATTATATATGGGTTTCATAACAGTATTGACTACATTAGATACTTTTTTTCCATTCCTGAGATACTTTACTAAGAAGAATATGTTTCTTTTGTGCCTTAGTTTGTCAGGGATAATATTAGATCTACAAAGAACTACAAAGAACTAATTTATTACCATTATTTGTAGTCGCATTTTTTTCCTTAAGAATTATTATATAATTCCTTTACTAGGTTTATACCCAGAAGACCAAAAATTACAATATAACAAAGATATCTGTACCAGAATGTTTATTGCAGCCCAATTCATAATTGCTAAGTCATGGAAGAAGCCCAAGTGCCCATCGACCCACGAATGGACTAGCAAATTGTGGTACATGTACACCATGGAATATTATTCAGCCTTAAAGAAAGATGGAGACTTTACCTCTTTCATGTTTACATGGATGGAGCTGGAACATATTCTTCTTAGCAAAGTATCTCAGGAATGGAAGAAAAAGTATCCAATGTACTCAGCCCTACTATGAAGCTAAATTATAGCTTTCACATGAAGGCTATAACCCAACTATAGCACAAGACTGAGGAAAGGCCAAGGAAGGGGAAGGGAAGGGGGAGGTTAGGGTGGAAGGAGGGTAATAGGTGGGGCCTCACCTACAGTGCATCTTAGAATGGGTACAGGCAAAACTTACTAAAGGCAGAACACAAATGTCTACATACAAATAACTAAGAAAATGCCATGAAGGCTACGTTGAACAGTTTGATGAGAATATTTCAGATTGTATATGAAACCAGTACATTGTACCCCTTGATTGCACTAATGTACACAGCTATGATTTAACAATAAAAAAAAGAATTATTATATGTGAAGATGGATTATCAAACACAGCTATTTGGCCTAGTGGTGACTTCTGCCTGAATGAGGAAAGCTGGATAAGGAGTGAGGCCCAGATGCCAACTGTCAAAGGAGTGTGGAGGGCACCTCTTTCCATAGGACATTACGTACCAGATCGATGTCCTGGAGGGTTCCAAGGTCAGTGATAGGACAGTGACCAAGACAGATGATCAGTCAAGCAGATGAGATTAAAAAACAGACACGAGTTACAGACTCAAAGCAAGGAGGTAGAGGACCCAGGGAAGTTGAGAGTAGGAAGCAGAATACTAGAATATGTGAGATGGTCAGTGATTCTCAGACTTTAGGACCCATCAGAATCACCTGAAGGGCTCCACCCCCCCCCCAGCACATCTGCTTCTGTTGGTCTGAGAATTTGCATCTCTTAACAAGCTCCAAAGGGATGTCAGTGGTGCTTGTCTGGGGACCACACTTTGAGAACTATTCATCTACATCAGCGGTTCTCAACCTGTGGGTCGTGACCCCTTTGGACTGTATTAAAGGCATACAGCATTAGGAAGGTTGAGAACCACTGATTCTTGATGAATTCCAGAGATAAGTGATCTTCCCTAAAGTGAGTTTTCTTGAGCTGCTCAGAAACATGGCCAAGTAAGCTGAGTTTGTTACGTAAAATAGTACATTTTACCATTTTTGCCCTCATTTTAATTGGATTTTCTTTTAAAGTCAAATGCCTAGTTTGGAGTTTATGAGAATGCAAACTTCCTTCTATATTAAAATGCAAAATAAGAATTTATATTCTTGCTATTAAATATGCAGAGAAATTATTCCCTATGAAATTTGGTTTATTTGATTTTTTTATAGTTTAACAGCTGATGCAGTGTTCTGGTTAAACCTGTATATTCTGAAAGTAGATTGCCTAGGGTCAAATCTTCATTCCACCCACCAGTAGTTTTGTGCCTTGAGGTCACAAATTCCTCAGGTTCCCAGAACTTCTTTTGGGCTTTTTTTTTTTTTTGACAGAGCCTCAAGCTGTCTCCCTGGTATAGTGCTGTGGCATCACAGCTCACAACTCCTGCGCTCAAGTGATTCTCCTAACTCCGCCTCCCAAGTAGCTGGGACTACAGGTACCTGCCACAATGCCTGGCTAGTTCAGAACTTCTTTTGTAAAGTGGAGATACTATCAATTGCAAAGGGTTGTTTTGAAGATTAAATGAAGCAGTGGGTTTAAACCATTTATTGGAGTACCTGGCAAAGAGTAATTGCTCCGTAAATGTTAGCCATTACTGGAACACCAAAGTAAAGGCCTTTGTTTAGGAACTTGACTTTGTGTATAAGACTTTGATGGTTAGCTCAGGTTTAACCTGATAAGTTGTCCTCTGTATCTATAATTCATTATAACTCCTCTACTAAGAATAGCCCTCAGTTGGCATGAAGTTATAAATTATATGTAAACAATACGATTCATAAGTCACAAATAGCAAAGAATCTAATATTGCCTCTAGCAAATTTCAGGCTAAGAAAGATGCCTTCTCTGTAGTGCAGTGGTTCAGAGCAGTAACTCCAGACTCAGTCGCCTGAGTTTGTATGCTGACCTCTCTCTTCAGTAGCTCTGTGACCTCGAGCAAATTATTTGACCTCTCTGATTCCCAGAATCATCTTCTGCCAATAGTAGTCATAATACCACCTATCCCAGAAAGTTGCCGTCAATATATACAACCACACATATACATACTATGCACACTCACACAGGAGGTCACATATATAAAGTGATCGGACAAATGAAACACGCAGAGGCCTTAGAGCAATGCCAGGCACCCAGGAAGCACTGCAGAGGTGTTTGCTGTTATTCGTGTGCAGTTTGGGTGTGCGTATCTTCTGTTGTTATTCATGTGTGGTTTGTGTGTGCGTATCTTCTGCATTTATTCATGTGTGGTTTGTGTGTGTGTATCTTCTGTTGTTATTCGTGTGCGGTTTGTGTGTGCGTATCTTCTGCGTTTATTCGTGTGCAGTTTGTGTGTGCGTATCGTCTGCGTTTATTCGTGTGCGGTTTGTGTGTGTGTATCTTCTGTGTTTATTCATGTGCGGTTTGTGTGTGCGTATCTTCTGTTGTTATTCATGTGCGGTTTGTGTGTGCGTATCTTCTGCGTTTATTCGTGTGCAGTTTGTGTGTGCATATCTTCTGCGTTTAATCGTGTGCAGTTTGTGTGTGCGTATCTTCTGCGTTTATTCATGTGCGGTTTGTGTGTGCGTATCTTCTGCGTTTATTCGTGTGCGGTTTGTGTGTGCGTATCTTCTGTTGTTATTCGTGTGCAGTTTGTGTGTGCATATCTTCTGCGTTTATTCGTGTTCGGTTTGTGTGTGCGTATCTTCTGCGTTTATTCGTGTGCAGTTTGTGTGTGCGTATCTTCTGTTGTTATTCGTGTGCAGTTTGTGTGTGCGTATCTTCTGCATTTATTCGTGTGCAGTTTGTGTGTGCGTATCTTCTGTTGTTATTCGTGTGCAGTTTGTGTGTGCGTATCTTCTGTTTTTATTCATATGCAGTTTGTGTGTTCGTATATCTGTTTTTAAGGGAAAAGAAATTAGAAACATTGTATTTTTTCCCCTGCTAGTTCAATATTCTACAGCATAGGCTTCCAGTAAATTTGTGGGAATTGATGCATAACTTCCTCCCGCCTACCTGTAAGACACTAAATCCACAGATGTCCAAGTCCCTTAAGTAAAACGATGTAATGTTTGCATATAACTTACACATATCCTACCATACACTTTAAATGATTTCTTAGATTACTTATAATACCTAATGCAATGTTGTTCCATACTGCTTAGCGAATAATGACAAGAAAAATGTCTGTACATGCTCAGTACAGACAAAACTAAAATATTTTTTCAAGAAAAAATATTTTAGATCTACTGTTGGAATCCACAGATGCGGAACCCTTGGAGGGCCTGTTGTACTGGCTTAATCAAACTACATAAGAAACACCCCTCTCCCGCTATAACCTTCTTAAATATGTACAATTGGCATTTCATTTATAAACAGAGTTATACCTTTTTTCTTATTTAAAATTTCATTTTTAATTAGCAACCATATCAGTATTCAACAAGGGCAGAGACTCAAAAAACAGGTGTTTTTTTCTTAATTCATCAGGCTAGAGCAGAGTTTAAGCCACCTTGGAACCTCTCCAGCTCTAGCCACAACCTAATCTCTGCGCCCAGGCCTCCGTCACCTTGGCCGAAAGATGGCTTTACTTCCTCTGAGGACATAGCTAGAGGGAGGGCACTCAGGGCTTCCTCAAGTTTGAGAATCCCTCACTCCTGCCACTCAGTGCCACTTAGCCAAAGTGGACCAAGTGGAACATTCACTTGGTCTGGAGCTTACACAAGTAGGAGCCATAAACCATGAGCTTGGTGAGGTCTGAAGATCCCAGTGCTTTCAGCTGGCGCATGGCCTCGCTCACCTACTCTGTGTAAGGATCTGAGATCTATCTGGGCCTGGAACACCTCTGCATCTTTCAGATCTTCCAGAACTTTCACCCATGGTGGGCTACCTTTACTTTCTGGAAGCATCTCATCTTGGGACCTTTAAGATGATCTAAACGTTAATGATGTTATAGAAAAAAAAAGAGGTCCTGTGTGTACTTACAAACATTTGTGAAAGTGTACTTTTAAAGGACATGGTTGACTCTGTCATTGCCACGTTCTGTGGTTTTTCCTTTGCTTGTTGCTCCCTGGTGGTCTTTGCACTTGACATCACTGCTGTGCCCTTGACATCATCCTTTCACAGGCAGCCTGATGCAGACAGGCTTCCCTTGCAGCCAGGGCTTCCTGGGCCTCCCTGGACATGTCTGCCAGTACCAAGCGTCACCTTTGCTCCTCTGAAAGCGTCCTTGGAGGGCTCACTGATTCCCAAGGCCTTCTCTTCCCAGTCTAAGTTAAGGGCTCACATTTGATGTATTCTCCCAGCTCAGCTCTAGCCCCACACCTGCTAACATTTCCACCTGAATTCTAAAAAAAAGAATTTCCCTCACATCACTCCCAAGTATCAGTAATAGCAAACTGAGCCCATGCTGGGCTTAGCCTGTTGTTACTACTTCTAACCCATCTCTCTATATCCCTTTCTTAAAAAAAACAAATAAATAAATAAATTCAAATTAATGTGAGAGTACAAATGTTTAGGTTACATTGTTTTCAATTCTAAGGTAAAGTTCAAGTTGCACTTGAGCCCTTCACCCAGGGGTCATGCTGAACACCCACATTGTGCACATCAGGTGAGACCCCCAGGAATCGCCCTCCCTCCTGCCCCTTCCCTCCTCCTCCTCTGCCCTCTCCCTCGCTAGACTTTGTGTTTTATCTTTCCTATGGGAGCTCAGTTGTTTATATATTGGTACATTGGATACTTATTTTCCATTCTTGAGTTACTTCCCTAAGAAAGATCTGTTCGTCTCCACTCATCGTGGCTGAACAGTGACAGTTCCATGGTGACATATGCCACAGCTGGATCCAGTCATGGATCAATGGGCACGTAGGTTGCTTCCATGACTTGGCAATTGTGAATTGAGCTGCAGTGAACATTCTGGTGCATATGTCCTTGTGGTAAAATGATTTTTGTTCTTCTGGGTAGATACCTAGTAATGGGATTATGGGATCAAATGGAAGGCCAACTTTTAGTTCTTTAAAAATTCTTCGTACTTCTTTGCATGAGGATCATGTTAGTTTGAGATCACTCCACATATCTGATGAATGATAGGAAGGATCTTTATAAACAGAATCATAAAACCCTGAGAAAAGAAATAACAGAAGATGTTAATAAATGGAAGAACATGCCATGCTCGTTGCTGGGAGGAATCAACATTGTTGCAGATCGCTTTGCAAATTTAATGCAAGCCCCATCAAAACCCATGTGTCATACTTGGATGAACTTGAAAAAATAATATTTCATTTCACATGGAACCAGATAAAAACCCAAATAGCCAATCAAATTTTCAGAAATAAAAACAAATCTAGAAGCATCACGTTACCAGATTTCGGGTTATACTACAAGTCTACAGTGATCAAAACATCAAAACAGCATGGGACTGACAGAAAAATAGAAACATAGATTTATGGAATACAATAGAGAATCTAGAGATGAACCCAGCCCTGTATCACCACTGATCTTTGATAAACCAAACAAAAGCACACACTGGAGACAAGGAGAGAACTGGTTTGCCATATGTACAAGACTGAAAATGGACCTCTCACCACTGACAAAAATTGACTCTCACTGGATAAAAGATTTAAATTTAAGACACAAAACAGTAAAAATTGTAGAAGAGAGTATGAGGAAAACGCTTGATAAAATAGACCCCTTTCTTAAAATTCCTTTTGATCATTCTCCCCTGATGTGGTGTCACCGCTACCTACCTTTGTAGGCCAGAACCTTGTCACACTCAAAACTACCTCCTAGGAGACATTGCCACTGCAAGAACACACCGTCCCTTCTACAGCTTTCCTGTTTCCACACACGTCAAGTGCAGACACTTCTGCCTGGCTTTCTAATATTTTTGTAGTTTGACATTAAAGCCTGTAGGCCCATATCACTTGGACTGTGCTATAGGAAGGCTTCTTCTCTGGATCCCAGAAACACACCTGAGTTTCTCCACACTAGACCATGAAGCTCTGAGCAACCACCACTATTATGCTGAGCATCTGATGTTCCTTGTGACTGTCCACACTTGTGCAAGATGTTTCAACTTTATTTTCAGGATATCTAAAGACATAAACCTTTCTTGAAACATTTTAAAATTATATTAAGATGTTACAGAGCATCTGAAACAGTAAAGAAAGAACACATAAAACCACTGACTATCACTCCCAGAGGAGAGTTGTCATTGTTGTTTGGCAGGCCTGGGCTGGGTTCAAACCCGCCAGCTCCGGTTTATGTGGCTGGCGCCCCAGGTGCTGAGCTACAGGCTCCAGCCAGCCTTTCTTACTCTGGAAAGCTTTAACAAGCACCCTCAGCAGCCCTACCCTGTAGTGGTTCCCATCAGCAAGCTTAGCCCCCCTTCCCAGGCCTTAATATAAACCCTCTGCAGGGGACACCAACAGACTACAGCTGCAGATCTGTTCATGATGGGTCTGAAGGGCCAAAATCTAAAATTCAAAGGACTCTGGATATTGGGAGACATGAAAAGGGGATCCCCTATGCAAACTACCCAGAGTTAGGCCAAATTTCATAGATTAAGGGCACAGTCTTTATAAAACTGCACTTATTTCAGACACAGCTGCAAGTTTGGGGGGCGTCAGGCCACCTGCACTTCTGACCAACTCATACAACTTCAGGGGTCCCCATAAGCCCCTCAAGTTTGATAATTTGCTGAAACAACTCACAGAACTCAGGAAAGCACTTTACTTACAACTGAAGTTTTACTATTGGACCAGCCAAATAAAGAGACACCTAGGGTGAGGTCTGGGAGAGTCCCCAGCATGAAGCTTCTGTGTCCCCAGGACCTCTTCCTTCTTGGTTCATCACCCAGGAAGCTTCCCACATCTTGGTGTCCAGAGTTTTTATTGTTGTTTCACTGTGCAAACGTGATTGATTGAATCCTTTTCCACATGACTAGACTCAATCTCCAATCTCACTTCCCAAACCTCCCTAGGAGGTTGGGAGGAAAGTCAGGCTGATGGCATGGGGCTCAAAGCCCTAAACCTTTAATCACATAATCAGTCTTTCTGGCATAGCCAGTCCCCATCCTGAAACTATCTGTGGGCCCATAGAGAATCACCACATTGACATAAAATTTTGTGTGTTCCCAGGGACCCACCATGAATGATAAAGACATTTCTATCACTTTGGAAATGTCAAGGTTTGGAAGCTCCAGCCCAAGCTCCAGGACAAAGCCAGATAAATGCTTTATCATTCAACATAAAGAAAATGGAATAAGAATCAGACCTATATTAAGTCTGAGAAAACCAGGGCAAAAAAATAAAAATTATGATTTTTTGTAGTGGAAGAACATGGGGGAAGGATGAAGTATTTGAAATTGTTTGATGATTTTTTTCTTTTTCTTTTTTTAAACAGTCTGACCATGTCACCCTGGTAGAGTGCTCTGGCATCATAACTCACAGCAACCTCAAACTCTTAGGCTTAAGCAATTCTCTCCCTCAGCCTCCCGAGTAACTGGGACTACAGATGCCCGCCACAACCCCAGCTATTTTTAGAGACAAGGTCTCGCTCTGACTCAGGCTAGTCTTGAACCTGTGAGCTCAGGCGAACCACTGGCCTTGGCCTCCTAGAGTGCTGGGATTATAGGCGAGAGCCACCATCACCTGTTTGCTGATTTTAACTGCCATCTGAATGAACCTAAGTTCTGAAGTAATTGTTACTTTTCACTTGCAAAGAATGATGTTAATAGAGTACCCAAAGTACAAAGTATATCCAGTCTAGATTTGTGAAGAGTTTGGGGAGGGTGGGAAAAGAAATACATGTTGTTTATGTAGTCAGAAAGCTACCCACAGGAAAATACTCTTTGAATATGAAATAAATGGTCATTAGACATAATGAGTGTCTTTTCACTTTTCACTCATTCATTCATTCTGCAGTATTTATTAAGCAGCTCATATGCTAGCCACTGGACAATACTGTTAGACTGTCAGTGTAATAAATAATATCTGTTATTTGCAATTAATTGAAAAGGGGAAGAATGAACTACTTGAAACTATTTGCTGATTTAAATTGCAATCTAAATGAACCTGCATTCTAGGATAATTGTTAGTTTTTGCTAGTCAAGAATGACATTAAAAGAGCCCCAGTATATGAAGTAGTTGACATCAAGTCTAGATTTGCAAAGAATCTGGGGAACTGAAAAATAATAGGAGAGATACATGTTGTTTGCTTGACCAGCAGGCTGCCATCTGGCGTTAATGTTTTTAAGAAAAATCAAGAAGTGTTTTGAAATGTGATGTGTTATAAACTGTTCTTTTTATTGCATTTTTTTTGTACTTTTCTGTAATTGGAGCAACATACTAATTTCTACAAGTTGTGATTACTAACAGAGAGCAATCACCTCACAGACTTATACCGAAGAGACGAGACCGTCCAGGTGATAGGAAGCGGCCACGTGCAGAGTCCGCGCTTCCCCAACAGCTATCCCAGGAACCTGTTCCTGACCTGGCGGCTCCACTCCCAGGAGAAAACGAGGATACAGCTTGCATTTGACAACCAGTTTGGATTGGAGGAAGCAGAAAATGATATCTGTAGGTGAGAAAACACCCATTTTAGAGTCCTATTCCACGGTGGAAAAAAAGTGAATTTAAAGCATCACGTCTAAAGTTCCCTTTAGACCTCCCTGAAATGTGTCACTTCTTGAAAAAGCCTGATGTCAACCCTGCTAGACAATGTAACATAGACTGCTGGTAACTGCCAGGATGCAGGACTCCCAGAGAAGGGTGGAGTCTGGCCGTCTTCTCCAGGCACAGGGAGAACACGTAGGTGCATCCAGCTCCCGGGTCCACCTGCAGCTGTCTCAGATGGCCCTGGTCAAAGCCTGCCTTAGGCTTAGGGAACCTCAGCCCCTGCATGGCTCCAGTTGACTCTGGCCATTATAACTGTAACGATCTCCATCAGCACTGGGAGATGGTGGATGGGGACTCTCAGGGCCTGACCCTGAACACAGAGTTTTAAGCCACAGGTGCACCTGGGCTCGCACCCACGGTTCGTGTGCTTCTTAGTAGGGCCTATTTCCTGCAGTGCCTGGTTCAGGAGCAGATGAAAGCCATGCCTCAAAATCTTCTCCCTCCCTAGCATATTTCTCAGAGAAAGCCTGGGCTGTTGTTCTTTGGTTCTTTGAATTTTCGGCTCCCAGCATTTTACTCCCTAATTAGCATGGATGAGACGTAGCCAGGATTTTTTTTTCCTTTTTGTACTTTACTGCACACATTTGTTCTGCATTGCCAATGAACTAGTGAACTGCTAAATCCTTTCAGCAGGTTTATTTTCCTTTGAATAATAAAAAGAGGTGCCTTGAATTTGGTTGTCCTTTGCTGTATGTTTATTAAGCTGACAGCTTTTATGATGTTGCTATTTTTCTGAGAATAACAGCAGTGACGATTACTCTCTAGGACCATCGAGGGTAATGTATGCCAGAAAGCAGAGATGAGTACACATAGAAAGGGCCAGTTAATATTTACGAAGAGAATAAACTGATGCTGATCTTACATCTTTTCAACCTTGAAAAAGAGAACTAATTTTCTGTGCTGCAAAAAACTAAACCATGGAAAATATACTCCACTATTAAAAGATTTTTAAAGGTGCTGATATGAAAGGTACCATGATCTGTTTCTACCCATAAAGCACAGGGAGTCTCTTTCCTATCCATCCTAGTCTCCAGCACCAACTGTGTCTTTCAATTCAATTATAACCCTGCCGATCTGGAGCTAGTGTCAGGCCGTATAAGCTAAGGGTTTCCACAAGACAGCCTCCACGCTTGATGCTGGTCACGGTTCCAGGCTACCATACCACTGGCTGACCAGCTACAAATCAGGGGGTTCCAACGCCCACTCCTTTGCTTCAACAGTTTGCTAGAGCAGCTCACAAAACTTGAGGAAACACTTTACTTACTTACCAGTTGGTGATAGAGGCTGCAGCTCAGGAGCCGCCCATCGGAAAAGGCACACAGGCGTCTACAGGTGCATCCTGGGATGTGTTTGCCAGCTGGGAGCTCTCTACCCCAATAATAGGAGGTTCTGTTATGATGCTTACATATTTTTTGTTATGACTCAACGTGAGAATGAATATGATTAGGTACATTATTTGCATTTGTGAGGTAAAGTTCCAAGTCTGAGTTGTAGTTGAGTCCTTCACCCTACCTGGAGCCAGTGAGGGGAAACTAACCAAGCCCCCTTCCCGCTTCTTGAATTTAATTGTGTTTTGCTTTCTTGTGGGCCTATAATTGATTCTCTACTAGTCTTAAATTAGTTGAGAACCTGGGGTGCTTGCTTTTCCATTCTTAAGATACTTAAGAGAATGTTCTCCAACTCCATCCAGGTAAATACAAAAGATGTAAAGTCTCCCTCTTTTTATGGATGAATAGTACTCCATGGTGTACATATACCAGAGGTTATTAATTTGTTCATGGGTTGATTGACCCTTTCGTTGTTTCCACATATTTATGTTAATTGAGCTGCTATAAATACGTGCATGCAAATGTCCCTGTGATAAAATTATTTTTTTTTTCCTTCTGGGTAGACACCTAGTAATGGGATTGTGGGATCAAA
This sequence comes from Nycticebus coucang, assembly GCF_027406575.1. NCBI lineage: Eukaryota > Metazoa > Chordata > Mammalia > Primates > Lorisidae > Nycticebus > Nycticebus coucang. The sequence goes on along the minus strand of NC_069785.1, from coordinate 107,336,044 downwards.
TGAGAGGTCTACTTTTAGCTCTTTAAGGATTCTCCATACTTCTTTTCAAAAAGGCTGTACTAGTTGACAATCACACCAATAGTTCATCCGTGTACCCCTCTTTCCACAGCCCTGCCAGCATCTGCAACTTTGAAACTTTGTGGTGTGGGCTGTTTTCCCTGGTGTTAGGTGGTATCTCAAAGTGATTTTGATTTGCATTTCTCTAATAATTAGAAATGATGAGCATTTTTTCATGAGTTTGTCTTGACTGGGTCTTTCTGATGATCAGCCCTCCCTGAAGCTACCTAAGATAACCCCTTTTCTTTAAATTCTTATATAGTTGCAAGGGGCTTATTATGAATAATAAAAGATGTTCCTCAAACCCATCACTCAGAAATTCCAAGTGTTTTAGGACCCCTGTGCCAAGAACCAGGAACAAAGATTAATATATGTCTTATAATCAGATATATATGCATGTATTAATATATACACATACAAATATCTGATTATACTGCAGTATCACAGAAGGGAAGCCAGGTCTCCACTACTGAGCTGCAGTTTTGATCCTAGTAGTGAGCTTTTTGGCATTCTGGCCTTTAAAATAGAAGAAGAGTGAAAACAGTTTCCTTTCTAGATCCTTCATCAAATCTGGTTGCTGCTCATAATTGATAAAAGGAGGTAGCAGAATAAGAGGATGAAGCAAAAGAGACAGAACCGCCTCAGAAACCTCCTCTCTTGACTTACAATTCAGAGTTAAAATTACCCTGATGCTGTGTCATTACAAGCAGAAGTGACTTACTGTGTTACCACAAATTTTCAAGTGTGCTCGTACTTTGTTCAGTAAACACTTTTTATACATACTGTGTGCAAAATGAAATGCAACTGGATTCCTATCATCTGTGCCAAAGCTGCCGTGATGTTTACCTTGTAATATTTTATTGCTTGAATAATGATTCTTTGTTAGTGTTTTTCACCTTCCAAGTACCATGCAAACATTAAGTAATTAATTTACACAACACCCAAGAGATACCCAGCTCATAAAATTATATAAGCCTTCTTATTTTGCCTGCAAGGAAACCAAGGCAAAGCACATCAGGGCCTCGTGTGTCACCCTGTCATCATGTGTTACTTGGTGACCCTGCCCAACCCACTAAGAACTCTTTAGGTGCGTGGTGAGACCACGAAAGCTACAATGATTTTTCTTCGTGTTCAGACCTGATGTTTCTTGTGCTGATTCCTTCTGGTAACCATGGCAGAGTTGGGATCAGAAGCCCCCAGTACAGAGATGGGGCTTCTGCCACTGTCCACCCTGAATGCCCATCATTTGTGTATAAAACTTTAGCATCTGAAGTCATTTGGGGAAAGGCAGAGTGAAGAAGTGAGACACAGATGGCCATAACAGAAAGGCAGATAGCTCAGCCCATCGTGTAGACTGGCCCAAGACTGTAAGGGTCTGGAAACAGAAAAAGTGATCTCCAGAAGATGTTAACTCTGGACTGAGGGTGCCCTGCTATGTGATGAAGTGATGGGATGCTAGGGAGGGACTTCAGGGATCAAATGGTCACAGGGAATAACGTAAGAGGCTGGCCTCCAGGAGTAATGTAAGAGGACGGCCTTCCTGTTAGAGGCCGGCCTCCAGGAGTAATGTAAGAGGCCAGCCTTCCCATTAGAGGCCAGCCTTCAGGAATAATGTAAGAGGCTGGCCTTCCTGTTAGAGGCTGGCCTTCAGGAATAATGTAAGAGGCCAGCCTTCCTGTAAGAGGCCGGCCTCCAGGAGTAATGTAAGAGGCCAGCCTTCCTGTAAGAGGCCGGCCTTCAGGAATAATGTAAGAGGCCAGCCTCCAGGAATAATGTGAGAGGCCAGCTTTCCTATAAGAGGCCAGCCTTCAGGAATAATGTAAGAGGCCAGCCTTTCTGTAAGAGGCTGGCCTCCAGGAGTAATGTAAGAGGCCAGTCTTCCTGTAAGAGGCCGGCCTTCCTGTAAGAGGCCAGCCTTCAGGAATAATGTAAGAGACCGGCCTTCAGGAATAATGTAAGAGGCCGGCCTTCCTGTTAGAGGCTGGCCTCCAGGAATAATGTGAGAGGCCAGCCTTCCTGTTAGAGGCCGGCCTTCCTGTAAGAGGCTGTCAGGAAGGCCAGCCTCTTACTTTATTCCTGAAGCCTGGCCTCTAACAGGAAGGCCGACCTCTTACATTGTTCCTGGAATCTGGCCAGCCTTCAGGAATAATGTAAGAGGCCGGCCTTCCTGTCTTTTCAACCTGAGAATCTTGTCTTTCTCTGACCAAGGCCAGAGGTGAACTTAAGTCTTAACCTCTTTTCACATCCTGGTTTAATCAGCCCAGATGTTTCTATATTTGGTTAGCACACATCTCTCCTGGAAGTTACATGATTTCTCTTATGATAAATTTTATATTTTATGATATCCTTCCAATAGAGTTTTCAAAAACAGAATATAGCAAATCATGTCTGCACCCATTTATTTATTTTCTATAATGAAAACACTCATTCCATAAGCTATGTAGATATAGATCATTTACTTTCTAGAAATGTCACTACATGTTGTAAATTAATTCAAAGTGGGAACTTATTTGAAAAACTTTATACATTTAATATTTGGCTATATAGCCAAAGCTCTATCTTCTAATATATACCAACAGATCACAGTTATTAGTTTTTCCAAGAAAACTTTCTGAGCCAGATGTTCCAAAAAGTATCTCATTTTGATTATTGATAACTTGGGAACAGTCATAGCCGAATGTATGCAAGGGTTTTCTCAGAATAGATTATTAAAGTCTGAATTTAGAAAACCTGATCCAAAAACTAGCTTTCCTTTTAACATTTCTGTAGGATATAATTTTCATTTCAGATGATAGTCATGAGAAATCCTATATGCTAGGTTTAATTTCTCAGTGAAAGTATGAGTTTCAAAATCTACTTTAATCAAAACACATTCATTATGTCAAACTGATTCTAGGTATGATTTTGTGGAAGTCGAAGACATATCTGAGACCAGTACTGTTATTAGAGGACGGTGGTGTGGACACAAGGAAGTTCCTCCAAGAATCACATCAAGAACAAACCAAATTAAAATAACATTCAAGTCCGATGACTACTTTGTGGCTAAACCTGGATTCAAGATTTATTATTCTTTTGTGGTAAGTAGGTCAACCACACTGTGATTAAAAGCAGACACTGGTTTCATGAAGTATAGAGATCATTTTCTATGATTAAATACAGTAGCATGAGGATGAATGAACTTTATTAGTGCCTTATGGTACGGTTTGTTCCTGCCTTATGGTCAAAATGCTAAAGTCTTTTGTTAGTAAGAAATACCATTTGGGGTCTATTAAGCCAACCTCTGAGCTATATGCTTTGAAAGAGAGCATACGAAATAGAATAGGGAAAATAATTTACAAAAAAATAGGTAAGTTACCTTTGATTAAACTAAAGCAAGGCAAATGTATAGCCAAAAGAAATAATGGGAGAGTTGAACAGATTTTAAGAATTAAAACTACAGAAAATAATTCCTCTTTTGGTTTGAAAATATACCTATAAATTCCATCACCAGAAAAATTCCTGATGATTTTAGTTTAAATTATGACCCAAATTTTGGAATGGCCTGTGTTATAATCATGGAGGCTCAGTGTTGGCAAGCATTTTCAAAATTAAAAGGTCCAACTCCGAACCTGAGAGTATGAACCCCGTCTGCTGCGCTCATGTTTATTTGCTGTCTTTCCTGCTTAAGCTCCTCAGTCACCATTTTCAACTTTACATGTTTATGATTGTTAGAAAATGCCCAATCTCATACTGAAGCAATAGCTATGAAGTAATTAATTTTACTTGTTGGGTTATATACAAACATGTATCTTCTTTTTTCATTCATCAATAAAAGAACACTAAGGTCCTGCCCTTTGTCAGATACAAAGTTGTGAAGGCAGGCAGGACCCTGAACCTTCTGGGGTTCACCCTGGGGTGGAGGTGGGAAGGCAGACAGGGAAACGCAGTTCACCAGGACGGAGTGCTGAAGGCTCCATCCACGTGGACACTGGGGTTGTTCTGCCTAAACAGCATCTTAAAATCAGCACCACATCCTTCGCCTTCTGTGCCTGTTGCCTGGTCTTCCTGGCACAGTTTTCACTCTGTTCGGTGCTGTCTGTCTCTTTTCCAAGTGTGGAAGCCAAAATAAAACATGCTACTATACACAGAATCAATTTGTGGGGCCTTTATTTTCTCTTAAAAATTAAATTTAGAATAAGAAGAATCTTGTTTTATTTTTTTATCTCATGGCCTTTACATCATGGTTGAGTTATTAAACCCTAAGTGAATTTTATGTCATAACATCATAAGTGAAAAAATAGCATGTGGCTAGCCGGGCGTTGTGGCGGGTGCCTGTAGTCCCAGCTACTCAGGAGGCTGAGGCAAGAGAATCACGTAAGACCAAGAGTTAGAGGTTTCTGTGAGCCGTGTGATGCCACGGCACTCTACCAAGGGCGGTACGGTGAGACTCTGTCTCTACAAAAAAAAAAAAAAAATAGCATGTGGTGATGTTGATTCCAGTTTTAATTTGAAAATAATCTATCAAACATTATTGACAGCATGGCAAACCCATGTAATGCTGCACATCATTAAAATTAAAGTGTGAACATTGGTTTCTACATTTCTTCACTTTTTAATGTGTTCAGTGGTGCCTTTGTTTACAATTGTTCACGGACAGAGCAGGCTTGGCGTGTTAGAATGGTGATGGGCAGACTTAGTGAAGGATCTTTTTATCTTTTAAAATATCAAGCACCATTAATGTTAATGTTTGATTATAACTAAGCTGAATGGTCCGTAAGTCAGTAATAAACACCGTAACTCTAACATACTGTCTTTAAGGCAAAACATGTCCATTTGTAGAAGGCAGTGCAGGTAAAGGTATAAGGAAGACGAGTTGTCCTGTTGGAGATGGTCTGGGTTATGGCAACAGCTCATCACTTGTTTCCTAGCCAATGTTGACTGGAATGTTGGGCAGCCTTGGTGGGTGGGATATAAACTGTTTGGCATTGCACAACTCATTTACCTCCACCAGTATATTGAATTTCGTTTTTTCTGAGAAATGATGATAACTCTAACATTTTTGTGTATTTCTCAACCAATCTCTGGGTCTGCATCCTTTGAGAATACGGACTTGTTCCCCTCCTAATAGGTTTCTGGCACTAAATACAGTCAACTAGGGCCAAAGTGCTTTGGCGGCTGAATTCCAAGAGGTAGAATGAGCTTAACGTCCAGGTATGTGGGAATCTAGATCATGTGGTTTTTTTGACAAAACTTGTCTGTTTGATTTGTGGCTCAGTAGGGATAGAAGGGCGCATATGGCTTGACCCTTGTGGAAGCTCACTTTATTCTTGTTTAAGTTTCCCTTTCACAGACTAAGAAAATGCCAGGAAGGCTATGTAAACTAGTGTGATGAAAATGTGTTAAATGGTCTATGAACCAAGTGTATGGTGCTCCATGATCATACTAATGTACACAGCTATGATTTAATAAAAAAAAATAGGGGTTTATAAACTCAAGAGACCAGGCTTAAACTGAAAGTGGGCAGGTATAAATTAATAAGGAACCAGTGGGATTAAGAATAGCAAGCTTTCTTCAAATGTACTTAAATGATTGTTTTAGGATGCTGAAACCTCTAGGGGCTGGAGGCAGCTACTGTGCACACCCTACTAGGAAGGGTGGGTGCTAGAGAAATATCAGCCTTATGGTAGTTCCTGAAGAGGCAAGGGCTCCTGGAAAATGGCAGGGAGCTATTAGGAACAGTCAAGACCCCCTCCCTTTGTATTTCTACTCTCCCCTCCCTACTTCGCAGAGAACATCTCTGCTCTTTCCACCTCTGACTCTGAGGTGTGCAGAACTTCTGCAGACTCTGTATGTCATAGGCGTCCAGAAGGATAAGAGCCCATGACACTGGAATCACATGGTCCACATTCTTACCATCTTTGGAAAGGTGCAGTATACATTTTTGGTCAATTTTTCACTCCAGCAAATGTGAAGATTAATGGATGACATCCAGATTGTCTGTTTGTGGTTGGGAATGATGCTTACATTATAATTTTGTTCAGTGTTCCTGACTGGCAGTGTACTATAAAGCACCCATCCCGTCCGATGGAAGGCAGGCTTCTAATGGTGTGGGATTGAATCAGTTTCTTCCCCTTTGCTTTTACATCTTTAAAATGGGGATAGTATTTGGAATTGGGATGAGATTTTAAAACAGTAAAGGATACTGAGCATACTCCCTACCATATATTACATAGTAAGTGTTCAGTAAATGGTGATGATTCTACTTTTACCATCACAAATTATGTACATAGCTGTCCCCTCCGAATCAATGCCAGTGAACATTTTGAGGGTTGGACAATTCATCTTATTCCTTCGCTGGACACTGGTTAGAGAGTGTGTTGTTTGGATTGACCTTTGCTTGAGAAAGTGTGATTCACAAGAACTGCCTAGTTGCATGCTCTTGCTCTCCTGGTCAGCCTCGCTTTCTAGTTTCACTCTACTCAGAAGAATACATGCCTTCAGAAAGCGTAAATAAGCAAAACGGATGATTATTGAGCACTTGGTAACAATGTATGATTTAATAAATTACGATCTCCCACCAAAATCCAGTTTGTTGGAGGATGAATGTGCTGTTGATTGATTAGGAATGTTTTGGTGAATTCCCCTAAGTAGGTTATTGGAAAGGTGTTGCCGGGGTCCCGAGGGACAGTGTGCAGAGAGGTGAACAGACGTGGGCATGGATTTCAGCTCTGCTGCTAACCTACAGCTCAGGTTTTGCATCTATAAAATGGTTTTATTACTGCTGAACATTAGGTGATTGTGAGGATTAAATTAAATAACTTTTATAAACCACTCTGCCTGTGATTTGTTAATTACTCAAATATCTTCTATTATTGTTATCATCACTGGTCTAACTAACGTACAAGGTACAGATATCTCACTTGCCTGTGATTGTGTCTACACACACAGGAATGGACACTCTTCACTTTCTTCATCCAAACTAGAAACATTTTACTGTATATTTTAACAAACAAGAGGACTTTTATGTTTGTGTGTGTTTAATGTAACATACTTTTTTTATTCAAAAATAAAAACTTCAGTCATTGAAAGCTACTCAGTACTTTCCGGCTTTATTAATAAAATTTAGTTTATTTTAAAAATTGAAATTTACTAATGCCCATTATAAACATTTTCTAAAATTAAAAAGCTATTTCATCAGACCAGTTGCTTAACTATAAATCTCTGCAGTTTGAATTAACTGCAAGTGGTGCAGTTAAGATTTCCACTAAGATTAAAACTCAAGTGAAGCGTGGTTTTGTGTAAAAATGATTAGTTAAAATACAGGAAAAAGAGAAGGAAGAAGATAGAGAGGAAGGAGTAGAACCCAGGAATTCAACAAGAAAAGATTCTCTGTTATAACTTCTACAGGTTCTGATTTTGCTCACCTAAAACTTACCCATTGTCGAAACAAAAAGAGTGTAAGAACAACACAATAAAAGTGGGCAGTTTATCCTCATGTGACTAAGCTGAATCCTTAAACAAAGCTAGAGAAAAGGGACTCATTCACTTTGTGAAGTGTGGAAACTTCGCCTTTTTTGCATAGCCAGTTAGGACTTTTTAATTGTTCTGAACATCCATGATGTTCTGGCCTCTTCAGCAAGACCGTACATTGAGCCAAGGCCTGCTGATGTGAGGTTGGGGATCCCCACAGCTGATTCTGTTTGCCTAACTTTATTTCATTCAAATACATCCTACTGGAGGTTTGAGAGCTGTAGAAGGTCTGATATAGTTGCCCAAATGCCTTCTGTGAGCCGGAGAGTGCCCACCCAGGGGCCCTGGAACTAGAGCATTGAGGAAGGCAGAGTCTGTGCTCTCAGGAACTTGCATGGAGGTGAAAACAGACAGTAAACACATGTGTAGGCCAGAATATACATATGTATGAACATAAACCATTTCAGAGAATATTGTGAAGATGAGGGAGTCAGAGGGAGCCAGAGATGGTCTATGGATGTAACATTTCATTTGAGAACTGAAATCTAGAAGGAAGCAATGATGCAAAACTATAGGAGAAGAATATGATCAGCAAAAGAAGGGCCAATGTTAAGAGCCTGAAGGAGAAAAGCAAAGCCATCTTTCCTGTGGGCAGGAATGCTTCTCCTGGCGCTCAGCATCCTAACTGCCGGGAGGAAGAAAACACAGGAGAAGGAAGCTCAGCACTAGCTCCTTCCTCTCCTGGCAACAGTGAGGAAGACGGCTTCTTATCCTTATCTTAGTCATTCTGTTTTGGATATCGCTGAAGTCATTCTGCACCTGGATGAAATAAAGTAGTTAAAACCAGAGCATCAGCTAAGGCTAAATGCTAAAGTATTGTCAACAAGACACTAAACAAAGTGTGGACAGAAAGAAAGTTGGGGCGTGGTCAGGATCAAGCATGAGGACAGCAGGGTAAGAAAAACAATGTCTAATCCTGAACCCCTGAGTAAACGTCAGGGTCGTCAGCTGGCAAGGCTGATGCATCAGTAGATCCCAGTTGAAGCACACATTCTTTATGAACAGAGCCTCATTGTCACACAACTTTGTAGCCGGGGGGGATAAATGTTCTTATTTCATATTTCACAGATGTTCCAAAACTTTACCAATTACAGAGACAATTTTGATGAACTAGTGTTCTCTTTGGGAAGATTGAATGAATCGGTTACTTTAATCAGATCACTTTCCTAAAGCCTGGACATGTAATGGGAAGTTTAATAGCGTGTCTGAGAGAGCAAGGAGCAAAATTTAATACAATCCTAGAGTGAAAGGTAATTTGACAAAGGATATGACTGTGTTGATAAGCAAATGGTGATGGCTGAGGGGAGTAAAGGGAAAGTTGAGGTTTTTCGGGGAGGGGGGCAGAGGAAGGGAAGGTAGGTAAGAAAGTGTGAAGGGACTGGGAGGAAACCAGAAGCGAAGTGAAATGGAACACAGGGGTAGCATTGCTGGGGCCTGTCCTTGCTGATGCATTTGTTTCAATGTATTATTCAACAGACTTTATTGAGCTCCTATTAATTGTGCCATACACTATGATACATACTGGGTATACAGAGATGGACAAAATAGACAAGGTCCTTGCCCCTATAGAACTCAGGACTTGGTGGGTACAGTCCTAACAGAAAGAATACGAATAGTCTCTACCCCTGTAGATGACTGTGAGGCTCACACGTGTGAGGTGCTGTCTGTGAAGTGTGGATCCGATGCCTGGGGTGTCATGAATAATCCATTGCTGTTAAATCACACCTTACAGTGCCCCCACGCAGACCAGTGCAGGAAGAATACTGGATTTAGAGCTCCACAGTCTTGGAGATGTGGTGCCAACCCTCTTACTTTATAGGGAAGTAGTGAACACAGGGTAGGTAACTTTACAGATGATGCACAGAGGTTGGAGTCTGCTGTGGCCACAGAGTCCATCTGTGTGTGCCACTACCTATGAGACATGAAGCTGTGGCCCTCTAAAGAAAAATAAATATGTCCAAAATTGTGATAAGATTGCGAGGAGCACCCTGAATCTCATCCACAATGTCCTCTGGGTGCACAGACACAGTTAGGTCCCACACACCCCTCTGCCTGTTAACTGACTCTTGCAGTATTGCCTCTCCTGCTACAGAGCCCTTTCTGACACAGCAGTGTTTGAAATAATACTTTACTACTGTAATTAATTTTCCTCATAAACCCCATTTGCTAATCTCATGAGCAGGTGACTCCCCCGTACGCTGTGTAAACACATCTCCAGCATGGAGAGGGGTGCTGTTTAATGACACTTGGAAAGTTTGGCACCCTGTTTGTCTAGTGTTTAATTAAATGGACATGCTGCAAGTAAACTTTTATTCTTAAAACCAGAACAACATAGTGATTTTAAATGACTATGCCTCTTAATAGGCATATAATCTTCTTTTTAACTGTGATCTTTGTACAAATATGTTGGTAGATGTGAAAATGAGAAAAATGAAGAATGAAAAAGCTATTCAACTATATTAGAAAATGGCTTGCATATTTGAGATACGGCAAATGCAGAGCAGTATTTCTTTTTTAAAAAAATTGTATAGAGGGTCTCAGTAAAAAATATCTCCACACAATGTTCACTTATAAATTTGATAAATATTTCTGAAGATGTTCTGTGAATAATAAGAAAATGATAGTCAAGAGGTGAAGAATGGTAAATAATTATAGAAGTGTGAATTGTAGTAATGAAATGCACATGGAGTGTTCAGTGTATATAGGACAAAGGGCACTTGACCTCACAAAGACAGGCGTTGTTGGGCTGTATCTGGGAGAGAACAGCGTCCTAGGAAAGGGCACTGGCCGCGTCAATAAAGGCCAGAAAGGCATTTCAGAGTATCCGGTGAATTCAGCAGAGCATTGCATGAGGCGTAAGGATGCTAATAATCACTCGGTCTCCTTTCTTCTTACTAGACAGTAGACAGAAATAAAGAAGCTAGAAGGACATAATAAGCAATACCCTTATTAATGGACTTCAAAAAATGCCAAAGCCCAGGACTCTTTAATAAAATTACAACCAAGGATTTGGCTGGGATGAAAAGCCAGAATGAGTATGTGCTACAACAATGATGCAAATCCAGACGCAAGGATGCTTGGGAGGGCTCCAAGGTTGGTGGTGGAGACGAGGGTACACGTACACACTCCTCCCACTGCATGGTCTGGTTGTAGATGTCCTCGTCACCAATAGGAAGGGAAGCCAGCAAGGAGGGCAGATGCCAGGTGCAGCTGTGCTTAGCAGCAGATAGACCCAGCAGGCTCGGAGGTGAGACCCTTTCAGTGAGCATTGCTGGAAGCACAGCCTACCAGAGAAATGAGGCTGGGGATGTGGGAGGAGGACAGGAAAGGGGATGGAAGAAGTGATTGAAGTAAAAAAAATACTGGAAAAATGATACCAGAAATGTTTGTTGGTGTTTCTCCTTCTGTAGCCTGAGGCAGTAATGTGGAAAGAAGGGCTGGGTTCTCATGAGGGAGGCAAGCACAGTAATTTTTGTGTGTTAGACTTTCAATCAGTCACCTTTGGTAACAGTCCTGGGAACTCCATTCTCCTCACTGTGGTTCTAAGGTGACCTGGCTGACCTCCATTCTCTGTAAGGACCTGCTATTCTAACTGGAAACTTAAAGATCGCATAATGTTAGGGAGGTGCCAGTTTCCTCTCCCAGGTGAACAAAGAAATTAAAAATCACTCACACAGACAGGGCTCATCCAGCCTTGAAAACAACTGTCCTGAGTGTGACAGATTAAGGCCAACCTCCATTCAAGATTGTTTCTTTCACCTCTGAGAAAACTGAGCTACATATTCAGAATGAGTCTTTCTTTATTTTGCATTTGAAAATGAGGGCCAGACAGGCAAAAAATAATAAAATAAAATAAGAGAAAAAAGAACGATTCAAAGGGCATAGAGCCACCTCTGGAAAAGAGATACGTGAATAAACAATCAGGTAATCATTGCTTCTTGCCTGAGCCCTGCTAACTGCTTCCTGGTCCATCTCCCCTGCTTCTGTTTCCCCTACCTTCAGTCTGCTCTGCACTTGGTTGTCAGCGAAAGTAGAGCTGTGATCACATTTTCCACTGAAAACTTTTGAACAACTCCATATTCAAAATGGAGTTCTTCTAGAAAAATATTCAGACGCTGCACTGTGATACTGAGAGCCTCCCTTGTTCCAATGCCAACCAAGCATTGTGGCTGCAATTCTCGCTTCACCACATGTATTCTTCCTTCCAGACAAAGAGCATTATTCCCGAATGGTGCAACCTCATAATTTGTCCCCTCTCATACTTGGCAACTAAATGTCCTATATTACTTCCTCAAGAATCCAAGACTCCTCTGTCCACCAAAGTCATATTCCTATCAACAATATGACTACTCTTTAGCTCAGTGGTTCTCAACCTTCCTAATGTCACGAACCTTTAATACAGTCCAAAGGGGTTGTGACCCACAGGTTGAGAACCGCTGCCTTAGTTCTTCAACCACATACACCAGGCCTTTCATCAGGTATCTAGATTAGTGTTTCTTATGAGCATCATGGCTTTGCAAAGAAAAAGTAATGTACACGTATGTATACTTTTGAAAATATATAGAAAAGTTTAAAATAGAAGTAAAAACGACTCATTATTCCCATCACTCAACACAATCACCGTGAATATCTGGGCATGTTTCTTTCCAGACGTTTTAATCCAGAGGTTCTCAAACTGTGGGTCGCGACTCCTTTGTAACAATGAAAATAACATCGCAGGAAGGTTGAGAACCACTGTTTTAATCCATAAAAGCCCATGTCTAGGTCTCCCTATCTCTACTAGAGTGAAAACTCCCTGAGGTGGGGTAGCTTACACCTGCAGAGTCTGTCATAGCACCTCACTCTACAGGCCTCAAAATGTTTAACTGAACAGAACTGATAAGCATCATTGAGTACCTAACAGCCAACAGTTTGAAGTGCAAATAATAAGAAGCAATCCCAGGCCGGGCACAGAGTTTCTGTGTTTATTAATGGGGTTCAAGAAATGCCAGAGGATAACACCTGTAATCCTAGCACCCTGGGAAGCTGGGGCAGGAGGATCTCTTGAGCCAAGGAGTTTGAAGTTGCTGTGAGTTAGGCTGAGGCCATGGAACTCTAGCCCAGGCAACAGAGCAAGACTGTCTCAAAAAAAAAAAAAAAAAAAAAACAATCCCAAATAATGTATACAGAGAAAATATATTAACAGACCATGACCTAGATTTATAGACCTGAAAGAGTTGCTCCCTCCAACTCTGATGTTCCAATCATCCCTCCCTCATCCCAGCATGTCAAGAGCCCTCAGCTGCTTTGTTGCAGGATCACTGGGTATTGGAGGGGAAGGTAAGTGTTGGTTTAGGGGTAAGGATTGAGGTTGTGGGAGGGGAATATTTCCCTGACATTTGTCAGGGAAACAGTGGAATAGAAACACAGCAGATGGCCAGGCACAGTGGATCATGCTTGTAATCCCATCACTCTCAGAGGCAGATGCAGGAGGATCACTTAAGCTCAATAGCTCAAGACCAACCTGAGCAAGAGCCCGACCCTATCTCTAACAAAAATAAAAATAAAAGGATAAACCAGGCATGGTGGTGCATGCAGGTAGTCCCAGCTACTTGGGAGGTTGAGGCAGGAAGATTGCTTGAGTCCAGGAGTTTGAGGTTGCCATGAGCTGTGATGATGCCACAGCACTCTACCCAGGGCAGTAAAGCAAGATTCAGCACCACCACCACCACCCTGCCCCTCAAAAAAGAATAAGGGCAGCCCATGACAGGGCATTCTAACTCTGAAGTCTGGATCGACAACATTTGAACCTCAAGGAGGCATGTGACCATGAATTAATAGACTGTGTGATTCTGACATCACCGCAGACAAGATCCAAGTTCTCAGCTGATGTGTTTGCTGAGCTGACCTTTCTCATGCACAGCAGCAGCTGCCTGAAAGACTCGGGGTTTCCTAATAATTGGTAAATGGTCTCAGGATCCTGACTGCCTATTATTTGAGCAGGTCTTTGCTGAGGCGTCAAGGGCTTTCTGGGTTTTTAAGACACTCCAGAGCCATTCATTTGATTTTTTGATGTTGTGTGTACAAAGTACGGGTTAGAGGACAGATGAAGCAGATCACATTCAAGTTCAAATCTATGTATTATCTGTGAGACCTGGGACATGTCATTTAAACTGTTCATGCTATTTTTCTTCATTTGTAAAGTAGGAAGGATCCACTTGCATCATAAGACTGCTTGAAGATGAGCTTTAAAATCTATACGTTGGTGCACAGTCTGTGTGCAACAGATGGAGCTGTTATTACTGTGACTATGAAATGTCTTCACAGGGTATCTTAGCCTGTTTTCTGTTGCTGTAACTATGCAGTTATAAATAAATTTACAAAGAAAATAATTTTTTTCTTACAGATCTGTAGGCTGGGAAGTGCAAAGTCAAGAGGTTTTATATGGTTAGGTCCTTTCTGCTGGGGGGACCTCTCCAGAGTCCTGAGGTAGCATAGGGCGTCACGTGCTGGGGGTTACAAGAAACAGCAGCCTACTCTCATAACTCTACCATCACCAGGATAACCATTAATCCATTGCCCATTAATCCATGAATGAGATTAATACATCTATGAGGGCACAGCCATCAAGACCACCTCCTAATACTGTTACTATGTTGAGGATTAGCTTCACCACAAGTTTTGGAGGGACAAGTATTTAAACCGTAGTAGTTAGAATCAAATTGAGTATCTTAGTTCAGGATGCTATACCAGAGCCTGGGCAGCTTATAAACAATAGAAATTTATTTCCTACAGTTCTGGAGGCTGGAAGTCTGAGATCAGGGTGCTACTATGATTGAGTTCTGGTAAAGTCCCTTGTCTGGGCTGCCAAGTGCTGAGGACTTTTTGGGTCCTCATATAACCAGAAGAGAGTGAGCTCTCTGGGTCTCTTTCATAAAGGCACTAATTCTGTTCAAAAGGTCATATCTTCATAAAGCCCCACCCTAATACCATCACACTGGGGGTTAGAATTTGAATGTATGAATTGGGGGGTGACATATATATTCAGTCCAATAGTATCCAAGGTCCTTGGCAGGACCCAACAGCCCTGGCAGTGTTGGGTGGACCAGAGTCCAAGAACTGTGACCAGCTCTACTCAGCTGTGCTACATCGGAGCATAGAGGATAGACGGTCAGCCCTTCCCTTTTGAACTGTTCATGAAAATGTTGTGAAATACACCTTTAATATTTTAAGCTTCCAATTTTAATAGTAAATCTGGATCTGACTTTCTTATTTCTCACCTAAATCTAAGAAATGCTGTGCAAACAGCCCTTAACATGTTCTTTTGGCCCAGGGATAAGCCAGGTCTCTGAAGAGTACAGCTGTTCCAGGTCAGAAGCACTCCATTTGATCAGTTTTTGCTTTCTTCCTGAAATGCTAAACCAGATATTAAAAAAATAAATAAATAAAAGCCAAGCATGGTGGCTCAGGATTATAATCCTAGTAAGCCCAGTGACTCTGGAGGCTGAGATGAGGATCCCAGTGACTCTGGAGGCTGAGATGAGAGGATCACTTGAGCCCAGGAGTTCAATACTAGCCTAAGCAATAGAGTGAGACCTGTCTCTAAAATAAATAAATAAATTTAAATTTAAATAAGAAAAACTATCCAGACAGATAGGTGTGCACCTGTAGTCCCAGCTCCTGGGGAGGCTGAGGCAGGAGGATTGCTTCAGCCCACAAGTTTGAGGTTTCAGTGAGCAATGATCACACCACTGCAGTACAGCCTCAGTGACAGAGTACAACTCTTTCTTTTTTTAAAGGGTACTAAAACTTCTTAGTGTTTTAATCTCTACCATAATAGACAAAAAAAGACATATGAATATAAATTATTTCATTTAGCCATCAGAGATAACTAGAAAGGGAAGTGGTGGTTTTTAATTAGTTAAAAAATATAGAAATATGCATCCAAAGTCTTAACTAAGAAAGCATTTCTGAAGGAAAAATCACATTATAAAGGCAGAACTCTAATTTAAAATTCTAGGCCAGTACCTAATTTTGATTTAAAGTTACAGCTTGTTAGAATAAACCACTATCAATGATTCCATTTTTTTCTGAGTCTTTTGTTAGAGCATCCCTTACACAACAAAAAACATGCTATGGTTTAATACGAAAATAAAATAGCTAGTTCTCAGGACAGCTGCAGGGAGAATGGCTTAGCAGGTCTTATGTGTGGTGGCCCCAGTTTCCTTTTGCAGTCATCAGCAAACCTCCCCACCATCCCTGTATCCTCTCCTCGCCAATGCCCCAGCGCTCTTTCCTCACAAATCAAAACGACTAGCAGATTTTTGTGTGGACAGGCTGTAAGTTAATTCTTAATTGAATTGGGTCACTCATTCATTCTACAAACATTTTTGTAGCTCTGAGTCTCTGTTGCCGGTCCCAGGGTAGAACCTGGGAATACAAATAGGTCATGAAACCTGCCCTCAAGACCCCCAGGTGAGTCAGATGTGATAGGATCAATGACAGCTGAAAAGAGGCTGTGAGTTTGTGGGATGCAGAGAAGAGAGAGAGTATGTTCAGGAGAAAGAGAAGGAGGTCAGGGAATGATTCACAGAAGCGGTAGCTGACCAGGGGAAGGAGGGGAATCTTTCTATCCCAGCAAACCAGGACAAAATAACTTAATGACTGATACCGGTGAAAGCCTAACCTAGACCAAATTATTTGCATTTAAAATCAATAAAGTCTAATACTAAATGGCAGAAAGGAACAGTAACCAAAGTCTATTCAGGTTTAACTACAGAGTACAATTTAGACAGCAAGGAAAGGCCACAATTCCTGGGAAAGGGTTTTTTAACCAAGTCTTTGTACTAGAATTTTTTTTTTTTAATGTAAATGCCCAGACAGAATCAGAATGTCTTGGGGAAGGGCCTGAAAATCCATTTATAAAGCTCCTCAGCTGGGTCTGTTGTGCTGCCCTGTTAAGAACTATCTTCCTGGCTGGGTGCAGGGGCTCACACCTGTAATCCCAGCTCTCTGGGGGGCTGAGATGGGTAGACTGCCTGAGCTTAGGAGTTTGAGACCAGCCTGAGCAACAGCGAGACCAGCAACTACCCCCAACTCCAATCTCTACTAAAAATAGAAAAAAATTGCCAGATATTGTGGCACATGCCTATAATCCTGGCTACATAGGAGGCTGAGGCAGGAGGATTGCTTGAATCCAGGAATTTGAGGTTGCTGTGAGCTAGACTGATGTCATGGCACTCTAGCATGGGCAACAGAGTGAGACACACACACACACACACACACAAACTATTTTTCTTGATAGAAATTCTTACTGCATAAAACAGAATGTCTGAATTCCTCCCCTTCTCTGAGGACACCATCCCCAAGCTCCCGTCTGCCACCCGTTTTATCCCTGCAGTAGCTCAGAGCTCCTTGTGCCTGTGTAGACTACTTCTGTTTTGTCACTAGCCTGGGAACACTTCAGAAGCAATCACATCACTTAGTACAAGGTGAGACAGTCACCCAGTCTATGTTCCTAAATGAATTAATGCTTTTGTTCAGAAAGATCTCGATAACTCTCTGAACATTTCTACAATGCCTCCTGTACACCAAGCAGGCAGTAGGATCAAATGAGATCAGATATGGGAAAGCACTTTGTAAGGTGGGTGTTAAGTGCTGCAGGTAGTTCTGAGGTATTTTAACCAACTACTGGGTGCTTCTTAACTCCATTAAGAAACTCAATAGGCTGGAGTGTTTCTCTCATTGAATTCATACTTTTACATCAATGTAAACATATTTAACTCCTACCAAAAAAAGACATCTTAATTAATTTGTTCTCTTGATTCCATGCTCCCTTCAGATCAAGCAGCTCTCTAGGGCATGTGTTCCAGTAGTTAAATTTCTGTGTGGGGACATTCAGAGACAGAGAGTACCCAGCTGGCCACTTGGAAAGGCAGGGTTCATGTTTTCACATGTTCATGGGAAAAGAAAGCAGCCCTGTTACCTTATAAACACCGTCCCTATCCATCCTCCATTTTCTTCTCTCATTAAAGTTAATTTGCTTTTGAAGAGGAATTTTGTTTCTACCTGCCATTAAGAGAAAATTCCTTCAGTTTTGCTATTTAAACATTTGCTAACACAGCGCCTGTCTTCTCAGCAGTGGGAAGGACACTCTCCCTGGAGCAGCGTGAGCTGGTGAGGCTGCAGCAGCCTCCTCTCTGCTCTCCTGCACTGGGCAGCCGGCGTGCTGCGCACTGGCCACGCCACGCAGCATCAGCCCATGTCCCCACTGCTCTGATGGCTCCAGGGCCTCTGAGCTGATGGCTGCTCAACACGTTTCAGTCTAGATGACAATTGCTTCATCTTATTATTTGGAATGTTGGCATTAGCAACCATATTTTTAAAGGAAAAAGAAAATGTTTCTCTATACACAATACATCCCATTATCTTCAGTTATACAATGAGTAGTAAGTGCCCCCCCATCCTCCTATCCTCCCCTTCTTTTATAGGTGGGGAAGGGTCATTCTAGACACAGTTGATGTGTATACACACACACACACACACACACGGTGGACATAAAGTTCACGTGCATTTTGAAATTGTTTAACATAGTAAATTGCATACAAACTTTATGTCCACCCTTCAAATACAGTTTTTTGGGGTCGGGGAGACAGAGTCTTATTCTGTTGCCCCAGGCTACAGTGCTGTGGCATCATACAGCTCACAGCAACTTCAACTCTGGGCTCAAGCAATCTTCTTGCCTTAGCCTCCTCAGTAACTGGGACTACAAGAGTGTGCTGCTATGCCCAGCTAGTCTTTATGTTGTTTAGTAGACATGGGGTCTCACTCTAGCTCAGGCTGGTCTTACACTCCTGAAACCCGCCTCGGCCTCCCCAAGTACCAGAATTACAGGTACAAGCCACTGCACCCAGCCCACTTGATATATTTTAATTAAAATATAATCAAAGTAGAGCAAAGGAACATAAGCGTCACTTGATCTATTTATCCTCAGACATTTGTCAAAAGGGATTTGAAGTGACTGGTTCAAGAAATAATTATGGAGAGCCTGCTTAATGCCTGGGACTGGGGACAACCTGAGGTCCTAGCCCAGCTTTTGGAGAAGAGTTAATACTTAACAGTATTATCTGTTAGGATGGGACAAAGGTTATGACAGAAGCACAGAAAAATGCTCTACAGTCAGCGTGGGGTGGGGGGCAGAACCTGCAGAAGAGCCGCTTCCCAGACTTTGCCTTCCGCCCATCAGTCCCCGTCTGGTCCTGGTGCAGTTGGGGCAGCAGCAAACTGGGTATAAGGGTCCTCTCTTTTCCTGTTTGGAAAAGTGCTAAGATTTTTATTCATTAAAGGGCAACTCCCTTTTTACCTCTCTAGTTCCTTAATACCTTCTATGAGCCCTTTTCTTCTGTCTCCTTTCATTGGTCTGCATATGACCACCGTAATTTCTTCTCTAGACAATAACCTCAAATCTTCTTCCCTTGTTTCTCCACCTGCAGGATTGTCATCCAACTCCTCTTCCCCACTGTGGCCTTTGGGGTCTTTCTATGGCTTAATCCAAACCACTGCCATTCTCCTCCTAACACCTGTCAGTGGCTCCCCCTTACCTCTGATGAACCCCAAGACCAGCATGGCGGCCTCCTCTTAACACCTGTCGGTGGCTCCCGCTTACCTCCGATGAACCCCAACACCAGCATGGCAGCCTCCTCTTAACACCTGTTGGTGACTCCCTCTTACCTCTGATGAACCTCAACACCAGCATGGCGGCCTCCTCTTAACACCTGTCGGTGGCTCCCCCTTACCTCTGATGAACCCCAACACCAGCATGGCCGCATCGTTGGTTCCCCTGTTTCTCAGTTCTGTCTTTTCTTTAGCCTTAGCCTACCTCTTAACCTGAGCATATTTCTAAGATTCGGTATGGCACGTTCACAGGCTCTACAAATCAGTGTTGCTTCCTCTGCTCAGAGGGTCTCTGTAAGGCTGTGCACTTTGAATTCAGGGTGTTCTTGTTACTCAGTGTGGAGCCATGAGTGAGGCCCATCAGCTGTCCACTCTGACTTTTCTCATAGTTAAACTGCCAGTAAAGAATGAGCTGCAGAGACCTTGTCAAGGCCAGAGATGAGGCCTCCTCAGGCCGGGGCTGGCACATCATAAGTGTGCAGGATTATCACCTATTTCTGATCTTTCAAAACTCATTTCCAAGCCTCACCTCTTAAATCAAGGCCTCTTCTCATACCCCAGCTAGAAGTGACTACTTTCTCCTTCACCTACCACATATGCGTTTTTCTGCTATGCATCTAAAATAACTTATGGTAGTGGTTTGTTTACATGTTAGTCTAGCCCTAAAATTTCATGAGGATAAAGGTCTTGTATTACTCATTTCTATGTCCCCAGCCCCGATGAAGATCCTTGCCTACCAGATATTCACAGTACATGTATATATATGTATACATCTATATATAAAATGTGTATGTGTGTGTGTGTGTACGCATATGTGTGTGTGTATATATATATCGAATGAATGAATTTTTGTTGGCACACTTACAAAGAAGTTTCTTTTGATGTGTCCGGTTTGTTGAAGCTAGACAGAGAGAAACTGGAAGCAACCTTTAAAATCCTCCATACAAAATGCCTATGTTGCAGTTGAGAACACGATAGTCCATGAAATGGAAATGTCATGCCCACATTTGTGCTGCTGGACAGTGGACTTTCAGCATCAGCATGAGTGGACATCAGCCCCATCTCACTCTCCATCTCCTCAATAGCTCAAAGAATTAACTGTGGACCTGCCATTAAGACAGATTCATTCCTGAACAGGGGGAGACTGTGCATTAGGCTGTCTGCACCTCTTGTTGACACTCATGAAACTGGGCTTCAGAATCTTACGTTAATCTTCCTAATTTCCTGTGGCCAAGATATTGACTGCTAATCAATCCCAGCCCCGCTTCTCTATAGAACCTCAGAGATATAAACAGGAGAGTAAGACAGGTGGCTCCCTGAACTGTGACACCTTGTTCTAGTAATGGTTCAATCAGCGTTGATTTTGTACCCATCTCCTGCAATATTAAGCAATATCTGGAAGCATTCTTAGTTGTTGCACCTGGGCAGGGAGTGCTACTGGAATCTAGTGTGGAGGGCAGGAGTGCTAGTCGGTGTCCTGTAATGCAAAGGCCACCCCTCCCCTACTCCAGCAAAGAAATACCCAACCCAAAGTGTAAATTGTGTTTAGTTTGAAAACCCTGCTATCAACCAATGTGTACACATTTTATTGCCTCTAATCACCCTTGTGATTTCCTGGAACATTTTAGAGACTGGGAATTGAAGAGAGAAATAGGAACAACACAGAACCTGTTAGGACTTAAGGAGAGAAGAGGTAGAATTGCGTAATGAGAAAGAAAGTCAAGGGAATGTGCACAAACCCACATTCGTGATTTTCTCTCTCCTGTAACCCTCCTTAGGAACTGCTGTAAGCGTATTTATGCCATATTATCAAGCCGTGAGTAGTCCCAAAGTGGGCAAAGTGAAATGATATAATTAACAGAGAACCTGAGGATGGGATCAGTGTATCCTTACAATTTAAGTATTCTTTGCTGATATAATAATTGTGAAGTAAGAAATAGCTTTACCATCAGAGAACTCCTTATTAGGTTTGAAGATGTACATAGTAGATGGAATAGTAACACTTAACATAATGTCCTAGGTTCTTGTTTTTGGCAATTGTTTGAAATTTGTAATAAATTTCCATGTAGATAAATATTTTTATTTTATGAGATCACAGGCATACATATATAGTATAGCCAAGATTAGGATAATTAGCAGCTATTTTCAACGTATAGAAAGTCCCAGATATGTCTACCCTTTACACCCACACAGCCATAGCTTTTAATCCATTTGTCATAAATTATCATGTAAGAAAAAAATTAACATTAATAAATGCCCACAAGTCAAAGATTTTTTTCAATAAAATGTGGAGAAATTACATATTTATAAGTGATTAAAAAGATTTCTAATATGGGATTTATAGCAATAAATAAAATATAAAAGTTTCTTTCTGAACTCTCATAAGCTTTCAAAGGCTTCTAGTTTAAGATTGGAAATATGCATTTTGAGTTGTAAAATGGATTGAAGTACTAACTGCTTTTATTGCTTTTTCCTCAGAGCCATTACTCGTAGCCAGTTCAGGATACCAGCTATAAATGTGATCTTCATAAACTACTTTCCAGGCAAAACAAAAGGTCTACAAACTAAGTGACTTTTAGAAAAATAAAAGCAAAAAATGATTGAAACCATAAACATAAAATCAAAACTATGACACGAATATAATCAAAGTAGAAGACAGGTATTCAGTCCTGAAGGCAGAAAAAATGCAAAGCACAAGTGGGTCTCTCGTTACACTCTCGTCACAACAGAGGGCAGATTTCTTTCCAGAGGGACGTCTTTAAATACTTTGTCCACTCTTACGTGAAATGACTTACAGGATGGGTTTTCCACCACTTCCATTGTGAGGCCATTCCACAATTTAATAGACATCACTACTGGGAAACGTTGTAGGTACAGCGCCTATGTCAGCTCTCATTCAATTTCATGCCCTGACTTCTAGTTTTGCCCCTTGGGAAGGGCATAAACAATTTCTTGCCCTTCATGATGATATATTTTGAATTTTAGAAAATTGTATCATGTCCCTCTAAGTCACTCTCTGAAAAACGTTACATGCACTGCACATGAAGTGCTTAATTCTTCAGTCCATGAAGTATGTATTTTGTTTGTATATTCTTATCTCCTAAGTCATTTTCCCAGCTCTTCTCTTAAATTCCCTGCAGTTTGTCAGCATCTTATATTAAAGTCCTTGCAGAACCGCGCGGTGATCTGATCCTCTCTGAGCAGGGGCCTGCGCAGACCGACCTCGCTGCAGACGGCAGTGTTCTTTCTGCTCATCTCACACATCTCAGCCGTGCCCAAATAGCTTCACCACTTACTGTGTTTCATAAAAAACCTTCTCCTCTGACATTTCAGGTGCAGCACTTACATTTCTAGTTTCAGTGATACCAAAGAAGTCATGACAACTTTTTATTAAAACTCATTTTCTTCCTTCCGTATAGGATACACAATAATAGCCACTTTGCATCAAATATTTATATTTAGAGAAATAATTTCACTAATTTCTGTGCTCTCTCAACTCTGAAATGGTCTATATCTAATGTAATATCCATATTTCCATTTAAAGAATGTCTAAAATACGCCACTAAATCTGCCCCTACAAGGACCTGACATGTAAATCATGCAGGTTATTGAGGTCACTGAGAGATCTTTGTCAGGTGAATTATTTACCTCCCTGAAACATATGGTGTATATAATTAGCACAGACATCTTCTTTGTTCTTTCAGGTTGATTAAGCATGAACATCTATGACAGGGAAACTACTTTCTTTTAAATTCCTAAGTCTTTATTTTTAAACATAAATATTTCCAGTCTTCTAAGATGATATTTCATTTTCAAAATACTCAAATTTTAGGGTTCTCTGGCTCCAGAATTAATATTATGAAAACCACTGTTGTTTTGTACGAGTATTCTATTGTTACTAGAATCTATATTTCTCATGTTAAGCCAGATGTGGGCAGTACATACATTTTAAAGGACTTTGACCCTGTTACCAGAGTTGAATCAATAGGAATCATTGAATTATCTTCTATTTCAATATTTAAAAGCCCCTGAAGGAATAACTCTGACATATCAAAGGAGAGAAATAGAAAATATTATTTTCACACAGCCATAAAATAATTACATTAGTCCCCTGTTACTCAGCCTTTTTAACATTCACATTAAGGGTGCTATCTCAACAGTTAGCGAAGAAGAAAAACACCTTTGGTGGTAAAACTAAATATTAATTGCTGTCTTGCAGCTAAGGAAGTGGTCTTATAGCACCTTTAGTTGTCACACATTTAGAAATGTGTAAGAATAGAAATAATATTAACTCTGGGCGGCGCCTGTGGCTCAGTGAGTAGGGCGCCGGCCCCATATGCCGAGGGTGGCGGGTTCAAACCCAGCCCCGGCCAAACTGCAACAAAAAAATAGCCGGGCGTTGCGGCGGGCGCCTGTAGTCCCAGCTACTCGGGAGGCTGAGGCAAGAGAATCGCGTAAGCCCAAGAGTTAGAGGTTGCTGTGAGCCGTGTGACGCCACGGCACTCTACCCAAGGGCGGTACAGTGAGACTCTGTCTCTACAAAAAAAAAAAAAAAAAAAAGAAATAATATTAACTCTTAAGCCAACATTTAACTTTAAACCACCTAAATGAGTAAAGGTACTTTAAAAGTAAATTGTGTTACTGAGCTGGAAATACAGTCTTTAAACTTACTGATTAAGTGTCAGCTAATAGATAATAGATCTTTATTAGGAATTTGAGGGCAACAAATGTCATATCATGGCCTAGGAGCCCATTCATCCTTTGAGTCTTTATTGAGACCCTTCTGTGTCTCAGGCACAGCACTGGCTACAGGCAGAGCCCGACAGGTAACCAGCGAGCACACAGTGCAAGGTCTGTACACTCTGGGAGCACAGACGACGGGCCATCTACGTCACACCTAATGACGCTTCTCAAAGGAAGCTATTTCATTTGTGTTCTAAATAATGAGGCACATTTAGCTAAGTGGTACATGGTTTTAAGAACTTTGGAAGCAGAAAGAGCAGCCTATACAAGTTTCATAGGGCTAACAAACGATGAAACTATTCTGAAAGCTTTAGGAAGTAGGAGTGGCTGGAATGTGAAGGTGGTAGCCGCTCACGAAGGTTTCAACGTATTTATCAAAAGCCTTCATGCTGTTCAGAACCTCTAATGGATTTGGGGCTGTGAAGTTGCATGGGTAGTGTAATGCTTTCATTTGATTTTGTTTTTGAAGACTAATATGTGAAGACAATGTAGAGTGGATGGCAGCTGGGCAAAAAGGTAGAAGGATTGTGTATTTAGAAGGCTATTGTAGCAACCCAGAAGAGATACAATAAACTGAATTTAAGCATTGTTTAAAAGACATGTTTATTAAGAACTAAGAAAGTATAATCTGATGGCCAGGTGCAGTGGCTCACAGCTGTAATCCTAGAATTTTGGGGAGCCAAGGTGGGAGGGTCGCTTGAGGTCAGGAGTTTAAGACAACTTGAGCAAGAGCGAGACCCTGTCTCTGCAAAAAAAGGGAAAATTTTCAATTTAAAAAATCAAGTTTATAAGAACGTATAATCTGAGGGATTTAAAAATTAATTTGAGGCTCCGCACCTATAGCTCAATGGCTAGGGCACCAGCCACATGCACTGGAGCTGGCAGGTTCAAACCCAGCCTGGACCTGCCGAACAACATTGATAACTACAACTGAAAGATAGCCGGGCATTGTGGCAGGCACCTGTAGTCCAGCTACTTGGGAGGCTGAGGCAGGAGAATCGCTTAAGCCCAAGAGTTTGAGGTTGCTGTGAGCTGTGACGTCATGGCACTCTACCGAGGGTGACATACTAAGACTCTGTCTCTCAAAGAAAAAATAAATAAATAAAAACCTAACTTGAGAGTATTTCAGTGTGAGTTTTAGGTGTATGACATACACAGGTAGGTGCAGGTGGTGGTGTTTCTCTAGGAAGGGAGACGCAGGACAACCAGCAGGTGTTGTTGGAAAATTGACCTTTTGAATTTCGAGAGCATAAGTGATGTCAGTGAGAGATGGCCAGAGGGAATTTGGCAAAATGATTCAGATTCTTGGCAAAGATTTTCTGGCATGGGGTAGAAGGCAGACATCGTGCATGTATAAATTATTGCTGAAGCCATGGGAGTCCAGGAGTTTACCCAGGTGCCAGGTCCCAACTGTCAGAATCCCAGGAAATGCTGACATTTGAAAACAAATTAAAATGAGAGAATCTAAAGAAGAAATAAAGAGGTAAAAGGAGAACACCATATCACAACAGCCAAAGGAGGAGGATGTAAGGAGTGAGTCGTCAACAACATTAAATGTTAGGAAGAGGCCTGGAACATGGTGGCTAGAAAGGATGCTTTGGCCCTAGCAATTCAGAAGCTATTAAAGATCTTCACAAGAGTCTTTACATCAGAGTGGTGGTGCAGGGCTGCCAAGGAATGAAGAGTGAATCAAAATTGCAATAAAGGAATATAAACTATTTTAAGAAGCTCAAGTGTAAAGACACAAGGATTTTAGAATCAAAGAAATATTTTTGTAAGATTTTAGAGATAGTGTTTCTTTAAGAGGTTTCAAGGGACAAACACGGAGCAGATAAGACAATGGGAGGAAGAAGGTAGCACCATATGCTGGGATGGTGAGTTTCCTCCAATGGAGACCCAGATGAAGAGGACCAGACTCTGATGATTGGACTGCTCCAAAGTCGGGATTTTGCAATATGGATGCCATAGAACAGGTTGGTGATCAGGGAATACCAATATGACAAGGCTTGAAGTGATGCATTGTGAGGACTCTGAGAACAATAGAAGGCTATAAACTTGTGGGAATATAGAGGGACTGAGCTTCTGCAGGGCTCTGGGAGGTTAAAGAGAAAGGGACCATATCAAGAGAATTCAAGGACATGCAGCAGCACGGAGGCCAAGGTCAAGTGGAGGCCAAGGTCACAGTGCATGTGAGATTGAGGTGTTCCTGAGAAGGGTCATTGGAGTTGAAAGAGTCAAAGTGCTACAAACTAAGGGCTGTGGTGACGTCATCCAGGATGCTGACGTCATCAGGATGATGGTCACAAGAGATGGAGACAAACACAGGAGTGCAGACGGTGTGGTCCAGCGAATGCAGGGAAAAGACCAGCACTTGAGTCGGTACAGGCTGGAAGTAGGGAACAGTAGTCAAATGGTCTCATTGTCAGAGGAAGCTTCCATATGTGAGTTTGCGTGCATATTCCTACAATATCTTTAAAAGAATGGATAAGAACCAATAATGCTGATTGTCTCTGAGTGACATCTCCTTCATAACTTTTAGAAAAAGCTATGTATTGGCTTTGAAAGTCCCAGAATTAAGCCAGCTAGAGGCCCCAGCACCCACTTTTCCCCAGCCTGGCAGGGCATTTGCAGCAGGAGCTCTCATTTGGTAAACCTGAGAGGAGTACGTTTACCGAGGAGAATAAAGCCTTGGTTACAGCACAGAAGACCGAGTGGTCCGTGAAGGCCTCGAGGCTGTTGGGGTTGTGTCTGCGATGATTCGGCGATCTAGGAGGCATTGTAAAATGATACCCTCTTAGAAGTGATCTTGTGCTTGTGGTGCCCCATTTAAAAATTAATCAATTTAATAGATTTTGGACTGAAAATGCTCAACCAGTGTCAAAAATCCAATTTAAAGTTTCCTTTTTGTGTTTGAAGAAAATATGGAGTCCAGGCCAAAATAGCTCCCCAAAGCAACATTCTTTACCATTTACAATAAATCATCAGCTTTCAATTCCATCAGTAAGCTAAAAAGTTGGCAGAAGATACTACAGTGTTCTCTTGAGAGCAAAGATTCTTGTCACCTCATATTCTTATTTTCTGTAGAAGTTTATGGCATTTTGTTGTTGTTGCTCTTAAAAAGATAGTATCTTTCTCTCTGCACATGGGTTATTGGGGATGTTTCTCTTTGTCCTGATGAAATCTGTTACATACACTGGCTGAATAATAACTGTAGAGGTTTTCTAGACACATTTGTGGAAAATGAGCAAAAATGAAAAGCCACAGAAGGCATAAGTGAAGCAAGTATCCAGCTTCCTTACCCAGCGTTATTTGACCCTGTTATTAAAAGCAATGTTACTTTGCCTGGAACAGTCTTGTTCCCTCCTCTCCACCCCAGTCTGTCCTCTGTAACTGGTCAGGAAGCACCCTACACATCCCTGAACACAGTGACACTTCAGATGTTTTTGTCTGTCCCGCGTAGACCCACATAGTTTTTGGATTTTATATATTAAATGTTACTGCACCGTTCTCTCCCTACATTATAAGGAGATATGAGAAAGGTCCCTTCCTTTTCCTTGTCCTCTTTGGAAACAGCTCAGTGCTAAAGGCAGTTACACCCAGGACTGCAGCTGCTGAATCGGGGTCTGGGCGAGCACCACGTGCGCCCGTCTCTGCTCCCTCACCAATATGCTGAGTGAGCAGGTGTTTCCTTACCGACCAGGATAAGCAGTTGTTCAAGCAGCAGCGTTTTCTGTTACTGAGGAGGCCTCCCCTCTGAACCTGCTAGCCTAAAAATGACAGGAGTTCACCCAGACTTCTCAAGGTCAGTGAATTGCATGTAAAGATGGAGACTACTGCGATGGGCACTGGAACAGGACAGACGGCAGGAGATAATCCCTGAGCTCTGCCCAGCCCAGCTCTCCAGCGCCCCCCATGGGTAATGGTTCTTTTCTGCATGGAGACAAGAGCTTTGGGTTCCAATTGTATTACTTCTACCCATAATTATTTCTACCCTTAGCAGTACACACAATATTGTGCAAAATTTGCATCTAATTCAAATAAAATCAAGGAAGAATTTTTACAACTGTTGTATTTATTTTAAAATAGAACTTCCATAGCTGGAAATATACGAAGCATCAGCTGGATGGGCACTTGTTACGATAAACAATTATGCATTCGATGGAACTGTGAACGAAAGATTCCTGACATCTTCTCTGACTTAATCTTTCAGTAAAAATGAAGGTAACATGCTTATCTAGTAGGTATTTACTGTAACATCAAAATCTTACTTTAAAAGGTGATTGTTAGCGAACCATCCTGATTAACAGGAGTTTCTCCTGGCTCCTCCCGTGTCACGTGCAGAGAGCGTAGTGAATGTAGCTCAGCGTTTGTGTATTAAGACCTGTATATTATTTCATATAAAACAAAGTTTTACTTTACAGATAATTTATTTTATGCCAGTGGTGTTTCTTCAGCTACTGTGTGTTCGTGCTGTTTATCTTACATTGGAAGAAGAATCACTGTTCCTCACACACCCTGGCCCAGCGGCATCACCACCTCTGCTGTCTTCCCCGTGGGTTCCACTGCTCCCTGTGCACCTAGTGGAGAATGACAGCTGTGACCCTCCCAAACTCTCAGTTGTCTCAGGAACCATCAGAGTTTCTCCTCCTTTTTCTTCAACATGGATCAATTTTGTGCAGGGTTGACGAGATTCAGAGGCTACCACAGAGTAGGGCAGTGTTCACAATCTGTCACTGGTGGGTATGGGGAAGAGGAGAAAATGTGTCACCAAGAAAAGGGCACTCTATTTTAAAAGCATGTGTTAAAGTGGAAAAAAATCTGGGTTAGGGCAGGAGATAGGGGTCTAATCCTGGCTTGCACATGAGTTAGAGGCCTGCTTGTTGGAAAGTGACAGCTCTGCACACTGATTTCTGAAATAGTCATGGCTACCAATTCATGCTGCATTAACACATAGCCCAGAAAATGTCAGAAAAATGCCAGAAAAAAACAAAGATTGACTTCTCATTCATGTTACACATCAGCTGCTAATAACCTGCAGCTGAACACGGGCATTGTCTTCATTTGGAGGTTCAGGCAGATGGCTTAGCCCGTGTCTGGGACAAGCTATTGTTTCCAACGAAGGAAAAACAGTAATGGAGGAAAAACACAATGCCTGTTAAAGCTTCTAGTCAGATGTGACAGTGATCACTCTGTGCTCATTCCATTGGTCAAAGCAGGTGACATGCCCCAGCCTGCCATCACAGGGCAAGAAGTAAACCCCTCCCACAGGGAGGTCACCAAAGAGGAGCCCTGGAAAAACAGACAGGGCAACACAGTCTCTCTAAGTTAAAAGCACTGGTAGATGATTGGAAAGCCTCTTCCAGCTCCCAAGTTACAAATCTTAATTCATGAGTTAGAAATAGCAATAATTAATGCTAGAAATATTTTACCAAGAGTTAGGAGACTGGGTAAAAGATGACTCAGTCTAAGAACCAGCTGGACTTCTGCATAAATTAGTAGTTTGCATATGCATATGTAGCTTTTCCCTCTAAATTCCTTCAACTGTTTCTCAAGCAAGTTCTTGTCCTCTTAACATTTTCTGTTTGGCATTTTGAAGATTATATAAATAATAATACTTTACATATATGTGGTAATTTGCCTCTGGAAAGTATGTTTATGTGCTATTTTATGTATATCTGTTCCTATCTCACATGACCTACCTCCTGTGCATTTACCACACGTTCCCAGGGCCAGGAGCAGTGCCTGGCAAAGAGGCACTCCGTGGGGATGAGAGGAAGGGCACTGGAGATAATCCTGGGTTTGGGGAAAGGTTCCATGTCTTCGTTCCCTCAGTAAAAAAGCCCAAGAAGGGATTACATATCCTTTTGTGTAATGATGGCAGAAATGACTAGTGAGGAAATATAAACATTTCCTCTTTGTATAGAATTAAACTACCATCTAATGTATCTGTGGCCGTACCCAGCTCACCTGGTGATAGAGAGAATGAAATGAGACAGGAGATGCTGAAGCTTTCAGAGAATTTCAGAACTTCAATGCACATCTTTGTGATAGAGTGCCAGGCTGCTGTAGGTTGGATGGGCCAATCAGCAATTCTTCCAAAGAACAAAGTGTAGAAATATGTCAGGACTAAGGACTTTCTGTGTGACAGATATTTTTCTAATATCTGTGATATCTAATCATGTGATATTTCTAATATTATGTGATAATCTGTTCACTTTTCAAAACATCCTTTTCTTTGATGTAGGAATTGTCTCCATTTTCATGCAAAAATGGAGAAATTAAATAATTGGTGCAAGAACTCTGCTGTTAAATGGTAAAATTGGAATTTGAATCCAAAGACTCCAGAATTTGTCACAGGCGATTGCCATTTTTGTGAAGGTGTTAATAATAGCCATCTTTCAAGCAGAAAGATAATGTGTTAGAAAGACGGGACCAGTTTGGGAAAGAAGGCAATGAATGTCAGCCTGGGCCAGTTAGTTTCACACAAGTTACCTAATTTCATCCTCAAACTTTCTTCTCTATGGGGGAAAAAGATATTTTCTCCATTTCACAAATCAGTAATCTCAAACACAGAGAGTTAACCTTGCCCAAGGGTCACACGGTCAGTGTTCCATGTATAATTCTATTGAGTGTTCTGTCTCCAAAGCCACTTTTTAAAATGCTTTAACACAATTATTATCAAATCTTTTCTACCAGCCCAAATGGTACAATCCTTATTCATCAAGATGAATAGTAAATAGGAGTTTTTCAAATTCCCTGCTCTTCATTTAAAGGGATGGAGTTTGCTTTTATTTTGTTTGCCCTTAGAAATCTTCTGATGAAAGCCATCCAGAGCCATTTGTATTCAAGCATCTCTGTGATCCCTGCTGGGTTTAGAGATAGCTTTTAGTAATCCCACCAAATCAATTCCCACTGACCAGCCTCCAGGGTCATCATAAAGTACTTAAGGGATTCTCATGTATTGAATCCTCTGATCAGGCCAACATTAACTTGTCTTTGAAGAAGAAAGGTAATTTTGTACCCTGCTGAGGGATAAGTTAGAACTAAATTGTATTTGAGTGTTATTATTATTTTAGAGGTTTGATTATCAAAATAAGAAGTGACTCTTAATTCTAAGATTGCTTTTAAATCTCTTTAAGGCAATCTTAGAATTAGGACATTTCATAAAGTTTTTCTTCATTTTTTTTCACTACTCTCATCTCTTAGAATAGCTAACTGTTGCTTACTGTTTGTTTTCTAGGAACTCTATTATGTAACTTAAGTTCTCTGAATTCAAGATAATCAAATGTAGTGTTTGTTTTTTTCATACATACTGAAACAAATACATGTGAGCAGGGGAGGTGAAGATGTATGTGGTTTATGTTAAAAACCAGTTCCCTGCAAGTTAGTGCAAGGCAGTACAGGTTATCAAGAGATCTGAGCTACAGGCACCAGATCTGCTGTGACACCGAAAGAACCTTTGGGGGCTTGGTTTCCTGTACGTAGACAAAGGTTTGTAGGATGGAAGTTTTATGAAAGCAGTGACCTTAAAGTTCTTTTCATTTATTTTTCTCCAGCACCTTAAACCATGTAGTCAGTAACAGGGGATGTCCATAAATACCTATTGAATGAGCTGTTAAATGCCCTGCAAGAAACAGACAAACCAACCAACAGACACTTAGGCCTGGTATTCAAGACTCTTTGCTTTGTCCTGCTCCTTCCTCTGCAGCCCTGGCTTTTCCTGGTGAGGTGGGTGGGTGACACAGAGACAGACCCAGCATGATGCCACCCTCTGCCTTTGAGCTCCTCCCTGTCCTTTCCTACTCCCTGACTACCAAAAGCCTTGATTGTCATTTAGAAGTCAACTCCAAGACCACTTCTGAGACCTTCTTCTAGCCTTCCTAAATGGACTTAAATAATTATTTCCTCTGCAGAGCTTTGCTTATGGTCTCAATAGAGCAGTTATGTGTATAAGTGGCATTATCATTTATTTATTTATTCCACAAATATTCATTAACACCCACTGTATAATAGCCATTGTGCTATGGCCTTACGGGGATTATCTCATTTGACTCTCACAACAATCAAAGACTACTAATTTTTTTCTTTGAACCCCTATTTGTTGAATGCATGTTAGTGAACAGGCCCTGTTGTGGGTGCTCTGAGGGGGGCAGTGAGAGAGTTAGGGGACATCTCACCTTCAAGGTGTTTACATCCTAACGGAAAAGCATAAACTTGAAAACAAGTCCAGAAATAAGTGAACAGATGCTGTGGATTGACTTTTAGCAGACCTCTAAATTCTCATATTGGAACGCTCATTCCCTGCGTGGTGGTGTTCACAGACAGGAGAGTAGAGCCTTCGTGCTGAGATGAGCACCCTTGTAAGAAGACGCTTGCTCTCTCTGCTGTATGAGGACAGAGCAGGAAAACCTCTGTCTACAAACCAGAAAATGGGCCTCACCCAAACCCAGACGGGGCTACACCTGCTCTGGGACTTGGCAGCCTCCAGAACTGTGAGAAATACATTTACATTCTTTTTAGGAGCCGAAACTGAGTAAGACACAAGATAATTGTAAGTAATTGTAAAACATCAAGAAAATAAAAGTTGCTGATGTAAAAGGTAATGACAAGAGTGGGGAATTAGTTTTGGCACAGTAACTGAGATAACACCGGAAAGGCTATGTTAACCATTGTGATAAAAATGTGTCAAATGGTCTATGAAGTGAGTGTATGATGCCCCATGATCATATCAATGTATACAGTTATGATTTAATTAAAAAATAAATGAATAAATAAAGAGTGGGGAATTAGAATTAATCTAGACTGTCAGATCCCTGACAGCATCCCATGGTCTATGCGTTGCTTAATGAGTTACACTCTGGTCATTCAAAAATCTTTGTCAAACAATGAACAGGACTTTCAGCTTAGTGATCTGTAAGATCCCTTCCAGCTCTCAAACTGTGTTCATGAGAATAAAGAAATAAGTCTAAGGTGTAAGTGTGAGACATGATTCCTGTCAAAAAAAAAAAAAAAATCCATGTCCAACAAATATCTCAGCTAATCCTTGAGCCTGAGCAACAACATAGTCAGCTCTGAATTTTCCTAATCCAGGAGAGAAGAAGCAACAGTTTACCCAAGCCCTAAAGTATTTTGACTTTGGAATGCATTATACCTTTTTTTCTGGCAGCAAAAATTACCTTTGTAATTATATTTGGCTTAAATAAAGCACTGAATTTGCATTCTCTAAGTACACAGCATGTGATGGTACAAAAAAAGTATAGCAAGAAGCCAAGGACAGCCAATCTAGGATTAAAATTTTGCTGTGCAAAGCTTAGTGTTTTTACTCATAAAACTGCTAATAAATACTGCTAATGTCAACTAACAGGTGAAAATAAAATATGATGCTGTTAACTGATTTTCACCAAAAGTAAAGAGAAATTTTAAAAGCACATAAACATGAACTGGTAAAACCCCGATTGCAGGATCTCTCGTTTATCATCTTCATGCTGTTCAGAAAGGACCCTCCCAACCAGCAGGAGGAGACTTTGGGGTGTTTACTCAGGAGTGAGGAAGCTCTGGGGACTGAGTCGTGCATTTGTTCCCAGGAGGTTTCTCTCCCTGGCCTTACCCACAGTTTGGCAACAGGATTGAGTTTTCTCTGTGTTAAGCCGACATGGCGCTCAGCTCCAGCAAAACAAGCACAGAGACCCAGACAGCAGCCTGCTTCTGGGACCCGAAACTGCAAAAAACCAAAAACACCCTGCTTTGATAAGTTGCTGGTTGACTGGGGACTGGAAAGAGAAACTGCACGGTTGAGAATATGCTAATCTCACCTTTTGTGGGAGGAGTGGTTTGCAAGGATATGGGTACTACGCTTTTGTTTCAAACTTTATATTAGCCATCACTATAGTTTAACCACATAAATGAGTCTGGAAAGCCCTGTAGAAAGGGGTCAGGTCAAGAAAAAGATATCGTGAAGTGGCTGTCACTTCACTGGCCTGGCTCTGTCTTAACGTGGCTGCTAAATACTTTACATGGGGAGTTGCCCATAAGGCCACGTGGTGACTCCCAGGAGGAGTGAAGGCAATGATGAAAGTGAGGGAGAAAAGCATCAGCGCAACACTGAGCCACCTCCCCGACGATATCCAGACTTGCTGGGGATGAGCAGCTGCTTGACTGCTTATGACTCACTTGTTCCTAATTCTCTTAGATTTTCTCCTTTACTTTATAATCCTGTCACTTGCTGAATAATGTTTCACGAGTGCTCTTTTTCTGGTACTATGCAAGCTGTGTTGACCGTGGCTTTGATTTTTGGACTTCAAATGGTATTTTCTCCCTGAAGTCATATCTTAAGAGTTTTAATTAGTAATGGAATAATTTGAGTTTATAGAGGTAATGATTTCAGCTAAGGGATTTTGGTGACATGGCCTTAATCTTCATACTGTTTGTAATTCTCATTTCCTCTAATTATTAGTTTTAATAATGTCGCTAGATTTTGGCAACCACAAAAATAATCTATTTATATAACATCATTCAAATACAGAGGAATTTAGCAGTTCTTGGGAATGTGAATTTCAGTACAGAGTCATGAAATGCTTTGTTGAATTTTGAGCATGAAACAATATTTCCTCTCTCAACTAAGTAATAAAAATAAACCAGCAAACAAAAGAGTGCCCACTATGTACCTGGCATTCTGCTAAATGCAAGAAGATGAAAATATGAATAATTCAGGTCAATATTTCTTCTCATTTCAAATTTGTGATTTTCCTAAGGTAACAGAATAATTTCCTCAGCCATCCATCTTAGCTTGGTAGTGTAAATAGTCTTTAAGATTAGCTTAGCAGGGTGGCACCTGTGGCTCAAGGAGTAGGGCGCCAGTCCCATATGCTGGAGGTGGCAGGTTCAAACCCAGCCCCGGCCAAAAACCACAAAAAAAAAAAAAAAAAAAAAAAAAAAGATTAGCTTAGCAATATCAAAAGTACAATCGTTAATAAATTTTCAGGCTACTGGTGAATTGAACCAAAGTTCTCTTTTAAATGCATTTAAGGAATTTATGAAAACCAGTACTTAGCACATATCAAGGGAGTTTGTTTGTCTTACAAAAGGGATTCTTTATAAACAAAAAGTTCAGCAAGGATGAAAGAGCAGAGAGTCAGCCTCAGGTTCAGGTATCTGCAGAGCCTCTGGATGCCGGCTTGCTCCCTTTGTCCTGTCTCTTCATACTACTGTGGACATGATGAGTGAGATTATGTACACATGGAGTTTCATACAGTTCCCCAGCACAAAATCTGTGCTCTGTAAGTGGCAGCCATTACTACAAAATAACTAATCACAGGGTTTTCTTAATACTAAACAAACAACTAGTCCCAAAGTTTTGATGTGCACCTAGCTTTTCAGAAGGCATGATAGAGAGACCTCTGACAATATTTCTCCAGATATAAATTAAATGTTCACTTATCATTTGGCCTGTATCAAGCATGATAGAAGCCATTGGCCAGGTTTTATTTTGCAATTTGCAGTTTTCTGCACAGCTACTTCCTAAGACTTCCTCTTGTGCAAATATAGGCTTCAATCAACCTTCCTGACCATACAATACCCCTCTCCAGGTTGGTTAAGTTTCCCTCAAATCACAGTACACTAACAAGAACCATAGACTGTTCATCCTTTTATTTTGTTTGAATAGGCACCTCTCTCTCTATCTGCAGACATGCCTTGATCCTGTTTCTCTAGTTCTCAAGCATTGTCCCCGGGACCCTGTTCAACCTGGTGATGCTTCTCTCTTCTCAGCTCCCTGGAGGAATTTACTTCTTTACCCACTGGATTAGGGATTTCTCTAAACTTTGCTTATCATATTGAGAAAAACTTCTGAGACTAAGTTCAATCTAAAGAAGTTAGAAACTAGCAAGTATAGAAAGTTCTTGGTCTCATAACTTAAGAAAAATGAATTTGACATTAGCATCAAGATCACATAGATGGTCAGCTGCTCAATGCTAGCAGTTCTAAATTAGAACGGTGCTCTTTATTGTCAATAATGACAAATGAAAAAGTAGTAAAACAGACTCTTAAATCAATGGAAATCTGCACATATGTCTTAACTATGAACGATATTTGTTATTAAATATGTATTTACTTAATTAAGACATTTTTCCAGTAACAAAGCCCATGTCCAGGGATCCTTATGACTCTAAGAAGCACACATTATTAAATTTCAGAGGCAAATTCTATAACTTTGAAAGATGCTCTTTAATTCTTTTTAATTATTTGGAGTCATGATATCCTTTATTAAATATTCTTGACAATGAAACCTGGCCTCATACCAAGACTTTTTTCCTACATTGTTTGTAGAAGAGTTGTCATGACCAAGTCGGTTTTATCCCAGGGTCTCAAGGCTGGTTCAATATACGTAAATCTATAAATGTAATTCAGCACATAAACAAATTAAAAAACAAAGACCATATGATTCTCTCAATCGATGCAGAAAAAGCTTTTGATAACATCCAACATCCCTTCATGATCAGAACACTTAAGAAAATTGGTATAGAAGGGACATTTCTTAAACTGATAGAGGCCATCTACAGCAAACCCACAGCCAATATCATATTGAATGGAGTTAAATTGGAATCATTTCCACTCAGATCAGGAACCAAACAAGGCTTCCCATTGTCTCCATTGCTTTTTAACATTGTAATGGAAGTTTTAGCCACCTCAATTAGGGAAGAAAAGGTGATCAAGGGTATCCACAAAGGGACAGAAGAGATCAAACTTTCGCTCTTTGCAGATGATATGATTGTATATCTGGAAAACACTAGGGACTCTACTACAAAACTCTTAGAAGTGATCCAGGAATACAGCAGCGTTCTCAGGTTACAAAATCAACATTCATAAATCGGTAGCCTTTATATATACCAACAATGGTCAAGTTGAAAAAACAATTAAGGACTCTATCCCATTCACAGTAGTGCCAAAGAAGATGAAATACTTGGGAGTTTATCTAACAAAGGATGTGAAAGATCTATATAAAGAGAACTATGAAACTCTAAGAAAAGAGATAGCTGAGAATGTTAACAAATGGAAAAATATACCATGCTCATTGTTGGGAAGAATCAACATCGTTAAAATGTCCATACTACCCAAAGCAATATATAATTTCAACACAATCCCCATTAAAGCTCCACTGTCATACTTTAAAGATCTTGAGAAAACAATACTTTGTTTTATATGGAATCAGAAAAAACCTCGAATAGCCAAGACATTACTCAAAAATAAAAACAAAGCAGGAGGAATCATGCTACCAGACCTCAGACTACACTACAAATCAATAGTGATCAAAACAGCATGGTACTGGCACACAAACAGATAAGTAGATGTCTGGAACAGAATAGAGAACCAAGAGATGAATCCAGCTAATTACCGTTATTTAATCTTTGACAAGCCAATTAAAAACATTCAATGGGGAAAAAATTCCCTATTTAACAAATGGTGCTGGGTGAACTGGCTGGCAACCTGTAGAAGACTGAAACTGGACCCACACCTCTCACCATTAACCAAGACAGACTCTCACTGGATTAAAGTTTTAAACCTAAGACATGAAACTATAAAAATACTAGAAGAGAGTGCAGGGAAAACCCTTGAAGAAATTGGGTTGGGCAAGTTTTTTTATGAGAAGGACCCCCCGGGCAATTGAAGCTGCTTCAAAAATACACTATTGGGACTTGATCAAACTAAAAAGCTTCTGAACAGCCAAGAACACAGTAAGTAAAGCAAGCAAATGCCCTCAGAATGGGAGAAGATATTTGCAGGTTATGTCTCCAACAAAGGTTTAATAACCAGAATCCACAGAGAACTCAAACGCATTAGCAAGAATAGAACAAGGGATCCCATCGCAGGTTGGGCAAGGGACTTGAAGAGAAACTTCTCTGAAGAAGACAGGCGCACAGCCTTCAGACATATGAAAAAATGCTCATCATCTTTAATCATCAGAGAAATGCAAATCAAAACTACTTTGAGATATCATCTAACTCCAGTGAGACTAGCCTACATCACAAAATCTCAAGACCAGAGATGTTGGCGTGGATGTGGAGAAAAGGGAACACTTTTGCACTGCTGGTGGGAATGCAAATTAATACATTCCTTTTGGAAAGAGATATGGAGAACACTCAGAGATCTAAAAATAGATCTGCCATTCAATCCTGTAATCCCTCTACTGGGCATATACCCAGAAGACCAAAAATCACATCATAACAAAGGTATTTGTATCAGAATATTTATTGCAGCCCTATTCATAATTTCTAAATCATGGAAAAAGCCCAAGTGCCCATCGATCCACGAATGGATTAATAAATTGTGGTATATGTACACCATGGAATATTATGCAGCCTTAAAGAAAGATGGAGACTTTACCTCTTTCATGTTTACATGGATGGAGCTGGAACATATTCTTCTTAGTAAAGTATCTCAAGAATGGAAGAAAAAGTACCCAATGTACTCACCCTTATTATGAAACTAATGTAGGACCTTCACATGAAAGCTATAACCCACTTACAACCTAAGAATAGGGAGAGGGGGAAAGGGAGGGGAGGGAGGGGGGAGGTAGGTGAACGGAGGGGGATTAATGGGATTACACCTGCGGTGCATCTTACAAGGGTATATGTGAATCTTAGTAAATGTGGAATGTAAAGGTCTTAGCAAAATAACTAAGAAAATGCCAGGAAAGCTATGTTAACTAGTGTGATGAAAATGTGTCAAACGGTCTATGAACCAAGTGTATGGTGCCCCATGATCATACTAATTTACACAGCTATGATTTAATAAAAAAAAAAAAAAGAAGAGTTGGTTTTGATTATGAATTTTTAACAAAGTATACTTGTAAAGGTTTGGTTGAATCACAGACTTTGATCCTAAGAGTTTTTAATTATTGCTTTCTTCTATTCCTATAGACTTTAGGACATTGGTGTATTATCATTTCTGCATATATTGTTTGGGCTACAAGCCAGAGATTCAGGTACTAAAGAATCAAAAGCCTTTGTTCTAAAAGATCTCCCTTGTAGAGTAATCCCAGGGCACAA
The DNA here is from genome assembly GCF_027406575.1 of Nycticebus coucang. Taxonomy (NCBI): domain Eukaryota; kingdom Metazoa; phylum Chordata; class Mammalia; order Primates; family Lorisidae; genus Nycticebus; species Nycticebus coucang. The sequence continues at coordinate 107,297,039 of NC_069785.1, read as the reverse complement.
GCCTCCAAGGCTGTCATTATTTCGTTATTTGAATTTCCCTGAGTGGGTCATGAACAGAGCAGAGAAGCCTGAATGAGAGAACTCAGGGGAAGAATGGAGGTTGATAGGGTGTTGTTCATTACTGTTTCATGAATGCTGATAAATCCCTCGGTGTTTCAAATTTCAAAACCTCTAAGCATTAGCTCAATCAAGAAGCATAGATAGAATTTGGAGAGAGATTTCTTTATTTTCTTCCTCTGAGGAGTGAATATAAAACAGCAAACAGAAGAAAATCTTTCAAAATGAGAGAAAAACACTCTGCCAAATGTCTTTCAAAACTTTGTCAAAATAAGTCATCCTTGGTAAGTTAAAGATGTTGTGGCCAAAAGTGTTTTCAAAACTCCTAGTAACTGCGTGTGTTTTGTTTTACGTGCTGGTAGACACACACCCCTCTGGTACAGTTTGTGGCTCATGTACTCAAAGGATAATCTCCTGGGATGGAAATGAAAAGCCATCCTCTGTGCGGTCCAGGAACGGGTGGTACAACTAATCATCCCGAATGTCTCAATATTGGCCTGGAAACAGCTGCCTTCAGAGACTCAAAAGGCAAAAGTTCTTAGCTCTACTATCAAGGACAGGAAAGAAATTCCTTTAGACATCTGGCAGTCAGTGAGGGAATGTGTGCAGGCTTGCTCTGGAGGAGGAATGAATGGATTACTTGTTGATTAGCTTCCAGTATATCAGCTGCCCTCTATAGCATGGGCCCCAAACAACCCGTGGAAAGGAAGGGCCACCTGGACAAAATGGTTTGTGAAAATGGAAATTCCCATTCCCATGTTAGTCTTTAATAGCAAGGATCATTATTGAAACGTTTGTTACCTATAGTGTTATTATAGTCCCAGCTATATTTCCTTTCAGCCTGTGGTAAGTTGTTCTCGTGAAGAGCCTGACAAGCACCTGTAGGCCCCTGACCTGAGGGCTACCTGCCTGATTTCATGGCTGTTTTTAAAGACCTTAAAGGTTTGCATTACATTAGTGATATTTTAGGTGGAGTCAAATATGATCATTCTAGAATCCTTTATTTTTCAGTCTTTGAACAATTTTCTATTGTTAATTGGTGAGAAGCATTTCTACAAGAAGGCTTTCATTTTCTACCAGGAGATACGTGGATGAAACCCTGCATCAAATGACAGGAGGGTAAGCCTTTAGGATCAAGTGATGACACGCACCCCAATCCAATTTTTCCCCATTATTGTTTTAGAAATAATTTTATTAAAACTAGATGTTTATTGTGAAATTTTCAGTCCTAATCAATCGCAGTATTTTTGTGAATACATTTAGTTCCTGTTTCAATCAGATATCTGTACATTTTTCTGTCAAAATTGTATGATATTGAACCTACTCTTTTATAACCTTTTGATTTATAAGAGTTAATTATATTATAATGATGTTAACTGTTTATCTGTTATATCTGTTAGAAATGTGTTTACTATGTTGTCATTATGCTTTTATTTTTGCCTTTGGTATACTTTAGATTTATACAAAATTCTGTAAATGTAAAGTATATCAACTTTTAGTCTTCTGACTTTAACATTCATGCATAGAAATATCTCTTCCACACTATACATATATAACTACTTATCTGTATTTTCATGTAGTACTTTAAGATTTTATTTTTACATATGTCCCCAACTTCCTAGTCCACATTTTTCTGATGCAAACCAAACTATGTATACTAAGCAGTTTAAAAAGTAATGATCTGAGAATCATGTCTATGTTCACAAAACCACTCCAGATAGTAAAATGCAGAGAATGAGTTTCATTTTTAAAATGCCAAGCAATGAGTTTCTCTGCAAAAATATAATTATGAACCAATTTAATGTGAAGACATAAGCTGAGAATACATTCTTATTTTAATTATATAAATTAATTACTACTATATTAAAGCAATGCAGATTAAGATTCCTATAATTATGGAATACAATATAACCTTACTTAGCAGGTTAGACAGCATATGTGCAGAAATCCTCAATGATGAGTTGGGCTCCAGTCCTGACTCGGGTCTGCTGCACAACTCACTATGCTGCCTGGCCTCACTGTGCTCACCTCTGAAGGGCGGCCCCTGGACTACATGGCTGCGTGGTCGCAGGAAGGGGCACATGGGACCAAAGTGCTGAATTCCCTACATGCACTGAAGGAACTAAGTACCCAGAATATCCGCTCCTTTATTTTACGATGGACGATACTGGAGTTCAGTAGCAGGAGATGAGGAAATGGAAAGGCTGAAGGGTACAGCTTTCTGGAGCTAACAAACAGCCCTCTCTCTCCTCAGAAGGATGGGGCATGGCTTTTAAAACAATTCTGTGAATTTGTAGTAACAAAGAACAGAAACATGTTCAATGTAAACTGGACTATTTTGGTACATTTTATTTAAAATATTCCCACCTTTGCTCCCTCTATTTATTTATTTGCTTGATTCTCTTTAAAGCACTCCTGGTTATCTGATATGATTTCATGCTTATTTTTTCTGTTGATCGTTTCTTTCCTCAACTAGAATGTGTGCCCCAGAAGGGCAGGGTCTATGCTCTGTCCCGGGCTCCCATCTGAGTTCACATGAAACTTCTCTGCTCTCAGAGGGCACTTCAGGATGGCGATATTCAGGTACTACCTATTAGCACAGGCAAACCAGCAGTTTACAGCTGGGGTCCATTCTGGTGGGTGGTGCCAAAGTCATACTCTGTGTGGGATCTATTCTTAATACTCTCCTGGGTAGACTGCTTGTGTTTCTGGCTAATGAAAGTCAAATTTTTCCAGGAGTATTCTTTTTTTTTTTTTTTTTTTTTTTATTGTTGGGGATTCATTGAGGGTACAATAAGCCAGGTTACACTGATGGCAATTGTTAGGTAAAGTCCCCTCTTGCAATCATGTCTTGCCCCCATAAAGTGTGACACACACCAAGGCCCCACCCCCCTCCCTCCGTCCCTCTTTCTGCTCCCCCCCCATAACCTTAATTGTCATTAATTGTCCTCATATCAAAATTGAGTACATAGGATTCATGCTTCTCCATTCTTGTGATGCTTTACTAAGAATAACACACTGCTTTCAGAGGGATATCAGACCCCAGGAGTATTCTTAATAGAGCAGTGCCCTTACCATTAAGTTAAGAAATGCTAAAACAGAACAAACAGTGAATAATCATTTAAAATGTATCAAAATAGTCCAGTTTACAAAGAACATGTTTCTGTTCTTTGTTACATGCTTCTGTTCTTTGTTACTACAAATTCACAGAACTATTTTAAAAGCCATGCCCCATCCTTCTGAGGAGAGAGAGGGCTGTTTGTTAGCTCCAGAAAGCTGTACCCTTCAGCCTTTCCATTTCCTCATCTCCTGCTACTGAACTCCAGTATCGTCCATCGTAAAATAAAGGAGCGGATATTCTGGGTACTTAGTTCCTTCAGTGCATGTAGGGAATTCAGCACTTTGGTCCCATGTGCCCCTTCCTGCGACCACGCAGCCATGTAGTCCAGGGGCCGCCCTTCAGAGGTGAGCACAGTGAGGCCAGACAGCATAGTGAGTTGTGCAGCAGACCCGAGTCAGGACTGGAGCCCAACTCATCATTGAGGATTTCTGCACATATGCTGTCTAACCTGCTAAGTAAGGTTATATCTTGTTCCATAATTATAGGAATCTTAATCTGCATTGCTTTAATATAGTAGTAATTAATTTATATAATTAAAATAAGAATGTATTCTCAGCTTATATCTTCACATTAAATTGGTTCATAATTATATTTTTGCAGAGAAACTCATTGTTTGGCATTTTAAAAATGAAAACTCATTCTCTGCATTTTACTATTTGGAGTGGTTTTGAAAACATAGACATGATTCTCAGAAATGATGGAAACAATGAAGGAAATGCTGATAAGTGGAAAACAACCAAAAGGAAATCCAAAAACAGAATCAAATAAGAGATGAATGATATGAAGAATACAGAAAGAATATAGCAGAGCTGAAGGAACTGAAACAGTCAATTAGGGGACGTAAAGATGCAATGGGAAGTAGCAACAACAGATGAGACCACGCAGAAAGAAGAAGCTCAGAGTTTCTCCTGTGCTTTCTTTGAGGATTTTTATCATTTCATGCCTTAAATTTAAGTCCTTTATCCATCTTGAATCAATTTTTATGAGTGGAGAAAGATGTGGGTCCAGTTTCAGTCTTTTACATGTGGATATCCAGTTCTCCCAGCACCATTTATTAAATAGGAAGTCTTTCCCCCAAGGTATGTTCTTGTTTGGTTTATCAAAGGTTAGGTGGTTGTAAGATGTTAGTTTCATTTCCTGGTTTTCTATTACATTCCAGATGTCTATGTCTCCATTTTTGTGCTAATACCATGCTGCCTTGACCACTATGGCTTTGTAGTACAGCCTAAAATCTGGTATGGTGATGTCCCCAGCTTTGTTTTTATTACTAAGAACTGCCTTAGCTATACAGGGTTTTTCTGGTTCCATACAAAACAGAATTATTTTTTCCAAGTCTTGAAAGCACAATGTTGGTATTTTAATAAATGTTGGTATTTTAATAGGGATGACCTTGAATCAGTAGATTGCTTTGGGAAGTATAGACATTTTTTTTTAGAATTTCTTTTCCTTGTCTTTTTTTTTTTTTTTTGTAGTTTTTGGCCAGGGCTGGGTGTTGGTGTGAATGCCAATGCTGCAGAAAGACAGCCTTGCAGCCTTCAGGGATAAGCTCACTCCTGCAATGTTAAGAAATGAGGGCAAGAAACAGACTACATAGCATGGGATGGCATGTAGCAAAGTTCTTTATTTGGTGGTCGGATTTTATACAATTCTAGTCACGTACACACTTAATCTATCATCTGTTATTTTCACCATTACCTCATTTTACCTATCTGACATTAACTTGTAAGGAAATATCCTATTACCACATCAACACAATCACTTATGCAGTAAACATCCTCTTCTAGACACTGACTAATCTCTGGGGCAGGTATCACAAAAAAGAAAGCAGCTACAGGGGAACAGAGTTAATGGAAGAGTACCTTCAAGCGTTCACTCAGTTTACTCAGCATGAAGTAACGACCGTGTCTCTCCTCAGGGCAGAGCACCTCTAGACCTGTAACAATATGTTTTTAACATACGTCAACCCTCTGGCCCATATCTCTGAGGAAGGGCAGCATGTCCTTTGGCCTCAGGCTTAACGGGGTACACAACTTCAGAGAATTGGCTTGTGGAATTTTAACTCCAGGCAAGTTAGCTCTGCCCATGCCTCAGGGGGGCCCAGGTTCCTTAAGCCTCTGTAAAAATAGCAAGCCGTTTTAAACTCACACTGAGTTCACTTTGTGTGCTTGATGTAGGATATGTTTATTTCTAAATATTATCCTACAGCTGGGTTTTAGTTTATAATTTTTTTAATTTTAGTTTATAAATTTTCCAACAACCAGAAAGTGGCCAACATAGTCGGAGTGAAGTCCTTGGGAAAAGTGAGACATCCAGCGACAGAAGCACCTCAGGAGATGATGCATAAAGACAAGCAGTAGTCAGACCTCGTTATGCCAGATCCTCAGCACAATGGGAAGCTATTAGAAGGTTTTAAGCAGAAAACAGAAGTTATTTCTAAAAGTTTGGTAATTTGTCCCAAGGCCAAACTAAGAACAAGGACAGTTAGAAGAGAAAGAAAGAGAAATGTGTGTTAATTTGAAAATGGGGAGGATGCCAGACTTTAATCTCAAATACCAATTTCCTAACTACAGTAGATAAACTCCACCTCCATAGTTGACCACCTCCCTACACTGACCACCTCCTTAAGTTAACCTGATTTTCATAGACCAGATAGGCACCATATAGGCCAGATAGGCCTCGTTCCTTATGTTGACCACCTCTGTATGTTAACCAGTTTTGCTACTATATAAGTGGAAATATGGATCTTTTAAGGGAGAAAGGGGGCAATAACCTGAAAGCTTCAGGTTATTGCTGTTTAACTATGGTTGATGGTCCTGAACAGCTCTATCTGTAGTGAAGGTGATTGTTGACCTCTGTCACAGTTCTGTTGAGGCATCTCTTGTGGTACAAAGAACAAAGAACACTCCCTGGCCTGAAGGTCGGGAGCCAGGCACAGGGGCTCACACCTGTAATCCAACAGTCTGGGAGGCAGAGGTGGGTGGATTGCCTGAGCTCAGGAGTTCAAGACCAACCTCAGCAAGAATGAGACCCTGTCTCTACTAAAAATAGAAAAACTAGCTGGGCATTGTAGTGGGTGCCTATAGTCCTAGCTATTTGGGAGGCTGAGGCAAGAGGCCTGATTGAGCCTGGGAGTTTGAGGTTTCTGTGAGATATGATGGCACAGCACATTACCCAGAGTGACAGAGTGAGACTCCATCTAAAAAAAAAATATATATATATATATATACTCCTTCACTTCTTGGTCCTCTGATAACTGGCCTTGAGCAAGGATGCGGGTTTTATTTTCCAGCAAGGGTGAGACAGTGCGTGAAGCATTTTTTCTCTTCTTCAGGCCTTGGCCTCTGTACAAAGTGATTTGATTTACTGTTAAAAAAGATCATTCTAGCTTGTGTGTGGGAAAAAGCTAAAGGGGTAGTTGGGAGACTTGCTGGTGTCTTAGACTTGGGAGGTTTGGGTAGAAAAGATGAGAAATGGTTGTAGTGAGGTTATATTTAGAAGGTAGACCCTTCGGTGCTCTCTATGCTGAGATTCCTCTTTCAGGGCTAAAACCTTGGAGGCTCAGTGTTTTATTTTTATAAGAGTTATAAAAGTTCGTTTTAAATATGTCATCTATGAATAACAGTAAACTTTTGAAGTAACATAAAAGAAAGTTAGTGTCTTTTAAATGTCTAATATTCATGTTGCCAAGTTAAGTTACATTTTATCTAGGACTAAATGAAATGTTTTATCATTTGTTCCTATTAAAGTTTCTGACTGGAATCTGTAGCCTAGACAGTGAACAAACTAAGAGTTCTTCGTGTAAAATTTGTCTGAGTGCTTGTTCATGAAAGCTTATTTATTATGTATATATAAAAAAAAACTTTAACAAAATACTTTTAACTTGTGTCTATGCAAGCACATGCATTGAAGTTACAGGCTTTAGTAAGTATAGATGTCAAATCTAAATAACTAAGACTATTGTGGTAACGTGAGCCTCCACCAACGCTCAGCTTCTTGCCCTCCTGCGGTTGTACTGACCCCCCTTTGGGCATTCCAATTTTTTTCCCCAGACATAAATTGTCTAAGATATGAAAGATCAGAAACCACACAGTTTCTACTTAGGAATGAGCTTTGATGGTCCTACCGTTGCCATCAGAATGGCTACATGCATGACATATCTTTTATTTCTCTAAGAACTGGTTTTCTTATTGTTCACTTAAGAAGATCATAGTCACAGGGGTCCTCAAACTACAGCCCATGGGCCACATGAGGCGGTGTGATTGTATTTGTTCCCATTTTGTTTTTTTACTTCAAAATAAGATATGTGCAGTGTGCATAGGAATTTGTTCATAGTTGTCTTTTTTTTTTTTTTAAACTATAGTCCAGCCCTCCAACGGTCTAATGGACAGTGAACTGGCCCCCTGTTTAAAAAGTTTGAGGACCTCTGGAACCATTTTTAGTTTCAAGATTGTAAAAGTGTCCCTTTTCTGATTTTCACACATGATCAACATAATGCATTACTAGTTTTAATTATATTTTTGTGTTGATAATGTCCAAATTTATGTCTCAAGTTCAAGTGCATTCTCATGTAGCAGACTTCATCCTGACAGTGCTGCTTGTATGTTGCAGGCACACTCACTATATTTCCCCAGCAAGCTGCTGCTCCTTCTCCAGACTTTCCTTAGATGTCTAAGCATTTCTCTCTCTTTCCATCTTATACCCAACCTTTCTTGCAGATAACTATCTACTTATCCTTCAAAATTCCATTCAGCAATCACCTTCTTATATGAAACTTTTCCGTGCCCACTTCCTCTCCGAATGTAATTATCTGCTACTTTTTATGATGATGCTGATTAGCCTGGTATCAGAGCACCCACATGAGTTTACTGCACCTGTTTATTTATATGTTTGTGTTTCAGTTTCCTTAAGGGTAAGGATAGTTAGAGAAAGATTTATTTACCATGTGCATGGGGAGAATCACAGAGTGATTACTCAGTATCCCAATGAAGTTCAGATATGTTTACGCCTGCTTTTTAGAGGGGAGAGGGAGATGAGCAGTATAGGTAATTCTATTCAGGGGCCATAAATGCATGGGGGGAGCAGATTGACTTGTAAATGATCCTCTTACCAAATTTAATCAACCTGACAGGTATTATATTTTTAATGTTTTGGGCCAGGTCTGGTTGCATTCTTGATCAATTTGCCTGCAGTATGTTGAGATAGCAGGGAGAGGAAGGAAAGTGGATAATTCTGTGAGCTGTCAGTTTGGTTTATGTAGGTGAAGGGAAGCCCCTTCAATGCTTTTCATCTCAAAGGGCCTGTACTTCAAAATTCTCTTTATACCAAGAGAATTGGTATTTGGGGGCAGAATTTCCTAAAATCCTTCACTCGTCAGTTTTTAATAACCTGTTCCTTCTTTGGCTCCCACATTTGACTCAGTCTTTCTCAGTAAACAGCTGAAATTTTCTACAACACTGAACTTTTTTACATAATCATGTCTCATCTCGAGCAGTTAACAAATGCACTTCCAGCTTCTCAAAATGTTAATGCGATTTAGATACTTAACTTTCATTCCATAAGTCCACCTGGGTCAGTAAGCTTTCACACCTGAGTGGCCGAATGCTTCTCAGCATCTCTCAAAACACCTCCACTCCCTGGTCAGCCTGGAAGAAATTGACCAAGGTGATTTGTTTTTGCAGAATCAAGAGGCCATCTGTGATGTAGAAAAAAATGGCAGAATCAGCTTTCCTTTCCTTTGTGTTTTTTTAACTTCCTGCCAGAGTAATTAACATGAAAGTCATACACACATGAGACAGGTTTGCCTTTTAAGAGAAGCTTCTTTCTGTGAGCCCCTTCCAGGCCTGTCTGAGTTAACTCATGTTCTCAGGTCTGCCCTGGATTTTTCTCTCTGAGGGAGTAGTGCTTTGTCACTCTGAGGCATTTTCTTCCCCTGTCATCCTTCCTAACATTTGTTGCTAGACTCAAGAACAGTCCTTTGAACTTTAGTGTATCTTTGACAATATTACCAGTGTTGTGGACTGGCTCGGCAGACAAAATTCGACATGATGTGGAACCTTGTTTAACATCAATAAGGAAAGCAGTTATTATTTTTCTTTAACAAGCATTTTATTGTGCATGCCAATTATAATTACATAATTAATGTATTGAATTCTCAAAACTTACAATGCGAGCATTCCATACTAACCTTTTAGAGATGAGGAAGAAAAGGACTGGCGAGGTTGAGTAGGGTGCCTGAGGTCACACAGCCAGCAGGGGGCCAACTTAAAATTTGAACTCCTGTCTGCACAGTTTACATTTCACCAGTCCTTACAAGAAAATGTCAAGGCTAAGAAGAGAAGAGGTGCTCAAGACAACTGGTAACTGTTCAGCAGGAACTTAGCCCTGTTTCTGTTGTCACTTAGTTGGAAGGAGATGTAGAAGGTTAAGACTTTGCACAGATGAATTGAACGGCGTTTTACCGACTCACGTAAGTGTTTCTGCCTTCTAGGAAGATTTCCAGCCTGCAGCAGCCTCCGAGACCAACTGGGAATCAGTCACAAGCTCTATTTCAGTAAGTAATTTATTACTCCATTGCCAGCAAAAGAAACTGATGAAATAGCTAAAGTCAACCCCCAAATGACTTCACTTGCATTAAGGACCCGGGGCTTGACCAAAAACCAGACTCAAGCAGGCCGTGCTCCTTCACTGGATTCAGGTTACAGCTGGTCATGTCAGACACCCTTTCCCTGTGTTTCAGAAAGGTTTCCAGGAATTGCTGGTTTACTATGGTAGCAACTCAGGCTAGACAAAGACTTAAATCGTTGTCAGTTTCAAAGCAGATCATTCCAAGAACAGTCTGTGCAAACATCAAACACATCAAACTGGTTCATGGCCCAAACTCAAGTGAGGAATTTCAAAATAATAATTTGAATATTCCAGAGGAAGACTGTTACCCTTTGCACTTTCAATGGTCTGTTCAGCCTTGCAAAATCCCAGTATTTACAGTAATATAACTTAAGTGCAAATCAAGCATGTCTTCTATTTGACTTGGATATAAAACATAACTCACCCTGAAGCTTTAAAGTGGTTCATGCCCCATTTTTTTCTCCAAATTTAGTCATTTCTCAGTATTCTGTCTTCTTATCTACTTTGTACAGGAAGACCAGACCATGTTTTTACCAATCCTATGTGTAGCAGTTATGTAGCAATAAAATACAAGACAATAAATGCAGTTGTCCATAAAAAGGTCAAGAGCATGGAGAAAGCTCATCTACAGCTCTAACAAGGGTCCAAGTGTCTGAGTCAGAGCTGATTTTTTTTCCCTAAAGTGACAAGTGACAGGTTATCTTGTGCTATTGGAGGGATTTTTTTAAATCCCCTCATGTGGGAGGATTTCCTCAGTTATGGATTCTGTGACTATTTAATTCACCTGCTTTGGCTTCTGATCCAGAGATGAGAGGTGTCTCTGACCGTGACATTCAGAGTGTCTTGTCTGTCTGAGTATTTTCCACAGTCTGGAACGTCTCCTCTGAGCCTAGCTCAGTGTAGACAACATTGTCAGTTGTGTGAAAATCAAAACAAGGAAGGTGGTGCTGAGGAGAGCGGGGGGGGGGGGGTGGGGGGCCTCGGCAGCCTGAGGCTAGTGGCTCCAGGTGGACACCAGTGGCAGCATCCATACCCTAGACTGAGCATCCAGGGGCCCTCCAGTTCTTAAGTCTCTTACAAATGATAACTCAGAGTGCACTAATAATTTCTGCTCAAAGGGCAGAATTACAAACCTTAAAGGACCCTTAGCTCATTAAGGATAATCCATGTCCTTTAAAAGGAGAGGTGCCGTCCCCTTCCTGTAGATCATATGGGGAGGTTCAGCCTTGGGTTCATTCATATCTACTGGAAATTCTTCTGATTTGAGTCAAGGTGCTGCTCTGCTTTCTTGGAAGATCAGGGAAAACTAGCTTCTGTTCTCAGCATTTCATTCCTTAAGACCCTTCGAGAGTGGAGCAGGGGACATTAGACTTACTGTTAACTTCTGTTTAAACCACACTATTTTTTGTTGAAAGTGATTTACAGGCTCGGCGCCTGTAGCTCAAGCGGCTAAGGTGCCAGACACATACACTGAGGCTGGCGGTTCAAATCCAGCCCAGGCTCACCAAACAACAATGACAACTATAACCCAATAATAGCCAGGCATTGTGTCAGGCACCTGTAGTCCCAGCTACAAGGATCACTTTAAGCATAAGAGTTTGAGGTTGCTGTGAGCAGTGATGCCACAGTACTCTACCCAGGGCAACAGCTTGAGACTCTGTGTCAACAAAAAAGAAAGAAAGTGATCTACAGTTTTCAAATAATTTTTTTTTTTTTTTACAAATTGTTCTCATTTTAAAGTAATTTAGTCAACTTGAGAATTGATTTTTATAAATATGTAACAAAGGCTGAATAAGATCGTATTTACTGGGCAACTGAAGAAGCCACACACAATTAGTTATTTTTCTCAAAATTAGTTTTAAAATATTTACCTTAGGGGGAAATATGATGTCTGCATTAGTTTATTAGGTCCCCTGATATTTTCTTAGCTATTACCTTTGTTTCTGTTAACGGCCCTGAGGGAAAACTTGAAAATAGATGTAAAGCTAAGTTTATATTTTATCTATGGTTCACATGGCTGTTCGGCCTAATGTTGGAAGAGATCAGATTCCCTTCCTGTTCAGGAACTGAGAGCCCCTGCAACTTCATCTTGGAGAGAGAACCTGGGGACACACTGTGGTCCCCTGAGAAACCACATCACAAAACTCCTACAGCCATTTCCCCAGAGCTATTGGCAGAAGCTGTCACTCGGCTTGCTTGCTTGACATCCCTGCTTTTATTTCAAAAGAGAGGGAACTGTTTTTTAATCTCAAAGCTTTTATATACTTCCATGCTCCTAACTTTGGTCAGCTCTTTTTGACTTCCTACCCTGTTTCCTCGAAAATAAGACATCCTCCGAAAATAAGACCTACTCACAGGAACGATAAGACGTCCCCTGAAAATAAGACCTAGCGCATCTTTGGGAGCACACCTTAATATAAGACACTCTTATTTTCGGTGAAACAGGGTAGTTCTCAGACCCATACTATTGTGATACCAGGCTAATTATAAACCTTTGGTGAATGTGAGCCAAGAATACTGTGGATTATCCAGAGAATGTAAATTGAACAGGGATTTGGAATTACAGTGCTGAATTATAAGTATCATCCACCCCTACCATGTGATCCTAGAAGAAGTGCAAAAGACAGAAATGCTGTGCTTAAGTCAGGTCCAGCTCGTGTCAGGCAGAAACACACACACCCACATCCCCCTAAATCAGTGGTTCTCAACCTTCCTAAAGCCGCAATGTATTTTCATTGTTACAAAGGGGTCGTGACCTACAGGTTGAGAACCGCTGCCCTAGATAAAAGAGCTGGCTTATCAGAAACAGAGGAACAAATACAACTGTATGTAGATGAGAGCCGTGTCATATCAACAGGTGCCTGTAGAGGTGTCCCCAGCATGGCTTGAACTACTAACAAGTCTCTGGACTCGTCAGTAATGTCTGGCGAAGACCACTCCACCAGATGAATGACTGTTATTGCCTGGTCACACCTGTGCAGGAGAGGCTTGGTCAGGAGAGGGATGACTGAAAATTAGCTGTATGTTTTCTCTAAACAAAATAAAACAATAAAACAACAGAGTTGGCCTGACACATTTGTCCATCTTGCTCATTGTCCCACCCTACTCTCTCCACTCCCTTTCCCCTCCTGGGCATATTTAAAAACTGCTCGTGTGCTCGTGAGTCACACCCATGGTAGATTAATGCTTTTACACCTGTCCATTTTGCTAAACAGACACTGTTCCTCTGAAAACATGAACATCAAGTCACTTGTGACCTTTGGTCCTTGATTGGCTAAAGAGAGAGACACTGTGCCTGAGAACAAGAATGTCAGCTGCAAGCTTGGCAGTGTGAGACAGAACAGCACCTAGTGTTTCCTATAGGATCCTATGGTTAAATTTCAGGAAAACAACTTTTCATTGGTTTCCATTTTTCCTTAGTGATAAGAGATAACTGCCCCTGGGGGGATTTTATTTGTTTGGCAGTTTCTGTAAAGACATCTAAAAACCATTTGAGGCCTGTGCTCTCTATTTCCTTGTTAATGGGTCATGAATTTTTACAGAGATGTTTGAATCATGGCTCATTTACCTCTAGATTGAACAAGGGTTAGTGAAGTAAGTGCTTGGAAACCTTATGTGGGGATGTATTCCATTGCAAAATACACAATCCTTTCCAGACGTTTAGTGATGTTACGATCCTCCTTTAAAGAGTATTCCTAAGACGGTCTTAGTGGCAACTGGGGTCACTAGCAAAACTACAGCACTTAAAAACAATATGCTTGTTTCCTCCACTCTTAAGTCAAGAGAGGCAGTTTCATGGCTAATTATCCTTGTTGATGTTAAATACATTGGTTAAAGTGCCAGATCTTTATCAAAATGTCTCAGAGTAGATTCAAACACTGCTCCCACGTCACATGCATTACCAGGTGACCTGGAAAGGGGGAACATGGAGGCTAAGTGTGGGAGAGTGAAATGAATTAGGACATGTCAAAACCTGTGTGACGGAGTTTGAAATGTGAATTCTCACCATAATTTGTTAATATATGAATGACATAGGACCTTGAACCAAGAAATCAGATAACTTAATTTTGATATTTCCATTTAACTTGTATTTTTAAATCATTACAGTTCAGATGAACTGGAAGTTTTATGACCTGGCTTTGATTTGCAAACAAAACGAATGATTATCTTAGATCCATTGCTTCTATTTAAGAATGTGGCAAGACAGTGCAAGGTGGCTTCTGCATGTTGTTTAGATATATGACACATTATGTTCCTTCCATTTAGCTGAATGACTGTTGTATTTCATAGCAATGAACTTTTTCTGAATACACTGAGCTGTATGTCACTCTTAGGGGGTATCCCATCACTCTCCATCAGTAACGGACCCCACTCTCACTGCGGATGCTCTGGACAAAAGGATTGCAGAATTTGATACTGTGGAAGATCTGCTCAAGCACTTCAATCCAGAGTCATGGCAAGAAGATCTTGAGAATTTGTATTTGGACACCCCTCGTTATCGAGGCAGGTCATACCATGACCGGAAGTCAAAAGGTAAGAGACAGAGGCTTTATAAGCAGATAGAGTTAACAGTACAGACTGAGTGTCCTGTATTCAAATGTTTGGGACCAGGAGGTGTTTCAGATCTTGGATTATTTTGGATTTTGGAATACTTACATTTCTACATACTGGTTCAGTATTTCTAATCTCCAAATCTGGAATCCAAAATACTCCAAAAAGTTTTCCTTTGAGCATCATGTTGGTACTCAAAATGTTTCAGATTTTGGAGCGTTGTATCTGATTAAGGATACTTAACCTGTGATGATAAGTAAAGATTAGCCGTGCCTTCTCACGTTTCATAGCACTTTAGATGAAGATCTGTGCTTTATACAAACTGTGTTGTTATTTAAAACCTAGAAAGATTTCATCCAGTCAAAGATCTGTCCTACTGTGGAGCTGGAAGAGACTTACCAATCACCAGGATCAGATCCTGGCTCATTAGCAGATAAGATGTTATGAGCCCCCACTCCACAGTGGAGACAGCCAGGCGAGGAGGGGAGTGACTTGCCAGGAAGACGTGAGGATCCTGCCTGCCTGTGATGATGTTTGAGTAGAGAGGTCTGCTGCACCTCTGTGATGGAAACGAGGGTCAGCTGCATCCATCCCTGTTGGTGGTGGCAGCAGAGGCTGCTGTTTAAGCAATAGCCACAACTCTGCTGGAAGATTTCGCCTCTACCCATTTGATGTCTAATCTACATTTTTTAAAAATCAGTATCTACTGTGTACTTCATGCCTGGATGGTTCAAGGGTTTGAGATATAATGTCCAAAGGGAGAGGAAAAGAAGGTATGGGATGGTTTGGAGGTGTCTGGAATACTGAACTCACTACTGAACTCATGTCTGCATAAGTTCAACGGGCAGTCTCAGGGAAGTGTAATGAGGGGAGAAGAAGTGAATTCGTTCACGTAGAGGGATCATCGTGAGTTAAAATAATACTTAAACTCTGAAAAAGTAAATAGCTTATTCATACACGGTCAGACAATGAAGTTTGTAAACTCATCCTAAAAAAAGTGCTACATGCCTCCCTGTGGTCCCCAGATGGCCAAGGGCAGCACTGCGAAGGTGACCGTGGTGATGTCCGGCAACGAGGGGTGTTGCCCTTTTCCCAGCATGAGTTCATGAACTTAATTGTCTGATCTCATACATCTGAGTGGCATGATCTTAGAATAAGAATGTTTTTTGGAATATATAGCTCAAATTATTAGAGAAATGAAGTGTAATTACCTCTTATTTCTAATCTGTGTCCTTGCTTTATTTTATAAGATTTTTTTTACCCTTAAAACTTTCCAGGAAAAGTCTTGTAAAGTTGGTATGCATCATAGCTATGCAGTCATTTAGCTGAAATACAGGTTGTTCCCTGCACTTTGTAATGTTAAGGGTGCTTTTAAATACCAGACTGCTTTAGCTCAACCACTACTTTGTTCACTCCTGCCTGGGACTCTGCGTATGGCTTAGCTCATAAATCTTATATAGTTGAAGTGCACAGCTAAGAGGGCACAGGAGAGTCACCAGTGACTCCGGTGTTATGGAGATAATGCCATGTACTCCTGTAGTGAGTAAAAACTAAAACTCTCAAACAGAATCTTGTCAGGGCTCAGACTGGATTCGATACAAAGAAGAAATTGCTTTTCTGTAACACATTTCTGTATTTGGATCTCTACTAGGTCAACTTGAAAGAAAGTAAAATACATGTTTTGGAAAATCCAGAAGAAATATTAAAAATGGCATTTTTAATAAACAAATTATCTTCAGCTATCCTTAGGTACCTCTTTTCTGGAAATATTAATTTTTTAAATCATTGTATTTTTTTCTTAGAAAATATGTTCAGTTGGAGGCAGGAGGTCTGGATTCAAATCCTAACCCTGCCACTTACAAAATGTGTGACTTTCCAGCAGGTACCCTGATCCTTCCTCTGTCTCAAGTTTCCTCATTGGCTATGTACCTGTAATAACACCTGCTTTGGGGGACAGTTTGTGGTGCTTCAAGAGCACCTGACATATAATACTCCTTCAGAATTTGTTGGGAAGGATTTCTTTGTCTCTTGTCCTGTCCGTGTGATGTGCCCCCAGGCAGAGTGGGAAGCACACGGGACTCCACAGCCTTTCTGCGACCTGTTATGGTGCAGGTGTTGTGTGCTGTGTTTTCTCCAAGGAATGTGTCATCCAGGGCCTCCTATGAGCCTCAACTTGGGATGAAAATCAGCTGAGGAGTTTTAAAAACTACCGCTGTCTAGTTCTACCCAAGACACATTGCCTAAGAATTTCTGGAGGGTGGGGTATTGAAGTTGTTTATGGCTCTTAAGAGGTCAGTGTTTAGAGTCAGTTATTTTAGAGACTGTTCATTCTTTATCTGTAGCACTTGGCACAGACTCTTGAGTCTCTGATAAATATGAGATGTTCAATTAATGTCTGTAGAATTGAAGATCTTAATAATGCAGCATTAGTGTATTTCTAAAAGTTTACAAAAACTTAGTCCATAGGCTGAAGAGTATAACTTTATTAAGAATGCCTTTGGTGGCTCGGTGCCTGTAGCACAGTGGTTACAGCACCAGCCACATACACCAGAGCTGGTGGGTTCGAACCTAGCCTGAGCCTGCCAAACAACAATGACAACTACAACCAAAAATAGCCGGGCATTGTGGCGGGCGCCTGTAGTCCCAGCTACTTGGAAGGCTGAGGCAAGAGAATCGCTTATGCCCAAGAGTTTGAGGTTGCTGTGAGCTCTGATGCCACAGCACTTTACTGAGGGTGATAGCTTGAGACTCTGTCTCAAATAATAATAATAATAATAATAATAATAAGGAATGCCTTTGGTACTAAAATAGTCTTGCAGGAGCATTTGAGGCAACATTACACTTAATGTTTTTGAAGAGGTAAACATCATCTCTCTCCCCATTGGCTTAGGCTCCATTTCTTAATCTCTTATTTAAAATGACCATAAAGCAGACTCCTGCCATTTCACTTCACCCTGCCAAGTTGCCACGGCTTCTGCACTTGTTTAAATGTGCTGATGAATTGTTTATCGTTCCAGTGAGGCTGAACCACCTGCATGGATCACAAAAACAAGAAGAGTCAGGTTGAATATTTCAGCTGGTATTTTCTGCTTTGGGAATTTAAAAACAACAGATTTAGTGCTTGAATCCTAATATATGAAGAAGGGAACAGTGAATAAACAGTGAAAACAAGAAGACAGCTATGATAAGGGAAGTCCATTAGGTGTCAGAGCATTAACTTTACAGGATTCCAGCAAAGTTTCCTTCTATCGTGTAGTAGCGTCTTACTAGTGCTGTACAGCAGCATGCCCATATCATTTATGAATATTTATTGAGGATCCAACTGTCTAATTTGCCCAGAGAGATGGAAAGTGACATTTTTCATGATTCTAAAGAGCAGAATTCTAATGTAACACATGAGTGTGAATATTTGAAACAGTTTTATATACTCTGTAATAAAATGCAAACAGACTAGATGGGTGAAGAAATTATGTAATGAAGCAGGAACAGTTCGTATTTTAAAGGTAAGTTTTATGTTTTGCTTCTTTTTATTTGGTAGAAAGGAGAGTGTACATTTTTTCCTCCTCTTCAAGGAGAGAGTTGAAAATCGAAAGCAAGAGGACAGTAAAAGTTTGGGGAGAAAATGGAGAGAGAAGAGACAGATAATGCTGCCGAGTACAAATCCAGAATGTTAACATAGAAGGTGTCTACTATTTTTTTTTTTTTTAATTCACAAGTAACAGATAACCTGAAGCTCATAAGTAAAAAGCTTCTGGACTAAAGATAATATAACAAGTTAATATAACCAATTTTCAGTTTGCTGAGGTGTGATGGAGAAGTGGGTAGTATGTGTGATTGAAATCTATACATAACTGCAGTTCTAAACCCAATTTTTGCCAATAATTATTAGTCTCATGCTTTCAACCTCAAAGCTACCCAAAAGTTAATAAAAAGGTTTCAAGTTCAACCTGTACTTACTTTTCTGATGGACATCCTAATGAGTATAGCAAATTTGTATAAAAATAGGTGAAATTTGGGCGGTGCCTGTGGCTCAGTTGGTAAGGCACCGGCCCCATATACCGAGGGTGACGGGTTCAAACCCGGCCCTGGCCAAACTGTAACCAAAAAATAGCTGGGCGTTGTGGCAGGCGCCTGTAGTCCCAGCTACTCGGGAGGCTGAGGCAAGAGAATTGCTTAAGCCCAGGAGTTGGAGGTTTCTGTGAGCTGTGTGAGGCCACGGCACTCTACTGAGGGCCATAAAGTGAGACCCTGTCTCTACAAAAAAAAAAAAAAAAAAAAAAAATTAGGTGAAATTTTATGGATATTCTTTCTATAAGCTACATGTTTACCACCTAAATCATTGCATAACTACCATAGTTCAACTGAAACTAAACTGTGATTAATTTAAAAGATATACCTGTGAACTTAGGGGCAGTGTATTTTTATTCAAGTTTATAGCTCAGAATTCAACATTTCTAAATTAAGAAATGATTAGCTCCAACCTCCACTAGGTAGGACATTAACTAAAAGGTGATTTGTAGAAATTAAAAATTTAACTGAGATCTGTTCTTTTGCTTATTCCCAGAGAACTTGACTTTCCAGAGCGGTAGTGTTTGCCATAGACAGAAATCCCAGCACATAATGGCAAAAAAGGAAGCCTGGTCTTATAGCTTGTGTTATGATTAAAATATGAGCAAAATTGTTAAGGCACTCCAAATTAATAATTTTAAGCTATTAATAAAAAATACATTTTTCTCTCAAAGAGTTGTTAGTTTTTGAAATACACTCCTCTTTTAAAAAGCCTTTTAATATTGAGTGCAGTAAATATTTTGATATTAAATTCATTCCAAATAATAAGATGTCAAATACATGATTTTTACAGACTTCAAATGGTTAGATGTAACTCAGGAACAGTTACCCATTTCTGAGGATCTAATACCAATTCCATTATTGTCTGCATGACATTTTTTGCTCTAAGATCTAAAACATGTGACTCTAATTTGCACACTGTTTATAAGTAAACAACAGGCAGGAGAAACTGGGGAATAAATGAAATAAATATGTTTCATATCAAGATGTTTGAATTGATTCCAAACTTGGGTCAAAATACTTTTTAAAAAAAACAAGGAATCACAATGGTTAACATAGCCTTCCTGGCATTATCTCAGTCACTGTGCCAAGACATTTACATTCTACATTTACCAAGTTTTGCAAATACCCCTGTAAGATGCACCACAGGTATAATCCCACCAATCCCCCTCCCTCTACCCACCACCCCCCTCCCTCCCCTCCCTTTCCCACTTCCCCCTATTGTTAGGTTGTAACTGGATTATAGTTTTCATGTGAAAGCCCCAAATTAGTTTCATAATAGGGCTGAGTACATTGGGTACTTTTTCTTCCATTCTTGAGATACTTTACTAAGAAGAATATGTTCCAGCTCCATCCATGTAAACATGAAAGAGGTAAAGTCTCCATCTTTCTTTAAGGCTGCATAATATTCCATGGTGTACATATACCACAATTTATTAATCCATTCGTGGATCGATGGGCACTTGGGCTTTTTCCATGACTTAGCAATTATGAATTGGGCTGCAATAAACATTCTGGTACAAATATCTTTGTTATGGTGTGATTTTTGGTCTTTTGGGTATATGCCCAGCAGAGGAATTACAGGATTGAATGGCAGATCTATTTTTAGATCTCTGAGTGTTCTCCATATATCTTTCCAAAAGGAATGTATTAGTTTGCATTCCCACCAGCAGTGCAGAAGTGTTCCCTTTTCTCCACATCCGCGCCAACATCTCTGGTCTTGAGATTTTGTGATGTAGGCTAGTCTCACTGGAGTTAGATGATATCTCAAAGTAGTTTTGATTTGCATTTCTCTGATGATTAAAGATGATGAGCATTTTTTCATATGTCTGAAGGCCACGCGCCTGTCTTCTTCAGAGAAGTTTCTCTTCAAATCCCTTGCCCAGCCTGCGATGGGATCCCTTGTTTTTTTCTTGCTGATGCGTTTGAGTTCTCTGTGGATTCTGGTTACTAAACGTTTGTAAGAGATATAACCTGCAAATATCTTCTCCCATTCTGAGGGCTGTTTGCTTGCTTTACTTACTGTGTTCTTGGCGGTGCAGAAGCTTTTTAGTTTGATCAAGTCCCAGTAGTGTATTTTTGAAGCTGCTTCAATTGCCTGGGGGGTCCTCCTCATAAAATACTCGCCCAGACCGATTTCTTCAAGGGTTTTCCCTGCACTCTCCTCTAGTATTTTTATAGTTTCATGTCTCAAGTTTAAATCTTTAATCCAATGAGAGTCTATCTTAGTTAATGGTGAAAGGTGTGAAACCAATCTCAGTCTTCTGCAGGTTGCCAGCCAGTTCACCCAGCACCATTTGTAAAATAGGGAATCTTTTCCCCACTGAATGTTTTTAATTGGCTTGTCAAAGATCAAATAACAGTAAGTAGCTGGATTCATCTCTTGGTTCTCTATTCTGTTCCAGATATCTACTTCTCTGTTTTTGTGCCAATACCATGCTGTTTTGATCACTATCGATTTGTAGTAAAGTCTGAGGTCTGGTAGTGTGATTCCTCCTGTTTTGTTTTTATTTCTGAGTAATGTCTTGGCTATTCGAGGTTTTTTCTGATTCCATATAAAAGGAAGTATTGTTTTTTCAAGATCTTTAAAGTATGACAGCGGAGCTTTAATAGGGAGTGTGTTGAAATTATATATTGCTTTGGGTAGTATGGAGATTTTAATAATGTTGATTCTTCCCAGCCATGAGCATGGTATGTTTTTCCATTTGTTAACATTTTCAACTATTTCTTTTCTTAGAGTTTCATAGTTCTCTTTATAGAGATCTTTCATGTCTTTTGTTAGGTAAATTCCCAAATATGTCATCTTCTTTGGCACTACTGTGAATGGGATAGAGTCCTTAACTGCTTTTTCAACTTGACTATTGTTGGTGTATATAAAAGCTACCGATTTATGGATGTTGATTTTGTAACCTGAGATGCTGCTGTATTCCTTGATCACTTCTAGGAGTTTTGTAGTAGAGTCCCTAGTGTTTTCCAGATACACAATCATATCATCTGCAAAGAGCAAAAGTTTGATCTCTTCTAAACCGATATGGATACCCTTGATCGCCTTTTCTTCCCTAATTGCGGTGGCTAAAAGTTCCATTACAATGTTAAAAAGCAATGGAGACAATGGGCAGCCTTGTCTGGTTCCTAATCTGAGTGGAAATGATTCCAATTTAACTCCATTCAATAATATTGGCTGTTGGTTTGCTGTAGATGGCCTCTATCAGTTTAAGCAAAGTCCCTTCTAGTTTTAGTCCCTTCTAGTTTAGTCCCTTCTAGTTTTAGTCCCTTCTAGTTTAGTCCCTTCTAGTTTTAGTCCCTTCTAAACTTCCACTTTTCTTGAGTGTTCTGATCATGAAGGGATGCTGTATATTATCAAAAGCTTTTTCTGCATCGATTGAGAGAATCATATGGTCTTTGTTTTTTAATTTGTTTATGTGCTGAATTACATTTATAGATTTACGTATATTGAACCAGCCTTGAGACCCTGGGGTAAAGCCAACTTGGTCATGGTGTATAATTTGTTTGATGTGTTGCTGGATTCTGTTTGTTAGGATCTTGTTGAATATTTTTGCATCTGTATTCATTAGTGATATTGGTCTATAAGTTTTTTTTCTTGTTGTGTCTTTTCCTGGTTTGGGGATCAGGGTGATGTTTGCTTCATAGAACGTGTTGGGTAGTCTTCCTTCTTTTTCTACCTTTTGGAACAAGTTGAGTAATATAGGTACTAATTCCTCTTTAAAGGTTTGGTAGAATTCTGACGTGAAACCATCTGGTCCCGGCCTTTCTTTTTAGGGAGGTTTTGTATAGTTCATGCTATTTCTGAACTTGTTATGGGCCTGTTCAGTATTTCCACTTGATTCTGGCTAAGTCTTGGAAGGTGACGTGCTTCCAAGGATCGGTCAATTTCCTTCAGATTTTCATATTTCTGAGAATAAAGTTTCTTGTAATATTCATTAAGGATTTTTTGGATTTCTGACGAGTCTGTTGTTATTTTGTCTTTGTTGTTTCTGATTGATGATATTAGAGATTTTACTCTTTTTTTCCTGGTTAGGTTGGCCAGAGGTTTATCTATTTTATTGACCTTTTCAAAAAACCAGGTTTTTCATTTATTGATCTGTTGTATTATTCTTTTGTTTTCAATTTCATTTAATTCTGCTCTAATTTTGGTTATTTCTTTTCTTCTACTGGGTTTGGGGTTGGAATGTTCTTCCTTTTCCAGTTGCTTGAGATGTCCCATTAAGGTGTTAACTTCCTCTCTTTCCGTTCTCTTGAGGAAGGCTTGCAGTGCTATAAATTTCCCTCTTAGAACTGCCTTTGTGGTGTCCCAGAGGTTCTGATAGTTTGTGTCTTCATTGTTATTTTGTTCCAAAAAATTGGCGATTTCTTTCTTAATCTCATCTCTGACCCAGCTATCATTCAGCATAAGGTTATTTAACTTCCATGTTTTTGTATGAGTATGCAGATTCCTGTTGTTACTCAGTTCAAGTTTTATTCCATGATGGTCCGAGAAGATGCAAGGAATAATTTCTATTCCTTTAAATTTAATGAGGTTAGACTTGTGACCTAAAATGTGGTCAATTTTGGAGTAAGTTCCGTGGACTGATGAGAAATATGTGTATTCAGTTTTGTTGAGATGAAATGTTCCGTAGATGTCTGCTAAATCTAAATATTGGATGGTTAGGTTTAAATCTAAGATTTCTTTGCTCAGCTTCTTGCTGGAGGATCGATCCAACACTGCCAAAGGAGTGTTGAAATCTCCGACGATTATGGAGCTGGAGGAAATCAAGTTACTCATGTCTGTTAGAGTTTCTCTTATAAATTGAGGTGCATTCTGGTTGGGTGCATAGATATTAATAATTGAGATCTCATCATATTGAGTATTACCCTTAACAAATATGAAGTGACCCTTCTTGTCCTTCTTACCTTTGTTGGTTTAAAGCCTACTGTATCTGCAAATAAAATTGCAACACCTGCTTTTTTTCTGATTACCATTTGCCTGAAATATGGATGATCATCCTTTCACCCTGAGTCTGTATTTGTCTTTTAAGTTAATATGTGACTCTTGTATGCAACAAATATCTGGTTTGAGTTTTTGTATCCAGTCAGCTAACCTATGCCTCTTTAGGGGACAGTTTAAGCCATTCACATTAATGGAGAGTATTGATAAGTCTGGTTGAATTTTGGGTATCGAGTTTTTGAAAGGTCCAGTGGACATTTTTAATCCTTTTGCCAGTGTGGAAGTTGGAGTTTGATCCGAAGTTTCTGAGTGAGTTTGCCTTTGTGGTATAGGATTGGGTTGGTCATTGTGGAGGATAGGTCTGAGAATATCCTGAAGAGCTGGTTTACTTATGGCAAATTTTTTCAACATATGAATGTCATTGAAGTATTTAATTTCTCCATCATAAATGAAACTCAGTTTAGCTGGATACGAGATCCTGGGTTGAAAGTTATTTTGCTTTAGGAGGTTAAAAGTCGATGACCACTCTCTTCTGGTTTGAAAAGTTTCAGCAGAGAGATCTGCAGTTATTCTAATATTCTTTCCTTTGTACGTAATGGTTTTCTTTCTCCGGGCTGCTCTGAGAATCTTCTCTTTCATATTAACTTTAGTGAAGCTAATTATGATATGCCTGGGGGATGACTTATTGGGGTTGAATCGTGCTGGGGTTCTGAAGCTGTCTGCTGTCTGAATTTCAGATTCTCTAGGCATGTCTGGAAAATTTTCTTTCATAATTTCATGCAGAAGGGCCTCTGTGCCCATCGAGGCCACTTCATCATTCTCAGAAATCCCAATTATTCGCAGGTTGGTTTTCTTTGAATTATCCCAGAGTTCTCTGAGTGAATGATCCGTTTTTGCTCTCCATTTCTCTTCCTCTTTGAGAGATTGAGAGCATTCGAAGACTTTATCTTCAATGTCAGAAATCCTTTCTTCTGCTTGATCCATTCTGTTGCTGAGGGATTATACTGTATTTTTATATCTTTGAGGGCTGTAAATTCTTGCTTCAGTGTGTTTAAGTCTTTGGTTGTTTTGTCTTTAAATTCGTTAAATTCTTGAGACAACTTTTGAATTTCTCCTCGAATTCCTAATTCCATTTTATTAATCTTGTCTGCAATCCAAATTCTGAATTCGATTTCTGACATCTCAGCCAGTTGTTTATGAATGGGATCTTCAATCACATCTGCCGTATCCTTTCTTGGGGGGGTTGATCTATTCTGGTTATTCATGTTACTAGAGTTTTTCTGCTGATTCCGCCCCATGGTTATTTTACTCCCTTTGATTTTTCCCCTGGGGCTTTATCGAGGGCCCGTACAGTGTTGTGACCTGAGAAACTGGGGCCCTGTCTTGTGTGGTGGTGTGAAGTGGTTCTGTCTTGTTTTCAGCTGGTTTCTGTTCGATCCTATTGTAACATTTACTCTGGCTTGAAGTCTCAGCTGTGTGGAAAAACCAGCAATTAAGTCACCCCGCCCGCCCACCTCTGGCACCAATTGGAAAAGGAAAATCAAACCTTCCTACAACCGCATACCCCGGGCACCGCCTGTAAAGTCCTCAGTCTATTAGTTCAGTTCAAAAGGTCCAAATCGATTGTCTCAATCGGCACCTGTCTCGGGTGGGAGAGTTCAAGAGGTCTCTGGGAACTGGATCACAGGGGTCTGGTGACTCCTCTGATATGGCTTACTCCAGTGTTGCTTGGAGTCAGGAGGAGCCACCTAGCAAATAGATCAGTCTGGGAAGGTTGATGTCTCCTTCCCCACTTTGCCCATCCGTCGGACCCAGTCACTGGTATCTCTGCAGATGGCTAACCCAGTTGCCTGTAGTGAACAGATTCTCCAGGTGTTTGCATCTGCCTGAATTGCAAGGAAATCTGCCAGGCCCCTGCAGTCTGCCACTACCTAGCAGGAGGAGATGGGGCCTGACATCTTTGAGTGCTTGATGCAGGTGGTGGGGGGGATGTGTTCACTCAGGCTTAGCCCCGTCCCTGATTGATGTTGCTAACAGAACAGAACAGACAACTTTGCGGGATTCTGCCTCTGTTTCTGCTAAAATCGCCTGCAGAAGACGGGCTGTTCTGAGTTCAAATGACTTTGTTGGTGGAGGTTTGTGTCCGATTACCTCTCTGAGTCGGCCCTGCCCTGGAAGCTTCCCGGGTTTGTGAGCAGCGTAAGGCAAATCCTTTGCTCACTGGTGGCCTCCTCTGGTTGCCCAGGAAGACAGGGGGTGTGGCTTCAGAAGTGAGCCGTTTTGCTTTTGTTTGTGTCCTTGTGATCACAGCTTGCCTCAGCGGTGTTGATGTTGCGTTCTTCAACCTTCTCTCTTGGTGCGGCTCAAATCCACCAGGATACTTACTAAATTTTTGTCCCTTAACTCTCCTTCTGGACAGGAGCCTTTGTGGAGAGCTGGCTTCAGTGCGCCATCTTGTTTCTCCCCCGCAACAGCAGTCTCTCGCCTCAGGCTGAGGCACGCCCCCTTTATCCTGCACACGCCTCCCTCAGAGTCTTCCTCTCTCCTCCAGGCAACTGCGCTCCCGTTCAGCACACTGACTGACTTGTATGAATATATTTTAGAAATTGAGTGCTTACAACTTTCTGTATCCACCTGTTTGATACCGATGGGAGAATTTCAAAAAGTTCTTGTCTGACAACAGTGATGAATTTCATAAGTCAGTCTTGAGATATCAGCCCTCTGTAACTACTTCACTGTAAATTAAATAAACAGAACTACCAGGAGCACCAAATCAATAATAGAAATTACTATTGTTATTAATGTTTGTAATATTAACATCTATAAATTAATCATAGTATTAATGTTTTCAATATTAATATCATTAACATACTGTTAATAATTTCCATTATCAACAGAAAGTTAACTTTATTGGGTTTCCTGAAATCTGATTTGTTATTTTTACCAAGTAAAGATTTCATTTCTCAACATTAAAATTGTTTGCCATAAATTTGATAGCAATATATCAAAAGAAAGAATATTGTGATGAAAAGAGCATGTACTTGAGAGTCAAGCAAATTAGTGATAAAATTCTAACTCAAATCCTAAAATCAGTAACCTTAGAGAAGTCACTTACAGACCCAAATCTTGTTTTCTGCATTTTGTGAAATGGCTCTAACTATAACCACTTTTCAAGGCTGTGCTAGTATTAGAAAATAGCACAGTGATAACTAGTGGACCCTCAATAATTGAAGCTGCAATTATTGCTAGAATTGCTTACAAACCTATGCACAGAGCTGAGATCTTTTTATCAGCTCTTCTGTTCTCTTCCCTCTCCGTGGCTTCTAAGATGATCATCAGGGATCTGGAGAGCCTCCTACATAGTATCCAAATATTGTTATATTTATGGATCTGTATAACCAGCACACTCAAAGTTTACAAAATTATCTTCAAGTACTGAACTTTTGTATGATACTATTTACCCAGAAACTTTCTGGCATCACTTTGGTTGCTGGATGTTTCCTCTGCTACATTTTTCTACAAGAAGTTAGGCACTGAGTATGACCAATATGGTTTATAAGTATCTAGACTCCCCACTCAGTTTGCCAGCAAGTGTTCATAAAAGCCATATAATATGTATTGTCGTATGTGTCTGTGAGGGCTCATATGAAAGTCTGAAGAAAATCTCAGCAGCAGGGACAAGGACATTCTCAGCTGTTTGTTGCTGCCGTGCCAGAACCTCCTCGGCTTTCTTCTAGGTGAGGTTGCCCATCTTCATGGATATCCTCACCCCACCCTCCTCATCAAAGTTATTTTTTCAGTGGAGACATATCATTTAAATGCAAGTTAATAGAGAAAATTCATTTAGCAGTGGAAAGCTGTAACTTTCAGTATCTGGGTGAACAATGTAAATTTTCCGTAGCAGTTATTCTTGTTAAAGAAAATGTGTGTGCCTGTGTTTACTGCGAAGCATTGGGAAACCCTTATAGCCAGTGGTTCCCAACACCCAGGCCTTGGGCTGGTCCCGGTCTGTGGTGGTCAGAAATCAGGCCACGTGGCAGGAAGTGAGTCGCCAGTGAGCTGGCAAGCTTCCTGTGTTCACAGCCACGCCCCATCCATCCTGAGCTCCGCCCCCATCCGGCCTGAGCTCTGCCTCCTGCCGTGTCAGATTCTCTCAGGAGCACAAAACCCAACTGTGAACAGCGGCACGTGCGAGGGACCTACACGGTGTTTTATGAGAATCCAATGCCTGATGATCTGAACTGGAGATGAAATGAGTGTGCTGGAATCATCTAGAAGCCACACACCCCCAGTCTCCCAACCATGGAAAAATGTTCTTCCATGAAACCTGGTGCCAAACGGATTGGGGACTGCTGCCTGCTGGCGTCTGCTTGCTCTCTCCTCGCCTGGATGGAAGGAGACTACCCTGTTTCTGGAGTTCACACTTAGACAGGAACTGCTGGTACTGAGCAATCTGGCTCTACAGGTCTTTACTTGCGAAGGGCAGGGTTCAGTCCAGTGAAATTAAACTGAACACACATGACTGTTGCATTCTTTTTTTTTTTTTAATTGTTTGGAATTCATTGTGGGTATGAATAATTAGGTTACACTGATTACATTTGTTAGATAAAGTCCCTCTTATACTTGTGTCCCTCCCCCAGGAGCTGTGTCACACACCATGACCCACTTCCCTCTCCCTCCTCCCCTCTATTCCCTTACCACCCCTTGTATTAGCTCATCTACAGCCTTCACATTAGAATCGAGTACATTGGATTCTTGCTTCTCCATTCTTGTGATGCTTTACTAAGAAAATGTGTTCCACCTCCATCCAGGTGTAAAATCTCCATCTCACCACTGCGTTCTTACATTTAGATCAAGGTGGGTGTGGCCTTCCTTTCCTTAGTACTCATCAATTGCAGAATTGTAGTACTTCTACTTTGGGGTGATCTTGCTCTTAACCTCTCTCACTTCAACAATGATGTTAGGCATACCTACTGGGAGCTAGGATTTGGACCTGTGCTTCCCACACTCTGAAGTCATTCAATCTTAATAAATTTCTTGGCAGAAGAGTACTGTTATTCCCATTTTACACAGGGAAAAAAAAATGAATTTACAAAGATTCAGTGATAGCTACAAAGTAGAGTCAGGACGTGCACCTGGCTTTGTGGGCTGCAAAGCACATGCCAGAGGGGAAATCAATGGTGTTTAAAGCTTAGATATTCATAATCTAGTAAAGGAGAGAGAGAGACATTTTAAGACATCTTTGATTCTGGGTGGTTTTTTTGTTTGTTTGGTTTTTTTTGTTTTTTTTTGTTTTTTTTTTACCTTTTTGATTCTTAATGATCTCTCTCTCTTTTTTTTTTATTTCATAGATAAACATCATACATCACCTCAGGTTATAAGTTCCTAGGATTCAAAGAATTGCCTTAGGATGGTGCCAACTGCTTCCATGCCTACTTCAGGGCCTTTCAGATATTTGTGTAATCATCTGTGGTTTTTTAGGACATATTTCTCAAATGTCTACTTCTGTCCGGTGACTTTGGGCGAGTCACTTCATTCCTCCCCATCTCTTCTGCATGTATCAAATGAGAACAGGAGTATCCAAGCCGAGGGCTGGTTATGAGAATTCACTGAGACCTGAGTTTGGAAACGTGCCTTGCATGGCCCTGGGTACCTAGTGGACATCCAGTAGATTTCCATTCATTCCCTGCTTCACACTGCTGTCTGATCAAGAACTGTTTGCTGTGATTTAGGTTAATTTTTGTCAGAAGAAGTGATGAAAGTTTCCCTTCTTTAGATATGACTCCAAATGGAGTCACAAAATTCATTGTATTTCATGATTTTACGTTTGAAGTATCTGGACATTCCCTCATTAAAAGTTATAAAGTAACTGTTCTTTCCAGATTTATTTTTACTCCACATTGGAGTTGAAACAGGCAAACAGTTTGTACAATTATGTGCTGATTTATACAAGAGGGAGGAATCTGAAAAGCACAGTAAGGTTGTAACGTCCATAAAGATGAACAGACTCTTCTTGGAGAGTTTATGAACCTTGAGAAAGGCTGGGCCACGGTTCTTAGTCACATCAGGGAATTGATGCGTAAAACTGACAGAATTGTAAATCTCTTCATGGTGGGTAAGAAAGGGAAGTAACCGGTGCTACTCAGCTAAACAGGCCATGTGTGGAGTTTGGTTTCAAGGGGAGTAAGGCTTACATGCCTTGCCCTGGTTTGTTGAAGGCACTTTGGGGATTGGCTAAATTTCTGATGGAAAACATGCTATAATTTGACATGGGTACCTTATGGAATTAATTAAAGATGTTGCCATTCACCACCCAACCCCAGTTCAACACCCTACCTGGGAGCCCCATACAGCCCTAGCAACCTTGAACTTCTCCCTTCAACCAGTGGGCTACCTCAGTGGCCTACCTATCATCTTTCTGCATTGCTCCATGCAGCTTCAGTTCCAGTCTTGGCACTTATGGTTTACCTTGGAGAATAATCCCCACCTCCCATCTGTCAGGTGCCTACAGAAGGCTGAGCTAGTGGGAAGACTCAGCGCTGTCACTCCCTTCCTGTACCTCTCTGCCTTCTCTCTCATCACAATTCCTTCTTGCTAATTGCACCTCTTTACTGCTTTGTGTTAGACAAATACATTCCCATTATCACAGGCAGCAGATTTGGCCTCTACGTCAGCCCTGTCCACAGCCCAGGAATGCACAGGCCAGCATCGATATTTATCTCAAGGTGCCACTTGTAATGGATGGCTGCTGCACTTTTTAATCCATTTACATAATCCTTCCTGCTTTGCTTGCAGTTATTTTCAGGGCTTTTGCAGCAATAAAATGGTTCCTTTCCCAAGACTGAGTTCATTCAATTTAAATCTGGATTGATTGTAGCTAAAGTTATGACATGTCTTTACAAAGAAAGAAAGAAAACAGCAATAAATCATGCACAACGATTATTTAACATTTATTCAGTGCCCACAGAGTGCTGGGCTCAGCATATAACAGCTGGAGGTAAACCCTTGCCCTTGAGAATTAAAGCATTTTGCACATATTAAAAGGCACACAGGGATTGGGTTAGCAGACTCTTGGTCCATACTTAAGCCCTGTTTTCCTTCTGTTTCTCTTGGATGCATTTCACTGAACTTCTCCTTGGCCTTTGACTTCCTCTACCTCCAATTCCTTATTGCTCCCCAAGCAGATTTGGTTTAAGACTAAGACATTTACTGGGGCTAGAATTCAGAGTGAGCATAGTGAATCCAACACTGGTGGAATTCCTCCTATAGCGCCTGGCTGGTGCACCAGGAGCACGCACTAGGAAATGGGGTAGGGCCTGTGCAGACAGACTTTCTCCTAACTGCATTCACGCACCAGTGAGAGAATTTGGATGCTGAATGGATGGGTGGGTGATTAGATGGATTTTGAGAACACTAATTAAAATATAATTTTTGTAATAAAATAATACAAATTTTACTTGATGCAATGGCCAAAAAAAGAAAAATAAAGAGGGAGAAAGACCTTTTTTTATTAAAAAAAAAATAAGTTTGATCATTTGGTTTTAAAGGAAGAAAATGTGGGAAGAGAGAATCAAGTGAATGGAGCTGAGTAACAGTGGCTGGCATTAACACTGCATTCATATTCACATCTTCTAGATGAGGAAGCAGAGGTTCAGGGCCCATAAGTGACTTTCCAGCTGAAAGGCTACAGCCAGGATGGCGCTGAGGCAGCTGCGACCTCCATGCAGCACGAGCACCTGGCACTATGCTCTGCTGCCACCTAGGACCCGACACACAGATAGGCACCATGCTCTCAGCCAAAGAATTCCACTTCCTTTAACATGTTGGTTGACTTTGGAAGTTAAAATGAAATTAAAACCTTTGCTTCCTTGTATTTACTTGCAAAATTTCATTGTCAGGTAAATATATTAGGGTGGTTGCCTCTAATGTGTCCTAGATATAATTCAAATTATATTTAAGTAATAACTTAGAGTCAGGCTTTATTTGAAATCAAGAAGCAATTTATTTTGTATTTTTTTAATAAAGGCCATTATTTTAAATTGACAAATGTTTTATTTTCTTCCCTCAGAACATTTTTTTTTAACATTAAAAAGAGATGCAAGGAAATTTGAACCAAGATGTAAATTTTAGCTAAGTTTTTGTTTTTATTTTATTTTATTATTATTATTTTTTTTTGAAGGGCATGTAAGATGAAAAGAGAAATCAGGTTTTCCACCTGAGGTGTACAGTAACTGAGATGCTAAGGAGAAATTCAATCCCTGGCTTAAGGTAGCTCCTGTAGAATCTTCTCACCCTGTTCCCAGTAACACAAGTTGTCTGCCCAGTCTTAACAGTTGAGTTTGCTCATAGGGTATGTGTATTTGCTTACAGTTGACCTGGACAGGCTCAATGAGGATGTCAGGCGTTACAGCTGCACTCCCAGGAATTACTCGGTCAATCTAAGAGAGGAGCTGAAGCTGACCAGTGTGGTCTTCTTCCCACGCTGCCTCCTTGTGCAGCGCTGTGGAGGGAATTGTGGCTGTGGAACTGCCAACTGGAAGTCCTGCTCGTGCAATTCAGGGAAAACTGTGAAAAAGTATCACGAGGTATGTCATGCTCAGATTTCTTGTTGCACTGCTACATTTAGCTCTTTTCAGCTGCATCAGTTGTGTAATCTGATGAGTAACAATGGCTGGCATTGACCCTGCATTCCTATTCACATCTTGTAGAAGAGGACACAGAGGTTCTTGTTGCACTGCTGTTGACTGGAACACAGGGTATTGCATACAGTTGTTCAGGTTGTTCACTGCACAAAGGCATCCAGCCAGGGGGATGATATGGAACTGAACTACCAGTACTAGATTTGCCAAGCCAAGTGTCCTGGTGAAAGGTTAATTCCATGTAGAAGAAAGAATTTCTTTTTCTAATTCTTACCATACATCATGTGGGTCAGCAATAGCCTTGTTAGACTATATAATCAAATGTATGATACAGTAATTTTAGATCTTACTTGGCCTCCCTGTAATAGTAGAAATATCATGATATTCATTTAAAGGGTATGATTGCGAAATCTAGGTTGCTTTAAGAAAATATTAAGAAAGAAAACCCAATTCCATTAAACCATTGCAAAATTAAGCACTGTAAAGATAGCAAAATACAAATTGTTAGAGTCCTTTTCATTTTCTACATTGAAGATGTATTTTTCATCTGGAAATGCTCTTTATTTTTCCCTAAATACTACTGAGTGCTACCTGGAGAATCGTCTCTTGGATTATGCAGGAATAAACAAAAACAAACATAAAGATACAACAGGAACAAAAATTTAAGGAGAGCAGTAACCTGGAGTAATAATAATAGTATTTACTGGGTGCTGAACACCGCTGTAAGTTCTCGTTAGCTCACCTAGCAGTGTATGGGCAATGCTGTCAGCGGTTGCTACTTGCCTTCTCTTTTCACGGGTGAGTGAACTGAGGCTTAGGAGGATCAGTAAGCTGGCCAGTGTGACATGATCTGCAAATCACAGAGCCAGCACCAGCACTCCACTCAACTGGTCCCAGAGTCTACGATCTTATCACTAGTATTAATAATACTGTGCTTTCTCTATTTTAATGTACAGCACTTAATTGAGCATAAATGAGCACTTATGAGGAGACAGAGCTGGCCTAACATAAGCGGTAGCTCTAGTTACTTTGTCCTGGGGGAGCAAATGCAAGTCACTAGTGTTAAGAGACTCAGTTTTCACATATGTGACATGAGACTAAGAAATTACATCACTAAGCCTTTTCAAAGAGTTATTCTGGGACTCATGTAAAATAATGCATATGAGATGTGTTCTGTAAGGTTGAAACCTCATATAGAAATCTGTTTAAGATTATGAGCTAAAATATGAAGCAAACGGTATTGTCAGTAATTATTGTTTCAGCTGCCTTCCATCAGCACCTACCACAAAGGAATGGACAGTTCCATCTAGGTAAAATTTCTGGCTCTGTACAAGTGTTTCTATTTGTATGTATGTGTGTGTTTTGAGATTTTGGGGGTTTGTGTTTTGAATTCAATTTTGATTTTGATTTTTAACCTGAAAACAATATAACTTTGATTTTTAACCTGAAAACAATATAACAGTAATAATAAGTTAGGAGGTAACTCCTGGAATAAACAAAAAATGGGTATAGTCCAAGTGATATTTTCAACTTGAGAAATAAAGGAAGCTGTGCCTCAATAACCTGACTTACCTTAGACAGGAGAAACACATGTTTTAGACCTACATGGGACATATTTCCTTAGTCATAAGAATTTTTTTTATTAAATCATAGCTGTGTACATTGATATGATCATGGGGCATCATACACTAGCTTCATAAACCGTTTGACATATTTTCATCAGTCATAAGAATTACTTACTCCACCTACTGTTTTCAAAGAAAAAAAATGTTCTCATATCTGGAGAATGCCATCGTCTGCATTCATTGTGTTTTTTTTTGTATGAACTGATGAACTCTAGATTGGATGTTGTTCTTCACTTCTAACGAAGAACCTGAATTTTATAACCTTTAGTCATACCCCAAGGATAAATACAGACTGCCATAATCAGGTTAGAGTTAAAATAAGTGAGGAAGTACGAAGATCTCTACCCAGTAAAAACTGTGAGAAAGAATGTTAGAATCAGGCCTTTGATGTATTTGTGGAGTGCTGTATTTTTATCTTGACTCTGAACTTGGAAGGTACAGCTTGATTTTTTTAAATTAGTCATTGTGGGAACAGCAGAGTTAACATACACCACCAAAGACTCTTGCCTTCCAGGCAGTTAACTCTGAAGACCTCCGAAGCCTGGCCATCCGCTTTCTCTTAGCTCCTTCCACAGGTCTGTACACAGGAACTGTTACCTGCAAATTTGTGTTCACAGTTAACATCTAGAGGGGAAAAACTCCTGATCTCTTTGTTCAGTCACATGAGTGGGTCTGCAGTGTTGGGATCCTTTTAAAACTGCATGTCAAAGCATCTCTTTAAAACATGTGTCATAATATTTTTACCTCTAGGACTCAGCAGAGTTCTATATAAAACTGCCTGTCAAGTGCTGGACACAAGGCCAAATGAGCATCAATCACCAGGCAGTAACTGAATCCCTGGAACAAATATTCCTGTCATGTATCTCCAAGACTCCTAAAATACCCTCAAAATGTGGCACAACTGTCATCACCTGTGCCCTATGAAAAGAGCTTATTCCGTTCCCAGAAGTGGGGGTTGCTGGAGCTCAGTAGTCTCTTTAGGGGAAAATCCTAGTCCTTTATTCCATTATTTCTGTGTCTGTATTCTTATCTCCGAGAAAGGAGAAACCAGTCTCCCCGCTCATGGTTGCAAATGATGGGATGCGAAATGTGTTTCTATGACTCGTGAGCACCCTTACAGGGACCAAGACTGTCACATACAGCCATGTGATTCTCTGCAGGGATTTCAGTGTTCAACATTAAGGAATTAAATGTGGGAGACTAGAAGGCCCCTTGTCCTGTAGGGTCTGAGTGGTCGTCACTGTGCAGGAGAGTGTGTGGCCACTGTGCTATTTCCTTCTCTCAAAGATTTGTACAACCCTATTTAAGTATTTCTCCTCTTTCCTTGTCGCATACTGGCACCAGACAGGGAGACCTCTCTCAATCCAATGTGAGGAGGGAGAGTTGACCTGGGTGGAAAAGTGGGAAATGAAGAGGGATTCACACTGGACGAGAGCTAGGACGGCGTTGAGAGGACTGACGCAGGTGACGGCTGCAGCCAGCCCCTGAACCGTGGAAACAGGTTTATTTATACAGTATCTTAACAAAGTTGTGTAAATTTTAGCACATGGGGTAGAGATCAACCTTAAAGAGGAAAAACTGTGTGCTTGCCGATAACAAGGAAAGTATGCACGGGCTACGTGACCTCTGGCAGGTGGGAAGAATGGTATTGGAGGAGAAGTGGTTGGGGGTCGTTCCTTGAGCGTTTCCCAGGCTGTGGGGCCCTGCTGGCCACAGCCCTCTCCCCATGTTTCCTAACAATCATTCTATGCCTTTTGGAATATATTAGTGTGGGAGAGGAAAAAAATATCTTTCCTTCTACCCACCCAAAGTTCATGGCTAAAGCCACTATAACAAAAAACAGATTAATCAGAGAAAAGCACACACCTTTACATTAATTTACAGATACAGGAGCCTTCATAAGGAAATGAAGACTGGAAAAAAAGTAGTTGAACCTGAGTGTTCTTTTATAGCAGGCTTGAAGAAGAATGGAGGGAGTCATTAAGAAATAGGATAGGGCAAAGAGCATGACCTAGCGGTCCTGAACTGGGGACTCAGCTCCTTCTCCGTCACACCTTTGTCTTCAGAGGTGAAGATGCTCCCCTCCTCGGGGGACAGGAGAGCACCCCACATAGGAGGTTTTTAAATCCTGCTACAGTGAAGTCTGAACATTGTTTTCAGGTTTTATGACCTACTTCAGTCAAGAAGCGTGCAGGGAGGGTCAGACTGACTTTTCTATTTCAGCTGTTTTCTTAAATTCCTTCAGCTTAAAGTATTTTGGGTAGAGTGTCCTGAGCCCTATCATAGGATTTAAAAAATACTTTTGGTAATGTTTTCTTTAAGGAATGTTTCAGAAAATATATTGTGAAGAAAATTAGAGGATACCATGATTTTAGTAATAGTTCTCTTCTTACCTCAATTATGCATAAGGAAGAGACAGCATAGTTCCTAAAAGTCTGGTGACCTACTAAGTTACTTACTGGCTTTCATCATTTGGTATCTGGAAGATGTCCATTTAGTCAGCAGCCAAAAATTTAGGAAGCAGCAGAGAGAGAACAATTGAAGTTAACTTTCTGTCCTTTGTGTCATGACTTTTTGTCATGAAGGTGACATAACATCTGCACTCACAGGGGATGGTTCCACGTCTACACTGGGCAGCGAGGCAGTCACCAGCAACATGTGGCTACTGGGCACTTACAGTATGCATGACACAAACGGAAACTAAATTTTTATTTAATTTTAAGTAATTGAAATGTAAATAGCCACGCAAGGCCAGTGACAACTGTATTGAACAGCAAAGGCCTACACCAGTGATTTCTAACTGGTAGGCCACGAGAGGATCTTAGGTGTGTTACAAACATTTTTAAAGATCATTAAATTATCTTCAAAAGAAGTTCAAAGCACAGTAAATATATTCTTTTTCTACTCTTTCTTTTATCAACATAATTCAAGTGTGCCATGGAAGTTTAACTACAGGTAAACTGGTAGTTGAAATGCAAAAGAATAAAGATAACCATCTGGAGCTGTCAACGTTTATAGGCCACTTATAACAAGGTTAATTCTCTCGGCTTGATAAGCAACAGTAACACCTGTGCTGCTTGCCAGGTGGGAGGACTGGGTTAATGAAAGCATCTGCAGACCGTCAGCACCAGCCAGACCTGGGTGGAGTTCAGTGAGAGCCTGTCTGGCCGTCTCCATCCTGACGGCCTTTCAGCCCTGACGTGCTCCTCACCCAGTGAGTGGACCCCTCGCTGAAACTGTGCCTACTCTTCCAGACTGTGCATAGCCTTTCACTTCTCCATACAGCTTCACTTTCCTGCCAAATTTAGCAAACCTGTCTTGGGGCAAAGATACCTGTCGGGCAGCCAAGGCCTGTCTGTCCTGATTGATACCCAAAGCTAAAGTTATGCTCTGAAATGTAGTATCTAGCCAGGCTTCCATTATGTTTCTGCAGTGGGTAGGCTAACCATGCAGGCATTAGCCCTCACAGGTGCCTTCTGAATCCTTTAACTATTTAGTTCTATTAAGGTAGGACTGCAGCTACATATACCCCATAGTAACCCTGGAGTGTTTACAGAAAGTTAACAATATCCACGCATGTCATGATTGCATTTTATAAATCCCCAGTGCCATCCAGCCTTTCATCACTTCAACTTAATTTCTCAGTGTCAAGTCTCTGCATTGTTTATTGTTGTCTTTCTTACTGAGTGCTGCGTCTCATGACTTGACATCACTCTGGTTTTAATGCTCGGCCCCTGCTGCAACTGTTGCCTGCAGGCTGAGCAATTGCCCAGGTAGAAAATAATATGTGATCCCTTCTCAAAGTATTTTCACTTGTAGTCACTTAGTTTCAGAATAATTCACTACCATCCTTTAAAACTTTTGACTCTGACTATGGGTGAGGAGGCGGAGCAAGATGGCAGCCGAGTAACAGATTCCTTGCATCTGGGCACCGTGAGTCTGGGGATATAGGACTCCAGGCATCTCTGGCTGGTGGGATCTGCCTACCATCACCCCTGAGAGGATACAGGGAGTCAGCGAGAGACTTCTGGACCCCAAGAGGAGGACTAAAACAGTGGAAAACTGGCAAGTGGTCGCGTGTGTTCAATCCGTCTAAACCCACCCGCAACTGTAAGTTCAGTAGCAGCGAGACTGCAAACCAGAAAGGCCTTACCTGTGAACTGTTTTGGTGTCTTTGGACTTGGCACCCAGCTGAACTGCCTTGGGGAGAGCCTGAGCGGGAGTGCAGAGAACTTTGGCCTTTGTCTAGGGTCACAGGCAGACATTGTGAGCGATCTGCCCCAGCAAGCTACGCCCTCAGGGTCACAGAGCTGGAATTGGGTGGGAGCTGGTAACCCAGTGACCAAGTAGCCTAAGGGCGGGGTCTGAGCTGCCTTGAAGCCCTAACCCTCGAGGGCAGAGGGAGACACAGGGTAAGTGGATAGCCTCTTCAGCAGTGATTCCAGCAACAACCACTTCCCTGAGAAAGCTTCTGCTCAGTAAGTGAACAAGTTAAAAGTGCCTTTTAAGTGGGCTGAAGAGAGATTTAGGGTGTCTACCTGCTGGGGTTTGAGAAACTAGCAGCCTCCAGTCGTATCAGAACTGTGATTAACATCTCATACCCCAGAAGACCACGTGTTGCCCAGACAATATTCAATAACATATACATACTGCTTTGTTTTTGGTTGTGTTTTTTTTTTGTTTGTTTGTTTTTGTTTTTTTTTTTTTTTTGGTTTGGTTGTTTTTTTTGTTTATTTTGATGTTGTGGATTGTTGTTTTGTTTTATAAGTTCAACCTTTTCCATACAGATCCTTTTTCTTTCTCAATTTTTCCAGTTTAATTATAATTTCCCATTGCTGCCTATTTCAATAATTAGAACTTCATTTTTGTTAGTGTTTCTACCACTATTATTTGGTATTTCCAGCCAATTTTATCCCGTAAAGTTTTATGTTTGCTTGTTTTGTTTTGATTTATAGCATTTTTGTCTTTCCTCTCTACTTGGTGGAGGTGGGGTACTGAGTCTGATCAGGTTAGCAAAGAGCTGCTGACCTCAAGGGAACCACCCAACTGGGCACCCCCAGAAGGTGGGTTTTTTTTTTAAGGTTGTATCAAAGTACCCTACTGTACACATACATTGCTCTGTACCCCTCTTTCTGTGCCTCTCTTCTTTTTGTCAATACTCCCTTTACCCACCCCCTCTCCTTTCTCTATTTTTCTTTTTTTTTTCGTTATCACTCGGTCCTCCTTTCTTTCATCCCTTTTTTGCTCTTAAACCTTCTCACCCTTCTGGTCCTGTAACCCTTAGTCCACAGGCACAAGAACTTAAAGAGCAAGAGGAAGAGAAAGGAAAATTAGGGCAAGGAAACAGATAAAAGAAATCACTGATGAGGAAGAATCAGCAGAAAACTCCAGGCAACATGAAGAACCAGTCCAGAACAACCCCGCCAAGGGACCATGAGGTAGCTACTGCAGAGGATTCCACCTATACAGAAATGTTAGGAATGACAGAAAGGGAATTTAGAATACACATGTTGAAAACAATGAAAGAAATGATGGAAACAATGAAGGAAACTGCTAATAAAGTGGAAAATAACCAAAAGGAAATCCAAAAACAGAATCAAATCAGAGATGAACGATATAAAGAATATAAAAAGGATATAGCAGAGCTGAAGGAAATGAAACAGTCAATCAGGGAACTTAAAGATGCAATGGAAAGTATCAGCAACAGGTTAGACCATGCAGAAGAAAGAATTTCAGAGGTAGAAGACAAAGTTTTTGAGATAACTCAGATAGTAAAAGAGGCAGAAAAGAAGAGAGAGAAAGCAGAACGTTCACTGTCAGAATTATGGGACTTTATGAAGCGTTCCAACATACGAGTTATAGGAATTCCAGAAGGGGAAGAAGAATGCCCCAGAGGAATGGAAGCCATACTAGAGAATATTATAAAAGAAAATTTCCCAAATATCACCAAAGATTCTGACACACTGCTTTCAGAGGGCTATCAGACCCCAGGTCGCCTCAACTCTAACCGAGCTTCTCCAAGACACATTGTGATGAACCTGTCCAAAGTCAAGACAAAAGAAAAGATTCTGAAAGCTGCCAGGAGTAAGCGCCAGTTCACCTACAGGGGCAAATCCATCAGAGTGACCGCAGACTTCTCTAATGAAACTTTCCAAGCAAGAAGACAATGGTCATCTACCTTTAATCTACTTAAACAGAACAATTTCCAGCCCAGAATTCTGTACCCTGCTAAGCTAAGCTTCAAAATTGACGGAGAAATCAAATCATTTATGGATATATAAACATTGAGGAAATTCGCCACAACAAGACCAGCTCTACAGGAAATACTTCAACCTGTTCTGCACACTGACCACCACAATGGATCAGCAGCAAAGTAAGAACTCAGAAATTAAAGGACAGAACCTAACCTCCACACTGATGCAAAAGATAAAACTAAGCAATGGACTCTCACCAAATAAGACGACTAGAATACTACCACACTTATTAATTATCTCAATAAATGTTAATGGCTTGAATTCCCCACTGAAGAGACATAGATTGGTTGACTGGATTAAAAAACACAAGCCATCCATTTGCTGTCTGCAAGAAACACACCTGGCTTCAAAAGACAAATTAAAGCTCCGAGTCAAGGGTTGGAAGACAATTTTTCAGGCAAATGGAATTCAGAAGAAAAGAGGAGTTGCAATCTTATTTTCAGATACATGTGGATTTAAAGCAACTAAAGTCAAAAAAGACAAAGATGGTCACTTTATATTGGTCAAGGGAAAAATACGACAAGAAGACATTTCAATTCTAAATATCTATGCACCCAATTTAAATGCTCCCAGATTCTTGAAACAGACCTTACTCAGTCTGAGCAATATGATATCTGATAATACCATAATAACAGGGGACCTTAACACTCCTCTTACAGAGCTGGACAGATCCTCTAAACAGAAATTAAACAAGGATATAAGAGATTTAAATGAGACCCTAGAACAACTGTGCTTGATAGATGCATATAGAACACTCCATCCCAAAGATAAAGAATATACATTCTTCTCATCACCCCATGGAACATTCTCCAAAATTGATCATATCCTGGGACACAAAACAATTACCAACAGAATCAAAAGAATTGATATTTTACCTTGTATCTTCTCAGACCATAAGGCACTAAAGGTGGAACTCAACTCTAACAAAAATGCTCGACTCCAACCAAAGGCATGGAAACTAAACAATCTTCTGCTGAATAACCAATGGGTGAAGGAAGAAATAAAACAGGAAATCATTAACTTCCTTGAGCATAACAACAATGAAGACACAAGCTACCAAAACCTGTGGGATACTGCAAAAGCAGTTTTGAGAAGAAAATTCATCGCTTTAGATGCCTACATTCGAAAAACAGAAAGAGAGCGCATCAACAATCTCACAAGAGATCTTATGGAATTGGAAAAAGAAGAACAATCTAAGCCTAAACTCAGTAGAAAAAAAGAAATATCCCAAATCAAATCAGAGATCAATGAAATTGAAAACAAA
Source organism: Nycticebus coucang (assembly GCF_027406575.1). Classification (NCBI taxonomy): domain Eukaryota; kingdom Metazoa; phylum Chordata; class Mammalia; order Primates; family Lorisidae; genus Nycticebus; species Nycticebus coucang. The sequence continues at coordinate 107,255,891 of NC_069785.1, read as the reverse complement.
AGAATCATTCAGAAAATTAATGAAACAAGGAGTTGGTTTTTTGAAAAAATAAATAAAATAGATAAACCATTGGCCAGACTAACGAGGAATAGAAAAGTAAAATCTCTAGTAACCGCAATCAGAAATGATAAAGGGGAAATAACAACTGATCCCACAGAGATACAAGAGATCATCTCTGAATACTACCAGAAACTCTATGCCCAGAAATTTGACAATGTGAAAGAAATGGATCAATATTTGGAATCACACCCTCTCCCTAGACTCAGCCAGGAAGAAATAGAGCTCATGAACAGACCAATTTCAAGCACTGAGATCAAAGAAACAATAAAAAATCTTCCAACCAAAAAATGCCCTGGTCCAGATGGCTTCACTCCAGAATTCTATCAAACCTTCAAGGAAGAGCTTATTCCTGTACTGCAGAAATTATTCCAAAAAATTGAGGAAGAAGGAATCTTCCCCAACACATTCTATGAAGCAAACATCACCCTGATACCAAAACCAGGAAAAGACCCAAACAAAAAGGAGAATTTCAGACCAATCTCACTCATGAACATAGACGCGAAAATTCTCAACAAAATCCTAGCCAATATATTACAGCTTATCATCAAAAAAGTCGTTCATCATGACCAAGTAGGCTTCATCCCAGGGATGCAAGGCTGGTTTAACATACGCAAGTCTATAAACGTTATCCACCATATTAACAGAGGCAAAAATAAAGATCACATGATCCTCTCAATAGATGCAGAAAAAGCATTTGATAAAATCCAGCATCCTTTTCTAATTAGAACACTGAAGAGTATAGGCATAGGTGGCACATTTCTAAAACTGATTGAAGCTATCTATGACAAACCCACAGCCAATATTTTACTGAATGGAGTAAAACTGAAAGCTTTTCCTCTTAGAACTGGAACCAGACAAGGTTGTCCTCTGTCACCTTTACTATTCAACGTAGTGCTGGAAGTTCTGGCCAATACAATTAGGCAAGACAAGGAAATAAAGGGAATCCAAATGGGAGCAGAGGAGGTCAAACTCTCCCTCTTTGCTGACGACATGATCTTATACTTAGAGAACCCCAAAGACTCAACCACAAGACTCCTAGAAGTCATCAAAAAATACAGTAATGTTTCAGGATATAAAATCAATGTCCACAGTCAGTAGCCTTTGTGTACACCAATAACAGTCAAGATGAGAAGCTAATTAAGGACACAACTCCCTTCACCATAGTCTCAAAGAAAATGAAATACCTAGGAATATACCTAACGAAGGAGGTGAAGGACCTCTATAAAGAAAACTGTGAAATGCTCAGAAAGGAAATAGCAGAGGATATTAACAAATGGAAGAACATACCATGCTCATGGATGGGAAGAATCAACATTGTTAAAATGTCTATACTTCCCAAAGCAATCTACCTATTCAATGCCATTCCTATCAAAATACCAACATCGTACTTTCAAGATTTGGAAAAAATGATTCTGCATTTTGTATGGAACTGGAAAAAACCCCGTATAGCTAAGGCAGTTGTCTGTAACAAAAATAAAGCTGGGGGCATCAGCATACCAGATTTTAGTCTGTACTACAAAGCCATAGTGCTCAAGACAGCATGGTACTGGCACAAAAACAGAGACATAGACACTTGGAATCGAATTGAAAACCAAGAAATGAAACTAACATTTTACAGCCACCTAATCTTTGATAAACCAAACAAGAACATACCTTGGGGGAAAGACTCCCTATTCAATAAATGGTGTTGGGAGAACTGGATGTCTACATGTAAAAGACTGAAACTGGACCCACACCTTTCCCCACTCACAAAAATTGATTCAAGATGGATAAAGGACTTAAACTTAAGGCATGAAACAATAAAAATCCTCCAAGAAAGCATAGGAAAAACACTGGAAGATATTTGCCTGGGGGAAGACTTCATGAAGAAGACTGCCATGGCATTTACAACAACAGCAAAAATAAACAAATGGGACTTCATTAAACTGAAAAGCTTCTGTACAGCTAAGGAGACAATAACCAAAGCAAAGAGACAACCTACACAATGGGAAAGGATATTTGCATATTTTCAATCAGACAAAAGGTTGATAACTAGGATCTATAGAGAACTCAAATTAATCCACATGAAAAAAGCCAACAATACCTTATATCAATGGGCAACAGACATGAATAGAACTTTCTCTAAAGATGACAGACGAATGGCTAACAAACACATGGAAAAATGTTCATCATCTCAATATATTAGAGAAATGCAAATCAAAACAACCCTGAGATATCATCTAACCCCAGTGAGAATGGCCCACATCACAAAATCTCAAAACTGCAGATGCTGGCGTGGATGTGGAGAGAAGGGAACACTTTTACACTGCTGGTGGGACTGCAAACTAGTACAACCTTTCTGGATGGAAGTATGGAGAGACCTCAAAGCACTCAAGCTAGACCTCCCATTTGATCCTGCAATCCCATTACTGGGCATCTACCCAGAAGGAAAGGAATCTTTTTATCATAAGGACACTTGTACTAGACTGTTTATTGCAGCTCAATTTACAATCGCCAAAATGTGGAAACAGCCTAAATGCCCACCAACCCAGGAATGGATTAACAAGCTGTGGTATATGTATACCATGGAATACTATTCAGCCATTTAAAAAAATGGAGACTTTACATCCTTCGTATTAACCTGGATGGACGTGGAAGACATTATTCTTAGTAAAGCATCACAAGAATGGAGAAGCATGAATCCTATGTACTCAATTTTGATATGAGGACAATTAATGACAATTATGGTTATGGGGGAGGAAACAGAAAGAGGGAAGGAGGGAGGTGGGTGGGGCCTTGGTGTGTGTCACACTTTATGGGGGCAAGACATGATTGCAAGAGGGACTTTACCTAACAATTGCAATCAGTGTAACCTGGCTTATTGTACCCTCAATGAATCCCCAACAATAAAAAAAAAAAAATAGGAAAAAAAAAAAAAAACTTTTGACTCTATGTACATTTTTTATAAACTCCATAGCATGAAAGTATTTAAAATAGAAACAAAAATAGAAGTTTTATTCCCTTTAAACTGTGTGAATACTGCTTGCTTTGGATGCTATGTAGAATCTTAAATAAACTCTTAATGATTCGGGTTTGTCTAATGCATTTATCCTGAAATATGTACTTGTGTTCCTTTTTCAGCCATTAATTTGAGAACTGTTACAAGGCCTTAACAACCTTTTTTTATATTCCCAATAAACAAGAACCCAACTCAACAGATAGCTTTTCTGCCTGGTATTCTTTTATAAGTGTAGTAGCTTTATGGCAAAGATTCATTCAGAGCTTTATTGGCAACAAGGTGAATGACCGTAGTTAAATTCTTTTGTGATATAGTAATTTGCAAAACTGAACATCTTTGATTTTGTATTGTGGTGTGAAGGCCACCAACTGGCTCTGTCATGGTCCCTTTAGTAGATGTCCAGTTCCCCTGGCTTCAGGTGCTTTGAGGAGTCAAGGTCCCCGTTTTCATCCGCAGGTGCTGAGAAATGGCGGAACTGGTAGAACTCTGTGGAACTGGTATTTCCCCATCTCTGCTCACAGCTGTGAGTCATAGCTCAGCAAATAAGAAAGCATTTTGTGATAGTACCTATTAGCTAGTGCCCTTCAGCTGCTGTAATTAATTCACTGGCTCCTTCCTTTTAAAAGTGACCGGATAACCGAAAGCCAGCAAGTTTGCTTTCTCAGATAAGAGCTTTTCATCTTTCCATGCACCCTCAAGTCAGCCTTATTTCTTTCTCCTTTCCATGTTGTATACCTGAAGCTAAGACTGTTACCTGATCTGAAAGCTTTGAACATCAGTGCTGTGATCAGCCAGGAAGGCAGTGCAATTTCCACTTTGTTCAAATACTGCTCTCCTGTCTTGTCTGGGAAAGTGTCTGCCAATTCATTTTTCTCTTCTTATCAGCAAAACACATATATACAGTGCTCACATTGCTTAATATAAAACACAAGTAAAATCCCTGAACAATCAGAAGACCAGTTAGAAAAACTGCCAAGGCTTTCTGTTCTCATCCCAAAGCACACACTTTCGTTTGCCATCAAATGAAAAAGCAAATCAATGGAGCATTGATTTTACAGGTGCCAGTCATCACAAATTATTAGGCCTTGATAATGGCCTTCTTTACACAAAAACTATTGACCGTGTGCTCACCTTCTTAGGAATCATTTCCTTTCCCTGTATTCCCCCCAATCCTCAAGTTTAATTTACATGCAGATAGTTTTAGACAATAGCAACTAATTCATGTTGGAGAATCTTTTTGAAAATCTGTAGGGTTCAAAGCCCAACCCATTCTGAGGCACACTCACAGGAGGGTTTTCATGTCTGTCATGGTAGGGGACAGGCAAAAACACAAAATAGCCTCTGTCCATTGCTTTGGCTGCTTGCTTTTTCACAGTGGAGTCACAGAAGTCACAGTTTCTGTTTTCTATAGCGACTCTGCAAGAGAAAAGTGAAGCAAAAAAAACCGTCTGTCCCTGAAGCTCAGCCACAGAGATGGGAACTTCGATTGTGAAAGGCTGGAACCGGTCCAAAGCATGGCAACTTTGTTTGGGCCCTTGTTTTATTTCTATGCCTGTTTTTCTTCTGTTGTGTGTGTGTGCTTTATTTGTTTGTTTGTTTGTGACAGAATCTCTTATTGCTGAAATACAAACAAGAGCTTGTATTTCGTGGATAGGGACCTGGAGTCAAATTCTGGCTCCACTGCTTACCATCTCCCTGACCCTTGGCAAGTAACTTAACTCTCACTCCTCATCTACAGACTAAATTAGAAAACTCCCTATCTCATTGTGTTGCAGCCAAGTCCACATAATTGAATATTTGTAAAGCCACTTACAACAGTGTCTGGGATCTAGGAATGATAGCAACTTTTTAATTTTTAGACAGAGTCTCACTTTGTGGCCCTAAGTAGAGTGCTGTGGCTCATGATAGCTCACTGCAACCTCAAAGTCTTGGGTTAAGCAGTCCTCCTCCTGCAGCCTCCTGAGTAACAGGGACTACGGGTGCCCACCACAATGCCCTGCTCATTTTTCTATTTTTAGTAGAGATGGAGTCTCATTCCTGCTCAGCTGGTCTCCAAATCATGAGCTCCAGTGATCTCCCCACCTTGGCCTCCCAGAGTGCTGGGATTACAGGCGCGAGCCACCGCACCCAGCCTGCAACTATTTGTACTATACTTGCCCTCAAAGTGCTTATAATCCAATTAAAGGAATGCATAGTAAGTCATGTGAAATTATAGGATACATACTATAAGTGCAGTAGAATTGCAGGTGACATTGAAAACTCTTCAATCGGCTATCAAAACTGGCATCTGGGCAAGCTTTACCAGCATCAAATACTTTGAGTCTTTGTGCCTCCCTCATGGCATTTCCATTCTCCCCCCCCCCCAGTTTAGCAGGTTCTTTTGAAGCTTTGCTGCAATGGATCTCACATTCCATTCCACATTAGCAGAGTGCTCTGGCCTCTGCTTTATTAGAAGCCTATGGAATAGCCTGGCTGACTCTAATTGAGAGTGTGTGCAGACCGTACGTGTGAGTGCAGGAGACTCTACAAATTTTTCCCCTAGTGGATGGATTTAGTTTATTTACGATTTTGAACATGAGGCCTGGTGCAGTGGCTCACACCTGTAATCCCAGTACTCTGGGAGGCTGAGGTGAGTGGATTGCTTGCGCTCATGGATTTGAGACCAGCCTGAGCCACAGCAAGACCCATCTCTACTAAAAAGACAAAGAACTGAGGCAAGAGGATCACTTAGCCCAAGAGTTAGAGGTTGCTGTGAACTATGATGTCGCCATGGCACTCTACCCAGGGAGCCAGCTAGAGACTCTGCCTCAAAAAGAAAAAAAAAAAGATTTTGAATGGATGAGAAAATGCCTGGGAATATAATCCAGAGTAAAGAGCTGTGGGGATGCCATGAAGAGTTATGCAGATGTTAAAATGAGATTTTCCTGCATCTAACCTTCATCTAGGACAGAAGTACAACAGGCAACATGTACCAGGTCCCTGTGCCAGTTCACGTGGGACAGGGGGAAGACACACCTTTAAGAGACAAAGGAAATCATGGTTACGTTAGAAAGCAGAGTGTGCTGGGGCCTAGAGGACAAAGCCCTGGCCACAGTCCCCGCTGCTGCGGACCCTGAACAATGTCATTATCCTCCCTTAGAATCCTGGTTATCTGATGGGCATAATGTAATTATCCTCCCTTAGAATCCTGGTTATCTAATGGACATAATGTTATCTTTTCCACTATGTGACAGTGTTTGTCTGAGAGCAAAAAAATGTATTGTCTATGCAAATTCTTTGAAAACTCTAAAATGCTGTAGAATTATTTGGTAGTACTATGATGGAGATGAGAACTCTAAGAAGAAAGTAGAACAAAATCAAAATTAAAGTCTAAAAGCAAGCTAGGAATATAAAGACACAATTTAAGTACCTATGTAGTGTACAGTAAAACTTCTGTATATTGACACCCAGGGAAGGTAACAAACTGGTCAACATACAGAGGTGGTCAACATAAGGAGCTAAGCCTGCTGTGCTGATAGTACATGTGTGCATGTTGGTCCGTGATAATCAAGAGGTGGTCAATGTGGGAGGTGGTCAATGTGGGGAGGTGGTCAATGTAGGAGGTGGTCATGTGGGAGGTGATCAATGTAGGAGGAGGTCATGTTGGAGGTGGTCTATGTGGGAGGTGGTCAATGTAGGAGGTGGTCAATGTGGGAGGTGGTCAGTGTGGGAGGTGGTCATGTGGGGAGGTGGTCAATGTGGGAGGTGGTCAATGTGGGAGGTGGTCAATGTGGGGAGGTGGTCATGTAGGGAGGTGGTCATGTGGGAAGGTGGTCGTGTGGGAGGTGGTTGATGTGGGAGGTGGTCGATGTGGGGAGGTGGTCATGTGGAAGGTGGTTGACCTGGAAGCTGATTATATTTGAAAGCAAGGTGATCATTTCACCAAGTTCTTGTCTATGTAATGACTAATGTTTGACTCAATGAAGACTACAGCAAGGAAGAAAAGTTAGCATCTATTTAACACCTTTAAAAAACAATGTTTAAACTTACTAATTAAAATATTAAAAATGTATTTATTGACTTAAGAAATGCTGCATTGGTGCACAGGTATTAATAACCCACAAAGGTTTTAGCAGAGCCTAATCTATTTTGAATTGTAAAGAGTATTCTATTTTAGCAGATGTGTAAGACTGTAAACACATTTTCATTATCTATGGCCACTAATGACCTTCAGCAGGCCAAAATGTTTTGCTTCAACCAAACATTTAGGCATGCCAACATATTACATTCATTACTTTATTCGTTTTCCTGTCTGTGGTGATAACGTGATCAATGTTTTGGTCAGAAGAGTCTTTATGATAATATTTGGAATAGCACTTGGCAGGAGCTATCAATAAATATCTGCTAAGGCACACGAGGGTATCTGGGCACTGCAGGGAGGTGGTCCAGGCATCCTGGAGCAGTGCACTCTTCCGCTTCTGGGGGTCAACTGTCTGTTAAAATGTTTACGTATGTGGGCATTCTAATTGCAAGCCCATAGTCTTTCTTGCATTCCCTAAAGAACTGATTGTCAGAAAGGTAATAAGTTAATGACATCTGGTTGAGTTAAACTACAGGGGCTTCCTAACAGAAAACATTCTTCTTGTCCCAGGTGTTAAAGTTTGAGCCTGGCCACTTCAGGAGGAGGGGCAGAGCAAAGACCATGGCTCTCGTGGACATCCAGTTGGATCACCATGAGCGGTGCGACTGTATCTGCAGCTCAAGACCACCTCGATAAAAGAAGTGCACATTCTTTCATTAAGCTTGAAAGAACCCTTAGGTTAAGGAGGGTGTGGTTAAAGACCCATTCTCCACCAGCAACCAAACTTGCTACTAGCCTGCAATGCAATGAACACAGTGGTTGCTGAGTTTCAACCTAGCTTTTAGTTCCATGGCAAGTAGAAAGGTGTATCTCCAACTTCTATATACAAGAATATAGGATTGCATTTAATAATAGCACCTGAGGATATTCTGTATACACAGCACAGATATGTATATCCATGTCTATGTGTAAATAGATCAAGTGGTTTATTCAGTACACATAACCAGGTATGCTAGAGCTTACATATGGTTATTTAGACCCTTAAAACCTTTTGACAAATAAGAGACAGTCAAACATATGAAGCATGTCTTTAAAATTTTCAGAAGATGAATGCATTTATTTTTAAATTTTGAATCACAAGACAATTTTGGATATTGTTCTCTTAAATAATCTTGTACATTAAAAACCAAAAGAAGAGTTTTTCTTATGTATTCATCTTAACTGATTATTAAAAAAAGGAAAAATATGATTTCTAGGGAAAAGGCAAATGCTTAGGCATTTTTCCCACAAGATGTACTACACACTTCCTATGTAGACAATAATAACCTGTCTCTAAAACCGTGCCATGATAATATAGGTGCTTTAGAAATTAAACCATTGTCTTCTTCTGATGCGTTTTGCTAAGGTATTCTAATCCATCTAAAACCGCTCTGAAAAAATTATGCAGAATACATGATTATACTCCTACAAAAGACAATTTATAACCTGTAGCAGAATTTTAGATTTTTATTTTTCTACAACACCTCCACAAAAGCAAATCCTTTGAAGAGTGGCATGGGAATTCTGTATGAGCCTTTCAAGATGGTTTTCATTGGAAGATTTGGGTTGTTGAGAATTTAAAAAGTGACTATTGATACATTGATGTAACTGGAAATTAGTTGTAATATTAGATAGGATCCATATTTAATCATGGATTTAAACTCTTCAAACTGTGCCGAGGAATTTTATGTACCTTGCATTTGTGTGTCTCTTCAGTACAGAGACAGGGATCTATAGCAGCATTCTATTTTTGGCAAGCCATCATGAATTGCTTAGAGCCTAAAAGCTTTTGTGCTTCAGTAAAACAACCAAATTTTATTGATGCTCATTCCTAACCATATACTCACTCACCATTGTGACTTTGTTTTTGAACCAAGTGAAACTAGATCTGGGGGTTCTCTGGTTCTTTCTAAATCCGTACATCTTGTTCTAAGAAACCGACTGTAAATTGTGGGAGCATAAGTTTGGTTCTGTTCTCCCACTAGGAAACTGTTTAGTGTTGGGTATTGGTATTTAGAGTCATTTTTTCTCCCTGGCTCCTTCTAGTCTATTTTAAAGGAGTCTGTCTCCAAAAGTAGGAAATGATTCATCATTCTCCAAAGCACGACCCTCAGGAGAGCAGCGCTGAGGTGGGGAAGCTCCGTGGATGCTCACAGAGAACTGTGTTTTTCTTCCTGCCTTGAAAGGAGAGCCGATTTCTTCTGTGAGTCTAGGGCCATCCTGCCCATAACCAGTCTGGGTTAGAGGTACGTGACAGGGTTAGTTACGTGCTGGCGTCAGATGAGTGGCCTATGTATCCTTAGATTTCTAAATTTAGGCGCTCTCAGGTCCAAGTTCTTAATCACCTTTAGCTCCCAATTCTTTGAGAGGAAAGACCTATGCCTATTAAAGATGTACCTTCTAAAATTTTCCTAAAATTGCCTTATGTTTTCCTTGAGGCAGTGAGTGGTAAAATTAAATATTCAATTGTTCAAGTCTCCAAAATCCCAGAAATACCCCAATCAGACAATGATGGTCAGGAACCCCCTTCCCCTTCATGGCTACTTGTAAGTTTCCTGTGAAAACACTGGCTTCCTGTACCAAACTCAAAATGTGTGTTACATCTCTCTAGTTTGTACAGCTCACATGGCTGTAAATATGAAAAATTAGAGTATTCTACCCACTTTTCAAGAAACCTTCCAGGCCATAATAACCAGAATGGTTTTCAGTTAAAGCGCTGTCTGTACTTTTTATTTATTAGCTGATATGTAAGCAGGCATATTCACTCACTTTTCTTTGTCTTTCCTGAGAGGTTTTCTTTTTTATTACAACTTCTCCCTTGGTTATCTGTTATCTATTGAACTTCCAGCATGTAGCCAATAAAACTGTTTCGTTGCCATGAAAGGAATAAATAACTCACCGTAAAATTACATTTCAATACAATCCCTAATAAATCTATGTTTCTGCATGGCTCACTCAGCCGAAATAATGTCTTTCATTCCATATGTTCTCATAGGGCAGAACACTTTCATAAGTAAAGTTTTTTTTTATGTTTTTTGGTCATATCAGTAACATGCAGCTTTTTCCTCTCATAGAGTTTTCCATAGCAAATGTAATATGCCTCTTATCATCATGAAAAATAAATACTGCTTTTGAACAAGCGACTCCATTCTTTAGCACTCAATTACAGTTTTAAAAGGTGTCTAATGTTACAAACTTACTTTCACAACTGCATCAAATTGTTGGGAATGGCAAGATCGGGTGGCTTCTGAAAGCTTCGTTTAACAATAATGCTGAGGGAATGAACACCTTATCCCTGGACTCCTGGACTATCAGCTTCTTTCTTCTCTTTCCCTAATCTGCACCCACACAGTGAGGTAGGACTTGGGTTTGGTTTGGTTTTTATTGCTGCTTCTTCATTTGGCCGTTTCCCCACAGGTCTTTTAATGAATTATATCCTCTGACATTCCTCACCTAAGGGCTTCCAGACCCTTCCTCTTCTCGGTGGCCTGTGGCCTAACGTCCACAGCTTCACAGCCTCCTTTCCTCTTGGGCTGCGCTCACCCTTTTCCCCTCCAGATGAACCCCATCCACCCAGCTCCTGTGGCTCCTTGTCAGCAACTCAGGGAAACCAACCCAGGAGCTGGTCTGCCCAGGCCCACAGAGCATAAAGATGGCTCTTCCAGCTGTGAGGAATTTGGCTTTGGCTTGTGGCATAGTCCTTATTATCGTCCTACAAGAGACAGGGTAGCTGCTGAGTGCTGGGTGAAACCAGGCCGTTTAAGTTTGACGGCTGCAGGTCATTTGGAGGTTGGGTGGGTGGAGACATATATTCCATTACAATAAGTTTTTCTATCCAAAATACCAGCTAATGTGTGAGTATGGGAAAAGGATGGAATAATTCTGTGCATACAAGCTAATTTGGAAAACTTGGGTTTTTATGTAAAAAAAAAGTCGTAACAGTTGTATATATAAACAGCATTTTCATGCAAATACATTAAGGATTTTATTTCATTTCCTGAAATGTTCCTGTGTCCAGTTTTACACTAAGACTAACTCAACAGATGTCCAAACTGTTCGTGTTCTCCTAGGTTCCTCTGGTAGAATATTAAATTAAAATTTATAGATTAGTATTCCTGCCTGAAGTCCTAGGAAATACAATTTTGTTTATTGACAGCCCTGATCAAATATGCCAGAAGACAGGATATTTATACTTCTCTGGTGTTATTAACATTTACTCAAATCCTGTTGCTTTTAATGATCAAATTAAAGACTACACAGGCCTCCAAAACTTAACACAGTACATTGGGACATCAGCAATGGATAAACAGCTAACTGCTTAATTTATGACTTTATGCTTGCTGTTCAAGTTATATTTCTGAATTTTATATATCAATTCATATCATGTTTTGAAAAAATTTAATTTCTACAGAGTTGTCTAAAAATTCTCAGTGGGATCCCATGAGAAGAGAGTGGAGCTAAGCCCACAGTGAAGGTCAATGGACTCAGGGCAGCAAGTTGTGGGCCAAGAAATCTTCATTTTCTAACAAAGTCATTTACTTTCTACTTACTTTAAGACTGATGAATCCTGATTGCCAGGTTGAGTGGCCAGAAACAAAACGCCCAACACATTGTTGGATTCACTTTGCATGTTAAGCAACACCTGAAATATAACTTCTCTTCTAAGAACTAAAGTTTCTACGTTCTATTTTTTCACCCATCTCTGACTGAGACCATATTATAAATTCCTTCTCCTCAGGCCTTCCAGTCCTTGCTAGGCTCTCCTCTTCTCCCTGTTACTCCCAAATTCTTTTCCTTCCTCACCATTCACTACCCACCAATCTTTAAATCAGAAAAAATCAAGATTGAGTCAGGAGAAGCAAGATCATTTTCAAAGATCAAGCGCACAGTTTCCCAAGGGAGCAGTTAATAGGGCGACACTTCCAGCTGTTCAGAAACCCAGGCTTCCCAAGAGTCAGACACATCCAGGGAATGTTGTCCAGTGTCGTCCCTTTTCGTGTAAAGTTCAGAATTTGGTGATGGATATTTACTGACTTCTACCAAAGGAAATTTGGCTACCGTCAATACTGGTGAAAGCAGACTAAATTAAATGTTTTATTCATTCATTCAAGAACTAGTGCCCCCTATATATCAGGCATGCTTTGGGCTCCAAACACAAGGAGGAGCCACAAGCAAGGATAATACTACAGGAAGATATTCTAAGTGCGATAAATGGAAAAAAACAAGTTGCTCCAGTAAAAATGCAAAATGTAGGCCTGAGAAGAAAGAATGTATTCAACAAATACAGAGCAAAGTGGCAGAAAGGAAAGAATATGAATCTGTAGCCAAACAATTAAGTTTGGAAAAGTAGATAAACTGTAAGTGACCTAGTTCCTAATAGGCCTGGCCTGGAACATTTTTGGCACCAGGTACCAGTTTCATGGAAGTCAAATCTTCTACAGACTCAGAGTGCGAGAATGGAGGGGTGGAGAGATGGCACTGGTGGCAAAGCTCAGACAGTGATGCTGTGAGGCCTGGTCCCTGAGGAACATGAACTGGTACTGGTCTATGACCTGAGGTTACAGACTGCAGTTCTACAGGACCCATCCAGAGGGAAAATTCTGCAGTTCTGCATTTTGGAAAATGATAGTCTCCAGGAAGAATGCAGATAGGCTGTAAGTTAGGAGGCTTCTTATTTGGGGGGTAAGACTGTCAATGGAAAAGAATTCAAACTCTATAAAATAATTTAAAGAGGTTTACTCGGAGCCAAGCATGAGTGACTATGGCCCAAAGCCAAACTCAAAAAGCCTTGAGCAAGTGATCTTGCCATGAGTAGGTTATAGTTTGGTTTTACACACTTCAGGGAGACAGGAATTACAAGTGAAGTCATAAATCAATACATGAAATGCATACATTGTTTTGGCCCCCAAAGGAGGGACATCTCCAAGTGGGAAATTACAGGTTATAGGTGGGTTTAAAGATTCTTTGCTTTACAGTTGGTTAAAGAAATGAAGCTTTGTCTAAAAGCTTGTTACAAGACGTTCTTTCTGTCGATGCTTACCTCTCTTTAAAAACTTCTGTATTTCTGCTTATGATGAGGATAATGGCATTTTAAGATGGGAGTATTCATTCTCCTCATTAATAAATTCTTTTCTTTTCCTCAACCCACTTGTTCTTCTGATGTAGACTTGGGGACAAGTGTCAAACTCAGTAACATTGTCGACTTGTCTCTGATTAATAAACTTCCTTATCTTGAAACGTGTTACTGACAGGGTTTTCAGCTTTGGGGTACTATTGTTCAGCTACAGTTGATGGTTCTGATTGATCCCATTTTCTGCAAAGGCAATCTCATGACTTCTTCTTGCCCATGGACAATTCCTTGATCCATCTCCTGTGGTAAGAACAAAGAACACTCCCTTGCCCCTTGTGTTACTGTGACAGCTGCCTGTCACTGTCAATCAATATGCAGAGACCGGGATGGGTCCACCAAACTTTATTTCTCAGAAGGTAAACAGTGATTCTGGAGAACAGTCTGAGTAGCCTCTCCAAGACTGTTCTGTTCTTCCATTTCCAAAACCACAGTTTTATACATGAAAATTCACAGCAAAGGCCAACTGACCATTATTTTAAATAATAATCAACATAACTCAGTGACCTATTACAAACTTTCTAATTCAAAAGCTAATCTCCTAAATCAATCTTTCTAAACTACTCAAGATAGGCATCTTTAGGGTGGGAGCTAAATTTACAGAACCCTAAGAATGGAAGAAACGAGGTGACGGTCACAGAGGAGTTCAATTGACCAAACCAGCTATGGCAAGACCAGCCGTGTCATCTCGTCTGTAGCCTGACTCCATCTTACTCTCATTACTCATGAGCTCTCTCCTAACCAGTGGTCTGAGTCAGGAAGGCAGGTCTTAACTCCCCCAGAGTAAGCATTTTTACTTCCTTTCAGGCTGTTCCCTCTGTTATGACAAGATCTGTTAAGTAAATCAAAGTGATTGTGACAGCACCTGAAGGACATCCATCACCTTAGAGAATAGGAAAGAAGACTAAGTCACAAAGCTCGCAGAACATGTTCCAATAATTTGGTGAGAACTGATGGAGGCCTTACCAGTAAAAGGGTTCAATTCTGTGCTAGACACAACAGATACACAGAACAGTAAAACAAACATGTTTCCTGCCTTTATCAAACCTGAGAAGATAAAGATATTATGCAAATAATACATGTGTGTAATCCATGACACGTGTGAGTGACAGAAGCGTGGGTGTGGGTGACAGTGAAGAGCAGAATCCAGGTAGGGGACCCAGGGCTTTCCCTGAGAAGGTGGCACTGTATCAAAACCAGAAAGCTGAATAAATGCTGACTGGAAGGAAAGTGAAAGGAGGATGTGGCTAAGAAACAAAAACAAAAATTTTAGCTATATTAAAGAAATATTTTGAATGTTTCATTGACCGGAGTTGATGATAGATTAGGTTGAGGCAAAGGAAGATATCAAGGTTTTTTCCAAGGCTTCTAGCACAACAAACAGATAAAATAAGGGTGTAGTTTGACCTCTTTCTTCTGTCCAAAAATTCCCTTCTAAGAGGGCCCGGGGAGTCACATCTACAAATGATAAAATTTCAATAAACAAGGGGTATTAACCCAATATCATTATTTCCTACCCTGATTCTCGCCCGTAGCATCACAGGAGAGATAGGAGATCCTTATCTTGACACAGACACTCCTCTCTGCTGACTCCTGATCTTTTAGATAAGACCTTACTCTTCCAACCAATTGTCAACCAAAGAATTCCCAAACCCACCTATGACCCTGTAATTTCTCATCTCTAGGATGTCCTGCCTTTTCAGGCCAAATCAATGTATGCTTTCCATGCATTGATATATGACTTTACCTGTGGTTCCTGTCTCCCCCAAATGCATAAAACCAAACTGTGATCCCACAATGGTGAGTCTGCTTGCTTGAAACTCTTAAGTGTGGCTCCAGGTCCTGGTCCTCAAATTTAGCTCAGAATAAACATCTTCAAGTTATTTCAGAATCTGGATTTTTTTTTATCCACACTTTTATTGAGATGGGGATATGGAAAGAAGAGATTTGGGGTAGATTAAGAATTCACTGTGAGATATTAATGGCAAAGGCCTTAGACACATGCACCTGGAGATATTAAGTGAGCAGTTAGTAATGTATGTGGGTCTGGAGGTCAGAAGAGGGCTCTGAGAATGAGATGTAAATTTGGGAGTCATCAACTTGTAGCTATTAAAAGCCACTTGAGTGGTCCAGATCCTTAGGGGAGGGTGAAGATTTATGAGGGAAAGGGTCATGGAGCAATTGCAAGAGTATCAAAATATTCTGTGTGCCAGAGGAAGAAATTGTTTTAAAGTCTGGGTTGGTTTTATCAACCAGAGAAGACATAAGAAATACCTACTGACTTGTCTTCCCCCAAATACTCTATCCAGTCCCACCTCTACTCCTTTGTTCAAATACACTTCTTCATCTATAGCAGTATTGACTAACAGAACTTTTTGCAATGATGGGAAATGTTTTATATCCATGCTGTTCAAGACTGGCTACGTGCAGCTATTGGGTACCTGATAGGTGACTGGTGTAGCTGAAGAGTCTTTTATTCAGTTTTATTTAATTTACATTTAAATGCAAATAGCCACCTGTGACTCATGGCTACTGTATCAGACAACACAGCTCAAGACTCTTGCTTTCCCCCAGAGAATTGTAAGCAGAATACCCACTTTACAAACCTACATACACCAGCTGCAGCTGGGAGCCCTTGACTCCAGCCTTCTCAGGATTTATGCACCTGAGAAGATGCTCAGACAGTCCCCGTGTCATTTGGATGATAGGATGTGAAAATCAGCACTGTTGGCAGGCATACTTCTTACAATGTATATAAAGAAATCCAGAGAAAGACACGCTGCAAAAGGAGAGCGGGAGGAATGACTCGAGCATGCAGAAAACAGCTGAGATTTGAGGGTCCCGGCTCCCCCGTTCTGAAATCTGGCTAAATCTCTGTCTGGATCTCTGAGAATGCCAACGGTGGAAAGGTGAGGCAGATGCTGAGATACCCAATGGAGGTGTTGAGTGGAAACCACTTTCCGGAAAAGTTGATTATTGAGTGGAAGAAAAGAAATGCAGTCAGCCCTCCATATCCACGGTTCTGCATTCATAGATTTAACCAACGGCAGATCCAAGCTATTTGTAAATAAATAAAAACAACAATACAATAATAAAAACACAAATTACAAAAACCCACAGCATAACAACTACTATTTACATAGCATTTACATTATATTAGTTACTATAAGTAATCTAGAGATGATTTAAAGTGTATGGGAGGATGGACAGAGGTTATAGGCAAGTGCTGTACCATTTTATATAAGGGACTTGAGCATCCCTGGATTTTAGTATCTACTGGGGGTCTTGGAGCCAATCCCCCATGGGTACCGAGGGATGACTACACATTCAACCTTGCTATTTGTGGCCGTTGCACCCCCACAAAGCCTCCATAACCAGTGAATTAGCAAACACTGTACCTTTGTTCCTGGGAGAAATACAGGGTTAGGGGCCTGGAAGCATCTGGTCACATTTTGCCAACTGATCAACATACAACCTGTTTCATGTGTGCTTGGTTAAGAATTTCTTATTTAACACATTTATTTGTATCACTGATTCATTGACATTGAACCCGTGGCCAGTAGCACTACGACTCACCCCTGAACCAAGCTCGCCTGGCACACCCGTTTTCTCCAGGAGGCACAGCACAGTCTCCTTGGGCTTGGGAATACCAGGCAGTCCTTTAGTTCTACACATGAGGCCATTTAAATGCAAAATATCCAACAAAAAGCACAAAACTGTGATAAAGACATCCTAAGCAGACTATGTAAAGGACACAGCTTTGCAAATAAAATGAGGAAGCAGCATCACCTTGTTTGACCTCAGCTGGGAACAGCAGCAACTCAGATTTTTCACACCTTTGTTCATGTCTGCAAATGACTACAAAAAACATCGTGCATATTGATTTGGGGGATCCAAATAAATTTTGAGTAGGTAAATTTGCAAACATGGAAGATGTGATAATAGCTTCACTGTAATAATAGTGCCATTTTACAATGTGTCAGGAATTTTTCTGAATTTTCCATATATGTTAATTTTCATAATAACCCAATGATAAATGGGTTTTATGAAAATGAAATAAATTAATATATACCAAGTATTTTTTATTAAGGAACATTGCTGTTATGTTATTAAACTTCTTTTCTTTTTTTGTTTGTTTGTTTTTTAAAGACAGAGTCTCACTTTGTTGCCCTTGGTAGATTGCTGTGGCATCACAGCTCAGGGCAACCTCCAGCTCTTGGGCTTAGATGATTCCCTTGCCTCAGCCTCTGGAGTAGCTGGGACTACAGGCACCCATCAAGGATGAAAAAGTAAAGCACAGAGAGTTCAAGTAACTTACTGCAGGTCAGCATGTAGTCAGCTCCAAACCATGCCCTGCAACCCACATCCTTGATCATGTTGTCACACCCTCTGTGGGAGTCACTGGATAACTGGCAGAACTGAAAAATTTCCTTGGAAAATCTTCTCACCTACAGAGCAACCCCAAGCCTGGATGCTGAAGTCCTCATTGGGCCTCCTGGTCCAGCTCCACCTGCTCAACTGACAGCAGCTGTGCCAGTCAGTGCTGCAGGGACTGTGGGCAACGCCGTGTTCCTGTCTTCATGGAATCTGCATCAAGACAGAAATAGGAAACAGAAAACCATTCATAGTTTCATGAAATGATAAGAGCTGTACGAAAAACAAGTACATTCTTTTCCAAATGTATTTTTCTTCATTCATTCTTTATGAGGTTTTTGTTTCTAGTTCTTATCTTAAACATTGTAATTATTATTAAATTTTAAGCCTTTTTAATTTTGTGAAGGCAAAAAGTGGAAACCAAATAAATGTATATATGTATATGTATAGGGAAAATTAAAAAAAAAATAGAGACACAGAAAAATAAAGCAAATTAGAAAAGCAAAGGAAGCCTCCCTGAGGAGGTAGCACTTTTGCTGAGATCTAAATGAAGTGAAGAAATAATGGGTGAAAATAACTTGGAAAGAGCCCCTAGGTGAAGGGAACAACAAGTGCAAAGGCTTCGAAGTAGAACTAGACCACGGATGGTGTGAGGAACAGCAAGGGGACCAGGGGGGAAGGGGCAAGGAACTTAAAAGTAAGGAAAAAAGCAAAAGAAGAAGGCAGAGCCAGTTCCTAGGGGTCCATGGGCCACACAGGTAAAACTGGATTCTTATGTTGGGAAGACTTTAGAGAGTTTTGAGCGGGAGAAAGAACTTTGACAAGTTGGTACTTGTTATAAACAGAATGGATTATAGGAGAGCAAGTATAGAAGCTGAGAGAGCGTCCATGGGCCCAGGAGAGAGGAGAGGCCACGTCCAGCAAGAAAGAGCGTCCACGGGCCCAGGAGAGAGGGGAGGCCGCGTCCAGCAAGGGAGAGCGTCCACGGGCCCAGGAGAGAGGGGAGGCCGCGTCCAGCAAGAGAGAGCGTCCATGGGCCCAGGGGAGAGGGGAGGCCACGTCCAGCAAGGCTACATGGAAGACGTGAGAAGCAGCCAGTCCCAGGATATGCACAGGTGTGAAAAACTTTAAATGTACAGTGTAAGGGAAAGAGAGGAAGCAGGGATGTCTTAAAGGACTCAGGCAGGACTGCAAGGTGAATGTTGAAGTCTTGTCTCAATAGGAACACAGTGACAGGAAGAGTTGGGGAATAAGAGAATCCATAATTTTCTTTAGACTTTCAAAGAATGTGACTAAATTCTGGGGTAGACTTTTTTTCTTCCCAAAAAGAGTTGATTCCTGGGTCTCCTGGGAAAGTTTGCCCTCAACACATAGGGTATTCACTGAAACTCTCATTTTGTAAAAAAAAAAAAAAAAAAAAAAAAGAGGAGGATGAGGAGGAGGAAGGAGAGAGAGAAACAAAGAAAAAAAAGCTGATTTTTTTCACCCAGTTAAACCTTATCTAAACACTAAATATAATTTTGCTTATTACATAAACAAAAATGGAAGGTTATGTGACAATTTGCCTGTCCCCATATACACACACAGCTAAGTGAAGACCCTTGAGTGTAATACAAAGCTCTGATATGAAATGGGGTGCAAGTCAGCTTTGCTGAGAGATGCAGCTTCATTCATTCAAAGCCTGTGGTGGAGAAAAGCCCAGACTAAATCACCACCATCAAATTAGGTTCTATAAGAACTAAAGACATTTCCTGTTTTATCCATAGGAGGAAACATTTTTCTCCAGCAGACATTTTAATGAAATATATGAGTCTTTGCATAAGACTAGCATTAATATGACTCCTTTCTCTACTCATAGAAATAAAAAACAGACTAAAAGCCACAGAACTGTGAATATTGTAGGTCTAAATTTAATCTTAATACAGAGTAAAGGAAATGAGGCGAAGCTGAATCACTTGCATGGTGCTGGGTCTAGAATATATTCAGTGTTTTAACGCGACATCTTTTTTCACTAATGAACTCAACAATTGTTTTCGAGAAACTGTTATGTGTCTGACAATGTACAAGGTGCTCAGATGCACCAATGAGCAGTCCTCTTACTGCTGTCCCTTGCTGTCCTGACAGTCTAACACTGACACTGAAAGATACAAAACATCAATCATCTGCAGCAACTTCCAGAACCACCGCACCTTGGGTCCCCGTGCTCTCCTTAGGACAGGATTTCTCCAGCTCAGAGCTTCAGAAATTCTGTGTCCTGTGCATTGTGAGATGCTCAGCCACACCCCTGACTTTGGCTTCCTGGATGCACTCTTTCCCCCATTAGTGACGATCAAAAAAAATAAATAAATAAAAAATTCCACACATTGTCAGATGCCTGCTGAGAGAAAAATCATCCCCACTGACTTTAGAGGGCGCTGTTAGCAATGAAATCCTTTTTCTGAGGTGTCCAGATGTCTTTGCCAAGTGAGGTTACCTGGAGAAGAATTTGAGCTCAATGTGGAAAGGCCTCCCAGTCAGAATGGACTGAATTCAGGTTAAGCGACATCAGAATCCCTCTGCAAACCTTAAAAATACAAACGTAGTAACTTTTTTTTTTTTGGCCAGGTATGGGTTTGAACCCACCACCTCCAGCATATGAGGCCGGCGCCCTACTCCTTTGAGCCACAGACACTCGCCAAAGGTAGTAACTTTTTAATGTCACAAATAATAATTTCCAGAACATTCACTCATTGAATAAGGAAACATTATTAAATACCTACTCCTATGTGTTCCAGGCACAATTATAGGTCCTGAGGATAGTGAACAAAACAGAACAAAATCCCTGTCCTTGCGCAGTTTGTAGTGAGGGAGGCAGAGAAGTACATAAAGTGTGTGTAGGAAGGAAATGTGTGTATGGCTGTAGATCAGTAAAAACAGGGAAGGGGGCCTGATAGAGAGGCACATTCGACTTTGGGTAAAATGAGCATCTAAAGTAAAATCCCTAATGATGTAAGGGGCAAAACCATGCAAATGTCTTTTAGAGGTGATGGGAGGAAGATTCCAGGCAGCAGGGACAGTAAGTGCAAAGGGCCTGAGGTAGGACCTTGCTTGGTGTGGGGCTGGAAAGGTGTGAGCTTGGTTGAGAGTTAGAAGATGAAGTTAGGAAGCAGGTGGGAGCCAGATTTTATTGAAACTCTCAAGCCACTGTATATACTGTGGTTTTGCTCACTGAAGATCTTTCATAGTGGTCAGCATATATTTCCAGTTGTCCTTCCTAGGCCTGCTTCCTATTTCCCTCCCTACTTAAACTTAGGTGTGGCCATGTGTGATACGTGAATTATTTGTTCTGAATCTTCACCTTTCCTTTGCATCCACACCCATCCCTGAGCCAACTGCAGACAGGATACTTCCGTGCTTCAGGGCTATGGTTTCAGCCATGTGACTGGCTGTGGCCAAACAGGACGTGAGAGTCACATGCAAGTGAGGGCTTGAGATGTGCTTGCAGAGTGTGGTTTACCTTCTTAAATTTCTGTAATCATCATGAAATCCCATGGCCTGACCAGTCTGCTGAACCTAGAAGGAGGATGAGAATCACATAATACAAAGCAGAGCTATCCCAGAGGACGCGTAGCTTCAAGACCACCCAGCCCAGCCTCGTCTAGGTCAGCTGGCTCCCAGCTGGCCTGAAGATGTGTGCAAATGCTTACTGTTGCCACTGAGACTTCCTGGTGGTTTGTTGTACAGCAGCAAATTAGCTAATGAGAGTGGAAACGAAACATACCAATTCTGGGTGTGAATGAATCTTTAAAAGTCCCTTTATGTTTCCCCAACCCCTTCTGCTGCAGAAAGGATGGAAGCGCATGTCAAGACAGAGCCTCCACCACCTGGTTCCCTAAGAGACTGTATGGAGCAGAGCCCTGATGACCCATGTTAGACTTTAGAGCAAGAAAGACACGAAAATCTTTGTGGTGTTTCTCTTTCTGGTACTGCAGTCTGACCTAGTTCAGCTGATATAAGAAGTCTCTATAAGATTTTGAGATGAGGAATGACATGATTTGGCACATATGTAAACACTCTGGCTATGTTAAGTATAGACTGAAGGGTCAGAGGCAGAGGCCAGGAGACACATTAGAAAGTGGTTATTGCAGCAACAAGGCAGTAAGAGTTGACAGTGGTTTGGAGCACTGTGGGAGCAGTGGGGAAAGTGAAAAGGGATGAGATCCTGGATATATTTTGAAAATAGAGCTGCCAAGACTTGTTTATGGATAGGCAGGATGTGAGGAGAAAGGATTGAATCAGAGAGGATGCTAAAGTTTAGGGGTGGAGAAAGTTCTGATAGAGTTACTTTTAACTGAAATGGAGAAGATTGCAGGAGGTTTGACTGAAAATATCTGAAACCTAATTTTAGACATGTTAAGTTAATGGTGCCTATTAACCATCTGTGTTAAAAAGTAAGTAAATGCAGTAAAACCTCTATAAGTTGACCTCCCAAGGAACTGCAACAAACTGTTCCACATACAGACATGGTTGAAATAAGGAACGAGGCCTGCTGTGCTGATATGTACGTCTGGTACATGTCCAGTCTACGAAAATTAGGTCAACTTAAGGAGGTCATCAAGGTAGGGAGATTGTCAACTATGGAAGTTCTGCTATAGTTGAATTTAGCAACGCAAGGTCCAAGGGAAGTCTGGGATGGAGATACGATTTGGCAGTTTGATAGTTTATGGAGATTGCATTTAAAGCCAGGAGATTGGAAGACATCTCTAAGGGAGTAAAAGAAGACAAAAAAGAGGCTCAAAGTTTGAGCATCCTTCTCAAGAGCTCAGGGAATAG
This sequence comes from Nycticebus coucang, assembly GCF_027406575.1. NCBI lineage: Eukaryota > Metazoa > Chordata > Mammalia > Primates > Lorisidae > Nycticebus > Nycticebus coucang. Next base: position 107,233,421 of record NC_069785.1, on the reverse strand, counting down.
TGAGAAACCAGCAGGGGTGGCCAGTAAGGTTGCAGGAAACTGGTGAGCCTGCACCGTGTGTGGAGAGATTGCAGCGCTAGCCGCTGCTTTCTCTAACACTCTTCACCTGGCTGTTAGTCCCAGGTGACTGCTCTTAATGGAAGTGGTTCCTGTTCCCTGCAGTTTCTGGTTGGGTTTGGCCAAAGATCAGGAGCCCAAACGAGATTAGAAAAAAGGGAATGGGCTCAGCTCCTGTAGCTCAAACTGCTAGGGTGCAAGCCACATACACCAGAGCTGGCGGGTTCCAATCCAACCCGGGCCTGCCAAACAACAATGACAACTACAACCAAAAAATAGCCAGGCGTTGTGGCAGGCGCCTATGGTCCCAGCTACTTGGGAGGCTGAGGCAAAAGAATCACTTAAGCCCAGGAGTTGGAGGTTGCTGTGAGCTGTGATGCCACAGCACTCTACCCAGGGCAACAGCTTGAGCCTCTATCTCCAAAAAAGAAATAAAGCAGGCAATGAGATTAGATCAGTGGCTTTCAAACTGCAGGGCACATCAAAATATGCCTTATAAGGCTTGTGAAGTGGAGTCCTGGGCCGGCGTGCTGGGCCGGCCTGCAGGTTATTCCTCTCAACGCTCAGTGAGCCTTGGAGTGGAGCACATCTGACAAGTTCTCAGGTGCTGTGGCTGCCACTGCTCTGGACACAACACTTTGAGAACCACTAGGCTAAAGTATTTATTCCCACCATTCCCTCCCTGTGGGATTGCGTCAGCCTGGGACCCTAACAGAAAGTCACTGCTTCTCCTAAGGTGGCCTCACTGTTCAACTGCTGAATTTCAGTGGCTTCTTCCTGCCCTGCCTCCATGTCCTCCAAGGGTCTCCCTGAGCCTTGCTTTGTCCCTCCCCCAGTCAGTCCTCTGGAAGGCCTCCTAAGAGATCTCTTGAGTATATACACTGGATTTTATTACTCCTTTGCTTAAAATGCAAGTACCCACACCTGTGGCTTGGGATCCACCCGCGTGGCCTTTAGCATAACCTTGCGATCCCAGCTCTGCTGCTTCCTGCTGTTGACCACACCCCAGGCCTGCTGAATTACTATTCATGGGCCCTTGAATACAACTTTACCACACACAGAGCAATTTCCTGTCTTTGAAATGTCCTTCTTTCCTGTGAGTCTTACCCTTTCTTAATTCCCAGGCTGAGCAAATGCCTCTCCTGTGGGATCCCCTGCCATATGCTGGTCACACAGCCCAGACCCTGCAGCCCAGAGCACCCCAATGCCGAACCGCCCTCTGGCTTCCAGGTAGACAGGTGTCTTCTCTGTGTCCCCAGTGTCCAGTAGCATGTCTGGCTCATGGGACAGCAAGCTCTGAACTATTATTGGCTGAATAATGAGTGAAGGGTCCTGTATAATGTTATAAAGTGGACATTTTCATAAGAATTGTAATAAGGTTTGGAGCACACACCATTTTCTAGTTAACCTGCAATTAACCAGAAAAATCAATGAGCCATAACAGTATATTCCCTGCTTAAGTAATATTTCAGTAAGCTAATAATGTCACAGAGGTAATAAAAATTAAAGAGAGGTGGATAAACCCAGATTATACCTTTAGACTTTGGAAAATCTCAGTAATGTGCTGTCAAAAGAAAGTTAATACAGGTATGTTGTATTCAGGATTCAATGTGACTAAACCTATAAATTCTATGATACAGTTCTTTTCTTTTTTTACTTTTCACATTGCAAAGGGATAATTTTATAAAAACAAGCTTTTAACACACTATAGTTTCTGAAATTTATAAACTCATCAAAAAATTCCTGACTCTACATAAGCATAGTAAACCATGTTCCATCAAAGAACAGCCTCATTACAGTACTTAACAGCTTACGGTGTTAAGTCCCTCGGTAGCGGAAGTGATCTTGGCAGTCAAGGTCACGGCATATTTCTCCCTTTTGCATTGACCAAAAATCATATTTAACAGAGGGATTAAGTGACGCGTTTAAAGCTAGACCAGGAGTAAAGGGCAGAATGGAAGCAGAGGCACAGAGGCCTGAGTCCTGGCTCTGGGTGTACATGACTTCCTCGGCCGGTGCTCCCATCACATGGCTGTGATGTATCTTTATTCTCCCGACTTACATAAGATTCATAAAGTGTATTCATTGCCTGAACTTGTACTTTGTCTGTAATTTTACATCAGAACTGGGAGGCACAAAAGCCAGAGAGCTTCTGAAACGTTCTGTGTCAGGGACCTCGTGAAGCAAAGGATCTAGAGGTCCAAAAATGAGACTCTCAAGACATACAAGTGGGATGAGCAGGAAAAGGCGGCCTCGGGCGCCCGGCGGCCGCTTCTGGAGTTCCTTGTCTTGTTTTCTTCTAAGTGTGTCCATATCCTGTGTGTGTGTGCATACATGTGTATTGTGTATGTGTGTGCATGTGTGTGTACATGTGTATTGTGTATGTGTGTGCATGTGTGTACGTGTGCATTGTGTGTGTGCATGTGTGTACGTGTGCATTCTGTATGTGTGAGTGTGTATTGTGTGTACATGTGTATTGTGTATGTGTGTGCATGTGTGTACGTGAGTATTATGTGTGCATGTGTGTGTACGTGTGCATTGTGTACATGTGCACGTGTAATGTGTGTGAGCGTGTGTGTACGCGTGCACATGTGTGTATACGTGTGTATTGTGTGTGTATGTGAGCATTGTGTATGTGCATGTGTATTGTGTATGTGTGTGTACATGTGTATTGTGTATGTGTGTGCATGTGTATTGTATATGTGTGTGTACGTGTGTATTGTGTGTGCATGTGTGTGAATGTGTACATTGTGTATGTGTGTGCATGTGTGTACATGTGTATTGTGTGTGCATGTGTGTACGTGTGCATTGTGTGTGCATGTGTGTGTACATGTGTATTGTGTGTGCATGTGTGTGCGTGTGTATTGTGTATGAGTGTGCATGTGCATTGTGTATGTGTGCATGTGCATTGTGTGCGTGCGTGTGTGTACATGTGTATTGTGTATGCATGCACATGTGTGTATACATGTGTATTGTGTGTGCATGTGTGTGTACGTGTGCATTGTGTATGTGCATGTGCATTGTGTATGTGTGTGTACATGTGTATTGTGTATGTGTGTGCATGTGTGTATGTGTCTATTGTCTGTGCATGTGTGTGTGTGTGCGTGTGTATTGTGTATGTGTGTGTACGTGTGTGCATTGTGTATGTGTGTGCATTGTGTATGCATGTGCATGTGTATTGTGTATGTGTGTGTACGTGTGTATTGTGTGTGCATTGTGTATGTGTGTGCATGTGTATTGTGTGTGTGCGTACGTGTGCATTGTGTATGTGTGCGTGTGTATTGTGTGTGTGCGCATGTGTGTGTACATGTGTATTGTGTGTGCATGTGTGTGTACGTGTGCATTGTGTATGTGTGCGTGTGTATTGTGTGCATGTGTGTGTACGTGTATTGTGTATGTGTGTGCATGTGTGTGTATGTATGTATTGTGTATGTTTTTGTGTACGTATTTTGTGTGTGATGTGTGTACATGTGTGCGTGTGTACTTGTGTGTGCGTGTGTATTGTGTATGTGTCACAATACACAATCAGGATAGGCTCAGTGCCCCTAGTACAGTGGTTACGGCGCCAGCCACATACACGGAGGGTGGCAGGTTTGAACCCGGCCCAGGCCTGCTAAACAACAACAACAACTGCAACAACAACAACAACAAAAATAGCTGGGCATTGTGATGGGCACCTGTAGTCTCAGCTACTTGGGAGGCTGAGGCAAGAGAATTGCTTAAGCCCAAGATTTTGAGGTTGCTGTGAGCTGTGATGCCACCACATTCTACCGAGGGTGACATAGCGAGACTTTGTCTCAAAAAAAAAAAAAAAAAAAAAACATAAGTAACAATCAGGATAAAGAAAAGTGTATTTTTCGTTTTTGTTGAAGAGGTAAACATTTCATGTTTCTGAAGCATTCATGAGGCAGCTAGCTGTGCTGGAATGGTCAAAAGTACTTACTGGTCACTGGGCCGGTGTGAGTGAGCAGTGGCTCTGCGGGCTGTGTTCTCACCCAGATGTCACTGGAGCCAAAGGTCAGCAGGGTTCTCAGTGGAGAACAGTAACTGGCTCAGCCAGATTATGGCTACCCATTAACTGAAGATGCCCTAAATCAGAGGATCTGTAAAGTCCTGCCCATATCTCAACATCTCTGAACCCAGAATGTGTGCCCTTGAAATGAAAGATAAAGACAGATCAAAGGTAACGAGTTCAAAGACTCAAACGTTATTTCAACGGGTGATAAGTGAACATAGTATCTCTTCCCCTTATTCCAAACTCTCACTTTTTTCATTTGAACTAACACTGAGGCAAAGGGAAAAAAAAATTCTTCTCTTGTTTGCATATCACAGGTACAATTTACACAAAACTTGAAATGCACAGGGATACCTCAGCCTCTTCTTTATTCTGCCTAAAATAGTGAGTGCAGAAGAGCTGAGGCTGGGAAAGCATCCCAGCACTGATATGCAAATCAGAACACCAGGCTTTACACTTGGAGCTTCATATTTCTGTGAAATGGAATTTTTTTTTTTTTTTTTTTGCTTTGAAAGCAGTGTCAACAACTTGCAAATGATGTAAGTATGATATCAACTATTTGTATCCCATTCATGTCTTCTGGAAAGCTTCAGGACTTGAAGACCCATAACATGTTTTTTATTTTTTTTTCAATTTTCTTTATTAATATTAAATCATAGCTGTGTACATTAATGCGATCATAGGGCACCATACACTGGTTTTATAAACAGTTTGACACATTTTCATCACACTGGTTAACATTGCCTTCCTGGCATTTTCTTAGTTATTGTATTAAGACAATTATATTCTACATTTACTAAGTTTCACATGTACCCTTGTAAGATGCACCGCAGGTGTAATCCCACCAATCACCCTCCCTCTGCCCATCCTCCCCCCTCCCACCCTTCCCTCTCCCTCTTCCCCATATTCTTAGGTTATAACTGGGTTATAGGTTTCATATGAAAGCCATAAATTAGTTTCATAGTAGGGCTGAGTACATTGGATACTTTTTCTTCCATTCTTGAGATACTTTACTAAGAAGAATATGTTTACATCATATTTACGTGGATGGAGCTGGACCATAACATGTTGAAAGTATTTCCCAATATCTACATGGATCTTCTGGTCTTGAAAGGTCAAAATTTGCAGCAGCTTCATGTCCAGCAGCTTAGCACAGCAGCTGATGTGTGTCCTCAGAACACCTGGGAGTCCGTAAGTTCCCTCCACAGAGCTCTGGAGATAGAGCAACTGCAGCCCTTCCCCACATCTCCCATTCCCAGGAGGAGGAAATCTCCACAGAGAAGTGCAGCACCACTCAGGAGCCACGGAACCCTCACATAGAGATGCAAATTCTGCAGCCTGAGCAGAACCTTACAGGGCCTGTGTGGGGAGACTGTTGCTTTTATAACGTGAATACAGTTCTTTGGGCATCACTGACAGAAATTTAGGTAACAAATGTAGTGATCATGTTTTATTTAAAGCATGTTTCATTAAGTCCTCATCCTTTGTAAATATAGTACAAACATAAAATATACAACTGCCTTGCAAAAGAGGCTGGTGTATTAATAGAGAAATACAGCTTTGACTGAGGGAGCTATTGATTTTTAATTTGCCGTATGCTGTGGGAAACACTGAGATGCCTGCTGGTGTTCCAGGCAACTAGGACGGGTATGTTTCTTGCGAACTGTGGGGACCAGCTGAGAAGGAAGATAGCACTTTGCTGCACTTGACCGCAGGTGCTGAAGCAGGGAAGGCCTCTTTCTTACCACACCAGGGCCCAGCGTCCTGGTGCTGAGCCGACAGCCTGCAGTGAGGCCACATGGAACCCCTAATGGGATTATGGAGGCTCAGGAGAGCTTTATTGTTTTAAAGATGTGTGGCATTTCAACTCTCATTGAAACTGTGTTGGAGACACTGCTCTGGAGAGTGCAGGACTGAAGGCTGGTCAGAGTGTGTTTGCTGAGGAGAGACCTTCCAGGGCCAGGCGATTCATGTGGATGTGGGGAACTGTTTTGAACTCTGAGCTCAGGGGCTGTGACACAGCAGACAATAAAACAGGATAACAAGAGCCACCCAAGGAAACAAGTTCAAGACATCAGTTGGTACTGAAGGAGAAAGGCCACCTTCCAGGATACGCAGACCCTGTCTGCTTCAGGAACCTCCAGAAAGGACTCTGGGCATGGGGGACCCCATTCTAACAGGAAAACACCTGTGTGCCTTTCCTGACGGTGAGCACCCAGGAGAGGGTTGCAGTGGCACTCCCAGAAAAACAAAGAAGGCAGAGGGGAGGGCTGGGGCCTTGGAGGGTCAGGAGCTGTAGGGGAACGTGAACTGTGATTCCCAGGAAATTCCTTGAGAGGGAGAAGCAGAGAAGTTGGCAAATGGCAACTAGTTTGAAAGCAGGGTACTGAGTCCTTTTTTATGTTAATGTAGTAGATATCCCCAAACAGGTGAGACTTTAGGAACTGTTTTAGTACACATATTGTTGATAGACACCTCTGCTTAATAACATCTAATAATTCACAGCCAGGAATGTCTGTGGCACATCCAGTGTGTGAAACGCCACACACCACGTCTGGGCACAGCAGTCACATCCCCCAGCCAGTGTAAAGTGCTGCTGACGGTCATTTATTCTATTAACAAAGTTCCAAGCAAGGTTTCACGCTGGCCTGTACTTGGAAAACCCTATTCCTGACTGACATCAGTCGACCAAGTAAAGTATTAAGGCCTCTTATTATTTACCAAATTCAGATTTTAACACATCTAATAAACAAACCTACTTTTGAAGCATTTATAATTTTGTTGGCATAGACCAGTGACACTCAACACTGTTTCTTTATGAGAATCACTAAGCGATTATAAAATGAATTTTAGAATTTCTGTTTGAATTGGTCCAGGGGAAAGCCTGTGGAATCCTGGTGCACAGATGTTTGAAAGGCCTTCGTACAGCTCGTCTCTAATTAGTCTCCTGCTCCACAGTTTCCCCTTTACTTTGCCAGCAGAGGGATTTTTCTCTTCAAATTGCATCAACTTTCTCATTAAAAATCTTTAATAGCATCCCATGGCATGGTGAAATGGATTTAAATTCTAACCTGGCATTCAAAGACCTTAAAAATGTTCCCAAGCTATTCTTTCCAGTTTTATATTACCATATTCCATGGAGTTATAAAATGCAACTTAATAAAGCTGCCATTCTCCCCAAAAGCACATGTATTTCAATGCCTCAACAATTGTCCCGCACTACATGAATTCCTTAGTGATAAGTGCCCTTCTGCTTAGTTCATCTGGCAGTGTGGACTCATCTTTCATTCGTCAGCAGAGCTGAATGGCCGCAGCCTCTCTGCTCCCTTGGTGCCGTCTGCAGACCATAATCAATGTCCTTGGACGCTGATGTGGCAGACACAATGCTAAGTGGTCAGCACATTCTGTTTCATTTTTCTTTTCCTGGACACACAGGAAGAGTCTATTTTCCACCCACCTTTATTGCTGTTTGGGGACTATGTGCTGTCTTCTAGCCAATAGAGCATAAATGGAAGTGATGAAAGCTATTCCCATACGCAGTCCTCAAGGACGTCCCTTGTGGTTCTCCTCCTCTCCTTCCCTTACCGTGCAACCTGAGGTCAATGGTGAGTCCCTTAGTTTAGGAACTGTGTCTTGGTCATCTTTGCATTTCCAGGACCTAGTAAAGTGTCCAATCATATGGCAGGTGTTCAACAAACATTTCTTAATTGACACCGGTATCTAGTAAAAGAAAAGTTAGAGCAATTAGGAATTTGTAAACGAAGCTGAAAGCTGATTGCTGCCAGCAGAGCAGGACACAGGCCAATAAACAGGAAATGCAATAGAGCAACAAACAAAATGCTGTATCAGAAAGGTCAGTGCGTCCTTTGGGAATGAGGCTGGCACAGGTAGAGGGCAGCATGACATCTGTCTTCGGAGCAGAGTAACAGGCTAGGGAAATAGTTTTGTGACCATGGTGATGGTCAACATTATAATCCCCTGCATTTGCTTAATATGTTGTTTGTTTTCTCTCTATATTGTTGCCTATTATCTAAATTTATCCAGAAAACAATATAGAAGTACTTGGAGCAGATACTATCATTTCTACTTTAGATAATAAAATTGAAAAGTGCAATGAGATTAAGTATTTGCTCAAGGTCACACCTTGAGTTCCAGCAGAATTAGAGCTTAGTTTTTATAACTAGGAATCCAACGCTCCCCCTTGGACAGCAGCTGTCTCCTACTGTGCACTACCTTGGGGCTCAGGCCTATATCTGTCACCCAGCGTGAATCCCATGTGGGATTCTCAGTCGACAACAATAAAAGCTTAGGAAGAGGCCGAATCTACTTCAGTTATACTGATTAGTCAATCTCCAAGGCTCTCTCTGTCCCTGCGATGGGCCCATACTGTGGTTAGTAAATCTGGCCAGGTTGATGGGGAGCTAAGGCACCCAAACTTAATAACGATCTCTGAGCAGCAGAAAACAGTTGTAGCTTCCAGGACTCCCTGGTAAAGAGTGATCACAAGCAGGGAGTTCTCTTTATATGAGAGTTTGGCAAACCTGTGAGACAGAGGCCACTCCATACATTCTATGAGGCTAGATTTTCCATGTGGGAGGTGGGCCCGGCCAGCATTTTCAGAAAGTTGATGGAGAGATAAGATCATATCAGGGATGAATGAGACAAAGGTATGCGTTCACTATATATATATATATATACTTTTTTTTTTTTTTTTTTGAAGTTTTTGCCCGGGACCAGGTTTGAACCCACCGCCTCCGGTATATGGGGCCAATGCCCTACTCCTTTGAGCCACAGGCACCACCCATGCGTTCAGTATATTTATCTCACAGATCATCTTAGAGATTGGTCACTCATGAGGATGGAGGACTCTGGTGATCCCAGGTCTTTAATGCATCAGCAACTCAGAGCCTCAGCACTGACCAGGGCAGTTTGTTTCGTGTGAAAAGCTGGAAGAAACATATTCCAAGGGATTCTTTCTATTTTTTTCTCTCTGGAGCTGGCTATACTTTGGTTAGTGCCTAATACATTAAACTTAAAGAAATATTGCAGTAGTGAAGCTGTCGTCGTAAAAACAGCCGAGGTCTTCAAATTCTTCTACAATTTAGTAGGTAAAGCAGCATTGTAATAACACAAGCTGCAATGTATTAAAATCCTATGTGCCAACTAAGTTATATTTATTACCACCTGTGATTAGATATTGTCTCCATATATATGAAGGAACACAAGCACCGAGAAGTCAGTTACAATCACCTAGTTAGAAATGGAAGCTTTCAAATCCCTGAGTTTTCCAAGAAAAGAAAAAGAAGAACACAGAAAGATAAGAGAAAAAGAATGGAGGATTTTGTGCAATTCTAAGCACCTGTTCCATGCAACAGACATTTACCTTATACCAGATCCTTTCCCCAGTTGCTTCTTCAAGTTTCCAACTTATTTTTGAGCTTTTCCTCTTGCTGCTTTGAGAGCTGAGGAAGCCTCCATCTGACCTCTGATCTTGTCCTCAGGATTAAGGGCGCAGGAACACAGGTTGAGCCCTGAGTACCACTTCTTTATCCCAGAGAGGTGAAGTTGGGTCTCATGCTACTCAAGGCTTGCTGACTTCATCTAACTCACCAACAGTGTGGGTCAAAACGACCATGGCAGAACTACTGTCAGTTACACTGCTGCCATGGGAAATTATTATTACCTCCAAATCCTAAAGAAGTGACTTATAAGTAAATGTGGGGGACTTCTCCATTCATAAATTTCAGATATCCTGTATACACATGTCAAAGTATACATTCTTTGTACCTTAATGAAAAATTAAGGGGATGATTGCTACATGAATACTGCTGGAGTCAGGAAATTAAATTTTCCCAGAGGCTTCTATTGCTCACATGAGGGTAATGTACTTTTTCTATTTTTTGGCTTTTTTATTTTATTTCGTTGCTTATTTTTTATTTCTTTACTTTTTGTTGTTGTTGTTGTTGTTGAGACAGGGTCCCACCCTATGCCCCTGAGCAGAGTGCAGTGGCGTGGTAGCGCACCACAACCTCAGACTCGGGCTGCGGGCACCCCGCTGCCTCAGCCTCCGGAAACCGCTGGGATTACAGGCGCTCGCTGCGGCGCCCGGCTGTGTTTTTCCATTTTTTTTTCATGAGTCGGGATCTCCCTCTCGCTCAGGCAAGTTGCGAACTCCTGAGCTCAAGCGATTCTCCCTCCTCAGCCTCCCACAGTGCTGGGATTACAGGCGTGAGCCACTGCGCCCGGCGGTAATGTACTTTTTCTAAGACCTAGAAAATCGAGATAATAATTAATATTATCACAGGCGAAATTTCCATAAACTACTCTCGCCTTAACTAGCACATTTTTAGGGAGTCTAATTGGGTTAGATTTCAGTTCCTTTTTCCAGCTTTAAATGAAGAAAATGAGTGCACATATGCCCACCATGCCAGACCACATAAGAAACATTTCCGCTGGCCTTGGGCCTGAGTGCTCTGCTTTGCTGCCAGGCTGGTGCCGATGTGACGGCCTGCCAACTTGAGTGTCTGATGGAGCAAAGGTGGGGAAGTGGGGGGAGGAGAAATAGACCAGGGAGGAATCTGATTTCTCAGCTGCGGTGACACTATTGAAGTTAATCTCCAGTGTTTATGGGGTGCCTACCACGTGGTCTTTCCTGTGCACTAGAGAAAATACAGCCAAATCACTGCTCAGTGTGACAAGTAGAAAGAGCACACCACCCCCGACAATGACTGTGCATCATTTCTCATGTGACGGGCAGAATGTGAACATTTTTCTGAGCCAAATTATGTTACTTAAAGTTACAGTTTTTTTCTTTTTTTTTTTTTTGTTGGTGGTGGAGTACAACATGTGTCCTCAACTCAAGCTAACTATTTCATCTGATTTCTAATTAAAAAAAAAAAAAAAAAAGGAGAAACTGCCATGTCAAACTTACTGAGGGACTTTTTTGTCCAACATTTTTTAAAAAATGCTCTGCATAGTTTCCACCTTACATGCTGTCTTTTTTGTTTGTTTTTTTTTTGAGAAAGAGTCTTGCTGTGTCACCCCAGATATAATACTGTGGCGTTACAGCTCACAGCAACCTCAAACTCTTGGGCTTCAGCCATTCTCTTGCCTCAGCTTCCCAAGTAGCTGGGACTAGAGATGTCCGCCACAATGCCCAGCTGTTTTTTGATTGCAGTTGTAATTGTTGTTTAGCTGTCCTGGACTGGGTTCAAACCCACCAGCCTCGGTGTATGTGGCTGGCACCTTAACGACTGTGCTACGGGAGTTTCAGACTGGAAGCACCGAGACTTGCAGACTGTAAGCACACAACTGCCTGGAGCATCAGAGCTTCAAACACCCATGTTAGAAGACAAGGAGGAACTCCTCAAGTATAAAAAGGGTAAATGAGAGAATATAGAGTCACTGTTTTGGAACGGTGAGGCTATGGTAAAAAAAAAATGTGGAAGGGCTTTGGCAAAGCATGACTGAGTGACAGAAAGACAGAGAATTGACTTAGATGTTAACGCTGAGTCCGAGCAGGTGGAAATGTGATACTAACACGGGCAATGGGGGTACTGTGGGACTCTGAGCTGAGGAGTGAAATGATGAGAATGGTGTTCAACCAAGCAGCAAGCCTCTATGAAGCATGAACCATGTGGTAAGAAAGCAGCAGAAGGTCATCTGGAGTTTATAATCTAGTGGTGTCAAATGAGGCTTCCACACATCCAAACTCATGAGGCAGATGATATAAAAGAAAGAGCTGAACAGAGTAGAATAGAATAAGGCATCGTGAAGGGATATTGGTTGGCTGGTCTATGTAAATAAATTAAAATAGAGAGAGATGGGATGCCAGATGCTATAACCAGGTGAGATCAAAAGGACTTAAAAAAAAAAAGGTGGTTTTGGAAAAGGAGAGAAAGAACAAGTAGACTGGAACATAAGGGGGGGGGCAGTAATCATAGTATCACAATTTAAAAATTAACTGGACTTATGGACAAAGAACAAAGAGGACTCCAAGAGACCTGATGCTAGTGAGGCCCATGGAAACCATGAAATACCTGCCACGCCAGCAGGTTCAAGTTGCAGAGATGCAGCAAGAGGGTCTAGGAAATCATTAATCCACATTAGCTTAAATCACATGAAGTCATCCGGGGGCAGTGAGGATTTGCTGGCAATATGCATCTCAGGAGTGTTGGTGAGACCATGACTGTATAATCTGGTGCAGACAGTAAGTGGTTCCAGAGTCAGAGTAAGGAGAAGTCGTTAGGGATCGGGAAATCATAAAAACCTCCGAGGACAGTGATTTTCAACTGGTGTGCTGAAAAAAAAAAATTAAGATCATTAATGAAATTATTATCCAAAGAAGTTCAAAGCACAGTAAGTATATTCTCTTTTACTTTTTTTTAATTTGATAAACATAATTTAAGTGTGCCATGGAAGTTTAACTATAGGTATAAGTGTGCCATGAGATAAAAAAAGGTTGAAAACACCATCCTAGGAAAATGTGGGATTAAACTTGGCTTCAAGGATGAGTATAATTTGAATAGATAGAAAGGAAGTCAGAAAAACATTTCCAAATTATAGAAGGAATTGTAAGAACAATGGTTGGCAAATTTGTAGATCAGCTTTCCATGTGAAAAGTTTCTCAGAAGGAAGAGAGAAATACCAGATTGCTGGAATCCTTTGTGTAATAAACTGAATGTTTATGGCTCCTAAGATGTGTATGTTGAATCCCTAACTGCCTGTGGGTCTGTATTTGGAGATGGGACCCCTAAGGTGGGGCCCCAATTCCTAAGATTAGTGTCCTTCTAAGAAGAAACACCCAAGAACTCCCCTACACACACATGCACACACAAGCACTGAGAGAAGGTTTCTGAGTAAACATGGAGAAGACAGCTGTCTGCAGCCCACGGTGAGAGCCCTCAGCAGACACTGAACTGTACTGGCACTTGTGGACTTCCTAACCTCTATAATCGTGGTAAAATAAACATCTGTTGTGTAGGCCACCCAGTCTGTGGCAGTTTGCTATAGCATCCCAATCAGATTGATACAGACTTTGGCACCAGGTTATATTAATGGCATAAAAATGAATTTGGTAATGGGTGAGCCACTGGAGGGTTCTGAGAGAGATATGCAACAATGAACATTTTGTTGGTAGAGATCAACAGGTAAGTCAGATAGAAGGGACATGGTACAGTGAAAAGGAAAACACTGAAATTTGGCATTTGCAGGCTCAGGTTCCAATTCTGGCCTGCCACGTAGTAGGTGTCTGATTTTTAGACGTCTGGGCCTTGGTAGCATTCTGGTTAAGTGGGCGTGTAACACGTACCTCCCGGGACGTGGAGAGAGACGCCAGGCACCGTGCAGGCCACAACAGAGAGCTGAGAAAATGGATTGGAGGGAGTCTGTCAGGGAGTTTTCAAGCAGGTTGTTTCAACAATTTAGGTGTAATCCTGGGTTATTATTTCATCAGAAATAAGGAAAATCAGGATAAACAGGAGAGAAGAGGAATGACAGAAATTGATAGTTAATTGGATTGAGTAAGGGAAGCAGGGAGGGGAAGCCCAGCGGATGGTAAGTGCTGTGCCGGAATGGGGTTGCCTGTGGCCAGGGAACAAGATATGGAAAGTGGTGGAAATAGAATGTACTTAGCTTTAGGCTGAACCTAGCACAGATATGTGAGAAGCTTGAAATAGCATAATTTTCCATATTTCTAGCTCAGTTTAACCTGTGTTACAGTTTTTTATTGTTTTATTTTTTGTGACAGCCCCCCCTCCTTTTCTTTAACTTTCCCACCATCAGAGATTTAGAATCCATCATTCCTTCTCCTAAATTGGCCAGGAGAAGAGCTGAAGGCAGAGTGGAGAGATAGATTTATCAAAGACAGCTAGAAATCCTTTTATATGTGCTGCTGAAGAAAAGGAACTGCAAATGTTTTCTGACCTTTGGTAACAATTGCTCTGCCTTTTGGGAATCAAGACTGATTTTTTCACATCAGCATAGGTGGAAGCCAATTGCCCAAAACTGAGATTGATGGTCTATCAAAATTCAAAAGCTTTTCTGGAGAAAACAGTCTGTAGCAGAGCATCCCAGGTGCTGATGAAAGGGCTGCTTTCCCCTGCCCCTACGGGAACGGTGCAGAGATGTTCCTCTGTGCACAGTGCAATGCGATCATGAAACTCAGCATGATGGCTTCCTGCCAGAGCTCGGAGCTTTTGTTAACAATGTCCTTTTGCTCCATACCCTCTCTTGGACTCCATGGTGAGTAAGGATTCTTAAGGGGCACATACACAAACCTGACAGAGAGACAGTGTGTAGGCTTTATTGTCAAGGGTAGATTGACCTTTTTAATTTTCATTATAATAGCTTTAGGGAGTACAAGTTGAATTCTGTTTACATGTATATATTGCATAGTGGTGAAGCCTGGATTTTAGTGTAGCCATCACCCGAATAGTGTACATTGTACCCAACAGGAAATTTCTCACCTCTCACCCCTGCCACCCTCCCCTTTCTCAGCTTCCAGTTTTCATTGCACAGTCTGTATGCCCTTGAATGGCCATAGTTTAGCCTCCACTTGTAAAGAAGAACAAGAGGAATTTATTTCTCTGTTCCTAAATTAGTTCACTTAGAATAATGGCTTCTAGTTCCATCTGAGTTGCTGCAAAAGCCATTATTTCATACTTTCTTATTGCCGAGTAGAACTCTATAATGTACATATACTGTGTTTTCTTTATCCATTTACCAGTTGATGGACACTTAGGTTGATTCTCTATCTTTACAATTGTGAATTTTGCTGAGATAAACACACACACACACACATATATATAATATATATATAATATACACATATATATGTAATATATATAGAGATTTCTTTTCCTTTGGGTAGATACTCAGTAGTGGGATTGTTGGATTGAATGGTAGGTCCATTTTTAGTTTTTTGAGGAATTTCTGTATTGCTCTCCATAGAGGTTGAACTAATTTACATTCCCATCAATAGTGTATGTGCTATCTTTTTAACCATGCCAACCTTTATTATTTTTGTACTTTTTAGTAATAGCCATTCTAGTGGGAGTAAGATGGTATCTTATTGTGGTTTTAATTTGAATTTCTCTGATAATTATGTTGAGCATTCTTTCATATGTTTAGCCATTTGTATATGTTCTCTTGAAAAACATGTGTTTGTGTACTTTGCCCACTTTTTCATGGGGTTATTTATTCTCAGACCATTCTTGATCCACTTGTGTGGAGTCTGAGATGATTGTGATGTTATGGGTTTGAAGACTGCTCTGTTCACAAGTGACATCACAGATACAGTCTTCGAGTTCAGAGGGTTTTCAATGCCCATATCCTATGACTGACTCCATCTCTCCTCGGGGTCCTACCCCCAACAGCTGAACACACAAGAAACAACGGCAAATGGAATGCAGAATTCCAGTTTGTTGACAAAATCTGGGGTAGAACACATCATCTTAGAAAGTTTGAATAGATTTTTATTTTTCCTCTCTTGAATTTAAAACAGTCAAGTTTGAAGAGCAGATTCTGCTCTGACGCCTGCCTAAGCAGAGAAAATGCATAGTAAAATATGATAGGAAGGTTTAAAAATTGGTACACAAGGCACTTATAAACCCAGTCCTGGAATTTGCAGGGCTGGAAATTGCTCTGGATGAGTCAGTGAGTGAGAGGTGGGTGGAGATGAAGAAGTAGGACTCCACAGTACACAGCCCAGACTTCACAACACTGCACACGCAGGCCACACTAAATTCATTTAAACATTTCTTCCTTTAGTAATCATTTAGTTTATGGTAAATTTTAGTTTACTGTAACTTTTACTTCCAAAACTTTTAAATTCTTTTAGCTTTTTGACTCATTATTATAAGAATTAACTCAAAACACAAATATATTGTGCACAAATGTAGTATTTGTATGCATGGAGTACTGAGCAGCCTTAACGGAAATGGAGGCCATTCTTCTAAGTGAAGCATCCCCAAAATGGAAAAAAAACAAACACTATTTGAACTCACTATTAAATTGGAACTAAATCAACACTTATGTACACATAAAGAAATAACACTCATCAAAAATCAAGAAGGTGGGCTGGGCACAGTAGCTCACACTTGTGACCTCAGCACTCTGGGAGGCCAAGACAGGTGGATTGCTTGAGCTCAGGAGTTAGAGACCAGCCTGAGCAGGAACGAGACTCAGTCTCCACTAAAAAGAGAAAAAATTAGACAGCTATTGTGGAGGGCACCTGTAGTCCAGCTACTTGGGAGACTGAGGCGAGAGGATCACTTGAGGAGTTTGAGGTTGCTGTGAGCTATGACACCACGGCTATCTCAGGGTGACAGAGTGAGAATCTGTCTCAAAAAAAAAAAAAAATCAAGTAGGTAGAGGGTAAAGCAGAGGAGGGTAAATTCACACCAACCAGGTAGACCGCACACTATGCATGGTGATGGACACACTGATAACTGACTAAAATGAAAACCAAGACACGTTACCTCGGCCCTGTGCAGAGCTGATCTCATCTCACTAATGTCACTGTCTTGGGTCTCCACGTCATCCTCTGTGACAGCAGTGCCACTCTGGAGCACCTTCTGAACCTGATTTGCAGATAACCTTTTTTTCCTAATAAGTAGAAGGAATACACCCTAAAACAAGAAAAAGTATGAGCTAGTAAACACATAAACAAGTAGCATAGTTGTTGATTATTATTCTCAGGTACTGTGGACTGCACACAGCTGTGCTGCTGTGCTGTCACGTGACTGGCCACACACATCTGCCCGCACCACACACACATGGGCTGTGTGCTGTGCTGCGGCGCTATGATATAGCCACTGGGAAGTCACTAGGTGATAGGAATTTTTTAAGCTCCTTCATAATATCATGGGACCATCATCATGTCATTGACCAAATCATCATTATGCTATGTATGTGTGGCATGTAATAACAACTGCTGTTTATTAAGGGCTCTTGCCTGTGTGTGTGTAGGCGGGTAATAACAGCTGCTGTTTATTACATGGTCTTGTATGCCAAGCATTTACTAAGAGGTTTACATGCATCATGTCTTTTAATTCTTATAAGAACCTCACGAAATAAGCCCTAGTGCTAAACTTCTCATTTTACATCTGCAGAAATGAACGCTAGAAGAATATAAGTAACTTGCCCAAAGTTGTGCAGCGAGTGAAATCATGGGGCCAGATTCCAGCCATGGCTCCATCAGAATCCAGAACCCACATGCTTGACTGCTGCCCTCCACTGCATTTGCATCTACAAAACCACGCACGTGTGTGTGGGTGTGGGTGTGTGTGTACATGCGCACGTGCACTCACATGCATGCATACACATGAATGTTTATACGTGCACTTTGTTTCTATGTTTCAAAAGCAATAAAATAGCTCACATAGTCACTAAGGGCACAGAGTCGAGTTAAGCCCCTGTGCTTGTCACTGCACCAGCGCTGCCTTCCTGGGTGTTCCTGGCTGTCACTTTAACCCACAGCCTTTTTACATCAACATCAGTTTTCAATTAGCTCTGACGATTGGGGCCAGGGACAACACGGGTCACTGAAATCTAAAAATAATCCCTAAAACAGATTTTATGCAATATCCTGTGTTAAAACCTCCTTCCAGAGCTGTTTAATGCAGTCTCCGAGATGTGTTCAGACTGACCTTATTTTCTCTCCTTGTTTTTCTGGGAACAGAGGTTCAAACCAACACTCAGATGACCAAGGCTGGGCAATAGGAGGGAAGGCTGAGGGGCAGTTGTTGGGGGTGGGGGAAGGAACTTTAATGACACACAAGAGATCGAATAACTAGCGACTTATTGGCTCTGTTATATAAATGTTTAAAAGCTTCAGAGCAGGGATGAGAGGGATGAGGGAAGAAGGCAGCGGCGTTCAAACAGCCCAGAACAGGACTTTGCACTGTATGCAAGCAGATGCCTTTGAGGAGTGGATGCCGTACTGAACAGGAAGGGTTGGAAATGCTTTAACTTCAGCTGACCTTTCATACGTATGTGCCATACCTTGACTTAGACGAACCATTCCTGAAACCTACATTGCCCAGTCTCCTGAAAGAGGGGATATCTTGAACAGGAATTGTGTGCAGGACTTTTGTCATTTTTTGATACTATAGCACTGATCCTCCATTTCCATTAGTACCTGATGTCTCTAAGAAATACCACTTAATGTACAGTTCTTCTCACCAAAGGACAGGGCATTCAGTGCAGCCAAGCTGACCCCTCCCCTGTGACTGTGAATATGATATCAGGCTGACCCCCTCTCCTAGGACTATGAGTACCATCCCAAGCTGACCCCTCCCCTGTGACTGTGAGTACCATCCCAGGCTGACCCCTCCCTTGGGACTGTGAGTACCATGCCAGGCTGACCCCTCTCCTGGGGCTGTGAGTACCGTACCAGGCCGACCCCTCCCCTGTGACTATGAGTACCATGCCGGGCGGACCCCTCTCTTGGGACTGTGAGTACCATGCCAGGCTGGACTCCTCTCCTAGGACTGTGAGTACCATGCCAGACTGACCCCTCTCCTGGGACTGTGAGTACCATGCCAGGCTGACCCTCCCCTGTGACTGTGAGTACCATGGCAGGCTGTACCCCTCCCCTGAGACTGTGAGTACCATCCCAGGCTGACCCTCCCCAGTGACTGTGAGTACCATGCCAGGCTGTACCCCTCCCCTGAGACTGTGAGTACCATCCCAGGCTGACCCTCCCCAGTGACTGTGAGTACCATGCCAGGCTGTACCCCTCTCCTGGAGTCCCAAGTACCCTGTGAGTACCATGCCAGGCCGACCCCTCTCCTGGGACTGTGAGTACCATGCCAGGCTGGACCCCTCTCCTGGGACTGTGAATACCATGCTAGGCTGACCCCTCTCTTGGGACTGTGAGTACCATGCCAGGCTGACCCCTCCCCTGGGACTGTGAGTACCATCTCAGGCTGACCCTCCCCTGGGACTGTGAGTACCATCCCAGGCGGACCCTCTCCTGTGACTGTGAGTACCATGCCAGGCTGTACCCCTCTCTTAGGACTATGAGTACCATGCCAGGCTGATCCCTCCCCTGGGACTGTGAATATCATCTCAGGATGGACCCCTCTCTTGGGACTGTGAGTACCATGCCAAGCTGACCCCTTTCTTGGGTCTGTGAGTACCATCCCAGGCTGACACTTCCCTGTGACTGTGAGTACCATGCCAGGCTGACCCCTCCCCTGGGACTGTGAGTACCATGCCAGGCTGACCCCTCCCCTGGGACTGTGAGCACCTCGGGCTCAGGCCACTGGGTGATGTTATCTTCTCACAGCAGCAGGTGAACTGGGTCTGTTCCACAGTCTTGGTCAAGGTGCCTACTGCCAACTTCCAGAGCACCCTTGGTATCTTGCCATGTTCTCATTCTGGGAGTTTTGTGAGTCCCGATCACCCTTTCAATGTATTCCCTCTTGGATTTACAATCCTCAGGCATTTCTGTAGATTGCAATCAGGGGCCCTGACTCATACTAATCTTACGAGTCACTTGAAATGAATGAACAGTGAAAGAAAATGGCTGTGTTTTTAACACAGTTTTGACCCAAGTCAAAAAACCCACAATGTAGAACACAGAGTCCAATACTATCTTTTTACCTACTGCCCAGCTCTGGATTTGAGTAGACACTATGTACTCAAATTAGTACTGCAGAGATGGCAGCAGGTGAGCTTGGGAGTCCAGGAGGATGATTTCCATTTCTAGAAAACTACAATGCTGTGGACTCCAAAATTGGAAAATGTTTATTTGCTGTTGCAATTACAACACAATTAAACTAAAGACTTGCCAGAGAAATCTTCTGCAAGCTCTCTACTCAGTGATAGCCTCCCACAAACGGTTCCTTTAAGGTTGAATGAGCCATTTATGTTAGGCCAAGCTCAAGTGCAGGTTTGTGTGGGAAATACTTCTGTCAGTCCTCTGGGACCTACATAAACAAAGAGCCAGTATTAGGAAAACCTCTGTTGTTAAATTGATAACACTTCCACAGGCCATCAGGGAACCAGGTAATTGTAACAGTTTTTCTGGACTAAGTTCCAATCATTGCTGCTTTGAAGCAGGAATGAGAAAGATGTCTTCAGGTTTGTTTTTGTTTTTGTTTTTAAGTGAATTGTATTATCTATCTGTGGGATAGGATAGGAATAGGAAAAAGGAAGAATTAAGATCACATTTTTAGCACCAGATCTGGGCTCGCTGTCACTTAATAAAATTATATATACAGTTAAGAGTCTAAAGTGTTAGGTCTCCTCTCCGCTTCCTCTCTCAACTCTGATTTCGGGTATTTGAGTCATCAGACAAAGAAAACTAGAGCAGTCATTGTAGTGGAATGTGTCACCAGACCAAGGTCACAGTGGAGTGGAGGCAGGAGAAGGGGAGCAAGGGACGTGTGAAAGGTCAAGTTCAAAGCAGAAAAGGGGACTGGGGGCATGGGTCTGTGTCAATCAGTTGCCTCTCAGTTTCAAACCCATTTATTATTAGTTTTTGTGTGATTACGAAAACCAGACATTTGCTAAGCATTTCTCTTTTGCAAAGAGTATAAATTCAACTTTGTTAGCAGAGGGCATTGTGGGGAGAGGAATTTCAGAGGAAGCCTTCTCCTTCTGGCTCTGGAGTGC
This sequence comes from Nycticebus coucang, assembly GCF_027406575.1. Classification (NCBI taxonomy): domain Eukaryota; kingdom Metazoa; phylum Chordata; class Mammalia; order Primates; family Lorisidae; genus Nycticebus; species Nycticebus coucang. The sequence continues at coordinate 107,212,726 of NC_069785.1, read as the reverse complement.
TGCTGCTTTGATTCTTTCTTGCCCCCACCGCACAGCTGCCAATGATATGTGAGTAAATGCCAGAAACGCTCCTTCCCAGCCACTTTCTAGGACGCTCAAAGTTTCTTGGCCAGTCTGGAGCCCTGGCCCTGACCCGAGCCAGGTGGCCCTATCCATGTGGACAATAGGCGTCCAGTCCTCAAGTTGCCCTTCCAGTGAGTGGGCCTCACCCTGACTCCTCCTCTGCCAGGCCCACCCCAAAGGTTGCAGGCTGTCTTTTGCTTGCCTGGCACAGTAGCTCTGCCCCCACCTACCCACCTTACCCCTCCCCACCACGATCCATGGTTTTACTTTCCCAAGTTTCAGTTACCCAATGTTAACCATGATCCAGAAATATAACATGGAAAATTCCAGAAATAAACAATGCATTGGTTTTAAATTGTGTGCCCTGAGTAAAACTCTGTCACCCCATGCCTCCCTCCTCTGTCCTACCCAGGACCTGCATCATCTTTTTTGTCCATCACGTCCATACTGTGGACACTGCCTCCTCATTAGTCACTGAACAGCCATCTCAGTCATCAGATAGGCTGTTGCTGTATCACAGTGCTTGTGCTCAAGTCATTAGTTCACTTGACAGTGGTTCGAGAATACGAGAGTCGTGATACTGGCAGTTAGGACTTGCCAAAGAGAAGCTGTAAAGTGCTTTCCATAAGGCTTCTCCTCCAATTCTTCCTTCTTTGGATATTTGCTCTTAGCCCTATGGTATTCTTTAGAGTTCTATTTACACATCTATAAATTCTCTTAGTTACTCCCCTGTTAATGTGAATAATGTTTCATATTAAACTTCCCCTATGTGGTTTCTGTCTTCAAACTGGAAGCCAATTCATAAAGACATGGTAGTGGGAGTAGTCCCACAAGAAAGGAATTTCAGATTTGGTTTAGTCATGCACTTGGGCTGAAATACAACACTGAGCTCCTTGAAAGTGGGGAATGGGATACCAGTAATCCACGGCAAATAGTGGCATTGTGACTAATCAAGCTATGATCTGTGGTTGATGGTGCTGGAGTGCCAATGGAAAGGGTACCATAAGATCCCAACTGTTGCAGAATTTGACTTTTATGGCAGGAATGATGACTCCAAGGACTATGATTTGCATCGATTTTATTTTTATTTTTATTTTATTTATTTATTTTTTATTGTTAAATCATAGCTGTGTACATTAGTTCAATCGCCTGTACCCATTCTAAGATGCACCATAGATGTGGCCCCACCCATTCCCATCCCTCCACCAAAACCTCCCCCCTCCCTTCCCCTTCCTTGGCCCTTTCCCCATAGACTCGTGCTATAGTTGGGTTATAGTCTTCATGTGAAAACTATAATTTAGCTTCATAGTAGGGCTGAGTACATTGGATACTTTTTCTTCCATTCCTGAGATACTTTGCTAAGAAGAATATGTTCCAGCTCTATCCATGTAAACATGAAAGAGGTAAAGTCTCCATCTTTCTTTAAGGCTGCATAATATTCCATGCTATACATGTACCACAATTTGCTAGTCCATTCGTGGGTCGATGGGCACTTGGGCTTCTTCCATGACTTAGCAATTATGAATTGGGCTGCAATAAACATTCTGGTACAGATGTCTTTGTTATATTGTGACTTTTGGTCTTCTGGGTATAAACCTAGTAAAGGAATTATAGGATCGAATGGCAGGTCTATTTTTAGGTTTCTAAGTATTCTCCAAACATCCTTCCAGAAGGAACGTATTACTGGGCATTCCCACTAGCAGTGTAGAAATGTGCCCTTTCCTCCACATCCACGCCAACATTTCTGGTTTTGGGATTTTGTTATGTGGGCTACTCTTACTGGGGTTAGGTGATATCTCAGAGTAGTTTTGATTTGCATTTCTCTGATGATTAAGGATGATGAGCTTTTTTTCATGTGTTTGTAGATTTTGCATCTGTCTTCTTTAGAGAAGTTTCTCTTTAAGTCCCTTGCCCACCCTGAAATGGGGTCACATGTTCTTTTCTTACTAATAAATTCGAGTTCTCTGTGCATTCTGGTTATTAGACCTTTATCAGAGGTATAACCTGCAAATATTTTCTCCCATTCTGAGGGCTGTCTGCTTGCTTTACTCACTATGTTCTTGTTTGTACAGAAGCTTTTTAGTTTGATCAGGTCTCAGTAGTGTATTTTTGATACTGCTTCACTTGCCTGGGGAGTCCTCCTCATAAAATATTCACCCAGGCTGATTCCTTCAAGAGTTTTCCCTGCACGTTCTTCAAGTATTTTTATAGTTTCATGTCTTAAGTTTAAATCTTTTATCCAGTGAGAGTCTATCTTAGTTAATGGTGAAAGGTGTGGGTCCAGTTTCAATCTTCTACAGGTTGCCAGCCAGTTTACCCAGCACCATTTGTTAAATAGGGAATCTTTTCCTCACTGAATGTTTTTAATTGGCTTGTCAAAGATCAAATAACGGTAAGTAGCTGGATCCATCTCTTGGTTCTCTATTCTGTTCCAGACATCTACTTCTCTGCTTTTGTGCCAGTACCATGAGGTTTTGATCACTATGGATTTATAGTACAGTCTCAGGTCTGGTAGCGTGATTCCTCCTGCTTTGTTTTTATTGCTGAGTAACGTTTTGACTATTCGAGGTTTTTTCTGATTCCATATAAAACAAAGTATTATTTTTTCAAGATCTTTAAAGTATGACAATGGAGCTTTAATAGGAATTGCATTAAAATTATATATTACTTTGAGCAGTATGGCCATTTTAACAATGTTGATTCTTTTCAGCCATGAGCATGGTATGTTTTTCCATCTGTTAACATCTTCGGCTATTTCTTTTCTTACAGTTTCATAGTTCTCTTTGTAGAGGTCTTTCACGTCCTTTGTTAGGTATACTCCCAAATATTTCATCTTCTTTGGCACTACTGTGAAAGGAATAGTCCTTGACTGTTTGTTTGGCTTGGTTATTGTTGGTATATATAAAGGCTACAGATTTATAGGTGTTGATTTTGTAGCCTGAGACATTGCTATATTCCTTGATCACTTCTAAAAGTTTTGTAGTAGAATCCCTAGTGTTTTCCAGATATACGATCATATCATCTGTGAAGAGCGAAAGTTTGATCTCTTCTGACCCTATGTGCATACCCTTGATTGCCTTTTCTTCCCTAATTGCAATGGCTAAAACTTCCATTACAATTTTAAAGAGCAATAGAGACAATGGGCACCCTTGCCTGGTTCCTGATCTAAGTGGAAATGATTTCAATTTAACTCCTTTCAATACGATATTGGCTGTGGGTTTGCTATAGATGGCCTCTATTAGTTTAAGAAATGTTCCTTCTATACCAATTTTCTTAAGTGTTCTGATCATGAAGCGATGCTGGATATTATCAAAAGTTTTTTCTGAATCAATTGAAAGAATCATATGGTCCTTATTTTTAAGTTTGTTTATGTGTTGAATTACATTTATAGATTTATGTATATTGAACCAGCCTTGAGACCCTGGGATAAATCCCACTTGGTCACAGTGTATAATGTTTTTGATGTGTTGTTGGATTCTGTTTGTTAGGATCTTATTGAGTATTTTAGCATCTATATTCATTAGTGATATTAGTCTATAATTTTCTTGTCTTGTTGGGTCTTTCCCTGGTTTGGGGATCAAGGTGATGTTTGCTTTGTAGAATGTGTTGGGTAATATTCCTTCTTTTTCTATATTTTGGAAGAGGTTTAGTAGTATAGGTACTAGTTCTTATTTAAATGTTTGGTAGAATTCTGATGTAAAGCCATCTGGTCCTGGGCTTTTCTTTTTAGGGAGATTTTGTATAGTCGATGCTATTTCAGAACTTGATATAGGCCTGTTCAACATGTCCACTTCATTCTGGCTAAGTCTTGGTAGGTGGTGTGCTTCCAGGTATTGGTCGATTTCTTTCAGATTTTCATATTTGTGAGAATAGAGTTTCTTGTAGTATTAGTTAAGGATTTTTTGAATTTCTGAGGGGTCTGTTATTATTTCATCATTACCATTTCTGATTGATGAAATTAGAGATTTTACTCTTTTTTTCTTGATTAGGTTGGCCAAAGGTTTATCTATTTTATTGATCTTTTCAAAAAACCAACTTTTGGATTTATTGATCTGTTGTATAATTCTTTTGTTTTCAATTTCATTGAATTCTGCTCTGATTTTGGTTATTTATTTTCTTCTGCTGCATTTGGGGTTGAAGTGTTCTTCTTTCTCCAATTGCTTGAGATGTTCCATTAAGTTATTGACTTCCTCTCTTTCTGTTTTCTTGAGGAAGGCTTGCAGTGCTATAAATTTCCCTCTTAGGACTGCCTTTGCAGTATCCCAGAGGTTCTGGTAATTCGTGTCTTGATGGTTGTTTTGTTCCAAAAATTTGGTGATTTCCTTCTTAATCTTGTCTATAACCCATGTATCCTTCAGCATGAGGTTGTTTAGGTTCCATGTTTTTGTATGAGTATGCAGGTTCCTGTTGTTATTTAGTTCTACTTTTATTCCATGATGGTCTGAGATGATGCAAGGAATAATTTCTATTTTTTTTTTTAAATTTGCTGAGGTTAGATTTGTGGCCTAGGATGTGGTCGATTTTGGAATATGTTCCGTGGGCTGATGAGAAGAATGTGTATTCAGTTTTGTTGGGATGAAATGTTCTGTAGATGTCTGTTAAGTCCAGGTGTTGAGGGCGGTGCCTGTGGCTGAGTCGGTAAGGCGCCGACCCCATATACCGAGGGTGGCGGGTTCGAACCCGGCCCCGGCTGAACTGCAACCAAAAAATAGCTGAGCATTGTGGCGGGGGCCTGTAGTCCCAGCTACTTGGGAGGCTGAGGCAAGAGAATTGCTTAAGCCCAGGAGTTGGAGGTTGCTGTGAGCTGTGTGATGCCATGGCACTCTACCAAGGGCCATAAAGTGAAACTCTGTCTCTACAAAAAAAAAAAAAAAGTCCAGGTGTTGAATGGTTGAGTTTAAATCTAAAATTTCTTTGCTTAGCTTCTTTTTGGAGGATCTATCCAGGACTACAAAAGGGGTGTTAAAATCTCCAACTACTATGGAAGTGGAGGAAATCGAGTTGCTCACGTCTGTTAGAGTTTCTCTTATAAATTGAGGTGTGTTGTGGTTGGGTGCATAAATATTAATAATTGAGATCTCATCATATTGAGTATTACCTTTAACAAATATTAAGTGTCCATCCTTATCCTTAATTATTTTGGTTGATTTAAAGCCTATTGTGTCTGCGAACAGGATTGCAACGCCTGTGTTTTTCTGCTTTCCATTTGCCTGTAATATAGATGACCATCCCTTCACCTTGAGTCTATATTTGTCTTTTAATGTAAGATGCAATTCTTGGATGCAGCAGATATCTGGCTTGAGTTTTTGTATCCAGTCAGCCAACCTATGCCTCTTTAGAGGACAATTTAAACCATTCACATTAATTGAGAGTATTGATAAGCCTTTCGAGAGACCACTGGACATTTTTAATCCTTTTGCAACTGTGGAAGTTGGAATTTTATCAAAGATTTTTTGGGTGGGTTTACTTCTGTCATGGAGAATTATGCTGGTCTTTATGGAGGATAGGTCTAAGAATGTCCTGGAGAGCTGGTTTAGTTGTGGCAAATTTCTTCAACATGTGAATGTTGTTGAAGTATTTAATTTCTCCGTCATAAATAAAGCTTAGTTTAGCTGGGTACAGGATCCTGGGTTGAAAGTTATTTTGTTTTAGGAGATTAAAAGTTGATGACCATCCTCTTCTAGCTTGAAAGGTTTCAGCAGAGAGATCTGCAGTTATTCTGATATTCTTCCCCTTGTAGGTAATGGTTTTCTTTCGTCTGGCAGCTTTCAGAATTTTCTCCTTCATATTAACTTTAGTGAAATTGGTTATGATGTGTCTGGGGGATGTCTTATTCGGGTTGAGTCGTGCTGGAGTTCTGAAACTGCTATCTGAATTTTGGAATCTCTTGGCATGTCTGGAAAGTTCTCCTTCATAATCTCATGGAGAAGAGACTCTGTGCCTTGTGAAGCCACTTCATCACTTTCAGGGATCCCTATAAGACGAATATTGGTTTTCTTCAAATTATCCGAGAGCTCTCTGAGAGAGTGGTCTGTTTTTGCTCTCCATTTCTCTTTTTCTTTGAGGGTTTTGGAGCGTTTGAAAGCTTGGTCTTCAATGTCAGAAATCCTTTCTTCTGCTTGCTCCATTCTGTTACTGAGGGATTCTACTGTGTTTCTCAGATCTTTGAGGGATGCAACTTCTTGTCTCAATGTGTCAAAATCTTTGGTCATTTGGTCTTTGAATCCATTGAATTCTTGAGATAACTTTTGGAATTCTAATTCGATCTTATTTGATATCTAGTTCCTGAATTCAATTTCTGATATCTCAGCTGTTTGTTTGTGCATAGGATCTTGTGCTGTTTCTGCCCCATTGATCCTTGGGGGAGTTGATCTGCTCTGATTATTCATATTGCCAGAGTTTTTCTGTTGATTTCACCTCATGGTTGTTTTTCACTGTTGCCTCTGGCCGTCCTCAGAGTTAGGGAGGTGTCTCTCCAAGATTAGACTCCAGCGGGATCACTCTATTGTTGCTGGATCTTTGTAGGGAGTGACCCTGTGTAGTTCCTCTGGGGCTGCTCTAGCTAGGGAGTTCTGGTTGTGGAAGCAGCTCCGGTGTGTGACACACCCAGGTCCAGCAACCAGGGCTAGAGGTGGTGCGTATGGTTCTGGGAGTGCCAGGCACCCAGTGACTTTGGCACAGAGAGCCCAAGGCTCCAGCAGTCTCTGGCCAGGAGAAGAGCTCTGTGCAGAGGTAGGGAGGGCTCCAAAGGGCATGCAGCTACCAGAGTCCCTATTGAGATGAACGGGCTAATGTGGAAGCTGGGAGGACACAGGTTTGCGTGGCTCCCGCAGTTCCTGGTCAGGGAATGCAGGGGCCTGGTGGGTGCGGGTCATGGTCGGGGGGTGCTGCACAGCTCTTATGGAGGTCTGGGCAGCACCAAGCCCAGGAGTTTGAGGTTGCTATGAGCTGTGACATCATGGCACTCTACCCAGGGCAACAGCCCAAGGCTCCAGTGTGCCAAAACCGTCTCACTCTGCCCCTAAGGATTAAGGCTGTAAGGCAGCTCAGTTCCCGCCTTTAGGCTGCTCAGTCACTAGGTTACTTTGACCCGCCCAAACCTTGCTCTGAGACCCTGAGGGTGGAGCTTGCCGGGGCAATTCTTTCACATGGCTTCCTGCGCCCAGCTCAGTGGCTCAGTCTGGGGCCCCAGACAATGCCCAAAGTTCTCCACACTCCTGCTTAAGCTCTCCCCAAGGCAGTTCAACTGAGTGCCAAGTCCAAGAACACCGAAACAGTTCACAGGTAAGGCCCTTCGGTTTGCAGTCTCACTGCTGCTTGTACTCACGGTTGCTGACGTGATTAGGTCGATCGAACACGTGCAACCACTTGCCAGATTTCCACTGTTTCTGTCCTCCTCTTGGTGTCCAGAAGTCCTTCACTGGCTCCCTGTATCCTCAAAGAGATGATCATAGGCAGATCTCAATGGTCAGAGATGCCTGGAGTCTTGTCTCCCCAGACTCGCTGTGCCCAGTTGCAGGGAAGCTGTTACTCAGCCCGATTTTTTTTTTTAATGCACTTGAGTACTTACAAAAAGAAAATGGCACAATTGAGTCTTTTAACTTTTAGCTTCAGTCACTGTCTGAGAACTATAGAATGCCCATGACAGCCTTGACAGAATCTCTTTTTTCTTATAAAAAAATATTACTGAAAACAAAATGCAACCACTAAATTGTATGGATTGCTGAATTACAAGAGTTAAATCTACAGTTTCATCAGGTTTCTCATGAAATTTAAGACATTGATTACAAAAGAATAGAATCATATAAGAGAGTAGAAACCCAGATAAAACTCACAATTGAGAATTCTTGTGCCATTTCGATCCTCCCTTACTAAGAAACTTAAATTTCTCTCTGGTATCTGAAGGGGATACTACCTTGCTTAAAAATTCTGTGACTACCTAACCTGAGGCAGAATAATTGAAAATGGGTGCTCATTCCCCTCAAGACACACCATAACCAAACTCCGTTGGCACCCAACTCATAACTAGGGTTGAATCTCACCCTGTTCCATGGGGCCAGGACACATGATCATCCAGGAGAAAATGACTTACATACCAAAAGCATTGCAAGACTTCACTATCATGTGTGGAAAGAAACTCAGGGAACATGTGCAGGAGGGAATTATAAGGGTGTTACACCAAGGGAAGCACTTACCAGAAAAACAAGGTGGCAGTGTTTGCCAAAAAGGGCTTATTAAAGCCACTATCAAAGATTTTAAAGTATTGGGGTAGTGTTACCTATCATATTCCCATACAACTCTCTGGTTAGATGTGTGAGAGGGTCACATAGATCTTGGAGAATGACCAGAGACAATTATAAACTTAATCAGATGGTGCCTCTGATTGCTATGTATAATTGAGGTCTCCACTGGAACAAATCAACATGAACTTTGGCACTTTGTATGCAGCTGTTGATCTGACCCATACTGCCTTCTCCATGGAATGCAAAATGAACTTTCCTTTTACCTAGCAGGGCACTTACACACTTATAATCCTGCAACACAGCTCCATCAGTTTTTCTCTAAGACTGCAGAAACCTCAGTTGTCTTATTATATAAAATATCTCACTAGCCCACTAAATCAATACCATTATGTTCATCAGATCTGATGAAGAGGAATTAGCAAGTAGTCTAGATACTTTAGTAAGACACATGCAAAATAAAAGGTGGGAGATAAATCCTACAAAAGGGAAATGCTGGAAACTTCAGTGAAGTACCTGGTGGTTCACTGGTATGCATCATGTAAAGATGTTTCTTCCAACATGAAGAAAGAATTGCTCCACTTCAAATTACCCATCATGGAAAATAGGCACAGTGCTTAGTAGGACGTTTGGATTTAGGAAGCAACTTATGCTCCATTGAGTGTGATATTTTGACCCATCCTCACAGTCATCTGTAATACTGCTAGTTTCACATTTAGGATTCAGTACAAATCAAATTAGCACTTGGGTGTTTAAAATCCAACAGATTCAATTATACTTGAAGTGACCATGGCAAATAAGGATATTGTATGATGCTTCTTGCAAGTACCAATAAGAGAATAACAACAGCTATTTCTAATATTTAAGAGAAAAACTGTGCTATTTTCTGAAGATAACTTTTCTCCTTTTAAAAATACAGGTTCTGACCTGCTATTTGGCCTTGGTAGAAATGGTATGCCTACACATGTGTTATAAGGTGGCCCTGGGCCCTGGGCTTGTGAGGATAAGCTGAGTGTTGCCTTATCTTCCTGCTCATATGGGTGGATTTGTGCAGCAGGAGTCTTACATGAAATTGAAATGGCATATAAAAGACTGAGCTCAGGCAGGTATTGAAAATAAGAGTAAGCAAGTTGCTCAGAACCCTTCAACACCAATCCTGTGGTATTGCTTTCTCTCTGCAACCAATGCCTATGGCCTCTGGGGGTATTTCCTGTACCCAACTGAAAGAATGTAGAAGAACCTCAAGCAGATGGGTTTGTGTGATATGATGGCATCAACAAAAAGAAGACAAACACACCCATCCACACTAATTTAGACGTGAATCTGAATGTCAGTGCTCAGAGTAATTCCTCTCAGTGGTCAGGACTTTGCATGACCCATTTGGAGTGAGAGATGGATGTGTGGATCTGGGCAGTCGTGAGGTTTGGCTGGATGGTCAGGGATTGAGAAGAAACAGGACTGGAAAGTTGGTGACAAGTGGTTTAGCTAAGAACTATGTGGATGTACACCCCATAATGGAACAGACTGAAGATGTTTATGTTTCACGTGAATGCCCAATAAAGAGCATCGACTGCAGAAGAAGAGGCTCTTAAAAATATGTGGATAAAGTCGCCCCACTGCTGTCAGTCAGCATTTTGTCAGACAGTCTAGCTTGTGCTCAATGGCACAATGAACAAAATGGTCATGGTAACAAGGATAGAGGAGCCAGGGTGACCTGTCTAGTCATGGGTGACGGGGGGTTGATTATATTTGATCTTTTATATCATGGAAGGGACAAAGATTCAAAGATCCTTTGGGAGGTAACATTTGGGTCACTCTACTCAGTAAATAAACTCAACCAACTGATATTCTGGCAGAGAAAAATACAGAATTGGTCTTAAAATAAGAAATAATTAGATACGAACTAGAGCTTTGTAACCCATCACAGGAATAAGAACTGTAGTAGTTCTGTCTGTTTTCTCTTTCCTTGTCATATATATATATATTTATTTGTATGAGAACCGTTTTTTTCTTTGCCAATTTTTTATTTTATATGCAAGCTTTGTCTTAAAATTTTACTCTTTAGGTAACAAGATGTTCATCAGGACTGTAATGGAATTTAGTAATATATTACCAGTAGAACTGTACATCTTATTCTGGGGAAAGGGTGAAAATTCTTCACTCGCTAGAAGGATAAGTGTATCATATTAGGCTGGAAATACAGAGTTATTTAATTGTTGTATGGAAATTCAAATGTCCATACAGGGTGAATATAAAGTCTGAGTTATCAAAGGGGTAGGCTGTGTCATTAATCAATTTATTGCTTTTCATCTCCAAATCTGTTAGGCATTACTTGCTCTGTGGTAATGGAGCTGGATCTTTTAAGCATTTCTCTTTCACAGCAAGTGTGAAGCTTTATCAGTAGAGTGTACTGCAGGGATATTGCAGGACAAAGGAGCTTCTCATCTTGATTCTAGGGTACTGAGATATTTTTCCTGCCTTTACCACATGGCTTGCAGAAGTGGACATGGAAATTATCCATTGGTGTTCCATTTCAGCTGTTTGCCCAGAGCATGCAGTTCCTTGCAAATTCACATTCCCTCTCCTGGCCCAGGGACCACCACACTGTGGCCCTGTCCACAGACACCATATACCCTATGTCTCACAACACCTGCTAGGGAGTGGTCTTTCAATACCTTGAGTCAGTAAATTGCATATTGCTTAGATGAATGGACTCTTCTCTGGGTGCTCTGAGAAACAGACCTGGATGATGAGTTTTTCAGCTTTATGTAGAAAATCCACTCTAGTGCGTTCTTTTCTCTGAACCTTTTGTTCACTTATTCTACTGTCATATAGCCACATCAGTTCTGGCATCTTTACTTCACTCAGCCTGTGCCATTACTTTTTCCAAGCTCTCAAGCTCCATTCTAGCAGCACGTTAGCCCTGTCTCTTAAGGACCTTGGCAATATGGTAACCCCTGTGTTATGGGAGAGTGCACTAATATCAATAAAACCCCCCTTGTCCAACTCCATATTCCCTCCCTTTTGTCTAGAACACTCCAGATCTAGTTCCATACAATTTTTCTAGTTCCCTCAAGAGGGTACTAGCTAAATTCTATAGCCCCTTCAGGATATACAGAGGGCACTCAAAGATGTATATACCTTTTAAAAGAGGAAAAAATGTATCAAAATTGTAATAATCATGATAATAGCTATAACATTTTTTATCTTATATATTGTATTTTGCATTTCTTTTAATTATAGAAGTCAAATGTGACTTGAAAATTACAATTTTAATATAGTTTCTTTTTCTTAAAGATGTGTACACACTTTTTGGCACCCTCAGTAGTCCGATTATCCCTAAGCAGGCCCAGCACATGCCCAGTGGGCTGTGCCAAGATTTGACCCTTTTTATTAGTCTGGCTTCAAGGATGACATAAGTGAACATAAGGGACTGGTGTTATCTCTAAGTAAAGAAGAGGCCAGTGTCTGCTACCAAGTGTGAGTGTATGCCCCCATGTATGCCCCATGTACTTAGGAGCATCTCACAATTCAAGGTGCTCAAATGCATCTACTCCAAGATCCTGCCCCAAGTCTCAAGGTCCCACTCTCCTTTCTAGACTTCTCTTACATTCTTCTACGGAGTAGAACTGAAGCCTGAGCCTGATCTTGTGTCTAATCTTCCAGCTACAGGAGATCCTGAAATGTTGCCCAGGAGTCCTCTCCAGTCCTCACATTGTGTCTCGACTTGATGACTTGTCACCCTGCACCTGTTATTGTACCTCTTTAGTTCATCATGGTACTCAGTATCAACCACCCAGTTCCATGGTTCTTTTGAGCTTTATTTCCTTCTTATCCCTCCAGTACTATAAATATTCCATCAGCCAGTTCATTTTCCACCAGTCCTACTCCAGTTAGCCACCAGGGGGAGTCTTGACAACTGCACGGCCACAGCATTCCAGGGGCTGTTCACCCTCCAGTGTGTGCCCAGCCAGGGGTCTCCCTGCAGATGGCCAGTGAGTCATCTTTCTCCAAAAGCCCACCTGGAGGCTGACTCCTAGAACCAATTCTCATGGTCAGACTGAGTTCTCTGTTAACAGACATTGGAGTGGACAGCTGGGCATGGAGCTGTGGAGTTTTCAGGAGATGGAGCTTCAAGGGAGCAAAGAAGACAGGATTGGGCAGAAAGAGAAGCTGTGTCACAACTGAGACAGCAGATGATCCTATTGAGAGTTCTGGAGCTAGAATATCCTTCACAGTGTCTCAAGTTGAGTCCTAAGGGGGCTGGAACTTGGTACTTCAGCATATTGTTGGCTCTGGGCATAACTTTGGTGAATACTGATTCCAGAGACTGAAGGCAAGTCCAGTGGGGAATGCAGCTGTGTATCATCCATAGCTCATAGACTCAGAAGCCAGATTTGGGGTGAATGGGATCTAACAAGGGGCCTGGGAAGGAGCACCACAGTACTTAGGAGAGCTGGTGAGTCAGAACCTTACTCTTATGATGTTAGTCTGCATCAGAATTGGGTCCAGAACAAGCCAATAGGTTCCCTGTTCTCAATGCCTGCAGATTAGATTATCTGGGTACAGTAAGAACTGACACCTTGTATCTATTCAAAAATTTAAAAAATATCTATTGAGAAAGTCATTTTAGTCCATTTAATTATTATAATTTTATAGGCATGACTTTTCTTTTCTATTCTTACTCTTGTTCCTGCAGATTGGAATGCAGGAAAAATGAAAAGAAGGAAGGCAGGAAGGGAAGTCACTGGCCTGTTGAGCACTTGGATGCCAGGCCCTGTATTTGACAATTCTGCCCTTTTGGAGATAAAACTAAAGGTGGAGATGAGTTCTAGGTCCCCAGTGTGAATTATATTCCTCTTGTCACAGTTCAGTGATTAGTCAGCCCTGACTATAAAATAAAATAGAAAGTAGCTACAGGTAAAATGACACTCACCTTAAATCAAGCTGGTTCAACCCAATTAACATGGTTTCACTCAGAAACACAAAAAAATTACTAGTCATTTCTGGCTGAAATTGTGTTCGGAAGAGGGAAGGTCCGAGGGATGCTATGACCATTCTGTAAAATACCCCCAATTAAAAAAATATCCCCTGACCCTGCCATTCATAGGGTCTATCTGACTACACCTGACTACACACAGCTGATAGGACCACATGAAGTTTGTGAGCTACACAGCTGGCATGTGCGTCCTCCCAACCCATTTCTACAGTACCTGTCCCACTGGCCTTCAGAATCCAGGGTGACTTTAAATTGACTGCCCTGAAAGTCTGTTCTCTCTTCCTGTCATGAACAGCCACATAAAGGGCAGGGGAAATGTAGCACATGAACCATTCATCCCGGAGCAAAATTTAAGGGGTCCCTGGGAAACAGTAGCAAGACAAATATTTTAAGGAGTCAAAAGTAAGGCAAAAAAATTATGATGACCAAAACATCTAAATTTTAAGTAAAGAAAGAATCAATTTATTGATTCTAACTTTTACCTTTAGTGCCATTATAGATCATCAGTGCACTCCTAAAGGAGATGAGCATAATTTCAAGGGATTATATTAAGTAGACCTTCTGCCTGAAGTAAGGTCTCCAGCGCAGTATCCTATACCTCTTGTGTACACCAGAGCCACCCAGAGACATGTTAAAACAAAGATGGCTCAACCCTAAACCAGTGTTGGTTTATTGAATCTGAGATAGGGTCTAAGAATCTGCATTTCTAACAAGTTCCTATTGATGAGGCTGTTACTGATACAGACGTTGGTGTCTCAATGTTGGTTTTTTCTCAGATTCATAAATTGAAATGTAATGCCAAATGCAATAATGTTAAGAGGTGGGGCCTTGAGGACGAGATTAAGACACTAAGGCAGAGCCCTCAGGAGTGAGGTTAGTGCCCTTGTAGAAGAGTTCAGAGGGAACTGCTTTGCTTCTTCTGCCGTGTAAGGACACAGCAAGAGTTGCCCACTGTGCGGCAGAGGGCAAGCCTTCAATAGACATGCGATGAACTGGCACCTGAATCCTGGGTTTCCCAGCCTCCAGAATTGTAAGAAATAAATTTCTATTATTTATAAATTACTCAGCCTAAGGTATTGTGTTATACACACAGCAGCCCAAATGGACTTTACAGGCATCATGATTTAAGAATCACTGTAGAGATAGCTATGCAGATAAAATAATAAGTCAACTATGCTCATTGCAGGAGCTCAGTTAAAAAAAATAGCTTTTGATGAGTTGAATAAATGAATGAAATGTTACCAAGCCAAGGTCAGCTAGCAAGTGTATTTATTCTGATTGGGATATTGAGAATGAATTTCTCACCCTTTGTCCTTTTAAGCAGCAAGTTCATTATTCACACTGGATGGGTCCATCTCTCTACTGCCTACAACAAGGGGCACATTTTAAAAAGATTTGGAGGTAGGGGAAGGAGCTCTGATGCCCAGCCATGATCTAAGGCAGGGCACAGCTGTGGCAGAGGTTGAATCCTGATTTGGCTCTGAGGCCTCTGTTCTTTGATGCTCCCCTCCACCATCCCCGACCTTCATGATGTCCTTTACCCAAACGCTACCCAGTCTTTTCCTGTCATGGTGCCACTCAGACCTTGCAGTACTCAGAGAAGGAGGTGGAAGAGCAGATATGGAGGAGACACTTCATTCAGGAACAAAAGGACATTTCAAAACAGAAGTAATGAATTTCCAGACTCTATTAGGGTATCATTGCTACCAGTTGAAAACCCACTCTTTAGACTTTATTGAAAGCCATTTCCAATTTGCCTTAGGCAGGAGACTCAGGAAATGGTTGTTTACAGTGATACACACTTTAAGTAATGTTCTGCTTTTGATTTACTTAGCCTGACAAGTTATGATTTTAAGGCACGGCTTGACACAATCTAAAAATGTGAAGAATTGATTCAGCTAAGTTGAAAGGTCAAACCATAATTTGGAAATGTGAGAAAATATTTGCGTTCATGCTATTCTAAAATTTATATTCTTCCTCCTTACACAAATACTTGCGAATCAACTAGGCTATTGTTTTATATAGGTACTTTTCCTATTAAAATACTGCAGGGGATGGATATAATCCTATAATAGTCATCCTGGAAAAAAGGCAAGAAACAGCATGAAATAAATTTAAAAGAAGCCAGCAATAACCAAGGAAAGTACTCAGCTCTTTCCTCCATATCTGTTTTTCCATTTCATCCCAACTGGAGTAAGGGAAAAGAAATCTTGAATCCTACATTGTTCTTTGAACCCAGAGTCTTAAAAGAAAAAGACAGGGAGCTGTAAGATAGAGTAAAAAAAAAAAAAAAAACCTGGTGAATTATTTGTTATTAGATTTGTTCAAGAACAGGCTGAAAGTATCAGTGAGGATGCTAATTTGACAGAAATGCAGAAGTTTGGCAGGGATTGGAACCAATAAGTGGAAAGTGACTAGAAAGTCAGTGCATTCTTTTCTCCATTTTGCATCTCTGTTCCTTGTTGCATATCTGCTTCGCATTCCTATTTTTGTTGGCTTTCAAGGTTATCAATCACATTCAAAAACACAGTCCACATTTCTATACTATTAAGAATAGAGGGAAGGGAGGGGAGTGGGTCAATAGAGGGAGGGTTAGTAAGGAGACCACACCTATGGAGCATACTGCAAGTACAAGTTGAATCTATCAGGTGTAGAACACAAATGTCTTAACACTGTAATTGAGTAAATGAGGTAAAGGCTATGTTAATTAGTAGGATGTAAGCACTCCAATTTGTATAAATAATCAACACATTGAATCCCATAATGGCATAAATGTATTCACAATCCATGTACAAATGACTTAATAAAAAATATTCTAAAGTGGTAGAAAAGAGAATAGGGTATGAATGTTTTTGCCATAACAAATATGTAAGCAAGGGGACGGTTTGTTAATCAGTTAGATGTAAGCATATATCAAATCAGTACATTGTACCCCATAAATGCATTAATGTACACAGTTATGATTTAATAAAAAATTAAAAAAAATAAGAATAAACAAAAACACAGTCCAGATTCAGAGTGCAGCAGCTCTATTCTGGCTCATTGTTATGGAGGTGGGAGCTTCGAGTGACCCCGCTCCCTGCAGGAGTTCACTCAACAGCAGCTGCCTGGAGAGTCATGTTGTGCTTGCCTGTGTGGGGTTCCATCTGGGCAGGGTGATTTCTAAATAAAGCAAGCAAGGCAGATCTTAGTCTGTGGACTGGGAAGATACCCCAAAGTTATCTTCTACACTGGATGAATGTTTGGCAGAGATATCTTTAGAAATCAAGCATCAGATGTGATTTTCAACTAAACAGTTTAACACTTCCAGGCCTCCTCCAATGCCACCATTCTAAGAACATGATTGACAAGAACAAAAGAAGGGAAGGCCCGAGGAGTGACAGCACTTGTGATGGGCCTGCCTTAGTAACAGTTTGAAGATTAATTAGAGATTTTACTAAGAGCTTTGAAGATTAAAAGGGCTGGAGACAGCATTCAGTTCCAAGTTCTAGGAAAGTAGATTGGGAGATGAATTAGCATCAGGGCTGTAATCTTGTAATAACATTCACTGAAAAATTGCCTACCCTGTGTTTGACGGGGTATCTTTCACCTCAGAGAGGATTTACACGAGCCCAAGGAACACGTGTTCTGAAAGAAGAGGAAATTAGAATTTTTGGCTTACCAAATAGCCTTAAGATCCATTTACTACACTCATTGAACATGTAATCAATCCTTTACAAATCAGGGGCTTGACCTAACTCTTGCCCTAACCCTAACCCTTACCCTAACCCTAACCCTTGCCCTAACCCTAACCTTATCCCCTTTCCTCATCTTACAGATAAGAGACTCAAAGCCTAGAGCTGACACATGGCATGACTGGGACTATGATGTGTATTTTGATCTCCTCATTCCCATTTCACAAAGTGGGAAATTGTATGTGAAACCACTTGTGGAAGCAAAAATGGTTACCTATTCCTTTAATTTTTTGTTCATAAGCAAATAAAGTGTTTTTACACTCTTTTTCCAAGTTTTAGCTTAGAGAAAGTAATAAGTTTCTCTTGGTTTCACTTTCAGCCATGGTTCTGACACCCTACTGAACAGCCTTGAAGAGCTGAGTCTTATTTCTGGAGCTGCAGGTAATCTGTGATATCTGTCCAAAGTCAGCTCCTCACCTTGCCACAGAGATCAACTGACCAAATCTGGTACTCTTGAAAACAAGGGAAAGAGAAGGTGAAGCTAATTCATTTTATTAATTTGATATTTGACATCTGTTGCTTTGTTTGACAAACTTTCATGAGCCACATACATGTAAGGGAGGTTTCAGTGAGTTTTGATGCATGTCCTGGGCTCCCCACCGAAGTATTGAGGGTCTAGAGTCATCACCTGCCATGAGTTAAAAGTGCTGCAGCCCTCTTGGATAAAATTTTCTATTCCCTAAAAAATCTACAGGCATCTGCTTCCATGTTTTCAAAAGGAACATATATGAACATTGGGCATTTGAAAATAAATAACTTATTTTATTTCTAGCTCTCTATTGGTTCATAAATCTCCCAAACTGGGTGAGCTCTTTTGTTTGCAAATGGTTGCAGGCTCCCTTTGCTCCTTTAGCACAGTCTGTGACTTCAACGTGGACTATTTCCTTCAGGCTAACACCCTAATCATAGCTCTGTAGATGTTGGCACTTGTTCAGTGAGAAAAGAAAAGATGAAGAAATGGGGGCAAAAGAACATTATTTATTCATTCATTCGCATGAGGCCTAGAGAGAACGCTAGCCATCATCACTTCTCCCTGGACAAGCTCTCCATCCCTTCTCCCTTGGATGTTCTTTCCATCCCTTCCCCCTTGAATGTGCTCTCCATCCCTTCCCCCTTGGATGTGCTCTCCATCCCTTCCCCCTTGGATGTTCTCTCCATCCCTTCCCCCTTGGATGTACTCTCCATCCTTTCTCCCTTGGATATTCTCTCCATCCCTTTTCCCTTGGATGAGCTCTCCATCCCTTCCCCCTTGGATGTTTTCTCCATCCCTTCCCCCTTGGATGTTCTCTCCATCCCTTCCCCCTTGGATGTTCTCTCCATCCCTTCCCCCTTGGATGTTCTCTCCATCCCATCCCCCTTGGATGTTCTCTCCATCCTTTCTCCCTTGGATGTTCTCTCCATCCCTTCTCCCTTGGATGAGCTCTCCATCCCTTCCCCCTTGGATGTTCTCTCCATCCCTTCCCCCTTGGATGTTCTCTCCATCCCTTCCCCCTTGGATGTTCTCTCCATCCTTTCTTCCTTGGATGTTCTCTCCATCCCTTCTCCCTTGGATGAGCTCTCCATCCCTTCTCCCTTGGACGTGCTCTCCATACCTTCTCCCTTGGACGAGCTCTCCATCCCTTCTCCCTTGAATATGCTGTCCATCCCTTCTCCCTTGGATGAGCTCTCTATCCCTTCTCCCTGGACATACTTTCCTTCCCTTTTCTCTTAGATTCTCTTCTGGTCCTACTAGGCTAGAAGGTGTTAATTCTAGGCAGACAGCCTCCTAGGCATATTTTACCTCTACAGTCAAATATGAACAAAAACAAATGAG
The DNA here is from genome assembly GCF_027406575.1 of Nycticebus coucang. Classification (NCBI taxonomy): domain Eukaryota; kingdom Metazoa; phylum Chordata; class Mammalia; order Primates; family Lorisidae; genus Nycticebus; species Nycticebus coucang. The sequence continues at coordinate 107,193,877 of NC_069785.1, read as the reverse complement.
AAGGGAAAAATAATCCACAGGAGAATCAAGAAAGCATTGCCTTATAGCAGGGCATTGTTCCAGGCACCTGTAATCCCAGCTACTCCATAGGCTGAGGCAAGAGTATTGCTTGAGCCCAAGAATTTGAGTTTGCTGTGAGCTATGATATCATGACACTCTACCAAGGGCATCAAAGTGAGACTCTGTCCTAAAAAAAAAACAACAATTGCCTTCATTAAATCTCTACTTCTAATAAAATACCTCTCCCAAGGCATGATGTCCAATGATTTTTCTGGAAGGTCATTCAATTCTTGACCTACATAGAGATCTTTTTGCTAAGTGGGAGAATGGTCAATGTTGGCAGGGTATGCAGAAAAATCCTTGACCTTCTTCTGAGGAGTCAGACCATGTGCTTGGCCTGCTGGTGATGGTGAGGCATGGGTAGTGCAGCAGGCATAGTGATGGGTTATGATGACATGAGGAAGGACTGTGCTAACCCTTCTGGGAGACTGAATTTCACCCTGTGTGCAGTGGGAGGCCATGGGCAGCATCTGTGCAAGAGGATAGTGTGTTTAGAAGGATAGTTTGGGCAAGAGAATTTGCCTTTATGAATTTCATCCATGAAATGACAGGTTTAATTTGGTTTATGGAAGCCAAAATTCTCAAACTATCAGGCAGCAATTTTAAGAGTTAACATTTGAGTGCTTAGAACCTCTGGTAGAATAAGCCTTACCCATCAATGAAGCCATCAAGAAAGCTGAAATTTTATATCCAGGGAGTCCATGGCACAGTGGGAAGTGCACTTTGCTTGAGGGAGGACTCTGAGCTGAAGTTTAGCTCTGTCATTTATTCCCCAGGTGACTTGGATTAAGTTACTTAAACTTTCTGGGTCTCAGATTTCCTATCTGCAAAATGAAAATAAAACTTGTCCCAGGATACTTAGCTGTTGTGTAGATAAATTAAATAATCATGTGAATATACTTGGAGAAGAATGATATGTAGATGAGGGTGTGTGCATGTGCTCTGACTTCTGGCTTATTGCTCCATCAGCCAAATAAAAATAGCCCCTCATTCAGAAGTCTCTTAACAACAAAATGTTTGCTGAAAGATGAAGACTTTCTTTTGCATGGTTTATGGAAACTTTCCAAAACAGTTCTCAGCAAAAGAAGTTGATAGTTAAATTACTTACTATAAATTCTCTTTATTTCTATACAGTGAACATATTTCACTATTTTTTCTTTCATGCCTTCCACTTCTCAGTCTTCTAGTAATGATTATTCTAACCATGTGACTCAAATAGAATTGGCCATAAGGATTGGACAGGTTAGTGTCTGTGACAAAAACCAGGTGTCAGAATCATTCTCTGCAACATGTTATATTTGAAATAAAGAGCAGGAGTCCTTCCTTCTGGCAGCATTGGCTGGTGCAGGGATTATTATAAGGGTAGTGGTAGACAGTGAATGAAAAGCACCCAACAAACAGAAGCAATCTAATGCAATTGAAAGACAAAACTCCCTCTGAGGTACTGGAACCACCCTTGACTAAAGCCATATTCATGCTGTCCTTCCTGTGATTTAATTCACAAACCTATAACACTTTCAGACCTAACCTCATTAGTGTTGAATTTCTGTCATTTGCAAATAAAAACTATCCTTCATTGTACACTCTAGTTATAATTGGATATTTTGTTGTTTACATTACATTCTAGTGAGCTTTTACTTGATGTTTTATTTGGGGCAAGTATGATAATTTTAAAACTTTTTCTTTCCCAAATATTTTGACACTCCTGTCATCAAAAAATGGGATTTACATGCTCTCCCCTAATCACATCAACCAACAGAGTATGGTATAAGGGACATGATGTGATTTGGGAGGTCGGCAGAAGATTCAGAGAATTTCTACCTTGGCTCTGTGCAACACTCCCTGTGGTGGAATTCAACCATCATGTTAGAAGTCTGGCCATCCTGAGACCACCATGCTGGAGAGGCTGTGAGAGATGTTCTGGTCACAGTCCCTTAAGTTACCAGCCAGGAGCATCTGCCAGTCACATCTTGGAAGTCCAGCTGAGTGGAGCCTTCAAATGACCAAAGCCTGAAAACTGCCCAGCTAAGCCCTTTCTAAATTCCTGATCAAAAATTCAGAGAGAATGAAAAAAAAAAGTTGCTTGAAACTTCTAAATTTGGGTCTAAATTTTTAGGCAAGGTGACAAGTCACTTAAAGACTTTAAGGGTCTTGAAGGCTATTACATTCTTCCATACAGAATCAATGTAAAACATTAATGAGATTGTCAATAAATATTCCTTTCTTTTTCTTCCTCCCATTAAGTGAGGTGATCTATGTAAAAGAGATTTTATAGGCACTGAGTTTTACTAATATTTATTATTGTCCTTTTTGGCAAAAAACATATGCCAAAAATACCCCATCAATTATCAGTCTGAGGTACACTCAGAAGCCTTCTTTTGTTGTCGGACCATTTATCCAGAGCTTTTTCTTCTGTGTCCACAGATTCTTAGTGACTGTCATGTTGATGTTCATGTCCTATTGTCTTTAAAATTTAATAAGTAGTTAAAATCAGAGACAATATTTGTGAAAATAATCTTTTAGCTCCATAAGTGATCAGCAAGTCAACATGCTTTGTGGAAATTCAAGACCAGATATTTGAATTTTTAACGATAGGAGAAAATCATGTACCTCCTTAGAATTGAGAACATGGCTGCTCTGTTTCTCACATGCCATGTCTTCTTGTTTACCAATTTATGGAATTTTTGTTTTGTTTTGTTTGTCTGTGTGTAAAGTGTTGTCAAAAGAAGTTATCATGCCTTCTCTTTGCTATCAAGTTGAAAGGAAAAGTGTTTAAGGCTTCCGATGAGAAAACTACTTCAATCAGAAAGACAGACAGTAATCAAAACAACTTTCTCAAGTCAAAATTCCCAGATTAAAAAATGAAAAAGGGAAAGAATATATGTAAATAGACAAAGATAACGATGTGTCTCTCAACTCTCTCTCCCTCTTGGACATGTCAAGAAATTAGAGATGCTTCATGATGAGCTGGGGTATTAGGACTCTATTTGTCAAATTTATTTTTCATGGTTCAATGATGAAAATAACAACAAATTCCACAAATAGATTTCAAGTTGGTCAAGCATTTTGGTTTTAGAAAGTTAATCTCCTGAGCAGTGAGCTCCGTCCACGCCTGGGAAGGTTCGCTACCACAGTGACATGCGAGAGCAAAACATCTAACGACTGAGCCATTCAGAGCCTCATCTCAACAAATGGGATTTGGTGGGTGGAGGGGGAGGGGAGGACCAGGAGCTATTTTGTTGTTATTCTATTACAGCTCTTTCTGCTTTCTGTTCTTACTGCCAAAAGCCATGCTGGCCGCACATGAGCTTTTCAGTGTTTTTATTAACTGGCCTTAATCAAGAAATCCCGACTTAACCTTGCTCTTTCTGACAGACACAGTTCAATGTGGGGAACACAGTTCAGCCTGTAGTGAGCCTGATAATAGCCGGTCGCCTCCGAGACAGAATCAGAATCAGGGCTGGAAGAAGTGACTGCAGCGCTTCATGCCCCTTAGCTTCAGGCCAGACGGGGCCCCAGCTTCCTCCAGTGCAGGATAATTCACCCTAGTTTAGAAGATTTCCAGACACAGAGCTGAACAGCACCTTTGGCAACTAATTTCATTTTAACAATCTTTGTAGCTAGCTTTATCCTTCCTTGTAGATAACCCATAGCTGTGTGCTCTACCTTCAGTGTTTTCTCCTTTTCTGCTCACAGTGGGTTTGAAGTCAAACCATGATTTCAGACACGGCACTGGGTCAGCACTGAGTGGCCACCCAGACCTCTCTGGGGCTGAGGAGTCTTGACCCTCCCTTTACTTTTCAGGTGTCCTGACCTATGAGAGCCTGTTATTTGTTTGTTTTACTTCAGTGGAACACCTCACCAGACAATTAGAAATTCTTATTGATCAGAAGTATTTTTTCCCCTGGGAGTTCCACTTTATTTATGCTTCAGTGACAATAACAATCACTTAAAGGAGACTGTTACAGGCAGAGTTCTAAGATGGCTGCCAAAGTCTACCCCACCCCTCAGGTTTACATGCCGTGGACAGTCACTTTACCTGGAGTTCAGGAGACTGTGCATGGGACACCCTCCTGTGATCAGGTTACTATTCTGTATGGGCTTAGGCAAAATGGAGAATATTCCGGTGGGCCTGAGCTAATGAAGGGAACAGACGTCCTTTGGAGTATGAGAGGGATTTGATGTGAGGGGATTCTCTGCTGCTAGTTTTGAATATAGAGGAGACACATGGTAAAGACTCCAGTTGGCCTCCAGTTGCTGAGACCAATCGAGGTGCCCAGTGGAAGCCTGTGAGCTGTGTGAGGACCATTTTGGCTTATCTGTGATGTTGGATGTCATGGAAGGTATGCATAGACCTTTTTTTAAAAAAAAAAAAAATCAGCTTTCTTCATTCATCTTTATCTATTTAGTGTCTGGTCCAAGACAGCTCTGATTCTTCCAATGTAAGGCAGAGAAGAAAAACAAAAAGGTTGAACATCCCTGCATGACGCTTACAAGGAACTGAATTCTGCCAACAACTCAAATTGAATGGGTTTTGAAAGAAATTCTTCCCTAGTCAATGTTTAGAAGGGAAGCAGATAGCAGATACCTGATTTTAGCCTTGTGAGACTCTGAGCAGATTATCAGCCCTCAGTGCCTGGGTTCTGATTGATAGAAGGGTGGGATAAGAAATGTCTGCTGTTTAAGTCACTCAGTTTATGGTAATTTGCTGCATAGCTATGGAAACTGACATAGGCCCCTATCCCCATCCCTGTGGTAAAACTTGTAGTGTAAACATATTCTCCATATTACCTCATTTAATTTCAACAGCAATTTTTGAGGTAATTACTATGCCCTTTGTCAGAGCAAGAAAACCGAGGCCTGGCTCAATAACAAGACAGCAGGGATTGGTTCTTTAAATACTGTTAATTTTATTCTCCCTTTATTTGAATTTGTAAGGCCCACCTTCAAATAATGCTTATTCTTCCAAATTACTTTGCCTGTCCTTACAATCTTATTGATACAGGTTGATGCTGGTGACTTGGACTTACTATTTTGATCCAAACCTTTTGGTGTTTATAGGTATGAGCCATTGAGGGAGCTATTTTCTATTTAATTGCGCTTTCAAAAAAAATCAAATGCAAACGTGACTTTTTAAGCTTAAAGCTTAATGCTTTTTTTATTAAGCTTAAACTCTTCCACAAAACACAAATTGAATTTGATAGCTATGTCCATCCTATTTAAAAGCCAAGCAGTGTAAGCACTGAATGTTCTGGCTCATTGCTCCCACATTGCCCTTACGAACCTTCACAATTCCCCAGCCCTGCTCAACTACCCTTGATTGCCACCTTCAGCCTTAGCCTGAGCTTCCCAGGCCAAGAAAATATAAGCCTCCTGGTTTGGAGCTCACCAAGTCAGCCTTGCTGTTAGGCCCATTCCAGAGCAGGCCCCGGACCCGGTAACTGACTCCTTATGTTTTCTTTGTGACCATATCTCTGCCTTGTGTCCAAGTTCCATTTATCAGGGTACTGACTGGCTGCATTATGCATCCCTTCAAGGAATTACTCTATGTTTAGCCCTGCCAGAAAGCCTGTCTTTTCCCACCAAAACACAGGTTTTCCAGAGGGATTAAATATATGTGCCCTTGCTCCCACGTGAGACAGCAAAGAAGGAAGAGTGAAAATTATGGAAAGGATTGAAGTCAGAGAGTAGAGGAGAGGGTGCCAAGTGCAGGGAAAGATTGGTTATTAAAACAAAGACACAATGGAAAATACCATTAAATGAAATGGAGAGAAGGGATGTGAGAGAGAATAGAAAAACACAAACCCACCTTTCCCAAAGGACAAAAAGATAAGAATTTCGGGGAAACTGTTTAAGAATCTAAGACATAGCCCAACGGCCAGGAAATCCTGATAATATTTGAGGATTCTGAGCTTTGTTTCTCTGTAGTGAGGGCCTTGAATATGCTGCACATACACAAGGAGCAAAGCCACATGACCCTTTCAGAGATTATTTTTAGGTTAGAAGTCAAATCATTGGACTCTGAGGAACATCAGATGAAGGTAATAAAATTGTGATATATAATATTGACATGCTTAACACTTCTACCTTGTACTGAGCACTACATGTGGAAAGAATATTAAAACAGAAAACCTAAGGGGTCAAGATCCCCGACCAGTGCTGTCCAGAGCCACACGGGAACCTGAGGCAGAAGGATGAGTCAGTAACACGGATGCCATCTTTATTTAATATTGCAACGTTTTGATATTTAGTTCACTCTGAATTTTTTGGCATTAATTTTATTTTTTAAAAAAGCACATTAAAATATTATTGATTTTGATCACTGAGTTTTTTAATGCTCTCTTAAATTCTGTGCTAAGGATGAGGGCCTCTTGTTAGTCTTGGCATGTGAAAAGGATAATGTGTTTAAATGTTTTAACTAATTTTAAAGATGAAAACTCTTCTGAAGTTATTACTATATTTCTGCTCACTCATGATTAACGGATAATAATAAATATGGTGGTCCTATTTCACAGGGCAGTTTTCTGTGCATTACTTTGGAAACAACCTGATAAGGTATCTGTGATAGATACTACTCCTGACATTTAATATGAGAAAACAGAGCCACACTGAACTTGGAGCTCCTCTCATTCAGTGTCATGTGAACTGTGAGTCAGAAGCCTGTGCTTTCTCCACCAAACCCAACTTCCTGACTGAGCTTGTGCCAAGGAACATCTCAAGATAAAAATAAAGTCTCCAACTTCCAGAATAGAGACTTTGGTTTGAAAGCCAGCATTAAGCAACCCCACTGTGTGGCATTTGGGAGGAATGCCACCTCCTATAACCACTGCAATTGTTTTCAGCATTTATAACATGTGCATTGAAAGTTCAAAGCTGCAAGTTAGAATATTAAAGGCCTCTTAAGATGAAGGAGTCCCAAATAAACCACAACAAAGGCTTTTCTTTAACAAGATGATTTTAAGTTGAAGTCAAAACGCTGAAGAGATTTTTGAGAGAGTGCTGGTAGCATGTCCTCTGCTCACTGCAGCTGCAAGAATCAGCAAACACACCCACATCCTATTAGCTCTGATTTCTAATTCCTGAAACCCAGCCTGTCATTTTTTACTCCTTTTTCTCAATGTGTAGTGAAGTTAATGCAGACTTTTCTTCATAATTTTTCTTCTTTTCTTTGCTGTTAAATAGATTATCTCTTCTCTAATGCAGGGCTAAGACTAAGGTGAGGCACTCACCCTGAGCACAAAATTTAAGAGAGCATTAAAAACCTCAGTGATCAAGTTAAATGATATTTTAATGTGATTAAAAAAATTAATGCTGAAACATTCAGGGTGAGCATAATGTCACAATATTAAATAAAGATGGCCTCAGTGTTACTGACGCATCCTTTTGCCTCCGGTTCCAACATGGTTCTGCACAGCCCTGGTCATGACATTGCTTCTTAAGTTTTAAGATTCCTTCTACATGTAGCATTCAGTACAAGCTAGAGGTAGTTCCTCTCAGGTGAGGCTGAAATGTGTGGAGAATAAGAGCGGAGACAGAGAAAGTACTGTGTCTTATGGAATATATTGGGTAAACCATGATTTTCCTTTAATTTGTAGTAATTTTCTAAAACATCACAAAATGTAACCTGCCATCATTTTAATTTTTATCACACAGAGCAATACTGAATACTCACGGCCAGGACCTCCCTGCACTGGAGGCCAAGATGCTGCAATGCAGCCTATTAAACAAAATTGCTGGTTTGTCTGGCACCACCTCACTTATGCTCTTAATGCTGGAAGTAAATGCTGATTATCTGAGGATGGTAATAACATGACTTTTGAATAAACAAAGCACAAACAGCAATCATATAGTTAACACAAGGCCTTGCCCATCAGACAATTGTTATACTTAGCACAATTGCTTGAGCCATTAATTAGAGCATAGCATTCCTCTTGAGATAAAGCTGATTAAAATGTATATACACTCTCCGGGAAGGTATCTTCAGGGCCAATGGGAAAACAGCAGAGACAGATTTTAAATAAATATCTTTGAAAGAAAGAAAGGGCATTTTTGTACAGAGGGAAATGCTTGTCTCCCTGCCCTGCAGAAAGCTGAGTACCCCAGAGCCCTTTTGTTGTTGGCTGGGCAATTGTTTTTGGAAAAATAAGAGATTAAGAGTGAAGAAGTGAGTCAGCTAAATTCTTAGGAGCAGCTAACAAACAATTTTCTTTGGAGTTGAGTTTCTCCTTCATCTTTTGTGATCATGGGCATATCAGTTCAATGTGTTTTTATAAAGTACACATGCCACTTCCCTATAGGCAGATGTCAGGGTCAGCCTTTCCAACGAGCAAAAGTCTCATATGCACTGGTGTAACTGGTCTAGTGTGCATCTGGAACTCTCAGCAGCATGAGTTAGCTGGGCCTTTTTGGTCTTTAAATATTCATTAATCATGACAAGCTAGGCCTCTCTTGGGGGCCAGTGCTGAGCTGCTCACTCATAACATAAAATGCAAGAAGTGAGTAAGCAGTCATAGCTCAGCCCCCCTTCTTATGGTCCAGGGCCTGCTCCTTCCAAACGTGCTCTGAGAACATTGCCTGAAAGCGTGTTAGACTGCAGACTCTCCAGACTCATCCTGGACCAGTTGCACCAGCATCTGCATTTTAACTTGATCTCCTTGTGATTCTTGTACGTATAAAACTTTGAGAAGTTCTGGCCTGAGAATATTGTGCCCCCAGGTCTGGGCTTTCAAAGCCACCCTTGGGATTAGGGGGAAATATCAAAGGACTAGCACAGCCACGGATCTGCAAGTGGGAACGAATGCAAAACTGGGGTGAGCCATTAAAAGTCTAGTTCACAGGGCTGCAGAGGTAGCAGGTAGGTATCCTTAGTGAAGGGGAGACTTTGTAAATAAAACCATTGTTACATATCTGGAAATTTTAAGGGACAATGTTTAATTCACTGAGGTCCAGTAGAGGTGATTACTGGAAGTTTCTTAAGGACTGACCAGGTATAAAGAAGAAAGGAGAAGAAACCCATCTTCTGGTTTGTGTATTTGTGGCTGCAGACGGGGCCATGAAAACTCCATAGATGACTTCCCACTACAAAGGATTTTACAGAGCCCCCAGGGAGTACAGCTGATGTCGCATCAGATGTTGACAGTCCCACACTTCCTGTGTGGATCAGGAAACCTTGGGTTTATGAAGAGGCACAGTTCCCTGCACCCTTGTAAGGTGAGTCAGTCTCATTTGTGCTCCTTGAAGTCACGAGGCTCTGAGAAGGAACATTTCCAGTACTTGAACTGCAGTCATGCCTTAAAGGAAAGAATGTACTGGAGACCCTTGCCAAGTCGTAGCTGGAGACAGAGCATCTGCCTGGGGCAATGGACCATTGCACTTAATCCCCTACCTCTATTTACACAATAACTTTCAGTTAGTCATATAGGGAAGTAGGCAAACAGAACAAACAACCCAGCCCTTTGTGGTTCATCTCCATTGTTGTTTATCTCTAAACAAGATATTCTTGGTTTAGAAAGGTGTGTAGCTACTCTGCTGTGTTAAAGCTGATAAGGCATCTTTACCTTTTGTCTCCCTTTTTCTTGGTTTATTTTTATCTGATGAGTTTGGGTATATAAGAAAATGAGTAAAAATGGCCAATTGCTGCTGTGCCTGAGCAAGCACCAGCCAACCCTTAATAAATCATTAATTTTGTCTGCACTGTCTGCCTCTATGTCTCTGACTAGGCCAGTGGACAGCAATGGGTTTATTTTGCCACATCGCCTACACAGGTTTCCTGCAAATAAATGTCAATGATCATAACAGTTGCTGCCACTAAGAGAGCACTTGCTTTGTCCCCGATGCTGTCTCAGGGGACTTAAGTTATCCATCTCTTTAAACACTCATTTTACAAATGAGGAGACTGGGACACAGGCATCTCTACTTCAAGTTTTGCCCTCAATCATCTCATTTGTCTTGAGTAATTTGTTTGAATAAATGGGCAACTACTGTTGCTGGCTCTGCTCTTTCAGCCTCTCCAGCCCTCCATGAGCAGGTGATCTCAGCTTATCCTTGTCATCTCTTCTCTGATCGAACAGCGACTGGCCATCCCTTTCCTTACCTGCCGCACGATAACTTTGATTTCAATAAGCTCTTTCCTTTCTTCCCCTGCATTGAGACCAACCCCTGCTCTCTCCACAGAGTGTTTCCACACAGCCTTTCCTGGGTTGCCTGGACCCACTTACTCTGTGTGTAGTGGCAAAGGTGCTAAGAAGAGCTGTTATATCATGACTTCAATGAATGAAAAGGACTTTTCTCTATTCCCATGCAAGTAAGAAGATTCCCATCTCCTGCTAATTAGTTGTCAGCCAAAGTGCATAAACTTTTGGAACGGAAGAGACTTCTAATGAACAAAAAGAAGTTATTTTATAGTGACTATCAAGTCAGTCCTCAGAGTGGACTCGCAGGAGTGGCCTGGCTTGTCTCTCTCTAACACAGATTCATCCTTGGGAAAAATACAGCTTCTAACCCTGGAGTAACTTAGGTCAGTGTATCTCAAACTTCTTCCATCAACTCTGAGGAGGATACACTTATAACTATAAAAGACATCTGAAGGGGTCTAGGAACACAGCTCCAGAGGTACGGCCAGTCCTCCGTCAGGATCAAGGAACAGGTGACAAACATGAGCTGACATCACCTGCTGAATATAGAAATGTTATATTTATTAAATTCTGAATTAGGTTTTCACTTTTTAAAGGTATGCAAATTGTGACTACTTTTCCATGGTGTTTTACTGTAAAAATGATTATCAATTTCCTATGAGATTAAATTATGTGAATTTTTACCCCCAAGTTGGATATTGTGCTGGGTTCTCTCTGTGATGTTTAGTACCCCAAGCACCTGTCCTGTATCCTCCTGAACAGCCCAATACTAGGATATTATAGTTCCCTGATGATTTGGCTAAATAATCATCATGAAGAACAGAACAGCCATTCAAAGGACAATTATCTGAACCCAACTCCTTCAGAAAACTCAAGCATAATCATAAATATATGTGCTTCTTGGCGCCTGAAGTCTTAGCATCTGTTTCCAATTAGAGCAATGAGTAAAGTGTGTCAATGTGACTGAAGCAGGTGTTCTGGTGAGCTGCACAGCCTCCCAGTGACCACTCTGCAGACAAAACCTCCTGTAATAGCGTCCTTTCCCCAGTCATTTGAGAAACACCATAATAAGATCTTGTGGCTGTCACTTACAATTTTTTTTCTGTCTAATGCAGCAATGAAGGAAGCCACCAAGTAATCTAGCTATGCACATGTACTCTAGTCAATAGCTTAGAATAAAAAATAAAAGCATCCAAGCGAATGCAACACCTTAGCACACATTTTCCTTGCTAGAGGAGTAAATCCATCCATGCAGAAGGGAGTTTGCAAGTAGCCCTCAGGGACCACCCACTGTCTTGTGTGTGAAGTACATCGTCACTCAGGAGGCCAGGTGATGACAAGAACAGACTTATTTGATTATGTCTTTGAGCCTAGGGATGCTTGTCATTGTTCTTGTTGATGAAGCTATCTTTAGGTATGAAAGACTTTGCCAAAGAGATGGCTCTGGCTTAAGTCACTTAAATAATGCCAGCTTCAAAATTAGTGAACAGATTGTGGAAAATGTCCAAAGAGTAATTTGGAAGACAATTTACATATATATTTCTATTTGGAAGAATAATAGTTTGTAAACTAATACCATCTTAGGCTGTAATTATTAAGTGTTAGAACAATAAAAGATTGGTGAATTTGAGAAAGAGATATTAAAAACAAAATCTTTTTTTTTTTTTAAAGTAAGGATATGGTAATGGTACGGAATGAATGAGACAGGAGAAACAGAAATTTGCGAAATTTCCCTAATTCATAAACATAGTTCTGTTTGTCTGGAGATTTGCTCATTATTGTGAAAACTAACTGTATTTGATCTTTTTAACTATTGTTTATTTATTTTCTTGTAGAGACAGGGTCTATGTTGCCTAGGCTGGCCTTAAGCAATATTTCTGCTTTAGCCTCCCAAAATGCTGGGATGATAGGTGTGAGCCACCAAGCCTGGCCTAAGACTAGTTCTTTACTGATCATATATGTGGCATTATGGCTCACATTGTTACTCCCTGAGTGATATCTTCTGATGAACACAAGCTCTTTGCTTTTATGAAGTAACCTTATCAATCTTTCTGAATTATTCTTTTTGACTCTTTAGAAACCCTTCTCTATAAAGCCCAGAAAAATACTCTCCAGTATTTCCTTCTGGAATTTTTAAAGTTTTGACTTTTACATTTGAATCATTTATCAAATGAGAATTAACTTCCATATATATGTAAATTTTAAAATTGGTTTATTTTTTTGTTTTTGCTCTGTTAATCAATTTGACTATCTTTGCACCAATACCTCTCTGTCATAATGGCTATTGGTTTATATTTAATAATAACTCTTGATATGTGGTATGTTAAATTACCCCAACATAGGCATTTTGTTCTTTCATGTGAAACTTGGAATCAGTCCTTCGTTCTTCCATATGAAACATGGAATCATTAAGTTTGTTTAAAATTCTGTTGGATTTTGATCTAAATTTTACCATAACTATCAATAACTTTTCAAAATTTGGTATATATATTTAAAACTTGGGGTTTTATCCATGAATGTGAAATATCTTTAAATTTATTAATATTGTTTAATGTTATTCTTTAAAGTGTTATAATTGTCTGTCTAGAGACATAATAATCTTTTCTTGGATTTATTCTGATATTTTTGGTTAGTTCTGCTGTTTTCTTATGTGATGTCCATGTTGGAAGATCCCAAGACCCTCCTCAGCCTGGTGATTTACTAGAGGGACTCATAAGACTTTGAAGTGGTTATGTTCATGGTTATGATTAATTATCGCAAAAGGATAGAGATTAAAATCAGCAATGAGAAAAGGCATCTGTGGTGAAATAAGCGACAAGATTCCAGGTGTCCCCTCCCAGTAGCAAATATCCAAACAAGAGCACAAAGGGAAAAAAGGTAAATGCAAAGAGCACGAAGCACACGCAAGATACAGTAAATTAAAAACAAAAGGCAAATTGACGCAACATGCATTAATTGGGATCTCAGAAAGAGTGGGGACAGAGAGTAGGGAAAGAAGTAATATTTGAGAGAGAATGACCAAAAATTTTTCGAAATTAGTTTTAAAAAACCCACAAAATCAAGAAGCTCTTGAAGAGCCTAGTCAAGATAAATGCAAAATAAACCATACATTGGTTTGTGATAAACCAAAGACAAGAGCAAAATTTTAAAGGAGCCAGAAAAAAAGGCATTGCTTTCAAAACAGCAATGAAAGACTGAGAAGTAAATTTTCCATGCAGATGGTGGAAGCTAGACAATTCAAACATCACAAAGAATGTATTCTGTCCCTTGAGTTGATGCCCTTTGATCACAATAGTCTTTTATATAAGACTATAATCAGTTTCTAAATATTTTATTTAAGACTTTTGTATCTAATTGTTCTGAAAATTTCCCCTTTTTATACTCTTCTTATCTCCATTAGCTATAACGTCTGAAAGTAGTTAAGGAGTGTTTTAGCTTTTTTCTACCTACTGAAAAAGTTTGTGACCAATTCAAGTTAGCTGTTTGATAGACATTTGATTTCTGTGTACAACCATCTGTATTTGATTTTCATGTCTGAAGGGGATTTCAAACTACTGATTCAATTTCTTTAGTAGTTGTAGGGCACTGAAGTTTTCTGTTGCTCTAACTTTTGCCCACATATCTTCTGTTTTATTCTCATTATCATTTAGTTCAAAGTGTTTTCTATTGTCCATTATAACTTATTCTTTGACCTAGGAGGTATTTAGAAGTTTGTTTTTAAACTTTCTACTGTACCATATTTTCTTGCATATTCTCTTTTTTTACTGATAGTTAAATTACTTATTGTTAATGAAGGCAGTCTGGAATACTTAGACATTTTTCTACTTAGTAAGTGATAAATTTGTACAAATAATCTCTGTGTGTCAAAGAATTATTCAATGACTAAATAAAATGTTTATATATCTATTAGGGCATCACTCATGTTAATGGTGCTGCTTACACTTTCTGTAACATTGCTGAGTTCTAATCCGCTTCACATATCAATATAGGTGTGTTGACATTTCTTACTATTATAGTGGATTTGTTATATTTTCATCAGAGCCTGTCAATTTTTGCTTTATTTATTTTGAAGACATGCTTTAAGTTTAAGCTTATTACTTGCCCATAAGCTTAAACCTTACAATCATTTTATCTTCCTGGCAAACTACTTTTCATTAATATGTGTTTACCTTTCTTTCTGGTCATTATACTTGACCTTAAAGTCTAAAGTCTAGTAAGACCTTAAAGTCTAAGCTAAAGAAAGCTCTGGTTGTCTTAGTCTGTTTTATGATTCTATAATAGAATACCAAAGACTAGATAACTTATAGTGAACCAAAATTTATTTGCCCCATGATTCTGTAGGCTTAGAAGTCCAAAGGCATGGCAGTGGTGTCTGGTCAGCGTCAGGTTATGGTCTTCTTGCTGTGTCATTCAATGGCAAAAGGCAGAAGGGCATGTCAGAGAGATGTCTTGTGAATAGAACCTGGATTCTTTCTATCTATTTTAATCTCTTTAACAAATGTTTGCTTGGCCACACCCTTAGTATTTGCTCCTGAACACACTTTTATATTCTTTACATGACCAGGCTGCAAGTTTTTTCAGATCTTTCTTTTCTGCTTCCTTTATAATTATAAAGTCTATCTTTAAATAATTTCTTTCTTCCCTTATTTTACTGTAGTGGCAAAAGAAGCCAAGTAACATTTGTAATGCTTTGCTACTTACATATTTCTTCTGCTAGATATACCCTAATTTATTGCTCTTAATTTCTGTCTTCCACAAAGTCTCAGGACCTGGAAACAATTTCATCAAGTTCTTTGCAAATGTATAACAAGAATGGCCGTTACTCCAGTTTTCAATACCTGGTTCCTCAGTTCTGAGACCTCATCAGAATACCCTTAACCGTCCATATTTCTACAACATCCTGATCACAACCACTTAAGTAATCCTAAGAAGATTTAGGCTCCCCCTATAGCTCTTATTTTCTTCTGGACCCTCACCAAATTATCCTTAAACCGTCTATCATGACAATATAGGTTTTCTCTAGCCTGCTTCTCACAATTCTTCCATCTCGTAACCATTACTCAATTCCAAATCTGCTTTCACATTTCCAAGTATTTGTTATGGCAACAATCCCATTTCTGGGTACCATTTTCTGTTTTAGTCTATATCTTTCTGCTATAACAGAATATCTGAGACTGAGTAATTTATGATGAACTCATGGTTTGGGAGGTTGGGAAGTTGTGGTCAAAGAGCCACATCTGACTAAAGCCTGGGTGCCATGTCATGTTACAGGGAAAGGCAGAAGAGCAAGAGAGCTAGAGAGTGAGAGAGGAATGGGGCCAATTCATCCTTGTGTTAGGACACTATTCTCATCACTAATCTATCCACTCCTGAAATAATAACATTAATCCGTTTGAGGGTAAAGCCCTAAATACTTCTTAATGGTCTCACCTCTCCACATTGTTGCAGTGGGGATTAAGATCTCTACAAATGAACTCTTTGGAATACATTCAAACCATGGCACTTGCGTATTTTTTTTTTTTTCATCTTTTCTAATTTTCTGTGTTTTTCTGATTTGGAAGTGCCGTTCACAAAGAGCATACTGTGGGACTGTGTTTCTTTTATTTGGCCTGACCAACTTTCATTTTTTGCCTGGAAAATTTATTACATCTTATTTAGTATGATTATTGTTTATTTTGAATTATAAGTATCATCATATTTATACTCATTTACCTGCTTCAAATATTTTTAAATTTCTTTTTTCTTTCTTGCTTCTTTTGAATTGATCAAGTTTGTTACTAACCCTCCTTAATTCCTTGTAGTTTGAATATTAAATGTCCTATTTCTCTTCTTTTAGTGTTTATTCTAAAATATTTACATGCTCACTTAATTTTATAAGATATATAGTTAATCAATGTTTTTATCTTCCTCCTGAACACTAAAAAACTTCTATCATCATCATTTTGCACCTCACTTGCAATTATCATCTGTTTCAGTTATGTTTAAGTTTGTTCTCTGCAAAGCAAACATTATTAGTATTGTTTATGTATAGTTTATGTTTTTTTTTTATTTATCACATGCTCTTGTATTACTAAGTTCCCTTTTCCTTTTTTTTAAATCTCAGAACTGTCCTGTGGATTCTCTTCCCCACTCACCCAGAAGTACACGTCGGATGAATCATGTTACTACCTTTCTTTAAATTTCAGTGGACTGATGAACTCTTTCAAGGACTATATACGAACCCTAGGTTAAGCACTCCTGACCTAACTAAAAACTGTCTTTAATACCATACCTTTTGGTGTCTTAAATACAAAGAATAGGCATCTTTGTCCACAAAGCTGTCATTTGCAGAAATGGACAATGAAAAATTCAGCGGGTAGATCAAGATGTTTCTCCTCCCTTAAATGAGATTATCAACTGGGAAGAACCACCAACAGAACACTGGGCCCTGTGGCAATGCAGGGTGACTTGAGATGATTCCTCTGTACTGCCAGGGGTGATTCTTTCCTACTCCCAACCATGGCCATTGGCAGTACTTGGATATCAGTTTGGATCAAAGTAATCTTTTCTGTGTTCCAAATGTACAATTTAAACATGATGTTGTAGATCCGAACTTGTGTGATTAGGAAGGCAGCCTCTAGTAGTAAGTAGCTTCCTGGCTTTTTCTTATTAGACCATTCAAGCTATGCTGTATCCTGTTGATGTTGGAGTTCATGACCCATGCCTAACTCTTTGTCAGCAGAGGTTATACATGGGTCACTACAAAAGTTTTGAGATAAACTGTGTTATAATCCACTATTTCACTTCCAAGAAATATGGTTGACAACATTCTTTCTGATTCACCCATGCAAGTTCAATGTGCTCAGCTCATAGGCATAACTGAGAGGGCTTCCTTTGTTTCCTTCTGTGAGGATTTTATGTTTCTTGATTTTTGTGTATTTAAAAACTTTCATGATGACCCACTTAATCATAAAGCTATACAGCTGTGTCCCCAAATTGTCATACATATGGAAAATGGAAAATTGTAGCTAAATCTACCTTTATATACAAAACATTCATTACAAAATTTTACAAAATATTTACAAAATAATTTATGTTTTTGGCCACCTCTTTACACACACACACACAAAGTCTTCTCTCCCACTCATGGCAAACATGTTCGAAGATATCTGATGTTATGCAATTTTTCCTACATATGGACTTTCAGAACAGTCTGTGCTGTATACACATTAGTAGAAAAAAGGACAGTTTAGTTTTTTTGGAGAACACTCACATGCATCAAATGGCTGCAGTATATTTTTCTAAGGCAAGAAACAGCTTTATAACTGAGGAAAACAGGATAAAGAATATGGGAGAAAGCTCCAAAGATGTTAGTGGTGTCATGGGAGGGCCAAAAGGGGTGTTTATGCAGTTATGGTTCCTTCAGGACAGGGCCCACCTGAGCCTCGAGATCTTCATTTTATTAGCAGTTCTGGTGAAGCTGTGTGTTGTTCTGGTGATGATAAGGTGGTGTCTTGGTGTTAGCCACAAGGTGAATTGAGAAACTATGGGTTTTGAAATCATGGAAGCCTAGGCTCAAATGCTGGTTCTAGGAATTGGCTTTGCAATAGCTAGTAATTGCTTTATCCCTTCTTGGCCTTAGTTTCCAAATTTGTAAGGGGGAATGAACATTTGTACTGTGCACCATTGTGAGGACTAGCTGCGATGGAAGCAGAGAACTTGCAGCCCTTCCTCTGTGGTAGCTCCTCAGTTAAATGTGTGACAATCATTACCTGACACTAGGCCCATCAATGAATATCTCATCAAAATTTTCTGATCTATAAAATGGGATAACATTTTTTAATCTCCTCTGCTCATCTTATAAAAGGGCTGTAGGAGCTAATTATTGATTTAAATGAGCTTGAGCACCTTGGTGATATTTTGGACAATTCCATTTAACAGAATTATTTAAGAATATAAGCCAAAAAAATGAAAATTCAAGTTAGATACTGATGACTTAAATTGCTCTTTAAATAATTTATTTCATTCAAACTTTAAAATACTACCAAATTTAACTGTTTCTTGGAAAAATTTTCCTCAAAATTTCTCGCAGATTTAATATACAGCTTTCTTCACAGTATTTCCAGTTCAAACCCAAAACTGGAAAAAAATGAATTGTTTACTGATTGTCTTTAATGTTTTGGGATTGTGTATTTGAATGTACTGGTGAATGACCTGCCCCTGGGGCTTTTCCTTCCTGCCTCTCACAGCTGTTCTGAGCTGCCTGGCCTGAAGTCAGCATCACTCTATACGACTGTTGTGGGCATGTGCCCTGCTGTCTAAGGTTTCCTGTTCCTTCTCAATTGGGCGTTCCAGCTTCTAGTCGTTAGCTCTATGGTCAGGCTTAGTTTGTGAGATAAAATAAAAGGGACATTCTTGTTAAATAAGTTCCTATCCTGATCAGGGTTTGTGTGCAAAACCTGTCTGCTTTTTAGTCTACATGAACCTGGCAAATGCTGCGGCCTCGTGGTTATCCTCATCCTAGGGATTCAGCCAGTTCTAACAAGCCAGCAACCAAGGCTCCCTTTTTCCTGGGCCACTCCTTGACCTGTTTTCCTTCTCCAAAGACAAAGGCATCTTTTATTATATAAAGCACATGCAGCCCCAAGTCACACTATCCCAATTTTATTTCCAAAGTAGAAAAAGAAAAGAAAAAAAATTCAATTTTATTTTTCTCTATCATTCTATCTTGTTTATTGATAAAACCAAGGAATGGGATCTAAAACCTAAGAGACATTCAGTAAGTATTTATTATATATAATAATATAATACATAAATATATAATAAGCTTAATATGAGGTAGGGGAGAAAGAGGTCTTTCTCAGCCCCGATTCTGTGCACTGGCTATGTTGGCATCCATTCCAACCTCATTCTACTGTGTCTTCCCAAATTGTAGAGGCTGGAAAGCTAAATGTGACATACCCCCGATTTCCTTGCTGCTGGGTTCTAGAAGTGACTTAAGTTCTACTAACCTGGTGGTACACTCACGTGAGGTTTGGATTTGACACCAAGTTAAATGGCTGAGGCACAAGGCATCTTTTGGCTGCTGGAAATTGTGAGATGTGGTACAGAGCTGTGGCTAGTGGCTTTCTGACTTGATGGCTTGCTGCAGTCTCAGGCAGAAGCTTCCTGTCACTGGTAAAAATTCTTAGATGTTCAGGCTAGAGCCTGCTTCTAACACCTTCCCGACAAGTCTGTAAGTTATTTGATAGATGGTAATAGTTTTGATGTAAACTGTTGCCTGCAACCTAATTCTATACTAGCAGACTCATTGAAGTTTATGACCTCTTTAGTCTCCTTTCATCACCCCATCTCCATTTTTAAATTTTTCCTGTGTAACATGGTCTGAAATATATTTCTTATTGTATGGGACTTAGAAAAATAAGCAATCAGATCTTTCCATCCATTCATCAATATTTGTAATCAATGTTTCACCAGAGACCAATAGCCTCCAGGAACAACTGAGGCCACGTGGACACGCACACACATGTTTCACTATTTCATTGCTCCACCCTGTTTAATGCAGGACCTTTTACCACCTCATCCCATCAAAACTTCCTCTTGTTTGTTTGTTTGTTCTGTTTGTTCCTTTTTGGAATCCTATTTGGAATTTCTTCTAGCTGGTCGTAAACAATTCTTTTGTGTTCTTCCAGTATGCTTCTTTTATCGACATCCTCTGTTTTCTATGCTATTTGAGGATAATATCTTCCTTATGATCACAGATTTCTACACAATAACACCAACTCCTGCCAAGGCAAGGGTTTCCATGTACCTCCACAGTAACCAATCAATGATGTGACTGTACAATGCTGTATAATCCTGAACAATACCGATGAAAGAATAAATGGGAGAAAGCCCTTCTCCTTTAATCTGTGACATGATTTGTAAGTGAAATAAAAATGACATATGCCCCATGTCTCACTAGAACCTGAATCAGCCCCCTTTCCTATAAAGGCTGAAACTTATGCATGAAGTTTGGTGGAGAAATATATTTCAGCTATTTTCTAGTGCTCCTATCTTCTCTACCCTCAGGCTTGTACTGTAATCTTCTCATGTAGCCAAAAATAAAGTCCCTGAGACACCACTAAATAGTACTTCAGGCCTATCTCTCATTTATAAATTTCATCAAACAAGCCCTAAACTCCAACTAAAATCACACTACTCCCTTATCTGAAAATCTGCTCTGTACACCAGTGATTGTAAGGTTTCTGCAATTAATGACCTTGGAGGTGAGTTATGGAAGCCACCTTCAAGGTTTAACCTACTGTATATTAGAATCAAGAATAACTCTAATATTCAGGAAGTGCCTCTCAGATTTGAGCCCATAAACAAAACCAAAGGGAATTAAGAAATTTTTATTTATTTATTTGTTTGTTTATTTATTTATTTATTTTTGTTGGGGATTCATGGAGGGTACAAGAAACCAGGTTATACTGATTGCATTTGTTAGGTAAAAAGTCCCTCTTACAATCGTGTCTTGCTCCCAAAAGATGTGGCACAGATCAACACCCCACCCTCCTCCCTCCTTCCCTTTCTCTGCTCTTCCTTTCCCCCACCCCTTCCTCCTTCTCTCTCTACTCTCCCCTTCCTCCACCCCCACCACATCATTAATTGTCATTAACTGTCCTCATATCAAAATCGAGTACATAAGATTCATGCTTCTCCATTCTTGTGATGCTTTACTAAGAAAAATGTCTTCCATTTCCATCCAGGTTAAAACAAAGGATGTAAAGTCTCCATTTTTTTAAATGGCTGAATAGTATTCCATGGTGTACATATACCACAGCTTGTTAATTCATTCCTGAGTTGGTGGGCATTTAGGCTATTTCCACATTTTGGCTATTGTAAATTGAGCTGCAATAAACAGTCTAGTGCAAGTGTCCTTATGATAAAAGGAATTTTTTCCTTCTGAGAAGATGCCCACTAATGTGATTGAAGGATCAAATCAGAGGTCTAGCTTGAGTTCTTTGAGGGTTCTCCATACTTCCTTCCAAAACGGTTGTATTACTTTGCAGTTCCACCATCAGTGTAAAAATGTTCTCTTCTCTCCACATCCACACCAGTATCTGCAGTTTTGAGATTTTGTGATATGGGCCATTCTCGCTGGGGTTAGATGGTATGTCAGGGTGGTTTTGATTTGCATTTCTCTAATAATTAGGGATTATGAGCATTTTTCATTTGTTTCTTGGCCATTCATCTGTCTTCTTTAGAGAAGGTTCTATTCATGTCTCTTGCCCATTGATATGTGGGATTGTTGGCTTTTTTCATGTGGATCAATTTGAATTCTCTATAGATCTTAGTTATCAAGCTTTTGTCTGATTCAAAATATGCAAATATCCTTTCCTATTGTGTAGGTTGTCTATTTGCTTTGGTTGTTGTCTCCTTAGCTGTATAGAAGCTTTTCAGTTTAATTAAATCCCATTTGTTTACTTTTGTTGTTGTTGCAATTGCCATGGAAGTCTTCTTCATGAAGTCTTTCCCCAAGCTAAAATCTTCCAGTGTTGTTCCTATGCTTTCTTTGAGGATTTGTATCATTTCATGCCTTAAATTTAAGGCCTTTATCCATCTTGAATCAATTTTTGTGAGTGGGGAAAAGTGTGGGTCTAGTTTCAGTCTTTTACATGTGGATATCCAGTTCTCCAAGCACCATTTATTGAATAAGGAGTCTTTCCCCCAAAGTATGTTCTTGTGTGGTTTATCAAAGGTTAGGTGGTTGTAAGATGTTAGTTTCATTTTTTGGTTTTCTATTCAATTCCAAATGTCTATGTCTCTATTTTTGTGCCAGTACCATGCTGTCTTCACCACTATGGCTTTTAGTACAGCCTAAAGTCTGGTATGGTGATACCCCCCAGCTTTATTTTTATTACTAAGAACTGCCTTAGCTATACAGGGCTTTTCTAGTTCCATATAAAACACAGAATCATTTTTTCCAAGTCTTGAAAATACAATGTTGGTATTTTAATAGGGATGGCGTTGAATAGGTAGATTGCTCTGGGAAGTATAGACATTCTAACAATGTTGATTCTTCCCAGCCATGATCATGGTATGTTCTTCCATTTGTTAATATCCTATGCTATTTCCTTTCTTAGGATTTCAGAATTTTCTTTATAGAAGTCCATAACCTCTTTTGTTAGGTATATTCCTAGGTATTTCATTTTCTTTGAAACTATGGTGAAGGGAGTTGTGTCCTTAATTAGCCTCTCATCTTGACTGGTGTTGCTGTATACAAAGACAACTGACTTGTGGACATTGACTTTATATCATGAGACATTACTGTATTTTTTGAAGACTTCCAGGAGTCTTGTGGTTGAATCTTTGGGGTTGGTTCTCTCAGTATAAGATCAAATCATCAGCAAAGAGGGAGAGTTTGACCTCCTCTGCTCCCAGTTGGATGCCCTTTATTCCCTTGTCTTGCCTAATTGTATTGCCTAGAATTTCCAGCACTATGTTGAATAGTAAAGGTGACAGAGGACAACCTTTTCTGGTTCTAGTTCTAACAGGAAAAGCTTTCAGTTTTACTCCATTCCGTAAAATATTAGCTGTGTGTTTGTCATAGATAGCTTCAATAAGTTTCAGAAATGTGCCACGTATGCCTATACTCTTCAGTGTTCTAATTAGAAAAGGATGCTGGATTTTATCAAATGTTTTTTCTGCATCTATCGAGAGGATCATGTGGTCTTTGTTTTTGCTTCTGTTAATATGGTGGATACCATTTATGGACTTGTGTATGTTAAACCAGTCTTGCATCCCTGGGATGAAACCTACTTGATCATGACATATGACTTTTTTGATGATAAGCTGTAATCTATTGGCTAGGATTTTGTTGAGAATTTCTGCATCAATATTCATTAGTGAAATTGGTCTGAAATTCTTTTTTGGATGGGTCTTTTCCTGGTTTTGGTATCAGGGTGATGTTTGCTTCATAGAACGTGTTAGGGAAGATTTCTTCCTCCTCAATTTTTTGGCATAATTTCTGCAGTATGGGAATAAGCTCTTCCTTGAAGGTTTGATAGAATTCTGGGGTTAAGACATCCAGACCGGGGCATTTTTTTGTTAGAATATTTTTTATTTTTTCTTCAATCTCAGTGCTTGAAACTGGTCTGTTTAGGAGCTCTATTTATTCCTTGCTAGGTCTAGGAAGAGGGTGTGATTCCAAATATTGATCCATTTCCTTCACATTGTCAAATTTCTGGGCATAGAGTTTCTGGTAGTATTCAGAGATGATCTTTTGTATCTCTGTGTCACCAGTTGTTATTTCCCCTTTATCATTTCTGATTGAGGTTACCAGAGATTTTACTTCTCTATTTCTAGTTAGTCTGGCCAAAGGTTTATCTATTTTATTTATTTTTTCAAAAACCAACTCCTTGTTTCATTAATTTTCAGAATGATTCTTTTGTTTTCAATTTCATTGATCTCTGATTTAATTTTGGATATTTATTTTCCTCTGCTGGGTATAGGCTTTGGTTGTTCTTCTTTTTCCAATTCCATAAGATGGCTTGTGAGTTTGATGCACTCTCTTTCTGTTTTTCGAATGTAGGCATCTGAAGCAATAAATTTTCCTCTCAAAACTGCTTTTGCTATATCCCACAGGTTTTGGTAGCTTGTGCCTCAAAGGTTTTGATAGCTTGTGTGTTGTTATGCTCAAGGAAGTTAATGATTTCCTCTTTTATTTTTTCCTGTATCCAACTGTCATTCAACAGAAAGTTGTTTGATTTCCATGCCTTTGTGTGGTGTTGAACGTTTTTGTTGGAGTTGAGTTCCAACTTTAGTGCCTTGTGGTCTGAGAAGATACAAGGTAAAAATTCAATTCTTTTGATTCTGTTGAGGTTTGTTTTGTGTCCTAGAATATGATCAATTTTGGAGAATGTTGCATGGGACGATGAGAAGAACATATATTCTTTACCTTTGGGATGGAGTGTTCTGTAAGTGTCTATAAAGGACTGTTGTTCTAGGGTCTCATTTAAGTCCCTTATATCTTTGTTTAATTTCTGTTTAGAGGATCTTTCCAGCTCTGTAAGGGGAGTGTCATAGTTCCCTGTTATTGTGATATTATAGGATATTATATGCTCAGACTAAGTAAGTCTGTTTCAAGAATCTGAGAGCATTTAAGTTGGGTGCATAAATATTTACAATTGAAATGTCTTCTTGTTCAAGAGGGACTTTACCTAACAATTGCAATCAGTGTAACCTGGCTTATTGTACCCTCAATGAATCCCCAACAATAAAATAAATAAATAAATAAATAAATAAATAAATAAATAAAAAATGTCTTCTTGTTATATTTTTCCCTTGACCAGTATAAAGTGACCATCTTTGTCTTTTTTGACTTTAGTTGCTTTAAATCCACATGTATCTGAAAATAAGATTGCAACTCCTCTTTTCTTCTGAATTTTGTTTGCTTAAAAAATTGTCTTTCTTTCAACCCTTAACTCTGAGTTTTAATTTGTCTTTTGAATCTAGGTGTGTTTCCTGCAGATAGCAAATATGGCTTGTGTTTTTTAATCCAATCAGCCAATCTATGCGTCTTTGGTGGGGAAATTCAAGCTATTAACATTTATGGAGATAATAAGTGTGTTAGTGTTATACTCATCTTATATTGTGATGGTTCATTGGTTAGTTTTATCTTTTGTAACATTGTGGAAGTTAGGTTCTGTCCTTTAATTTCTGAGTTCTTACTTTGCTGCTGATCCATTGTGATGGTCAATGTGTAGAACAGGTTGAAGTATGTCCTGTAGAGCTGGTCTTGTAGTGAATTTCCTCAATGTTTGTATATCAGTAAATGATTTGATTTCTCTGTCAATTTTAAAGCTTAGCTTAGCAGGATATAGAATACTGGGCTGCAAATATTCTGTTTAAGTAGATTAAAGGTAGATGACCATTGTCATTTTGCTTGAAAAGTTTCATTAGAGAAGTCTGCAGTCACCCTGATGGATTTGCCCCTGTAGGTCAACTGGCGCTTACTCCTGAGAGCTTTCAAAATCTTTTCTTTTGTCTTGACTTTGGACAAGTTCATCACAATGTGTCTTGGAATAGCTCGGTTAGAGTTGAGGTAACTTGGGGTCTGATATCCCTCTGAAAGTAGTGTCAGAATCTTTGGCGATATTTGGGAAATTTTCATTTATAATATTCTCTACTATCGCTTCCATTCTCCTGGGGCATTCTTCTTCCCTTTCTCAGATACCTATAACTAATATGTTTGAACACTTCATAAAGTCCCATAATTCTGTCAGTGCACATTCTGCTTTCTCTCTCTTCTTTTCTGCCTCTTTAACTATCTGAGTTAATCGCAATAGTTTTGTCCTCTACCTCTGAGATTCTTTCTTCTGGATGGTCTAATCTGTTGTTTTAAGTTCCCTAATTGACTGCTTCAGTTCCTTCAGCTATGCTATATCCTTTCTATATTCTTCATGTCATTCATCTCTTATTTGATTCTGTTTTTGGATTTCCTTTTGGTTATTTTCCACTTTATCAGTAGTTTCCTTCATTATTTTCATAATTCCTTTCATTTTTTTCATCATCTGTATTCTAAATTCCCTTTCTGTCATTTCTAACATTTCTTCATGGGTGGAATCCTCTGCAGTAGGTACTTCACAGTCCCTGGAGGTGGGGGTGGGGCGATTTCTCTAGAGTGGTTTTTCATGTTGCCAGGACTTTTCTGCTGATTCTTCATCATAAGTGTTTTCTTTTATCTGTTTCCTTGCCCTAATTTTCCTTTGGACTAGGGTTTCAATGAATCCTTTTGGTACAGGACCAAAAAGATGAGGAGATTGAAGAGCAAGTAGGGAAAAAAGAAAAAAGAAAAAGAAAAAAGAGAAAAGAGAGGAGGTGAGTAAAAGGCAATATTGACAAAAAGAAGAGAGGCACAGAAAGAGGGAGACAGGAGCAATACAGGTGTACAGTAGGGTACTTTGACCCACCCTTAATAACCTCTGGGGGTGCTGGGTTGGGTTGTTTCCTTGAGGTCAGAAGCTCTTTGCTAGCCTGAACACAGTATCCCACCTACACTAAGAAGAGAGGAAAGACAAAAATGCTATAAATCAAACCAAAACAAGCAAACAGAAAACTTTATGGGATAAAATTGGGGGGAAAACCAAATAATGGGAGTAGAAACACTAGCAAAAATGGAGTTCTAATTGTTAAAGAAGACAACAATGGAAAATTATATTTAAACCAGAAAAATGAAGAAAAGAAGAAAAAAAAAGAAATCTGGAGGGAAAATGTTGACATTAAAACAAAAAAGCAAAACCATATATATCTCTTACTAAATTTTGTCTGGGCAACAGGTGATCTTCTGGGGTATGAGATGTTAATCACAATGCTGATATGGCTGTATGAGATGGAGACTGGAGGCCTCTGCTGATTTCTCAAGCCCCACAGGGTGGAGAGCCTAAATCTCTCCTCAGCCCCTTAAAAGACACTTTAAACTGATAACCTTGGCTAAGCAGAAGCTTTCCCAGGAAAACACTTGTCACCAGGATCACTCCTGAAGTGGCTGTCCACTTATCTAGTCTGGCCTCACTAGACTGTGCCCCTGAGGGCCAAGGCTGTAAGGCATCTCAGTCCCTGCCTTTAGGCTGCTCAGTCACTAGATTACTAAGATTACTAGATTACTAGATTACTAGATTACCAAGGTCTCCCACCCAAGCCTTGCTCTGTGACCCTGAGGGTGGAACTTGTGGGGCAGTTCTCCCACGATGGCTCTGAGTGGCCCACAGCTGAACACTATTAGCTCCATCCGGCTCAGCAGCTCAGTCTGGGGCCCTAGACAATGCTTAAAGTCCTCTCGCCCAATTTCTTCCAAGGTAGTTAAACTGAGTGCCAAGTCCAAACAAAACAAAACAAAGCAGCCTTTCCAGTTTGCAATCTTACTGCTGCTGTACTTACAGTTGCCGAAGGGCTTAGACCAAACAAACACATACAACCACTTGCCAGTTCTCCACTGCTTTTGTCCTCATGGGGTCCAGAAGTTTCTTTCTGACTCCCTGGGTCCCCAATGGGATGTTTCTGGGCAGATCCCACCAGCCAGAGATGCATGGAGTCTTTTTTCCCAATCTCACAGCGCCCAGTTGCCAGGAAGCTGTTACTCGGCCTCCATCTTGGTCTACCGCCCCCAATAACTTTTCTTATTCTTCTGTTAACCTACAAAGTAAGCATTTCTTTCGGAGAAAAAGTGTTTTTAGGTTTAAAACCTGAAAAAAATAGATATAAAGTAACCTCCTAATGTAAGGACTCAGACCATAGTTAATGCTTATGAATGAGATGGTATGTGGATTTAGACCTTAATAATTTCAGGGACAAAAATAATCAGAAGGCAAAGACAGGACAGGGAGAGGTCCAAGCCAACCAGTTCAGTGCCCTGCCCTTCTTACTACATGAAGATGCCTGTGGCCCAGTTCACTTTAAGATGTTTCTAAACTGTATACACAGGATGTTACTTACATGGAAAGGTATTGCTGAGTCATAAAACTTCTCCATGTTATACTCAAAATGTTACATAGCTTACATGTCATTTTCTATGGAACTATGCCTAATAAATCTGTGGATTCCATCCTTATTTTCCATAAGTAATTCTGGAAAGATCAGACATTTTCAGGATCTTATCAGATCTTTCCAGTATCTTGCTAATAACTTTCTATTAACAGTAAGTCCCTTTTAGGCAAATACCCTCCTCTTTCAGGAGGTCCATCAACATGGTAACCTTTCCTTCTCAAAGGATTTCTCTAAACCCAGCATAAAGTGAAAGAAAGAATTGGAGGCCTGAATCTAAACCATCTTCTGCCCACCACAGGACTTCCAAATCAGGTGGCCAAAGACTGGTTATGCTCTGCCAACATCCTAACCCTAACCCATATCCTGGATATAGAACAGGAAGTGAAGCATCAATGTGGTTGTTGTGGAAGACTGGCAGAGGATTCTTTTGGGTGAAGAGAAAGGTGGGGGAGGTAGGAGGAAGGAGATTTAGACTACCATTATTTTTTACTCTTCTTTAGGAAGAGGGGTACTTTCCTTTTCCCACAAATCAAGGGAGCAGGACTATAAAGAATCACTTAAAGCAGTTCACATGCATTCCCTGGAGTTTAGAAATAGAAGGACTTGGAGCTCATCCTTAGAAAACTTCCAGTAGGGATCTACCTAGAGTTGGCATGGAGGGGAGAAAAAAATAAGGGGAGAGAGCTACACTTTCATTGGCAGAAACAGAACAGAATTGGTTTGCCTCAGAAGGCTTTACTCAAGAGACATAATTTGACTCCAACATAAGGATTCTGTGTGTGATGGGCTGGCTGAAGACATGAGAAACCAGCTGAGGGGGCAATGTCCTCAGAGAACGTTAGGGACCAAGACCCTCAATAATTTAATTATGGTTCTAAAAAATCCACCAATTGCATGAGAGAGAGAAAGAGAGGAGATAATGAGAAAGAGTCAGTATTTGGACCCCTCCAATGTGAAGAAGGAGCCAGAATTGGATAGTATCTGCTCTGCCCCTTCTCTGTCCTCTGCAAACCTGAGGTGTCTGAGGCTATTGATGAGCGGACAATGGTGGCAAGTCTGGGGATAGAGAGATCCCCACACCCTCCTCTTCACTGTCAGGCACAAATTAGGGAAGGCAAGACATTCTAAATTCGTGGGAGTTTGAGAACTGACATGAAAATTATCTTGTTTTTAACAGTTTGTTAATAATCTAAATATGAATAAAAATGCTATGGGAGCTTTCTAATATTTAATCCATAGAAAGAGAAGGAAGAACCTACAGGATGGATTGAAGCAAAAGCTGTGAAAATATAATAAAGTTACTTTCTGCTTACACTTGAGCAAGTTTTGATCATCCCAATAAATGGATTACACATGCACCAAAATATCCTGGCTTCATCAGCGTGTGCCCAATGCCTATGTGTGTGTGTGTGTGGGGGGGGTGTATACCTGTGTATACATCTGTATGCATATGAATGTCCTTATTTCCTCCCCTTGGAGCTAGAGGGAATTAATCAGAAATCCACCGCATGCTTGAGAAACTATATGGTTCCAAAGTAAGAGGGAGCTTGAGATAAGACTGCTATTTATTAATGTTATTTCCACTTGTAAGAAAATGATTCATTATATGAGAAAATAGAGTAAGCTTTGATTAAAAGTAAATAATTTGAGCTCTAATGGAGGCAAACTTACAGAGCTCAATAATCAGTGAGACCCTTATGATACACACACATCATCAGCAGGGAGAGGGTAGAAAGAATTCACTCTGAAGATGATTTGCCCTGAATAGAAATAAAATCCATGGTTTCTTTGACCATGAAAATGTGCTTCAGAACAGATGCAGAATGCTATTCTTTAATGGATGCTTGATGAAAATGTTTGACTTTTAGTTGTTGAGTTCTCTTTGGTTTCTTTGTTTTGTTAAGGAGCTTAAAGTCCCTTTTCCCATCAGATTCAAAAATCGGCCTAAAGGTATCTGTCACCACAACAGCCTCCTGTCACTTCATTTTGTTGTCACTCTTTCAGTGAGTGCTCAGAGAATTCCAACCAAAAACTGTTCTCCTCTTCTGCAAGAAGAAAGCAGAAAAATGTATTTAGAAAAGTAATCAGAGAAGTTCTAATTACTTCTGTGGAAATTGATCAAAGAGGTAAGGCCAACTGATAGAAATACAAACACCTTTCTTGCTATGTCTTTTTTTTTTTTTTTTTTTGCAGTTTTTGGCCAGGGCTGGGTTTGAACCCACCACCTCTGGCATATGGGGCCAGTGCCCTACTCCTTTGAGCCACAGGTGCCGCCCTCTTACTACGTCTTTAAATAGATGATTGATAAAGGGTGGATAGAGCTTGATGCAGGGGCTTTCATTTAGGTTTATCTGTGAGGCCCTATTGATGTCAATATTGATGAGGAAGCAAGAGAAGAAAATCATATAGGTTAGGATACTATTGCCTTACTTTCTTCAAAATAGTAAGAATAGTGTATAAGAAACAAGAAGAAGTATACAGATTTAAGGAAAACACTTAATATTTATTATGGTATAATAAAGAGAGGATTTAACATCTTGTTTCTTTTTATCCAGTTGTCCTTCTCTCAAACATCCAAATATATTGAATAAGAGGAGAAGAATAATTATATAATAAACTATTATTTTCCTACTTTCCGAGTTTTTCAGATTACTTTTGTAATGTTTAGCACCTTCCAATAATAAAAATTCATAAAATGGACATTCTGTAGCCAAAACTTTCATAAAGGGTTATTACCTGATAATCATTAAAGTATGCTTTCTTAGATTAAAACTATGAATGCAACACTGAAAATATTGTGCAAGGCAGAATTTTTGGTTTTTGAATAACAGTAAACCAAATGTGGCTGAAGCAGATTATAATATGTCATCACATATTGACTGAACAGATGCTCCAATAGAGGTAGCCTCTGAAGTTTCCCACTCACCATTCACATCTCAAATCTAACAACGCAACAAATCCTCCAGAAAAAATAGCCTTTCTGAATGGGTAGTCTCTATGTCTGTCACATATATTGGAGGTTTTTAAAAAGTGAGAAAAATATTTAAATGATCTATTAAATTTATGGTGCCACTTATGGTTCAGGGTCACTCTTACTCAAAGCTGAATTCTATAGCTAAGTGGCTGCTCAGCTTCTGCAAATAGGTTTTTTTTCCTTTCTGCACCCTCTGTCTTCCCAAAACTGGTATAATTAACAGGGCCAAAACTAGTTCTGTCAGAAAATATGTTGAGATATATAAGAGTTGCAAGGTGGCTCTTGACCTTGAGAAGGGCCATTAATAATAGCAACTATAATTTAATGCATTCATTCATTCAATGAAATAAAGAGGTAATGTTTTAATGATGTAGCATGTTGGCTGAATGAGGACTGTACATCGAATCTAGGTTGGAAGCTACTTTTTGATCTTTTCTGACTTGGATCTTGTTTGCATTCATCCGCCAGTGGGAGCTCACCCATTTCAAATCCTTTTATTGACCCTAATGGGAAAGCAGTCTAGATTTTTCTCCTATATCTTCAAATATGTTTTAATCCTTTTAGTTTGTTCTCTTCCAAGAAAAAGTTTGCACAGATCTTGAATGTTTGGTAATAGGTCAGAATTTTATTTTTTGAAAAAGTGAAGAAAGAAATGTAGGCGAGAAGAATAGCAAGCTTCTGTTATCTGGCTCCCCTAGAGGGTTACATGTGGATTGGGTTACAACAAATGATTCTCTGCTGTGTGGAAGAGAAGACAGAACAGGGATGGACAGGAGGTCATCCTGCCTACCTGCTACTTGGATGATCATGTATTGCATGCACCATGCACACATTCCTTAAATCTCCATGTCTCCGTGT
The DNA here is from genome assembly GCF_027406575.1 of Nycticebus coucang. Taxonomy (NCBI): domain Eukaryota; kingdom Metazoa; phylum Chordata; class Mammalia; order Primates; family Lorisidae; genus Nycticebus; species Nycticebus coucang. Next base: position 107,162,344 of record NC_069785.1, on the reverse strand, counting down.
CTGCCTGTGCGTTTATATATGTGTGTGTCTTTATGTGCACCTCACAGAATTAACTCGTGTTTTTGTTTATTTAAATTGTTGGGGATTCATTGAGGGTACAAGAAACCAGGTTACATTGATTGCATTTGTTAGGTAAAGTCCCTCATACAATTGTGTCTTGCCCCCAAGAGGTGTGTCACATACCGAGACCCTGCCCCCGTCCTTCCTTCCCTCTCTCTGCTCTTCATTTCCCCCACCTCCCTCCCTCCTCTCTCTCTCTCTGCTCTCCCCTTCTACCAACCCCTACCCTGTACTAGATCATTAATTGTCCTCATATCAAAATTGAATACATGGGATTCATGCTTCTCCATTTTTATGATGCTTTACTAAGGATAATGTGTTCTACTTCCATATAGGTTAATGCAAATGATGTAAAGTCTCCATCCTTTTTAATTGGTGAATAATATTCCATGTTATACATATACCACAGCTTATTAATCCATTCCTGGATTGAGGGGCATTTAGGTTGTTTCCACATTTTTGCTATTATAAATTGGGCTGTGATAAACAGTCTAATACAAGTGTCCTTATGATAAAAGGATTTTTTTCCTTCTGGGTAGATACCCAGTAATAGGTTTGCAGTATCAAATCAGAGGTCCAGCTTGAGTTCTTTGAGAGTTCTTCATACTTCCTTCCAAAATGGTGTATTAGTTTGCAGTCTCACCAGCAGTGTAAAAGTGTTCCCTTCTCTCCACATCAGCACCAGCATCTGCAGTTTTGATATTTCATGATATGAGCCATTCTCGCTGCAGTTAGATGGTATCTCAGGGTGATTTTGATTTGCATTTCTCTAATAATTAGGGATGATGAACATTTTTTCATATTTGTTAGCCATTCGTCTGTCTTCTTTAGAGAAGTTTCTATTCATCTCTCTTGCCCATTGTGAACTCATGTTCTTAAACAGTTATTAAAGATTTGCTTGTCAAAATTTCTTGGTGCTGCAGTAATCAGACCTTCACCATTCTATGATGCTCAGAAACCTGGCCATGGCTGTGACCATGGCGGTCCCATGTATGAGTACAGGGGGTTAACGCTCCTGAAGAAACAGCACTCTTTCCTTCTTCCCTTCTTGAATGTTCACTGTGTGCCAGATACTGACCGAGACCCTGAATGTGCCACTGTGAGGAAGGGACAAACGCATCCACAGAGAGGACACTGACAGCCTGACCAAAACTGTAATGATGCAGCACCAAGTCGATGCAGAGGGAGGCCGCCTCCTGCCAACCCCACAAGAAAACATCAAAACAAAGGTCATGTCAGATCAAAATAGCAGGACTGAAATATTTTCCCAATCATCCTTGATTACGGAATCTTGAGCAATCCGTGCATGAGAAGCCAGCCATGGTCAAATCTAAATTTGTTCCTGTATAATCACAATTAGCTGTAATGTTTATTTTAACTGGTTTAATGTTTATTTTATTTTAAATTCAGTTCATATACCAGTGTGATGAAGTGTCTCCAAGCAAACTCCTTTTTTGCCCTCTCTTGTCAAGGAGAGAATATCAAGAGGGTTTTGGTTTTAGTACATTAACTCGAATCCACAGGGCTCTGATAATCGTGGTCACTAGTCTAGTGTGAAGCCAGAGGCAGATGAGCCTGACCAGGTCTCCGTTTACCCTGACAGCTGGTGGAGAGGGAAGAGAGGGTTAACCTATTGGCTTCCTAAAAAGAAGGACAGCATAACCAGAGTCAAGGCCTAATGAAGGAGATCAATAAATTGCTGGTGTGGATGGCGATAATAACAGTTTGCAGATGCTCCGAAGCCGTGAGTCATCATCAGTAATTCAGCTCCACATGCGTGTGGGCAGAATAATAGGATTCAGACAGGCTTCTGAGGGAGAGATCTATCATATTGATCGAGAGCAGCAGGCAGAAAGATGGGCTTCCCGCCTCTGTCTGACAGTGACATGCTGCAGTGAAAGGCGATCTGTAGAGCCTCCCATCAGCCCACAGCCCGGAGCCTGGACAAGGCCTCACACCACAGCTCCCCCGCCCCAGTTGCCCAGTCAGCCTCCAGGCCACTACAGCCCATCCACCTGGGGGTGGCCTTCTCGGCACTTGGTGTTCACGTCTACCTTGAGCTTGGTGCTAGCACGTGGAATCTGCTTTGTTCTTTGTGCTTGAATTTCTCTAATGTGTCAGCATATTCTAAAAAAATAAGGCTCTGCCCTTTCTGTCTGTCAGTCCCTTTTCCTAACCAGGGTTTAGAAAGCTGACTTCAGAACCCCAGTCAGGTGGTCAGGCTCCTGTCCAGAGACTGTCAGGCATGTCTGCCTGTGTGCATGTCTAAATGTCACCTTTGACAATTCTCCATCACTAAGTTTTTGTCATTGGTTCGGGGACTGCTCCTGCTTCAAGCTGGAATACAGATGCTAATTGTTTACCTAGGACCACTTACGGTTTAGGGTCACTCTTACTCAAGGCCGAATTCTGTAGCTAAGTGATTGCTTAGCTTCTGCAAATAGGTTGTTTTTCCCTTCTGCACCCTGGACCTTCCCAAAACTAGTATAGTTAACAGGGCCAAAACTCATCCTGTCAGAAAATAAGGTAAGATAGATCAGAATTGCAAGATGGCCCTTGACCTCGAGAAGGTCTGTGAGTAACAGCAACTACAATTTGATGCTTCATCAGTTCAATGAGTATGTTCAGAATGTTTTATTGGCCACTACACACTAAGTGTTGGACTCAGAGACACAACACAGACAAGACTCCAGCTCCATGAAATTTTCATTTTCAGGCATTCGGAAGTTCGTGCATTGTGTGTGTTGGGGGTGTGTGTGGGGAAAGGGGGCAGATAATAAAATCCATTCTCAGGTTATAAACAGCTCAGTGTAGAGAATGTAAAGGAAAGTGATGGAGCTGCTTTAAATGGAGGAGTTGGGAAAATTTTTTGTGGAGGTTACATTTGAATTGGAAACTGCCAACAAAGAGCCAGCCGTTGTGTGATTGGAGAGAATACGTTTTCAGGAGGAGGAAAACCTGGGCAAAGGTCCCAAAACAGAAATGAGTTTGAGGGGCGGCGCCTGTGGCTCAGTGAGTAGGGCTCCAGTCCCATATGCCAGAGGTGGCGGGTTCAAACCCAGCCCCGGCCAAAAACATACAAAAAAAAAAAAAATTAAAAAAAAAAAAAAAAAAAAGAAATGAGTTTGAGAATCTGAGACCTAGGAAGACACTCAAAGTGGCTGGAGACAGTGGATGAGAAAGTGGCTGGAACAATCCCAGCGACATCAGCAGACACCAGACAGAGCTTGTGAAGCTTGTGGGCCGTGGTACCTGGAGTTTCATTTAATTATGGCAGGAATATATTTGAAGGTTTCAAAGGAGGAGAGCAACCTGAGCTGAGTTATACTTTAAAATGAACACGTAGTTTTGGGGCAGACAGTAGATTGATATGGAAAACCTGAGAGGCAGCCAGGGCACTGTCAGAGGCTCTTGGAGTAGTAACGCAGGAGGGACTGTGGTTTGTAATAGACTGTGTCAGTGCAGATGGAGACAGTGGAGGGAGAATCTGCAGGGCTTGAAGAAGGATGAGATCTGGGAGCAGGAATCTTAGATTTTATCATGAGCAAGAGGGATGATGGTGGTCACATAGTCTGAGTATGGGGAAGACTAAAGGGAAAGACTGATTTGAAGGAGAAAACCAAAGTGTGAGTTGTCTGTTAGAGATGATGTGAATATGAGAACTGGGCAGTGGGAAGTAGGAATCTGAAATGCTGGGAGATGTCAGAGCTGGGGACACAGAAGTCACAGGCTGGAGAGTGAAGGTCCCATAGGAGAGTGTTCCTGGAGGAGGGAAGTGACCGGAGAGACCCCTGCAGCACTCCAGGAGTTTGAAGGCTGAGAAGTGGCCAGAAATCTAAGACAAATCTACACAGTGAGTGTTTGCCTTGTGTGAGGTCACATAGTCTTTTACATAGTTTATCCACTTTAATTCTCACTTCAACTTCCAGAACTAGTTAGGAAGTGAAGTCTGGCATTGGGCTTTCTCTGTTAGAACTCAAGCACCCCCACCCACTAATGTGTGACCTTGGGCAAGTCAATTAACCTCTCTATGACTCAGTTTCCTCATCTGCAAAATGGAGTTATAAAAATACTGACTGCATAGGCGTGATGGTTGGAGTAAACAGATTAATATGTGTAAAGCCCCAAGAACAGTCTGTGGCACATGCTAAGTACCCAGCACATGTGATCTTCATACTTGCTCAAAGTATGAAAAAGTTTTTATACTTTTTACGAGCAAAAAGGCTGATGATGAAGTTTACTTTCTCAAGGATCAAAGATTCAGTGTATGATGGAGTCAGTGTTGAAACAACTTTGATCCCCCAAAACTGTAGTATTGCTTCTTTTGCTTTATTTAGGCCCTTTAAAATAATAATAAACTGACTTATGACCAAGCCATCATTTTTATCAGCCATAGTGCTACAGGGTGGGAAACCAATATTTCATTTCAAATATGCATTTCAACCTTCATTCTTCTCAAGCAAATATTTTTATGAGAGATGCTGACTTTTGTTCAAACACTAAACATACTTTCTGACTTGTCTGTGGAATGCCTAAGGAGATTTTTCCAACCCCTAAAAAAGGCAGTCAGACTTTAAATAAGGCAAAAATATTCCTATAAGTAAAAAACTGAATACTCGGTCCTCATGTAAATATATAATGTTTACCATTACTGTAAATGTGAAAGAAAAAATAGTTTTTACAAGTAGATTTTATTAATTGCCATAATTTAGGTCCAATGGGAGAATCATTCTTTTTTTTTTTTTTTTTTTTGAGACAGATTCTCAAGCTGTCACCCTGGGTAGAGTGCCGTGGCAGCATAACTCACAGCAATCTCCAATTCTTGGGCTCAAGCAATCCTCTTGCCTCAGTTTTTCTATTTTTGGTAGAGACAGGGTCTTGCTTTTTGCTCAGGCTAGTCTCAAACCTGTAAACTCAAGCTATCCACCTGCCTCGGCCTCCCAGAGTGCTATGATTATAGGTGTGAGCCATGCACCCAGCAAGAGAATCATTCTTAATAAAATAATTTTTAAAGGAAACCTAGTTCTATTAATTTCAATTAAATAAAGCAATTCAAGTTAGGTTAATTAAATGTTGTCAAGCAAAGGAGTTGGGGAGCTGCTTCAATAAATAAAGAATGATTTGTATTTAACATATTGGTTGTCTATCCACAAATTGGTGTTTTTAATTGTTTGAAAGCAATTTGTTCTCTTCAACAAATTGAATGTTCCTCTATGCAAGTGTTAAGACTATTTTATTGGCAACATTCTATAAAGGAAAGTGAGCTTTGGCTTCATTCCTAACCAAATTAATGAAAGGTTTTTTTTTTTATGAGATGCTAAATCTTTTCTACTGGTGTTAAAATTAGGTTCTATTACTAAAGTTGAGAAAAGAGAAGAACTTCATCTATAATTCCAATTACAATAAATTATGCAAAAAGACTGTTGTTTCTTTGAAAGAAACTGTGAGGGACATCTGCCTCCCTGAGTGGCAAGAGGTCTCACCATGATGTGATGTCTCAGGATTTAAATTTGTCTGAAATTCTTAATTTTGTCTGAGTAGACCACAGTGTATTACACATCACAGGCATTCATAAAATTTTAGAAGTAGGAACAAAAGAAGGTAATGATGCAAGCAGTTTTTTTGAAAAAATAAATAAAGTAGATAAACCTTTGGCCAGACTAACTAGAAATAAAAAAGTAAAATCTCTAGTAACCTCAATCAGATATAATAAAGGGGAAATAACAACTGATGCTGCAGAGATACAAGAGATCATCTCTGAATACTATCAGAAGCTCTATGCCCAGAAAGTTGATGATATAAAGGAAATGGATCAATATTTGGAATCACACCCTCTCCCTAGACTTAGCCAGGAAGAAATAGATCAAAGAAAAGCTTATTCCCATACTGCAGAAATTATTCCAAAAAATCGAGGACGAAGGAATCTTCCCCAACACATTTTTCAAAGCAAACATCACCCTGATACCAAAACCAGGAAAAGACCCAACCAAAAAAGAACTTTAAAACAATTTCACTAATGAATATAGATGTAAAAATTCTCAACAAAATCCTAGCCAATAGATTACAGCTTATGAAAAAAGTCATACATCATGATCAAGAACCTGTTTCCCCGAAAATAAGACAGTGTCTTATATTAATTTTTGCTCCCAAAGATGCGCTAGGTCTTATTTTCAGGGGATGTCTTATTTTTCCATGAAGAAGAATATGGTACATTTATTGTTAAATGAAAGTAAAGGAAATTTATTACCTGTATACGGTATGGTAGTAACTTGAGTATCTTCCAGCTTAAACAATGTTGTGGATCTTCTTAAAGACAGTTCACTTCGCTGAAGGAAATTATCCAGCCAGTGTTGTGATGCTTTGAAGTCTTCGGGGGCTATGTCAAACTGTGGTGCCATTGCAAGGGCAAATTCTTGAATCTGAGCCCTATTCACAACCAAAGCCTTTGCTCTCCTGTCAACAACCCATTCACAGATCAGATCTTCCAGCTCGGAAAATAATGGTTGCTGACCTGATCCACACTTGCGCTTTTTAGCATTTCCCTTGTCCACTTGTTCAATGAGGTTACCACACTCTGCTCGCCATTTTCGGACCAATCGGATACTCAACATCTTCTCTTTACAGAAAGCAGTAAGATTTTGGCCCCAAGAGTCTTCCACGATTCCTTTCTCGTACTCCTTGGAGTAGCTTTTTCTTTTTGTGCTCATTTCTAGGGGTAAAAAAAAAGGCACTGGGGTATCAGGGTGGGGAGGGGGATCACTTAAAATGACACGGGGGATCAGAGGGGGGAATCAAAATGGCACAGGAGAATCAGAGGGGGGATTACCATTTTAGTAACCCCTTTTGATCCTCCTGTGTCATTTTGATTGTCCCCTCTGATCCACCTGTGTCATTTTAAGTGATCCCCCTCCTCCCACCCTGTGCCACTGAACACCTTCACCAGACATCCCCTCCCACCCCTTTATCAGACATTTCCCCCCTGGGGCCTGCCTGGGGGCTGTCACTGGGCTGGCTGGGGCCTGGACCTGAGCTGGAGCAGGGTCTGCCGCTGACTGAGAACCTTCAGTCATCATGAGGGCAGCCGCGAGCATCAGGCAGTGTCACCAGAGACAGATCAGCACTCGCCACCTTTGCCGTGTCTGGTCTGCTCTGATCCTCCTGTTCTACACGCATCTGTGAAAGTCTCCTCCTCTCTCCCGCCCCGCACTCACCGCTCACTCGGACCTCCGTTCTGCCTCCACACAGCAGTGATGTCAGGACTCCATGTAACCTCACTGGTTGCTAGATGCCAGTCGGGGTGGCCCTAGCAACCAGTTTACGGTAAATTAATTTTCATTCCAAGACAGAGCCTGGGGGGGCCTTATTTCCAGGGGGATGCCTTATATTTCACCCAGAAGGAAGCCTGTAAGTAGGTCTTATTTTCGGAGGTTGTTTTATTTTCGGGAAACACGGTAGGTTTCATCCCAGGGATGCAGGGCTGGTTTAATATATGCAAATCCATAGATGTTATTCACCATATCAACAGAAGTAAAAACAAAGCCCATATGATCCTCTCAATAGATGGAGAAAAAGCATTTGATAAAATCCAGCATTCTTTTATAATTAGAACACCAGAGAGTATAGCCATATGTGGCACATTTCTTAAACTGATCAAAGCTATCAATGACAAACACACAGCTAATATTTTACTGAGTGAAGTTAGACTGAAAACTTTTCCACTTAGAACTGGAACCAGACAAGGTTGCCCTCTGTCACTATTACTATTCAACATAGTACTATAAGTTCTAGGCAATACAATTAGGCCAGACAAGGAAATAAAGGGCATCCAAATGGGAGCAGAGGAGGTCAAACTCTCTCTCTTTGCTGACAATTTGATCTTATACTTAGAGAACCCCAAAGACTCAACCACAAGACTCCTAGAAGTGATCAAGAAATGCAGTAATATCTCAGGATATAAAGTCAATGTCCACAAGTCAGTAGCCTTCATATACAGCAATACCAGTCAGGATGAGAGGCTAATTAAGGACACAACTCTCTTCACCATAGTGTCAAAGAAAATGAAATACCTCAGAGTATACCTAACAAAAGAGGTGAAGGACCTCTATAAAGAAAATTATGAAACCCTAAGAAAGGAAATAGCAGAGGACTTTAACAAATGGAAGAACATATCATGCTCATGGCTGGGAAGAATCAACATTGTTAAAATGTCTATACTTCCCAGTTCTTAGTAATAAAATCAAAGCCGGGTCATCACCATACCAGATTTTAGGCTGTACTACAAGGCCATAGGGTCAAGACAGCATGGTATGGCACAAAAATAGAGACATAAACATTTGGAATTGAATAGAAAACCAGGAAATGAAACCAACAACTTGCAATCACCTAATCTTTGATAAACCAAACAAGAACATACCTTGGGGGAAAGACTCCTTATTCAATAAATGGTGCTGGGAGAACTGGATATCCACATGTAAAAGACTGAAACTGGACCCACACCTTTCTCCACTCACAAAAATTGATTCAAGATGGATAAAGGACTTAAATTTAAGGCATGAAACGATAAAAATCCTCAAAGAAAGCATAGGAAAAACACTGGAAGATATTAGCCTGCGGAAAGACTTCATGAAGAAGACTGCCATGGCAATTACAACAACAACAAAAATAAACAAATGGGATTTAATTAAACTAAAAAGCTTCTATACAGCTAAGGAGACAACAATCAAAGAAAATAGACAACCTGCACAATAGGAAAGGATATTTGCATATTTTGAACCAGACAAAAGCTCGATAACTAGGATTTATAGAGAACTTAAATTAATCCACATGAAAAAAGCCAACAATCCCATATATCAATGGGGAAGAGAGATGAACAGAGAAGAAGACAGATGAATGGCTAACAAACATATGAAAAAGTGCTCGTCATCCCTAATTATTAGAGAAATGAAAATTAAAACTACCTTGAGATATCATCTAACCCCAGGGACAATGGCCCATATCATAAATTCTCAAAACTGCAGATGCTGGTGCCAATGTGGAGAAAAAGGAACACTTTTACACTGCTGTGGGACTGCAAACTAATACAATCTTTTTGGGAGGAAGTATGGAGAAAACTCAAAGAACTCAACCTGGACCTCTTGTTTGATCCTGCAATCCCATTACTGGGCATCTGTCCAGAAGGAAAAAAATCCTTTTATTATAAAGACACTTGTACTAGACTGTTTATGGCAGCTTAATTTATAATAGAAAAAATGTGGAAACAACCTAAATGCCCCTCAATCCAGGAATGGATTGGCAAGCTGTGGTATATGTATACTATGGAATACTATTCAGCCATTAAAAAAACAGATTTTGCAGCATTTGTATTAACCTGGATGGAGGTGGAACACATTATTCTTAGTGAAGCATCACAAGAATGGAAAAGCATGAATCCTATGTATTCAATTTTAATATGAGGACAATTAATGACCTAGTACACAGTGGAGGTTGGGGAGGGGGAGAGCAGAGAGGGAGAGAAGGAGGGAGAGGGTGAGGGAAAGGAAAAGGAAAAAGAAAAAGGAATAGTGGCTAATTCTCACATATGTTGGATTTAATTTTGAGCAAAGTACATTTCTTGAACAATAACTTTTATTTCAACTTATTAATATGTTGTTTAGGACCTTGCATTCTCATTTATAAGTGAAATATTTCTGTAATTTCCTTTTATAATAATATGTTTCCAATTTTAATATCAGGTATATCCAGATAAAGTAGAACAAATTTGAAGGATTTCTTCTTTTTCTATTGTCTATAAAATTTGGCGTGATCTGTTTTTTTAAATTATCTTCTATTTTTATTTATAAATATTATTTGTCTATTTTTTAGACTTTGGAAAAAAAGTGAGTATTCCTGGAAATAATTCTCCTCACTACTTAGCGGCCTTTTGGGGGGGGTTGTTTTTTCTTTCTTACTATCAAGTTTCCATAATTCCAGCAGCTGGCATTTCATGTGTTTTCTTGCTAGAATTTTACCTTTTGATAATTTCAAGTTCAATTGTATTTGGGATTGAGGCGAAACTTTTATTTATTTATTTTTTTTGCAGTTTTTGGCCAGGGCTGGGTTTGAACCTGCCATCTCTGGCACATGGGGCCAGCGCCCAACTCCTTTGAGCCACAAGTGCCGCCCCATGAGGCAGAACTTTGCTGTAAATTATGAAATATGTTTTGTTCTTTTTGATCATATGTAGTCGATGCTATGATGTGCTTCCCATATTCTCACAAATCCCCCAACCCTTTTGAGACTGAAGCCCTCCTTCCCTCAGCCACTGGGACTATTGGTATTTGACTACTCTCTGCTGAGTTCTTTTTGATCATCTGTAGTCGATGCTATGATGTGCTTCCCAGATTTTCACAAATCCCCCAACCCTTTTGAGACTGAAGCCCTCCTTCTCTCAGCTGCTGAGACTATTGGTAGTTAGCTGCTCTCTGCTGAGTTCTTCTCTGGAAAGTGCCCCTGGCTAAAGAGAGTCATCTCATTCAAGGTTCATGTTTGTGGGGTAGCAGATATCCAAAGACAGGCCATTGTCTCAATTCAGGTATCTCTGAGGGGCTTTCCCAACTTCAGAGGTTCCCCCAGGGATCAGCTGAGACATTGGCCGGGACTTTGATAGAGTTCAGCTTCCTGCTCTGTCTGTCCTGCTTCATTCTTCCACTCTCGCTGGTCCTCATCTGGACAGCACTGCCCAGTAAACACACCTCTTACATGTATATTTCTATCTCAGAGTCTGCTTCCCAGGAAACCTACCCTGCATTGTTACCACTGTAAGTTATTTCATGTATATAATAGTTTGCATGGAAAATATATTTTATTATCCTTGTGCTTGGGCATACAAATCAACTCATGTAATAAAATTTGTCATTTGTTTCAATTAAAAAAATTTTAAAAATGCTCACACCTTTTGATTTGGACAGGCTGAAAAAAAAGGAACAAAAGAAGGAAGAAAGGGAGGGAGGGAGGGAAAGAAGAAAGGAAGGAGAGAAAGAGGGAGGTTAGCGTCTCCTTGGTTAGAGTTTAATCTGGGAGCACTTGTTCCTTTCTGAATAAAGTCAGTCACCAGGGACTGACTCAGCCACTTAAAGTTTCCAACGTTAGGCTGATGTGCTCTGTTGAAATTCACCCAAGAAATGCACACCTTATTGCTGAGTAGTCACACCAGATGTCCTGTCCAAGGACTAATAATGTTTATTCCGGTAGGCTACATCCATATGTGAGGAAGCAGAAGAGAGTGTTTCAGAGCTGGTTAGTCAACTTTAAGTTATGCTCAGTGCACTGGATTGGGAAGACAAAAGCATTTTCCAGATGGCATCATAAAGTGAGTTCATTTTTGGAAAGCACCATCTCATATTTGATAAACAGCCCCTTGTTTTTCATTCCTCTTAGTTGTTTTAGAATTGCTTTTTCTTGCCATAAAAGCAACATTTAAACTAGAGGGCTAGGTAGGGAATCTGCTGTATATTATTTTTAAAAAATGCCTTATAAGCTATGAGTGTTCAGATGTGAATGAAAAAGGAGGATAAGATATTGTCTCCACCACTGGCCAGGCCATAAAGGAGACAGAGAACCAGAGGGATATTGGGATTCTACTTTTACTGTTAATGATATAACCTTGGGCAATTCCCTCGATTGTGCTGTATTTCAATGTCTACATGTGCGTTAGAGCTATTCTAACTCCCAGAAATTCCTCTGTGAGTCACCCAAGGACCACCTGTCATTCGAGTTGTTTCTCTATCAGCTTATCTACAGAAACTCTCTGTTGAAGCCAAGTTTCCTCCAGATAATCCTTGTGCTATTCTCACAAGCTCTTTCATCAAGCTCTTTCCTTTGCCTAGAATCCTTTGTGTCTACCCAAATCCTCTGGGGCCCTGGTCAAATCTCCTCCTTAGTGAAGACATTCATGCATCCATGTCTTCTAGAAACGGAGTTACACTTAATCCCATTTAGTCATCAGAACAACATCATAAAGTAATTATTTTGCTCATCTTGCAGAAGATAATATGAGACTCTAATAAAATGCTTTACTGTCTGAAGGTCCAAAGGTGCTGTCAGAACTTAGATTTGAATACAGGTTTCTTGGTCAGCATGAGTTCCTTCTGGCTACTCCAGTCATTCCCCTAGTGATATTTCTTGAATCCTTTATTGCATTTGTTATTATTTCCTATTTTATGCTTTTTTAATGCAAAGGTTCATGTCTCCTTAAAGAAATAGTAAATGTCTTGAAGAAAAGAATAGTATCTTTGTATTTCTTACATTAGAATGTAAACTTCACAAGGACAGAATGTTTGACTCTGTTATTCGTGGCTCCTACACTAGCAAGTAGAGCAGGGGCTGACACCAAGTAGACACACAATAAATATTTACTGAATAAATTTTGGTACATCTCTTCTGGTGTTTAGCCTTTCATATAAATGTTTCCAATAAATATTTATTTTGGCGCAATATGACTGTCCCCAACTAAATTTTTTTAGATTAAAATCTTCTTGGATATTTAAAAACATTTTCTCCTCATAGTTTCCCAGACCTGTTATCTATTTTCTGATACTTCTCAGTGACAACTATTGCGGAGTCATTAGTTGAGTACTTACCCTACCCTACCCGTGGTTCATCACGCTGACACCAACCACTGTCATGTTTGGCTCCAGAGAAGGCAGAACGAGAGTCACATTCCGCATATTTACCCTCAATAAAATTATTTTAAATATCATTTATTAATCACTAATTATCCCTACACTAAGCATTTCATTTATATTATTTCATTTAATTCTCATGGAAGAATAAAGATTATTAACCCTACTTTACAAGTTAGGAAAATAGGGTTTAGAGAAATTAAACAACTTGATCAGGACCACAATGCTGATAAAATAATTAGCTTTAATCAAAGCCTATCTCCAAACTAGTGAACTCTATTATGTCCATGTGGCTTGTGATGTGCCGAGAGAAGAGGCTGCATGTTCTTGCAAGCAGGCATTGTCAAATTAGCCAAGTCAGATATTGTGCATAATGGGGCTGCATTTTTGAGGGTTAACGTAAGGGAAAAAGTCAGGATTGTTGATGTTCACACAGATATACATTGTTCCTCTTTTTTTGTGTGACATAGTCTCAAAATTATTAAACATGCAGCTAAAGTTCCAACTCTAATGTCATTTAGTCAGTGAGAGCTAGTACTTATTAGTAGAAGAAAATCACTAATATGTAATGTTATTATCTCCAACTTATCCCTAGTAAAGGTCAGTTGATATTAACATTTGCAATATGGATAATATTTTGCTAAGCTTATTTAACAAGACTTCATCAGTTAATGTTCACATTAGTTCAGGTTTGGCCTTGAGTCACAGCTTTTTGTTATTCCAGGAAGTAAGAATAAGTGAATCATTAACATTAAATGTGAAAGAAAATACAATGAAAAACATGACTTCTAAGTGTTTGCAAGGACTCTCACAGGTTTTATAATTTTGGGAGCTGGTGGGAGTCTAGTTGTGCTTCTAAAATAAACTATTTACAGAAACTTGGCTTAAGTCTATTTTTAATTCATTTTTCCAAGTTCTACTTCAAGCTTTATCAACAGTGCAAGTCCCTTTCAAAAGACAACATAATCTGAGAGAATTATGTAAGTAACAAAATAATTGTGGCACTGTTTCTTCCTGTACCACCCACCATATATAACAGTGGATAAATTCCTTTTGAAATAAGTATTAGTTTATTCAACCTCAAGTTGAGGTTAATACATAACCTGAAGAATTTTGAAGGGATCTATAAACCTACAAAGTGCTTGAAATTCTTTCAGTCAAATCACAATGCAAACATTGGAAGACTGAGTGATCGGGACATGCACGGTTTTCTCCATTTGGATTCCTGTGCGTATGGTGGTAGAAACACAGCAAATGGAGAATTTGATTCATAATGCCTGCTACTTAGTTCAATACCAGATGATGTAGGGAACAACCAGGAGTGTAGCTTAGGAAACAGTACTATTGTTACAGCTCTAGTGTGACATTAATAAATCAGAGGCTTTCCACAGACTCAAATGGGAAGTTGACTCTTCTCTTATTGTAGGAGTCGATGGTCTCCTGACCTGCAGGCTTTGAGTCATTACTTGGAAGAAAATAAAGCAATATTTTCTTATTCCAGCAAATCAGTAATTAATGATAAATTATTCAGATGAGTAGAGATTGCCTTTGGCTTTCACCTTGGGTATATGCACTGTCAGCAAGTGACTCTTTTAAAGGATGTCTGGCATTCTTAGTTGCAGAAAGAAGCATTCATCAGCACTCATTGCACATGTGCTGAGCACCCACTATGTGTAAAGCTTTGTCCAGAATGTTGAGATGAATCCGATGTGATCCCTACCTGTAAAGACCTTGCCATCTAGTACAGTGATTTCCAACCTGTGTGCTGCGGCACACTTGTATTCAATGAGAGGGTCTTAGGTGTGCCATGAAAATTTTTAAAGAGCGCAAATTAAATTATCTTTGAAATAAGGTCAAAACACATTAAGTGTATTCTTTTTTTACTCTTTTTCTGATCAACATAATTTAAGTGTGCCATGGAAGTTTAACTATAAGTTTAAGTGTGGTATGAGATAGAAAAAAGAAAAGACCGGAACACACTGATCTAGTGGAAGGGAAGCTACACTGACAGCTATTACCGTGTGCATCCTAATGTGCAGAAGAGAGACTATGGGCAGATGGCAATGCATACACGCAAATTCACATGGAAGGAGGGCTACAGAACAAAGATCTCTATTAAGGAATGACATTTCAAAAATATGGAATGGATCTCAGGGAGTCTTGACTCAGAAGGAGGTGAAGCAAAGTGCTGCACCAAGTTCCGAAGCGATGAGAGAACAGAGTGTGGCCACTGAAGGCAGGGCAGGGAGGAGCTGGGGGAGGAAGTTGAGAGAGACCCTGACTGTGTGCTATGGAGACAAAGCAGCTCCAAGAAGTGCCACTGACAGTGGAACCGGACTCTCCCTTCCTTATTAAGCCTTAGCCCCTTCCCTGGGGATCAGAGGAGAAGTGGGGATCCGGGGCACACTGCCATTGTAAGACTGGAGATGGCACCTGCCCAGGGAGGCTGCGCCTGCGGCTTCAGACTTACCTAATACTCTTACTCATGTTGCTGTCATGAGCCTTGATCGGGCCTGTATTTGGGGTGATATGTGACATAAATACTATGAAAAATGTGTATTTTTATCTTGTACTTACCTTATTCCCACTTAGTTAGGAGACAGTAGGCTATCTTCAATGCTAGGAGGGGGGACCAAAACCCAAAACTTTATATTGTTAATTTTAAGCTTAAAAGCCTTAACCTAAGTGAATAATATAAAGATTTTGGAATAAAATACTCAATAAACTGGTTACTTCCTCTTTCCAGCAATACACACAGTGTCTTAGTTTGGGTCTGCTGATGGGGCAGAGAGTTCTTAAATTCAGCTGAATTTAATTTTTACATGACTGAGAATTCGCTGAAGAACTTGCATCACCATAGAGAAGACTATAGAAGTAAGACACAAGGTAGAAGATAAGTAGAATTTTAGGAAGACAGAGAAAGCAACATTTTTGTTCTCCAGAATTGATGACCTAGGAGGTTGCTTTAGCCTAACTTCAAAGGTCAGTCGAGTGGTTATATGTGGTTTCATGGATATACATAGCCAAACATTTTCCACATCTCTTTTCTGATGCCGTCAATTTATTTTTAGTTACTGAAATGTATTTCATCCTACAAATAGGGTCTTTAATTAGACAACAAAACTTTCAGCTAAAATATAATTAATCATGAATAACAGTGATTGATTATCAAGGCCTATTCTATATTCATTTGTAAAGGGGATGCAGATATCAATACTTGGTGGTCTTAGATCAGAAATGTTTCCATTTATATACAGAAGACAGATTTTAGAGGCCCAGCCTGGTCCCAGGAGGGGTCACACACAGACGGGCAGCTGTGGTGCAGGAAGGGCTGTCTCTCCCATCGAGGACGGAGAAGATCTACTACAGCAGGAGCATGGCCAGCCAGGCGAGTGGCCAGGTGGGCAGATAAGCCTGGGGGCCAGGCACTGGGTGTTACTGAACCTGGGATTCAAAGGTGCCATTGAGCTGCCCCTCAATGAAAGAGTCACAGGAAGAAAAGGGAATTGTTGGTGCACATATTTCTTCCATCCATGGTTAAAAAGATGTTTCCTATTAGCAAACTAATTTCTGGGGATTCTTATGTAGAAAAAAAAATCACTTTGAGCACATTTTCGGTGTTGAAAAGTGCGTTAGAAGCCTTGCAAGATTTGACTTAAACTATTTTTTTTTGTCCTTATTTGCAAAAGCTTAAAGAGCCTCTCCAGAAGTATTTTTCTTTGGCTTTATAATAATTCGCATCTAAGATACTAATTTCTTGACAATGCATAGTTGTGATGTTGAGAATTAATGGTGTGCTAAACAATATTATCTAGAATGCCCAGGTAGGGTTTAAACAGACATCCCACCTTGGCTGTCCCCGTGGGTTTTCCCCAGGAGGCTGGTATGTCTAAGGAACTCCTGGGGAGGGTGAACCAACTGTCTGTTTACACAAATATTTTCTATACCAAGACTCCTGAGACCTTATCATAAAGGAAAAGAGTTCAGAATTACAAGGTCCTACATTAGTTTCATAATAAGGGTGAATACATTGGGTACTTTTTCTTCCATTCTTGAGACACTTTACTAAGAAGAATATGTTCCAGCTACATCCATGTAAACATGAAAGAGGTAAAGTCTCCATCTTTCTTTAAGGCTGCATAATATTCCATGGTGTACATATACCACAATTTATTAATCCATTTGTGGATCGATAGGCACTTGGGCTTTTTCCATGACTTAGCAATTATGAATAGGGCTGCAATAAATATTCTGATACAAGTATCTTTGTTATGGTGTGATTTTTGGTCTTCTGGGTATATGCCCAGTACAGGGATTACAGGATTGAATGGCAGATCTATTTTTAGATCTCTAAGTGTTCTCCATATCTCTTTCCAAAAGGAATGTATTAATTTGCATTCCCACCAGCAGTGTAGAAGTGTTCCCTTTTCTCCACATCCACGCCAACATCTCTGGTCTTGGGATTTTGTGATATAGGCTAGTCTCACTGGAGTTAGATGATATCTCAAAGTAGTTTTGATTTGCATTTCTCTGATGATTAAAGATGATGAGCATTTTTTCATATGTCTGAAGGCCATGTGCCCTAAGCAGGTTTTAGAATTATATCTTTTAGATTGTTTGGGGCCCCTTTTCCTTGGAGAGTTTTCTGAGGTAGTCCTGGTGTTGTTATCAACTTTGTTGCCTAAAGCACTATTCTAATCACAGCCCACCAAGGAAAGACCTAGGTGGTTAGTTGTGATTTCTGAGATGAGGAGGAGTTGCACTGGTTATTGTTATGATTTTCCAGACAATGGGTAATCAATGTAGAGAGATGTTCAAGCTGGAGAAGTGACAAGAGTGTAGGGACCCAGGAGGCTTTAATTATTCATGTTTTCTCCTGGCTTTAGTTTCTTTAGCTACAAAAATGGTGTGATTCTTACTATGGAGTGTGCCAGAGAATCATCTGCAGAACTAAGAAGAATAGCAGCCTTTTGAGCCACATAAATACTACATTAAATTAAATGCAGGTGCATTTTAAAAGAGCTACAGAGGTGCGTTCATCCCACTGGCAAAGGACCACTAAACTATATTTCTTCTAGGTTACCTTCCAGATTTCAAATACTATTTTTACTCACCTATTTGTATGTGTCAGCAGTGGTAGAGCAAATTGGCACAATAAACATCAAAAGCTTTCAAAAATCAACTACCTTTTAACTACTTCTATAGCAATTTATCCCAAGGGAATTGGGTAATGCACACAAACATGCATATTCAAGAATAATCATTCTTGATTATAAAAGAAAACTATTGAGGCAACATAAGTGATTAACAATAAGATCTTATTTATGAGATAAATTATGGTATCCCTAAAATAGAGTGCAATTAGTTATAGAAAATTAAATTTTAAGAAAATAATCGGTGGTATGAAAAATGTTCATGTATTTGTAAAATGAAGAGAAGCATATTTTAAAATATATGGAAGTATAGTTGTATATAATTATAAATGTGTGAGAATTTATGATGAATGAAAGAAGCTAGACACAAAAGAGTGCACATGAGTCCATGCGTAAAACTACAGAAATGGCAAATCCAATCTGTAGTCACAAAAAGCAGATCAGGTGCTGCCTGGACAAGGGAGTAGAGATGGGACTGGACATGAGGCAGCTCTCTGCAGTGATACAAGTGCTTCTTATCTCAGTCTCAGTAGCGGTTACACAAGTATGTAAATTTGAAAACATAAAATGGGTACATTTCATAATATGAGAATAATACTTTAATTAAAAATACACTTTGTTTCAACTATGTCAAAAGAGTATCTATGGAATTTTTTTAAGAAAATAAATATCTAAATTTTTAATTGTTAAAAAAAGTAAACTACTGAAATAAACCCAGGGGAAAATTATTCCTTCCATTTTTTAAAATAAAATATATTTATGCCTGTGCCTTTTCAAATAATTAAAAGTACAAGTATATAAATGGAGTTATTTTGTTCAGGTGCTGAGATTATAAGTGATTTTATTTCTTTATACTTTCCTATTTTAAAAAATGTCTAAAATGAACGTTATAATTTTTATAATAAGACAATAGTTATCTTAAAATTTTGCTGAACACAAAAGCATTAGAAGAATAGGTGAACCAAGAGTTTCAAAAACTAGTTATTCTTGTCTCAGTAAAATGTGACCTTTCTTTTTTTATTTATTTATTTTTGAGACAGAGTTTTACTTTGTCACCCTTGGTAGAGTACCATGGTGCCACAGCTCACAGCAACCTCAAACTCTTGGGCTCAAATGATTCTCTTGCCTCAGTCTCCCAAGTAACTGGGACTACAGGTGCCCACCACAACACCCAGCTATTTTTAGAGATGGGGTCTTGCTCTGGCTCAGGGTAGCCTCAAACCTGTGAGCTCAAGCAATCCCCCCACCTTGGCCTCCCAGAGTGCTAGGATTACAGGCATGAGCCACCATGCCTGGCTCAAAGGTGACCTTTTTAAAAATAAATAAATAAATAGATAAAGAATAAACAAAACCAGCAGCAATAACAATGACCTGGGTGAAAAGTTACCTGGTAGGCGTATGCACTGAGGTTGTGAGGATGCCAAATACACAGACAAGGCCTGTGGGAATGTCTGTTCCCTGAGATGGGTGGAGCCTCCGCCAATGGTAACAGAAACTGGGGCCTGTTATTCCCAAGCGTCTGCTGCCTTCCTGAGCTGGCACCACCTCCCTAATATCAGCCGGCTGTCCTCTCCTGTGTCCTGTGTCCTGTGTCCTCTGATCACAGGGCTGAACAGCTTGGCAGGCTGTTCATAGGCCATGAGGGTGAAAATAAAACACCAACCAAAGGGCATGCCAAAGAAGAAGGAACTGACACAGGCATTTGTTCTCAAATGAATAAGCTGAGGGGAAAAGCACAGCTGGGAACCTAAACAAGGATTCAGGAGAGGAAGTAAACACACAAACAAAGCTCAAGGCTGAGGTCTTGAGAACAAAAGCCCAGCCCCAGAATCATTTCCAGGGGAGGACAGAAGCCTCCTCACCAACAGCAGAGGAAACAGAAAACTTCTGTAGCAGTATTAACTTGATGAATATCCTACAGGCCTCTTGGTTGTGAAATTCTGGCCAGCACTGTGGGAGTGAGGAGGCTTCAGGCCAGACAGACCTCAGCTCCTTGACAGGATCAACTCAAGAGTCAACCAGTCCTAGACTCCAAGTCTAGAGAGCCCAGCTGTGCTGTAAGGGACTTCTCAGAGACTACGAAGATGTCCCCTGGGTTGGCACACAAGCTGAACATCACTTCTCAAACCTCACCCACAAAATGAAATTAATCATACCCGCCTCAGACTCTGTGGTGCAGATCAGCAATGTGATTACTATGCAGTTTCTCTGGGGCTCGATAACTTCTGGTCCAAAGAAGAGGGAGAGTGCAGGGAAAACCCTTGAAGAAATCAGTCTGGGCGAGTATTTTATGAGGAGGACCCCCCGGTAGCTTCAAAAATACACTACTGGGACTTGATCAAACTAAAAAGCTTCTGCATAGCCAAGAACACAGTAAGTAAAGCAAGCAAACAGCCCTCAGAATGGGAGAAGATATTTGCAGGTTATATCTCCGACAAAGGTTTAATAATCAGAATCCACAGAGAACTCAAACGCATTAGCAAGAAAAAAACAAGGGATCCCATCGCAGGCTGGGCAAGGGATTTGAAGAGAAACTTCTCTGAAGAAGAAAGGTGCATGGCCTTCAGACATATGAAAAAATGCTCATCATCTTTAATCATCGGAGAAATGCAAATCAAAACTACTTTGAGATATCATCTAACTCCAGTGAGACTAGCCTATATCACAAATTTCAAGACCACAAATGTTGGCGTGGATGTGGAGAAAAGGGAACACTTCTGCACTGCTGGTGGGAATACAAATTAATACATTCCTTTTGGAAAGAGATATGGAGAACACTTAGAGATCTAAAAATAGATCTGCCATTCAATCCTGTAATTCCTCTACTGGGCATATACCCAGAAGACCAAAAATCACATCATAACAAAGATATTTGTACCAGAATGTTTATTGCAGCCCTATTCATAATTGCTAAGTCATGGAAAAAGCCCAAGTGCCCATCGATCCACAAATGGATTAATAAATTGTGGTGTATGTACACCATGGAATATTATGCAGCCTTAAAGAAAGATGGAGACTTTACCTCTTTCATGTTTACATGGATGGAGCTGGAACATATTCTTCTTAGTAAAATATCTCAAGAATGGAAGAAAAAGTACCCAATGTACTCAGCCCTACTATGAAACTAATTTGGGGCTTTCACATGAAAGCTATAACCCACTTACAACCTAAGAATAAGGGGAAGGGGAAAGGGAGGGGAGGGACGGGGGTG
This sequence comes from Nycticebus coucang, assembly GCF_027406575.1. Lineage (NCBI taxonomy): Eukaryota > Metazoa > Chordata > Mammalia > Primates > Lorisidae > Nycticebus > Nycticebus coucang. The sequence goes on along the minus strand of NC_069785.1, from coordinate 107,141,261 downwards.
GTGGGTAGAGGGAGGGGGATTGGTGGGATTACACCTGTGGTGCATCTTACAGGGGTATATGCGAAACTTGGTAAATGTGGAATGTAAATATCTTGGCACAGTAACTGAGAAAATGCCAGGAAGGCTATATTAACTATTGTGATGAAAATGTGTCAAATGGTCTATGAAGCTAGTGTATGATGCCCCATGATCATATCAATTTACACAGCTATGATTTAATAAAAAATAATAATAATAAAAGAGGACAGTAATAGCTTGATTGCCTCTTTCCCCTTTGCGCTGGTTATTCTTTGTTAGGAGGAGAATAAAGGCAGCTTACTCTCAAGTTCTTAAAGAATTTTTTTTTTAATGATTTAACTCTTTTAAAGTTTCCTTTATTGTTCACTGCTGTTCTAGAATCCATACAGCTAAGACTAGAATCAGGTCCAGATCAAAGACAACTCCTCTGCGTTTTAAGTTCCCTAATAGGGAATGGCAGAAAAAAATAAAACAGCAACCTTGATAACTTGGTTACAGAAAAAATAAAACAGCAACCTTGATACTTGGTTAAGAAGCTTAGTCTGTCATGTAAGGGGCCTTCCTTTGGGTGTGAATCTTGCTATCGATGCAAGCCTGTAGAATGCCTGCCTGTTTCATTGTAGTTCCCAGGAAAGGGAGCTGCAGGTCTCACTGCCCACTTGGAAGTGAGGCCAAGTGAACAAAAGATCAGGAGAAGTGCTCTCTTCCAGCAGATTGATGAGCTTCTTAGATGTTTGAACCTACAAGGATCTTGAGTGATTCCAAGGATAGAGGAAATAAAAGAAAAGGCTGGTTTTCTCGCAAATATTTAATTATCATTAAGTAAGTAGGGGGTCATAGAATTTGTATTGGCATATTTCAACTATCTTCCCCCACCCCTCTGAACTGTCCTCCTACTTAACATATTTCATCAATCACTGATTTTTTGAGAAGAAAATTCTTTAAAAGTCTGAATGTGTTTTAAATTATGGTTTTTAACAGACTCAGTAATGAGGCCTGCATGTAAACATTGGGGGAAAACATAGGTGAATATCTAGTATTTGATTGCTTCCCATTTAATTTTAAAAATAGTATCATATCTTGGGTAATCATCTAAATTTCCAACTGCAGATATATTCTTCTATGTCCAGTAAAGAATAGGCTACAGGAACCCCTTTTGCCACAGGTCATGAGTTTTTAGTAACCATTCACAGTTCCTCCTCTGCCCACCCTAGGTCTGGTCCACGGTCAGTGCTCAGTAAAGCCCATTACTTGATCTTCAATCCTCATGGTTTCTTTTGGGTAGCTTGGAAGTGAGTGTGAGGGTGGGGCAGGGAGTGCCCTCACTGGATGCCTCTGCCAGCTGCAGAGAAGCCTCGTGCAAAGAGAAACCCAAAGAGCTGTAAGATTTTTAGACATACCAAGATGAGAAAATATGAACTATTTCTGATTGTAAGTTGTAATAAAATAAATAATTGCCAAACAATGCCAAAAAAGTAGAAAAATGACCAGCCATGAACAAAATAAAGTTCAATGGCAAGGGGCTGAGGGCCCCAGAGAGGTGGAGCAAATACAGCAATTTATAGCTGAGAATAATTTAGAATTGACAAAGATAGGATAGGAAGGTTGATCCAATACAAATTCTACTAAAAGGATGTGACAATCTTAGTGGTCTCAAGATGGCAGGTAGTAACCTGCTGCTGCTTCCTTTTTTAAAAAAAATGTAACATAACACTCGACTATATTTACAGGAAAAGAAATCCCAGAAGAAATGTTTGGCAATAATTATACATTGGTTGAAGACTGTCATTCTGTTTATGGATGAACATCTAAGGGAGGTGAAAAAAAAAGCAGGCCGGACACTAGAGGAAAATAAAGATACAGATTTAGAACAGCAAATCTAAGAATAAAACTGATAGGGAGTTTCTGTTGTTTGGCCCAGGAAAACGATGGCTGAGAAATGATTTAATAATGTCACCAGTCTATAAAGGGTCATTATCTGGCAGTTTATGACCATCTGTTTTTTACTTCCCCAAGGATAGAAAAGAGGAAATGAGCTTAAAATACAAAATAAATAAATTTAGTTTAGACCTTGAGACTGAGGTCTGTGTAATGTTGTAAACCTGGGTGGTTGTGGCATTTCTGCCTCTGACCTCGCTGGGACACAGACAGGCCATTACCCATCTGGATGAGTTCTAAGGGGTTCAGCTGTGATAAGCCTTCTGAGACTTTAAAAAAATGATTGAATGTCACTTTGATAAAACTTACTCTTTTTTCTTAAAGCTTTGGTCTGCTCAGAAATTCCTCCTAAATCCTGAATAAAGAGTTACCTGTTGATGCTACTGACCCATGATTAATGGGAGTGAACTTTTCATTGATGTGCCACTAACTGTGGGATCAGTCATTCACAGCTTTTTGCCCCATGGCCCACATATCATAGAGTGTTGATTCTATAATAAAATCAGAGGCGTCTCCTTGCTTGAGATCACCCCACACCTTGAGACCTGGATAAAATTCAAAAATCTCAGCAGGGAGTAACAGGCTCTCTGGAGGCCACCTGGGGTGCCTGCTGACACTCTTCTCTGACTTTCCTCCTCCCGTAGGTACCAGACACACGCAGCTATAATTTCCAAATGTGACACAGTACCGCACCACACTATGCCTTTTCAAATGCATCTCCCTCCTCCTAGAATGCTGTTACCTCCACATCTATGTGGCTAACTAGAAATCCTTCGGGTCACACTCAGATGTTACTGCACTCCTGAGAGGGACTTTTTTGTCTTTCCTGGGGGAACTCTACATTCTCCTTTGCCCTAAATCCCTTGTGCACCTGTGCATCCATGGAGCATTTAACGTGTATGATGGTGCTCTGCCAACTATCTTTCCATCAAGCTATAGTAAATGTGAGCGCAAAAATGGTGATAACTTTTTATCTCTTGTGCCCAGTTACCCAATAAATATTTGAATAAGAGAAAGAATGAGTAAATGAATAAGAAGTAAACAATTGTGAGTCTCTAGCATTAAGGGCAGGTGTTGTTATCAAAGGTAAAAACTATCATATAATTCACAGAAGAAACTTAATGATTAATTGTATATCTATTTGTAGTTCTAGTCATAAATCAATTAATGGTTTACATTGTAGAGTCTGTTTAGCTTAATGGAGTTAACAAATGAGGATTTGTTAATGATATACATTAGTATGTACATTTGCAATGTTTTCTTGCCCTTTGTGGACACCACTAATACCCTAGCTTTAACTAACTCTGTGTACATACTCAAATATAATACTAAAAGATGTGTTTTTATATCAGTTAAGTAGTGCTTTTTGAAGCCATGTTTGAAAACTGGCTACAGAAAAGTTAACTCCATTCAATAAAATAAAAATAAAAACCTTCAATTCTCCTCTATTTTAATTCAAGTTACTTTAATTAAATAATGATACAATCTGCATTATATTTGATTCTTAGTCCTAGATGATTGAGAAGACACAATGACAAAATTATTGTTCTCAAGAAGCTTGCAATTGGCCGGGTGGGGTGGCTCATGCCTGTATCCCAGCACTCTGGGAGGCTGAGGTGGGTGGATTGCTTGAGCTCAGGAGTTTAAGAGCAGCCTGAGCAAGATAGAGACCCCATCTCTAGAAATAGCCAGGGCTACTCGGGAGGCTAAGACAAAAGGATCTCTTGAGCCCAGGATTTTGAGGCTGCTCTGATCTGTGATGCCACAGCACTCTATCAAGGGCAACAAAGTGACACTCTGTCTCAAAAAAAAAAAAAAGAAGCTTGCAATCTAGAAAGGAGGAAAAGATGTCCAGACAAATGGCTGTAAGAACAGGGAAAATAGAAATGGAGAGGGACTGACAAAGAGCATAGGGGTCCTGGAAAGGGTAGAAAGAGAAGAGGTTTCATGGAAGACCTGGCACTAAAACTCGTCTCTGAGGCTGGCATGGATTTCAACCAGAGGAGCTGAGCAGTGGGATTTGGGAGGTTAATTCACAAACCGAGCAGGAGCAAAGAGGGTGAGAAAAACCCTACAGGGTATGTTTTTGGAAAAGCCCAGATTTCAGTCTGGTGGAAGGCGGGGTAAAAGGTGGGGTATGGACAATTCAGTGTGAAGAAAAGCTGAGGTATTGATCATGAGAAGGAGGACTTTGTGCTTGAGAGTTGACAGAGAGGTGCTGAAGCTATTGACTGGGAGAGTGATGGTCAGCACGTGGCCATGCTGACAGCAGAGAAGTGGAGAGGATCACAGCAGCCTACAGGACAGGCAACTAGCTCTGGATGACAGGAGTAGTGAGGAGGGAAGAAGCCAGTGAACATGCAATGGACACAGAGATTATCGCTGGCAGGACTCTGCAGCTGACTGGCTCAGTGAGAGAAAAAGCAGCCAGCAAGTGTCCAGGAAGGGTCTGAGGTTCCCATCTGGGCTCTAGGGAGAGAAGTGCCACAAATTAACACTGTGGAAACCACAGGGGAAGAAGATTGGGTACATGAGCCAAGTGCAAATGAAGCACACACCTGAAGCTCTAGGCACACATTTCTGAAGACAGGCCTCTCCTGGAGCCCAGGAGGAAAGCTCAGGGGAGAAACCTAAGAATCATCTGCGTGGAGACAAATTCTGAAATGTGTTTTTTTTTTTTTGTTTTTTTTTGTAGAGACAGAGTCTCACTGTACCGCCCTCAGGTAGAGTGCCGTGGCGTCACACGGCTCACAGCAACCTCTAATTCTTGGGCTTACGCGATTCTCTTGCCTCAGCCTCCCGAGCAGCTGGGACTACAGGTGCTCGCCACAACGCCTGGCTTTTTTTTGTTGCAGTTTGGCCGGGGCTGGGTTTGAACCCGCCACCCTCAGCATATGGGGCCGGCACCCTACCTACTGAGCCACAGGCGCCGCCACTGAAATGGGTTTTTTCCTTTCACTTCCAGGATCCTTTGGAGAACTCTGTGTTTTGTGAGAAGCACAATTTACTTTCCCTTTGTGGGAAATAGGGATATCTGTGAACTAGGTCAGTATCTTCAGCCCTGTAATAAGACATGTGCTATAAGCAGTAAATAATATACATTTATGAAGTCTTTAAAATATGTTAAATGTTGGCGTGGATGTGGAGAAAAGGGAACACTTCTACACTGCTGGTGGGAATGCAAATCAATACATTCCTTTTGGAAAGATGTTTGGAGAACACTTAGAGATCTAAAAATAGATCTGT